>NC_066618.1:200990733-201626826 GCF_025201925.1 Gopherus flavomarginatus
TGTGCAGTGAGGGAGAGTCCCTTCATCTCCAGGCTTTTTGTTTTCACGTTCAGTTCGGAAATCACTGTACTGGAGTCTCTACGGAAAATCTCTGTGGCTCCCAGAGTGGGACATCTTTTTCTAATTATGATAACATAAGAGAAGGATCAATGTCCCAGATACTTGTACCTGGCTGGAGACAAAATGTCCTGTTATAAATGATGAAAATAGGCAATCACTGGAAAATATATGGAAATGCAATGTAGCTAGATACCTTGCAAATATGACAGTATCTTGGTAGATTCCTTAATTAGATCAGTTCTTAACTCTAGATATAATATTAGTGGTACATCTACACAGAAACATGGTAGAAATTATTTTCACATTTTTAAATGAAAATGTAAAGTGTAGTACAGGAGAACTTTGCATGATCCATATACACAGTGTAGGGAAATTGCCATTAGGAAACTTGAAGGTTTTCAGCCCTGAAGTTCTCTCAATCTCTAGGTAGACAGGAAATCACAACTGGAACTGGAAAAAAGGAGTGGCAAGATTGCTTAGATGATAAAAGGTCATGTACTTTCTTTATGTATTAATTTCACTTCTTAAAACTGATTTTATGAAAAAACAAAACAACCCCTCAGTATTTATTTATTAGGAGGAATAGCATATGGAAGATTGGTTGAAAGAAGGGATATTTGGAGAAAGAAAATGGGACATTATTGTTACAGGTATTAGCATATAAGACATCAGATAAGCTGATTGAGCCTGGTTATTTAGCAAAATATTAGACAGAACAACACAGAAAAGTTAATTACTAATTTGAAGAACAGCCTTGCAGCAATCATGTGGATTTTTCTGTTCTAAAGTGATTACAAAGCTACTTATTTTTAAACCATACTTGTTTATACTGTGTCTGCCACCTTCTTCCCTTTTTTTAGCTTCAATACAATTTATAACCAGTCACTCAAGTAACAGAACCAAACATATTTTTGCCTAATAAGCACATTTATTTTTAGTCATATGTGGCATAATATGAGTTAACACTAGTCTTGCACCACTGCCAAGCACAGAATTAATGTCCCCTGCAGATTTACACCCCCTCCCACCTCAAATAATTGATTCTGAAGGGGAGGCAAAGGAAAACTGCAATTACATCTTTTGCTGACCAGGGCTGATGTGGCACCAGAAAAGAGGGCAGCTGGCTCACAGGCTGGAGGAGCTAGCCACAGAGAGGGAGGGGGAGAGGCTGCCTTCTTCATAGTGCCACACCCGCAGGCCCAGGTGAGGAGCCACTGGATGTGGGGGAGGGAGACAGAGTGGGGCACATGGGGCTGCTGTGGGGAGGGTATCACACAGACTGGCCTAGTTGAGGGCACGGAGTTGGGTGAGGGCACAGGAGCTAGTGGGGTGACAACACTGAGCCAGGGGCTGAATGGGAGGGTGGGTGCAGGGCCATATGGGATTGGGTAGCAGGGCCGCCCAGAGGATTCAGGGGGCCTGGGGCAAAGCAATTTCGGGGGCCCCTTCCATAAAAAAAATTGCAATACTATACAATACTATATTCTTGTCGGGGCCCCTATGGGGGCTGGCGCAAATTGCCCCATTTGCTCCCCGCCCCCAAAAACGGCCCTGGGAAAAATAAACCTTCTGCATCTTGGCACAAACCCATTTTTGAGAAAACTTCTTTACAAAGTATCACTGGTTCTCAGCATCAGCTAGTGCTAAAAGGCACTAAAGCTCATTAAAAGGGCTGGACAAATATTTTCCGTCAAAACTTTTTCTGGATCGAAAACTAGGGGGGGTTTAAAAAGCAGAAAAAAATCACGGACAGTGTCTGCTTTCCTTCAAAATTTGTTGTGTTTTTTTTTTAATTGAAAAGCTGAAATTAGTCTGCCAAAACCTGAATATGGTTTGGGGTTTCAGAAGTGTGTGGCCAAATATTTGCTGCTTGCTGTGTTTGATTGTTTAAAGAAACAATAAAAAAAATTCTGCTTAAAAAAAATCCAAAACTTTTGAACCACCTCAGCTTGTGACAAAACGCCTGAGCCCATCCTGTCAGAGATTTTTCCAGGTTTCTGATACTCTGCTGGCCATCCATCTCCACCCTCTGACAAACAGAGGCTAGGGACACCATTCCTTATCCATCCTGGCTAATAGCCATTAATGGACTTAACCACATGCATTTATATGTTTCCTAGAGACTGGCTCCAAGGGGTCCCTCACAAAGTGGAGACGGTTACTGTGGGTTTCTCTTTAGTATAGCTTATGTACATACTCCACAAATTGAGCATTTGAGCTTGTTCTAGAATCTGGGATGAGCCTATGTTGTGAAAACTGAAATGCTCAAAATAGCACAGGCATGCGAATGGGCACAGGGTGCTAAAATTAAATTAACCCAGGGGTTCTCAAACTGGGGGTTGGGACCCCTCAGGGGGTCACAAGGTTATTACTGGGGGTTGCAAGCTGTCAGCCTCCACCTCAAATCCTGCTTTGCCTCCAACATTTATAATAGTGTTAAATATATTAAAAAGTGTTTTTAATTTATAAGGGGGGGGTTACACTCAGAGGTTTGCTATGTGAAAGGGGTCACCAGCACAAAAAGTTTGAGAACCACTGACTTAACCTTTCTGAAGCCTCAGGGAATGCAGGGGAGGGAGGTCTCCCTTGGTAGGGTTGGGAAGGATATTGCTCTTCTCATGTGATCCCTCTCACAGTGGCAAATTTTCAATGAAGCTACCTTCCCCTGAAATGAATCTCCCTATGGCACTGAAATTAAATATTGACTATAATTTGGCATTGAGAAGTGAAAGGGATGGTAGCCCTAATGGAAAAGCTAACAGCTTGGCTCTTCTGCAAGCCTCAAACTGCTGAATGAGCTTTAGGGTAGGGAAGGCTGTGCCTCCCAAACAGCCTGGCCCTGCCCCCTAGCTAACCCACTCCCTGCCCCCACAACTGCCCGCCCCCCTCAGAATCTCCAACCTATCCTGCTCCTTGTCCCCTCACCGTCCCCCAGAAACCCTCCCCCAACCACCACCCCAGGACCCCACCCCTGCTCCCTGTGCCCTGACTGCCCCGACCCTATCCACCCCCCCGCTGAGTCCTGACAGACCCTGGAATGCCCACAATCCAACCCTCCCATTCCCTGACCACCCTCCCACCTCTGCCCCCTCCCTGTGCCCTGATAGTCCCTGGGACTCCCTGCCCCTTATCCAACCCCCCCCCCCGGCCCTGGCCCCTTACCCCCAGCTCCCCCCTCACCCAGAGCTTCAGCGTATCCAGGACCATTGCTGAACAGCTGCAGCGTGGCTCCGGCGGGGCCCCTGAGCCCCACCCCGCTCAGAGCTGCGTGCTAAGGGGGCAGGGCTGCGAGCTCCACGCTGAGAGGAGGGAGCTCAGACCCTGCTGGAGCTTGCAGCCTCGCCCCCTTAGCACGCAGCTCTGAGCAGGGCGGGCTCAGGGGCCCTGCCGGAGCCATGCTGCAGCTGTTCAGTGATGGTCTTGGATTCGCTGAGGCTCCGGAAGAGGGGCGGGGTCGGGGCGGGCTAGGGCCAGGGAGGGAACCTCAGCCGTTCTCGTGGGGGCCTCTGCAGAGCCCGGTGCCTGGGGCAAGTTGCCTCACTTGCCCCTACCTCTAGGCGGTCCTGTTGGGTGGGGGTGGGGGTGCAGGGTCACATGGGGGCTGAATGGGGATGGGACAGGTATGCCTGGCTGAATGGGGAGTGGAGTGCAGGGACACATGGAGATGGGAAGATGTGCCTGACAATGGGAGAATCTAGGGGTTAGTCAGGGTCATGGGCAAGGTTCCCTAACTCTCTAACAATCCCACCCTACAAAAAACCTGTTCCATACTTCTCCCATCCACACCCAACAATCTGTCAGGTTCACTCCTAGGCTCTTTCCCAGCAATTACTTCCCTCTCCCTCAGCTCCTTCATTACCTGTGATTCCCCCAAGCCTTTGCACTATTTCTGAAGAGTATGGGAAATAGGTTCCTGTATTATAGTTTCAATGAATTATTACTCAAAATTCTGCATTATTATGCTGATTAAGGAATCTATTGTCAAAAAACATTTCCTGAATCTTTTTTATTGTCTGTGTTGTTACAGACATACTTGCTGACAGGTATTTGCAATACATTACTAAAAATAATTGAAACTGGCATGATTCTCCTTTGTTATTTTGAGAAATAAAATATGCAGAATTTTATAATGTCTGCAGAATTTTTAATTTTTTGGTTGAGAATTTCCCCTTGGAGTAATACAGCACACTGGAAATTTTCCTTGCTTAGCATAACCGCAAAATTTCATGGGAATCTGGTTCATAGGCTAGCAGTATGAAATGTGAAGGTTGTTCTAGGCATAGCGCATTCTTAATTTTAAGGCTGTTGTCAAATTATATCTTTTTGAATATATCTGTGTATATGACAAAAATTATTTAGTTTGCCAACTATTATTCCACAGCATTATACTGCTGCAACTACGATTGAATTCACTTGGCTTAAGCACATAATATCTGCACTATCCACCATTACCCCTCTGACACCCAGTAGCTTAGATCTGGAGCTGTTTTATCCCTTTCCCTAAAGAAAAAATTTGATTTGATTAAATTTTGTGTTAATGGAATATGCATATTATTACATAATGCAATGGTAGAGGGAAGTGGAAAGTGTAAAATGGTAACTTAAAATATTTGAAATGATGGCGCTGGGTAATAGGCTCCATAGAACAGACCGAGAAACATGTTGTGCTGGGAAAATATACTGCATTTTATGACTAATCTGCAGAATGAACCCAGATAGGAGATGAGAAAAGTGTGAGGGGAGGGGAACTATAAATTGGGATGGTTAGACTTCCAGTATTTCAGTGGAGTCCATTGAAAGGAGCTTACTTGTTAATATTCTTAAAGTATCCCAGATCCTCTTTCCACTGCTGCCTCTAAAGATAAGCCTTTCTTTTGGCTTATTTGTCAACTAAACGGTATAATTGGGAATTTAATAAGGGAAGAAGGAAATGGAGATGAAATGTGCAGTAGAAACCACTGGTGATGTATGGGTTTCTCTTATTTATCTATTTGGTACTAGAGTTTCTGGTACTAAGAAACTTAGCATGAAACAACCTGCCTCATTTTTAATAAGGAAGAAACCTGTAATACCTGGATGGAATCAAAATAAAATGTAGGATTGTACAGTGCAGGTTCAAAATTGAAATCTTTTGTTGGTAGCTCTGGATTAGATTATGGTAAAACAAGAATCCATAAAAAAATATCCTCCTTATTCTGGGCAGAGAAGGGAGAACATGTTTGGAGTGAAGGCTGTGTACTGGTTTATGCTAATCAAGTGGAACCTCGGCACCTGCTGAGGTTCCCCCATATCTATTTGTCTTTGAAAAAGTAAGTAGGAGCAAAAATAGCTGCAAAATTGTTACCACCTGCAGGGATGTGAAAAATATGCAAAAGTAATTTGTTGAGGTGCCTCTGCTCCCTACCCATAGGCTGCTCCCTACCCATATCATTGAACTAGATGCACCCTGATGTTGACTGTAATTGATGAGCTCAGATGGAGTACTCCCCACAGCAACCATGTGTACTCATGCCTTGACTTAGATTGTTGCTAGGCAGCAAGTGTACCTGCCTAGCATCAGCTTGCCTCACCCTGCATGAGTGTGTATGTATGAACAGCAAGAGTAGTAATTAACTTTTCATCACAGGATCTCAAAGCACTTTGCAAAGGAAAGCGTCATTATCCTCATTCTGCAGAGAATTAAAATGAGACCAATCTGGGAACAGATTTTCAGGGTACTAGAAGACAATCAAGAGAGCTATCTATTAGATCTCATTGTGTGTCTAATCAGATGTGAAATTTTCCAGCATTATGCAAAACAAAATCTAAATATATCCAAAAATAAACTGGTCAAAATAGACAAAACAAATGCAAAGCCACAAGAAGGCATAGGATATCATTATGCATTTTCTTTCTTTTCACTGAGCTATGCCTTGCTCATGTTGGCAGGATCAATGTTTAAGGTTACCGTAATTGTCTTTCTATATCAAAAATTTTAAAAGACAGTAATGTGTGACGTTTATAAAGTAAAGTTAAACTCAAGAATGAATATTAGGTTTACAAGACTGTAAATCTGGAAATAGTGCAACTTGTGATAAGCAGTAATAGTCATATATACCGACTTGAAAAATGAATGAAAAACTAGCTGGGAGGGGGAGAGCCTGGTGTCTGAATGATTTGCCAGTGAAGAAACAAAAACTAAGTGAGGTTGACCAAAGAGTGAGAAAACTATTAGAACTGGATAGGAAACAGTTCTCTTGTCCTGCAAGAATTTTCAAATATTTTTTAAAAAAAACTTTCCCATGTCCAATCAGAACAAAAAGTAGGAATATTGAAAATTTTCAGAAGCTGAAAATCTGGTTTTTTTTTAGATCAGATCAAAAAAAGTTGTTTAGATAATTTAGAACCATTTCATTTTGATTTTTAAAACTTTTTAAAACTAAAAATTAACTTTTTCAATTCAAAACAAAAAGTCCTTTCAACCCTAAATCTGGAACTTTATGTTACAGGATTTTGAGAATAGATACTGGAATCCTTAGCTCCAGCCAACTTCCTGTTGCAGAATTTGAGCTTAACTGCTCGTCCTGTTAAACCCTAGCAATTAATTTACATTGGTTGATATCCATTTACATTTTCAAGGCTATGATAGCAAGAAAAATGGATGGAGACTTATACTTTGAAGAGAAAAAAGTAGAGATTTTCTTTCACACTTCTAGTGGCCTCAAATCATGGGGAGGGGTCCATGGCTACAAGATATGAGTAGACCAGAAGACAGCTCTGACTGTGACTGAATTAGTTCCAGCATCAGCAGGGAAAAACTGTTATTCAGAGAGTCTGACACACTCATCCCACACAAAGCAAGAAGTAAATATATAGTGAGATGTGCTAAAAAAAGAAAGTTGTTACATGGAGGAGGGGGCGGAAAGTACTGCGCTAACACCCGTGTCAAGATAAAGAGAGCTAATTAAAGAAAACAAAAGCTGCAAATGTGCAGTATTTTTGATCCATGTATTGGGAGTATTTAATTAGAAATGTGTAGACCTGGTTCTTCACTACTGTGCACCTTCTGGGAGCACCTATACACAGTATGTGTAAAATGCTGTTGTGTCAGAATGGCAGCATTTTACACCCACTTCCACAGGTTTAAATGACGGATGATGCTCAAACGGCTACATATTGGCAAGGAATTTCAGTGCTATCCTTGTTTGTTTTATTTTTTTTTAAATATGTCTGGCTATTATTTTCATTTTCTTCCTATCCTAATATTTATTATATCAAAAATAACCAAGTTAATGCAATATCATGACTGAAGTGCACAATATCAAGTATTTAAGTTCATACAAGTCTGAAAATGATAGGTTTAAGGTCCACAGCCACCTTTATTCTATTCTTCCTGTGTGTATATTACAATAGGATCTCTTACTGCAAGATGCTATTCTGCTAGTAACTGTTACATATTATTGGGTCAGTAATATAACATGAAGAAATAGCACTTTTCATAAAGTCATGGATGTAAAGACCGGAAAGGATCATCTAGTCTGACTAAGCATAGTGCAAGTCAGAAAGATTTCTCTGAATTAATTTGGACCATATCATGTCTCTTAGAAAAACATCCACTCTTGATAACCTTGGCAAGTTGTTCCAAAGGTTAATTACCCTTGTTGTTAAAATTTTGAACCATACAGTATGAATTTGTCTAGCTTCAACTTCCAGCCATTGGATTTAGTTGTATTCTTGCTCATTAGAGTTCTATTCATCAAAATTTGTATTCCCCAGGAAGGTACTTATATAAACTCTGAACAAGTCACCCCCTTAATCTTCTTTTTGATGAGCTACATAAATAGAGCTTCTTGAGGTTTTTGACTATCTGGCATATTTTCCAATTCTTCAATCATTCTTGTGGCTTTTCTCTGAACCATCTCCAGTTTTTCAACATCCTTCTTGAAGTGTGGAAACCAGAACTGGAGATGATAATTTCAGTAGTGGCTGCAACAGTGTCAAATATATAGGCAATATAAAAGCAGCAAAGAATCCTGTGGCACCTTATAAACTAACAGATGTTTTTGAGCATGAGCTTTGGTGGGTGAATACCCACTTCGTCCAGACTAACACGGCTACCCCTGATAATAGGCAATATAACTGCTCTACTCCTGCTTGATATTCTTAAATTTGTACATCCAAGGATCACATTAATCTTTTGGCCATATAGTTGAACTAGATGCTCCTGTTGAGCTGATTATGGACCATGATCGCCCCCTTTTCAGAATCAATGCTTCCCCGGGTAGAATCCCTCAGCCTGCAAGTTGGGCCTCCATTCTTTGTTCCTAGGTGTATGTCTTTGCATTAGGTCGTATTAAAACACATACTGTTTGCTTGTGCTCAATGTACCAAGCAATTCAGATGGCTCTGTATCAGTGACCTGTTTTCTTCATTATTTATCATGTACGTGGCATATTTTGTATGAAATATCACAACCATATGTGAATGTGAATCTGGTGGTTAGAGGGTGCTACTTTGCGGTACAGTGTAAATTTCTCATTTACAATTACATTTTGAGAGCTATCAGCCAGTTTTCAATTTACTTAATGTGACTTCGTATTATTTTGTTTTACTTCAGTCTCCTCCATATGTATGTTAATGATACCAAGCACATGCGAAAGCTTGAGAAATGCATCTTGGGACAAGTTTCTGAAGTGAACAAAGGCAATATGGGATCCAACCCTTCAGTCCTTACCTCCAGTAGGAATTGAGTACACTGAGCACCCCGGACTGTTCCTTTTACACTAACTTGATCTCTAACCTCTTTCAGCACCAAATGTCTCCAAACAAGACAAAAATATCTATTGCCATTTAGGAGTTACATATATCCAAAAATTGATGTTAGAAACCAAGCTGTTCTTGAGTCCTTTGAATGTCAAGAACATTTACAGTTGTCCTAAAGAAGAGAATTTTTTTTCTTGCTTTGTTTATTTATAAGCAGCTAACTATTTCACTCCAAAATTAATTCTGGGCTAAGAAACTTCAACAAGAAAGATTTTTAAAAAGAATTACTTTTAAGAAATTTGTGTAACTGAGAAGTTAGTTTCTTCAGCTGATAGCAACTGATTTAGTTCGTTTGGGGAGTTACTGACCTTTCATAGGACAGTCAAATATTTAGCTATCATGCAAGTTTTTCCTCAATGGCAGGTCTGGGATTTTTCGAGGTGCACTGGGGTTGTGGTTGGGAGAATTTCAGTTCATTAATTGGTACCTTCTGTAATCTAGCTGATGAATGTAGATTTGGAACTATATAGGGAGTTGAGGTGTGGTTTTGTTTTAAGTATATGTGATGAGAGATCACAACAGGCAAGTTTTTATTAATCTGGAAAAGAAAAATTAATGTGACTGAAAAACAGACTTTTAGAAAGAAAATACCATCTCAATCTTAACTTGATTGTTACTATAATTTTCTTGTGGGCGGGGATTTATTCAGCAATGTGGGTAAATGGGTAATGCATTAAAAATAAACTTGAAAATGTCTTCACATCCTGCATTATGGAGGTGTTATAATATAGTGTGTGCATATGTGCACATATGTAATGTAAAAACAATGAGGAGTACTTGTGGTACCTCAGAGACTAACACATTTATTTGTGCATAAGATTTTGTGGGCTAAAACTCACTTCATAAGATGCATAGAGTGGAAAATATAGTAGGCAGGTATATATACACCAGGGGTCAGCAACCTTTCAGAAGTGGTGTGCAGAGTCTTCATTTATTCTCTTTAAGGTTTTGCATGCCAGTAATACGTTTTTAGAATGTCTCTTGTCTATAATATATAACTAAACTATTGTTGTATGTAAGATAAATAAGTTTGTTAAAATGTTGAAGAAACTTCATTTAAAATTAAATTTAAATGCAGAGCCCCCCCAGGCCGGTGGCCAGGACCCAGGCAATGTGAATGCCAATGAAAATCAGCTTGCGTGCCTGCTTTGGCACATGTGCCATAGGTTGCCTCCCCTACATACACAGTACATTAAAAGATGGGAGTTGCCTTAAAAAGTCGGGAGTCAGGGGTTAATGTGGGTATGTAATGTGTTCCTTTCAGTATTTTAAAATTACCAGATGACTTCAAACATCCTTTCACTGTAAGCCAATTAATTCATATTAACGCGTAATATTAGCATATACTCAACGGTACTTCTTGGAATAGATTGTTGCTCTTAAATATAACTGGTATCCATTATAAACAGTCTTTTTTGCTTTCCTTTTAATAGATTCTTTTGAGGTCCCCGTGCCACCAACCAACCACATGATTATTGAACCAGGGGGAAATGTGACACTTAGATGTTCTTACAGTGTTGGAGATTTGGTGCGGCAAGTGATGTGGGAAAGGATTAAAGCGGATCGGATGGATACCATAGTCCTGTGTAACTTGTCGGAAGGGAAAACCTACGGTTCAGATTACCAGGAGCGTGCAATGATAGACTGTGCTACTCAGGAGAGCGACATTCTTGTCATTCAAAATGTTACATCTTCTGACTCTGGAATTTACCGCTGTCATCATGGTGGAAACAAAACCCATGTGATGCGCTTGACTGTCACTAGTGGTAAGTGAAGGGGCAGATAGTTTCACAGATGGGAACTCTTTGAACTGCTAATGTTTTCTGCCCACACACACATACTTGTAACTGCTAAGTGGACTTCTATGATGTCACATTCAAACTAGCAGTATGTCATGAATAGCAGAATGGGGTGGTTACTGTGGCTTCCACAAGTCTGGGCTGACTTTGAGCCTGGCTGGTCTCTCAGTGTTACTTTTACAGCTGTCTCAGGGGAACCAGTGATTGTGTGGGAGTGAGAAAGAAAGTGAGAGGGGTGGTTTGGAACAGGGGAGAGTAGTGGGAGAGAGCTACTTAAGGTTGGGAAAGGGAATCTCCAGCTCCATTCAAGCTGCACCCTGGGAATTTCCCAGTGTTTATGCTCTGGAGCAGGGGTGCTGGAACAGTTTTTATACTGGGGATGCTGAGAGCCATTCAACCAAACTGTCAACCCTGTATATGGTGGAAACCACTTCAAGCCAAGGGGTGCAGCACCTAGTTCCAGCACCTCTGCCCTGGAGTGCACTACACTGGGTTCCAGAAGTGTGATGCACTCTGAGTTGTAAATATCTGGGAAGCTCAGGAGTGCATTTTTTCTGGAGCTGCAGTGTATCAAACATGGCTGCCATCATATGTATGTTAGGTACTCATTTATTTAAATATATTTGTTGTTTTGCATATGAATAGAATATTCATCCTATCTGTATTGTAAACTTCTAATATAATGCCTGTAAAATATGCCAAACTGACAGCTACACTTGCTGAAGTCCACTCATTATCCTTGGAACAGTCTAAGCACACACCGAAACAGTGCAGATTCCCCCCCCCCCCACATACATTGCTCTAAAATGACCTAGGCCTGCCCAGGTGAAAAGATAGCTTGGTCACCCTAGCTCAGTGGTGGACAACCTGCAGTCTGTGGGCCTCATGTGGCCCATGAGGGTAATCTGATTGGAGGCTGCAAGACATTTTGCTGATGTTGACCATCCGCAGGCATGGCCTTCTGCAGCTCTCATTGGCTGCTTTTTGCCATTCCTGGCCAATGGGAGCTGTAGGAAGCAGGATGTGTTGCCCACCACTGCCCTAGCTTCTCTACTAATTGTGCTGATGATATGGGGATATGGCCACCACCACATTAGTAAATTAGATAAAGATCACAAAAATTATTTCTTCTAGACCATTGAAGAATAGTTGTGTGATATCAGCCAGGCCCAGCTTCTCACTGGCAATCTGACAGGAAATGCTCCATGTTCCATTATCAATGCACAGAGCCATCCAGCTGGCAGTGTTTTGCATCACTAAGGGCCTATGGATTGGGATCTCACTACCTTGTGTCAGAACTATGTAATGCAGAATACCGCATGCAGAGTAAAAATTCAAAATAGGAATTTCTTTTTTTTTTTTTTTTTTTGGTTTTCTTTTAAGGTCTAGTCAATTTTCATGTAGTCTTTTCATGCTCAGAAATCTATCCACTGAATTTACAGCCAGGAGAGAACACAGTGCAAAGTGTTAACAATGATGTATGTGAGATTAAAGACAGTACATGTGGGAATATGGAAACATTTTGCACTGATTGCTTGCAACAATCTCCTTCTTCCTAACAGGAAATCTAACCATTGTGAAAAATCTGATATTCTTCTGTGTATATGTGAACTAACTCACATTTTATTGCATTTTCCATTCATCCTGATACCGCAGAGCTCCTTTGATGGTCCATTCTAAATAATCCTGCTGCAGTTTTGATTTCTACTTTAAATATGCTTTGAAAGCACTAAAACTAATTTTAGGTTGTTTTGAGCATGTTTTGAAAGTATAAAGCTCCTCTTGTGCCTTCCAAATTCGACTCCTTCCGTTCATATTTAAGTCCATGCTGTTAGTACCTTTAAAGGTACTGTTTTTTCTTTATCAGTATCTTTTATAGTCTGGATCTATAAAAGCAGCAGAGAGTCCTGTGGCACCTTATAGACTAACAGATGTATTGGAGCATGAGCTTTCGTGCATCCGACAAAATGGGTATTCACCCACGAAAGGTCATGCTCTAATAAGTCTGTTAGTCTATAAGGTGCCACAGAACTCTTTGCTGTTTTTTCTTTGTCATAACTGAGTTTCTGGATATTCAACATATATCCTAGGACTAGAAGACTTTCTTTAACAGAAATAGTTTCTAGGGCATGGAGTCTGAATCCTTTCAGAATGTTTAATCCAAAGGGTGGTTATTAGGGGGTAGAAACATAGGAAAATGAACCCAGCATATTACTGTGCACACCTAACCTGTTGTTGAATGAGAGGGGGAAGGGAAAAAAGCTTTTGAATCTTGCATTCTCTTGACTTTGACAGTTTTAGGCGCTCAAGTTTTAAAATGTTGACCTTATGCAATAATAATCAAACAGGCCTGAACCTGATTAAGTGTCTAGCAAAATTCCTATTGACTCCAGTGCAGAAGGACACACAAAGCCCAAACCACAACAAAAAAACCCAAACAATAAAAAGGACCAGTCTACCCCACCTGTTAAAACTCCCTCTCCCAACCTAAAGATTGATTGTTAACCTTCTATCACTTTAGAGAAATCCTATGTATCCTGGACAACTTTGACATTGTCAGTGTACATTTGGTTTCTGCTTCTCACAACTGTTGTTTGAAGAGAAAGAAGTTGAAAGGCTGTGCCTACAGCACAATACAATTCAGTGTGTGTCAAGCCCTCTCCATCTCAGGTACACACACTGCAACATCACACACACAACTGTGCACCAAGGGTGACCAGACCGCAAGTGTGAAAAATCGGACTGGGGTGCGGGGTAATAGGAGCCTATATAAGAAAAAGACCCAAAAATTGGGACTGTCCCTGTAAAATTAGAACATCTGGTCACACTATGTGCACCAAATATAATAACTAAAGGAAATTTTTTTTGCTGAAATGTTTTTCCAATCATTTTGTTTTTATTTTTCAAAAGTGTTATAATGTACAATGAATGAATGAGAGAACTAGGGGTAAATATTAACTGGAAGTGGGAGAGAGAACTGGTATCACTTCTATACATAATAATGCACACTGGAAAACATAATTCCAACTATACATATAAAATGATGGGGTCTTCATTTACCATTGAAGAAAGAAATCTTGACGTCATTGTGAATAGTTCTCTAAAAACATCTGCTCAATGTACAGCAGCAGTAAAAAAAGCTAAAAATATTAGGAAATATTAAGAAAGGGATAGATAATAAAACAGAATAGATCATAATCATACTATGTAAATGCATGGTATGCCCACACCTTGAACACTGTGTGTTATACCATCTCAAAAAGGATATATTAGAATTGTAACAAGTACAGTATGAGGTAACAAGAATGATTAAGAGTATGGAACAGCTTCCATATGAGGAGAGATTAAAAAGTCTAGGACTGTTCATCATAGAACAGTGGAGGGGTTGGGGGTGGGGGAGGAAATATGATAAAATCCTGAATCTATACAATCAAGAATGGTGTAGAAAAAGTGAATAGGGAAGTGTTATTTGCTCCTCACATAACACAAGAACCAGGGGTCACCCAATAAAATTAACAAGCAGCAGGCTCAAAACAATCTGAAGGAAGTACTACTTCACACTATGCACATTCAACCTGTGGAACTCATTGCCAAGGAATGTTGTGAAGGCCAAAAGTATAACTGTCTTCAAAAAAGAATTAGGTATGCTCCTGGAGGATAGGTCCATCAATGGCTATTAGCCAAGATGGTCAGGGACATAAGCCCATGCTCTGGGTGACCCTAAGACTCTGACTGCCAGATGCTAGGACTGTATGACAGAAGATGCGTCACTCAATAAATTGCCATGTGCTTTTCTCTCCCTCTGAAGCAACTGGCACCAGCCACTGGTGGAAGGCAGGATACTGGGCTAGATGGACCATTGGTCTGACCCAGTATGGCCATTCTTATGTTAACATTCTGAGAGATGTGGGGAAATTAATGAAATGTCCAGCCAAGATGAAATTTAGTTACTATGGCCTGGTTCAGCACTTGTTTTGGATGATCCTCCTTCCCCTAGCCCCCCAAAAAAATTCATTTCTAGGCATGACTACTTGATATATCGTTTTATGCATTTCTTTGTCATATCCATTTAGTCACCTCATTTGGCCTGGCTTTCATTTGGGGCTGCAGAGCCAAATAATAGTCCAGGTTCAATCTCCTATCAAACTCATTACCAATTCTTCCTGATCTGGAAGCGGATTAAAACTTTGAGAGGTTCAGTACAAATATTGGAAGCCAGAACTAGATATAGGGTAAGGAGAGGGACGAGTCAAAGATGACTCAGGTTTTGAGTCTGGGAAACTGGGGGGAATAGTAGAATTGTAAATAGTGATAGAGAAGTGGTAGTGGAGATGGATTAAGAGGAAAGATTAGAAATACAGTTTTGCAGAGACTGAGTTTGAGAAGATGGTTGGCCATTGTAGAGAAAATGTCTGACAATTTTGGAAACAGAGAAACTGGACAGAGCAGCATCGGACGGGGCAGATAAATAGATTTGGGAGTCATATGCAGAGTTGAAACCATAGAAACAGACATACTTGGATTATGAGAGAGAAAATACTGTGGGAAAATAAGTGTTTCCCCTTTTCTAAATGTGCATTTCTTCATCTCTTTTTGCAAACAGAAATCACACCGTGCACTTCTTGTCAAAATCAGGAGGAGTATAAGCAAAGTAAGAAAATATACCATGGAAGGCTCATACAACATTTGTCATTAGAAGTCCGCATGCTATAGCTTGACATTTTCTCACAGGAGTGAGAGTGTGACCCGCTTAATACTTTGATTTTTCCCCAGTCTATCCTTATTAGTTGCATGTATTGGTTTATTTGTGTTACAATAACACTTGGAAAAAGATGTGACGTGACAGCTAGATTGCTGTATACAATATAGAGAAGGGTTACAGTAATAGGGACACAGGGCTGAATATATTGGCTAAATCGATAATATTATTTTATTTTTAAACAAGCAATCTTGGCTGTGTTCAGCAGACCTCAGAAAGTTCAATTTCTAGTTTGTGGTGGAGTGATCTAAGGCTGTCTATTGTTCTGCAGGAAAAGTGTCATTTGTAGGGATGCTGTTTCAGATCTTTTAACCACCTAGGTTTAAAGTGCTGGCAAAGTTCACTACTTTTGTGCTGCTTATTTCTCTGTCTGCCCATCACAAGAGAGATCTTTACAAAAGGTGGTATAACAATTTATTTCTAATCTAAACAAAGGAAGACAGAAAAGGTCTGGGTAGCTGTGGGATTTCTCTCTCTTCTTTCTGAAAACCAGGCAAGTTTTTTAGGTGCTTAAATAAGAATTTAAGGGCCAGAAGTGCATCTGTTCTGCACTGAGTTACACTAGCTGAGCATCTGGCCCTATGTGGCAAACTTGTAGGCATGCAAGTTTGAAAATGTTGCCTATAAAAGGTCAGAGTGTCATTATTATACCAAGGTACATCTGCTATATTATATTTAGACATTTTGTTTTAAAGTTGGTTTTTGAGAGTGTTAAAAGGGAGATATAGTAAAGAGACCACAAAGGGGGAAGTAATGAGTGGCTAAGAGACCTTGAGCTACCCATGAGCACTGCTGGAGGTATTTTCAGTCAGGGGATTAAAGTGAGGTTCAACTTTGATAAGTGCCTGTAAAAATAAAAAAAACAAAAAAAAAAACCCAAAACCAAAACACAATAATATCATTGGAGTGAATTTTTAATGTTGCACTGATTTCCATATTATTAGAAGTAAAATTTTCCATCTTTCAAGTTGAATATGTTTAATGTTTCTGAGGCTGTAGCCGGTGTAGTGTATCATATCTTCTCCTGGTGACTTGGTTTAACCGCAGTAGCACACTTGAGTTTCAGTGATGATTGATCTCACAAAGACTTCAAACCTCTTGTACTTGTTTTGCAAAGTGTGAAATCTAAAAATCCAAACTTAGTACAGCTCAGATATTTTATTTTCTAAAGCACCAATGTGCTATGGAATCTGTGCCTCTACCATTCAAAAGGATTATAGGACATTTGCTATGGTATGGATCTATTGTAGGATACAGGGAATGTAAGATGTTCATGTTAAGTACCTTATTTTAATTCTAGAAAGCTCATAAAGTATCTTTAAATTGGAAAAGTTGCTGCCAGCTGCCAGTTTTTTGTTTAGTATAATAGTTAGAATTAATGTTTAATTTCATAAATCTTTGCAATAGATGTCATTGTAGCGCTAAATAATTTTAAGCAAAAGAATTAAATCAATCAGAACTATGCAATACAAACATTCAAATTAAGATCAAGTTGACTGAGCCCCTGTTTGTTTGTTTTTTTTTAAATACTGTGTAGTTGGATTCTTTTTACTTACCTTCTTATCTTTAAGGCTTTAGGGTTCACCTGAGGAGAGGTGCCACACACACTTCTGTACACCGCTCTCACACCGAGAGTGTGTGTGACCAACCAACCCAACCCTCCCTGCCCAGTGCTCTCCATCCTCCATGCCTAGCTGGGACCCCGGGATGGACCTGCCTCTCCCAGTGCCGCATCTTCCTGAGACAACATGCAGGGGGAGGGGGAGCATAGGTTCACATGCCCCACCCCACATGCCGTATTTCTGCCAGGGTTCACACCAGAATGTGGCCAGCGGCAGCCTTTTGGCACTGTGTGGGAGGGAAGGGCTGGGAGCTGCTTCAAGCCACGGGGGAGGAGAAAGGGTGGGAAGGGGTGACCTGGCCTGGTCTTTGCAGAGCTCATCTCTTCACCCCACCTCCCCATTCCTGCCTGCAAAATGTCAAAAGGCTGCTAATACCTCAAGGCTGCTGTTGGCCACCAACATAACCCTTTAGCTACAGCACGGACAAGGAGGGGTTAAGCCCTAAAGATGCATTGTGCATCAGGGAAGCTGACTGCAGGGGTTTCAGGAAACCCTGCCACAGAGGTGACTCAGCAGGTGAGGGTGCCTAGGGGACGAACCCAAGTTTCCTGA
Source organism: Gopherus flavomarginatus (assembly GCF_025201925.1). Taxonomy (NCBI): domain Eukaryota; kingdom Metazoa; phylum Chordata; order Testudines; family Testudinidae; genus Gopherus; species Gopherus flavomarginatus. The sequence goes on from NC_066618.1 coordinate 201,008,328, forward strand.
GGGCAGGACCCAGGGTGGAGTGGAAGGGGTCAGGTGAAGAGGGTGCTAAGCTCTGGACCTGGCAGCTGCTGTGGAACCTGCAGGGTTGGGGCATGAACAGGCTGGAAATTGCTTGCCCCTCCCTCCCAGAGTTAGAGGCTTCCCTGTGCCAGTGCTGTTCAGGGCTTTAGCACATGCAGGGCTCTGCTCCTCCTGGCCAGCACCCTGGATTGGAGGGTCTTGGGCTTTCCTGGGGTGTTGGCTCAGCCAGAGGCAGTAGGGGAAGGAAGCAGCCTGCTGGTCAGGCTGTTGGTGAGCTGAGGACTCTGGACGGGCTGCTTCTCTGCACAGCACTGGGAGCGAGACGCACACCGCCAGTGGGGATATGGAGGAGCAGTGGGATGGCAGGGGGAAAGGGTAAAGCAGAGAGAGGGGGAACAGGTAAAGGGATGATTGGTGAGCAGCAGAGGCAACATGTAACTAGCTGCTGCCTGGCAGCTGCCTGAACTCACCAGCCACTGCCACTTGCAGCGTGCAGCCAGTGCTGTCTGGAAACAGGATGTGGGGCAGGGCCCTGCTGGCCGAGATCCAGCATGCAGCAGGGGCTGTGCTGATGGACCATCAGAATGAGCAGCCAACCCTGCACATTGCATCTTCACCCCAAAACCAGCCTTGCACACCCCCCCCTCAACTTCAGCTGTCTTTTAATACATTTTAACAGATGGAAACCAGGAAGAGACACAGCACTATGTGACCAACCTGGTTTCCTGGATCACTGTTTGAGAACTGCTGATATATAGTATAATATAGCTAATATAGTCCATATATTAAAAGTCTCCATTTTTAACAAATCCAATATTTGCCTTTCTCAGCCCATGTCTTCCTTACTGTTCGTGACTTTCATTTCTGTGTTACTTCAGAGTTTGAAAACAGTAAGGTTATTTGTTTTTGCATTCTGTTTACATTGGGCTAGATCTATATGCACAGAGGCAAAAAAAGCAGAAGAATGTATAAGGCAGTATCTGGTTCCTATGCAAATAGTGGACAGAATCCCTCCCACCACTCGGGTTAACAGGGTGGTGTGTCTGTTCACACACTGACTCCCTACGGCATAGGAGGTGAAAAGAGCTGGCTAATGCATATGCTGCTGTTAACAGCTTGTGTTGTCTGGGTGTGCCCCAGTGCCTGCCCATAGGAGGAGGAAGCAGTGCATTGTGGTGGGCTGCACAAAGGCTGATTAGAAGCTCTGTGGTTTAACATATGTTTTTTCCTGCTTCTTTTAATCAAAATCAGTATCAAGAGTGTGAGGAAAATCTATTCAGTATAACTACTGTAGTTCACTAGTAAACAGTACTGAAGAGGGATGGTTGTAGGCCTGAGACACTGGACTGAGACTCAAGAAATTTGGGTTCAGTTCCTGGCACTGCCACAGAGTTTTTAGACTCATATACTTTAGGGTCAGAAGGGACCAATATGATCATCTAATCTGACCTCCTCCACAAAGCAGGACACAGAATCCTACCCATCCACTTCTATAACAAACTCCTAACCTATGTCTGAGTTATTGAAGTCTTCAAATAGTGGTTTGAAGACCTCAAGCTGCAGAGAATCCACCAGCAAGTGACTCGTGCCCGAAGCTGCAGAGGAAGGCGAAAAACCTCCAGGGCCTCTGCCAATCTGCCCTGGAGGAAAATTCCTTCCCGACCCCAAATATGGCGATCAGCTAAACCCTGAGCATGTGGGCAAGACTCACCAGCCAGCACTCAGGAAAGAATTCTCTGCAGTAACTCAGATCCCATCCCATCTAACATCCCATCACCTACCACTGGCATACTTACCTGCTGATAATCAAAGATCAATTGCAAAATTAAGCTATCCCATCATACCATCCCTTGCATAAACTTATCAAGCTTAGTCTTAAAGCCAGATATGTCTTTTGCCCCCACTACTCCCCTTGGAAGGCTGTTCCAGAACTTCACTCCTCTAATGGTTAGAAACCTTCATCTAATTTCAAGTCTAAACTTCCTAGTGTCCAGTTTATACCCATTTGTTCTTGTGTCTACATTGGTACTAAGCTTAAATAATTCTTCTCCCTCCCTAATATTAATCCCTCTGATATATTTATAAAGTGCAAGCATATCCCCCCTCAACCTTCTTTCAGTTAGGCTAAACAAGCCAAGCTCTTTGAGTCTCCTTTCATAAGACAGGTTTTCCATTCCTCGGATCATCCTAGTAGCCCATCTCTGAACCTGTTCCAGTTTGAATTCATCCTTCTTAAAAATGGGAGACCAGAACTGCACACAGTATTCCAGATGAGGTCTCACCAGTGCCTTGTATAACGGTACTAACACCTCCTTATCTTTGCTGGAAATACCTCGCCTGATGCATCCTAAAACTGCATTAGCTTTTTTAACGGCCATATCACATTGGCGGCTCATAGTCATCCTGTGATCAACCAATACTCCAAGGTCCTTCTCCTCCTCTGTTGCTTCCAACTGATGTGTCCCCAATTTATAACTAAAATTCTTATTATTAATCCCAAAATGCATGACCTTGCACTTTTCACTATTAAATTTCATCCTATTACTATTACTCCAGTTTACAAGGTCATCCAGATCTTCCTGTATGATATTCCCATCCTTTTCTGTGTTAGCAATACCTCCCAGCTTTGTGTCATCCGCAAACTTTATTAGCACATTCCCGCTTTTTGTGCCAAGGTCAGCAATAAAAAGGTTAAATAAGATTGGTCCCAAAACTGATCCTTGAGGAACTCCACTAGTAACCTCCTTCCAGCCTGACAGTTAACCCTTCGGTACAACCCGTTGTAGTCTCTCCTTTAACCAGTTCCTTATCCACCTTTCAATTTTCATATTGATCCCCATCTTTTCCAATTTAACTAATAATTCCCCATGTGGAACTGTGTCAAATGCCTTACTGAAATTGAGGTAAATTAGATCTACTGCATTTCCTTTGTCTAAATAATCTGCCACCTTCTCAAAGAAGGAGATCAGGTTGGTTTGGCACGATCTACCTTTTGTAAAACCATGTTGTAATTTGTCCCAATTACCATTGACCTCAATGTCCTTAACTACTTTCTCCTTCAAATTTTTTTCCAAGACCTTACATACTACAGATGTCAAACTAACAGGCCTATAGTTACTCAGATCACTTTTTTTCCGTTTCTTAAAGATAAGAACTATGTAAGCAATTCTCCAGTCATACGGTACAACCCCTGAATTTACTGATTGATTAAAAATTCTTGCTAATGGGCTTGAAATTTCATGCGCCAGTTCCTTTAATATTCTTGGATGAAGATTATCTGGGCCCTCCTATTTTGTCCCATTAAGCTGTTCAAGTTTGGCTTCTACCTCAGATGTGGTAATATCTACCTCCATATCCTCATTCCCATTTGTCATCCTTCCATTATCCCTAAGCTCCTCATTAGCCTTATTAAAGACTGAGGCAAAGTACTTATTTAGATATTGGGCCATGCCTAGGTTATCCTTAACCTCCATTCCATCTTCTGTGTTTAGCGGTCCCACTTATTCTTTCTTTGTTTTCTTCTTATTTATATGGCTATAGAACCTTTTACTGTTGGTTTTAATTCCCTTTGCAAGGTCCAACTCTACATGGCTTTTAGCCTTTCTCACTTTATCCCTACATGTTCAGACCTCACTAAGGTAGCTTTCCTTGCTAATCCCACCCATCTTCCACTCCTCGTAGGCTTTCTGCTTTTTCTTAATCACCTCTCTGAGATGCTTGCTCATCCAGCTTGGTCTACAATTCCTGCCTATGTTTTTTTCCCCCTTTCTTGGGATGCAGGCTTCAGATAGTTTCTGCAGCTTCGACTTAAAGTAATTCCAGGCCCCCTCTGCATTTAGATCCACAAGTTCTTCAGTCCAATCCACTTCCCTAACTAATTTCCTTAATTCTTTAAAGTTAGCCCTTTTGAAGTAAAAAACCCTAGTCCCAGATCTATTTTTGTTTATCCTTTCATCTAGTTTGAACTAAATTAGCTCATGGTCACTCGAACCAAGGTTGTCCCCTACAACCATTTCTTCTATGAGGTCCTCGCTACTCACCAAAACCAAATCTAAAATGGCATCCCCTCTTGTTGGTTCTTCAACTACTTGGTGAAGAAATCCATCAGCTATCAGATCCAGAAAAATCTGAGCCCTATTATTCTTACTAGCACTTGTCCTCCAGTCTATATCTGGGAAGTTAGTCTCCCATGATCTCATAATTCCCATTAGTGATTACTTCATTAAAAACATTAAAGAGGTTTCTATCCATATCCAGATCAGATCCCGGCGGTCTGTAGCACACCCCAAGCACTATCTCAGAAGAGGTTCTAGTAGCTTTCTTTCCCAGTGTGATTTATGCCCAGACAGACTCTGAGAGGTCCTGGGCAAGTCACTTCCCCTCTGTGCTTCAATTTTCCCATTTGTAAAATTGGGGTAATTATGTCTTACCTGTCAGGAGTGTTGTGAGAATATATTATCATTTGTGGTGCTCAGATGATGGGAACTTTATAAATAGAGAGTGTGCAGGGCGATCTCAGGATTGGGGGCTCACATGTGTCTTAAAACCATCTTTACCCTCTCTCGTTGGCTATTTGAGTGCTCCTGGGCTACAGTTTGGGTCTGGCCCAGTAAGATTTTCAGAAATAAAATCTAAACATTTCAAGGAAAGTCTAATGTAATATTGACTGTAAAGTACTTCTCACCTTGGTTATGGTTCTCAGAAAGTGTCTTTGTTTAAATAGTAAAACAGATGAATAGGTTCTCCAATCTTTCTTCAAACAAAAGTCCCAGGACATAGGATCTATCATAGGTTAAGGGGACACATTTTTGTGGAAATGCTTGTTAAAACAGTTTCCCCTATAGTAAGCATAGGAAATAACTAGCATGATTGTGTACTAGTATCTATTGGCAAATGTTGACAATGTAATGTTGACTGTGGCAACCTTTTTGGGGTCTCTGAAGAGATGGCAAAGTTATTGGTTGTTTTCAGTCATGAGGCCAGGAGGCTGAGTTTTGAGAGATTGTTGGACTATTTGTTTAGGATAACGTCTGTAGAGTAAAATCATAGGCCATATCTGGTTCTGCAATAACTTTTACACAACTAGCATGCAGTATTTTTATTATTTCTACCTGAAGAGATCTTGTTCGTGATATCAGACTCTGGTTTCCTCAGTGGGGAAAGAAAATAAGCTATGTGATGCATTGTTTAGTCCCTATCTCTGTATTGTGGTCTCTTGCCTTTTGTGATATTAATGTAAACTCTGCTGAGAACCTCAGAAACAAAGGTGCTCTTGGGGCCTGAGGGGTGGCAGGGAGGGCCAGTCTCATTTTCCCCTTTAGCTTTCACTTAATATGTTTTTATCCATATAAGTGTTGATTTGAATCTTAGTGAAAAGTGAAGAATTCCTGCCTCTTCAAACTATTGATGATCTTTATTATTATCTTCTAGCAACTTTGGATCATCACTGGCATATTTTACTCATTGCTGGAGGGGCTGCTGCCTCATTATTACTACTGGTCACCATACTGATCATCAGCGTCACTGTTGTTTATCGTAAAAAGTAAGTAGAGTAACAGAGCCAGTTCCTTAATGACACTAAGTAGCTCTAAAGTCTCTAGGACCTCATAATGAGGTGTGGAAATGTAGCAATTTTTTAAAATTTACCTCTTTTACTGAAAATTTGAAATGTCAACACTTAAAAAATTCTGATGCTATAGCTGGTAGAAAAAAACTGTGAATGTTTCAAGATTTTTCTAATTTTTAAAAAATGTTGAATGTCAAATTTTGAAAAATTTCAACACGTTCTAATCTTCATGCGCCTATGAAATGCTCTCATGGCATAAAACACAACCAGCATGTTCTGTGATTACGTGCTAAGGGATTAAGTTCTGAATTTGTTATTTCCCACTTGAATGCCTTCTCCCCGCTCCCCCAAGTTTACTGCATCCCCTACCAAATGACTGAAAGATGTTGAACCCAGATTTTATATCTTTGTTTTTTGTTGAAGTGGCAGAAACAACAGCAACAAAATGAGACATCTTCCCCCCCCCCCACAATAAAAAGCATTTTTAGAAAAAAGGTCATTTTAGCTAATTGGCAAATTTGTCTTTACATTCACCTGAAATGGGGCTGTTTTTTTTTATGTCCAAACGTTCTGCTTAGCACTATATGAGACAAAGTCAAGTAGGTTATAGTCTATAGTCTGTAACTCAGACACCCTAAGCTACCTAGGGATCCAGAGGCGAGGCTGATTGGAGTCTCTTCTTTCTTTTGGTTTGAGTAAGAAGATAAACCCAGCCCTCCATTATCTCTCTCATTTCTAGTTCTCCCTGGGAAGCAAAATCCCAAGATGCTAGATGGCCTTTTAAGCCTTTTTTGGTTATTATTTTTGTACTGATGATATTATACAGATTTATGGTGCTAGAATTAATCTGCTTAACTATGTAAATGTGCATTTCCACTGTAATATTCCTATTGAATGTATGTCACCAGAAAGAAAAGGAGAAGGATCATGAAGGCCCTCTCGAAAGCCCTGTACTCTACTCAGACCCGGGTAAGACTGGCCAAAGAACTACTTGCTTTTTGCAGGATTTTTTTCTTTAAATGTAATAACATGAAAACAGTACTTTTTGCAGTTCGCAATTTAGACTGTACTCTTACTATTGGTGCTTTTTTCACTATCTCTCTGAAATATGCTGATACTTGTAAGAGACAGCATCATGTAGTGGTCTGAGCACTGATCCAAGCACCAGAAATTCCTGAGTTCTAATCCTGTTTATGGGCTAGTCATGCAGGCCACCATTCTCAAGTCAATGGGAGTTGCAGATGCTCAGCAAAAGTCCAAATCAGGCCCTGTGTATTTGTCCTAAATATGGATATATGGGCTGGTTTTGAGCTCCCAAGGGGAAAATCTGGCTTTAATATCTTTCTGAATTTCTGTTTCTCCTTGAATAAAAATGGATAGCTAGCTTAAGACGAGTACTGCAAGGGTTAGTTAATATTTGTTAAGGACTTTGCCAAAATAATTAGCACTTCGATGTTTAATACTGTCAGTGATCCTTCTGTGATATAAGATGTTAGATATGATTGCAAAGAATTTACCTTTAGGCTTGAAAGCTAACCCCATCATTCCTCCATATGTTGCATGCATGTTTAATTTTGGAAATTAAAGGTAACATTGGTTCATTCTATTATTTGATGCATCTTCAGTTTGTCTTAAAAATAATACCTAAACATATTGCATATGTATGCAGGACTTCTGCCATGGGAGAAGTGTAACAGGAGAAATTATGTGCTATGTTTGAGGGTGAGATGTGAGTTCACCTACTCTAATTTTGTAGGGCAGATACCTAATTTTCAGAGGTTTCCCTCTTTTTTGTTCTTTAGAAGTGGGACCCTAACACTAATGCTTAAACCTTTTTAGAAATTTGTGTTCCTTATGATATGATATTATATAATATAAAATATAAAATAATTAATATAATATAAATCTTTATAGAACCCTAAGAATGCTGAGGTGAGGGGAGGGTGCCAACTTAATTCTGCTCCTGCCTTTCCTCTTCATTGAACCTCAGTCCTGGCTCCTGAGACCACCTTTGCCATCTTTCCCACTGAACACTATGTAACCTTTCTCAATGAGTGTGGGAGTCTCTTGCTGTTCCTCTCAGTCACCAGCTTGCACATGAAGCCACTACGAGTTGCATGGTAGAGATTTCTTTAAAACTCCATCTGTGCTCCTAGTCTTCACTGCCTCCCTTCTGTCTTATATTGATCAGAAGAAGGGTGAAGCAGGCTGTAATGGAAGTACAGCCTCAGGGTAGTCCTTGCACTCAGAAATCTTCCCTTTTTCTGTGATTAGAAGCCCTAGTGGGACCCATTCCCACTTTAGGAATAACTTAGTTCATAAAGCAATTAATGCATGAGGAATCACAAGTTTTTTAAGACTGAACGAATCATGCAGTTGTTTTCATCTAGCTACTATAGGCCATTTGAAATTATTTGAGAACTATGTTTTGAATAGCAGCCTAGTTTCCCCAGCTACTTGATCCTATAATGAAGCGTTGTTAACCCTGTATTTGTGACAAAAGTCGTTGTTGTTTTTTTGGGTTGATTTTAATTTGGAAATGAGTGAGATATAGCAACTACCTTGGCTCTTTTTTTTAACCGCTTACCACTTAAACATTCTGGACCAGATCCTCAGCTGATGTAAATCTGAGGAGTTCCATTGAAGGCAGTGGGCCTACACTGGGTGAGACTCTGGCCCTTTTTTCTCAGCCTTTATTCTCTAACGAAGGGAGGAATTGCAGTAGCAATTGCTATTTCTGGGCAATATTATGTGATTCTGGTTTGCAGGGTGATCAGGCTTTTCTGATGAACCTGGGCTGCGTTTCTAACTATAGTCAGAGACTTTGAGAGGAGATTTTGGCAGCTGGAGAGGAGTGTCAAGTCTGGGGAGAAGGGCTGAAAGTAGAGCTATCAAGCAATTAAAAAAATTAATCGCAATTAAGCATACTGTTAAACAATAATAAAATGCTATTTATTTAAATATTTTTGAATAGTCTCTACATTTTCAAATATATTGATTTCAATTTCAACACAGAATGCAAAGTGTACAATGCTCACTTTATTTTTGATTACAAGTAGTTGTAAGGTAAAAAACCAAAAGAGATAGATGAATTGAAAAATACTAATACAAGTACTGTACTGCAATCCCTTTATCATGAACGTTGAACTTACAAATGTAGAATTATGTCAAAAAAACCTGCATTCAAAAATAAAACTATGTAAAATTTTAGAGCCTGAAAGGAGTCAGTCCTACTTCTTGTAAAGCTAATCATTCAGTTAAACAAGTTTGTTTACATTTGCAGAAGATAATGCTGTCTGCTTCTTGTTTACAATGTCACCTGAAAGTGAGAACAGGTGTTCTCATTGCACTGTTGTAGCCAGAGTTGCAAGATATGTATGTGCCAGATGCGCTAAAGATTCATATGTCCCCTTCATGTTTCAACCACCATTCCAGAGGACATGCATCCATGCTTATGATGGATTCTGCTTGATAACAATCCAAAGCAGTGCAGACCAACGCATGTTAATTTTCATTATCTAAGTCGGATGTTAAGAGCAGAAGGCTGATTTTCTTTTTTGGCAGTTCGAGTTCTGTGGTTTCCGCATCGGAGTGTTGCTCTTTTAAGACTTCTGAAAGCATGTTCCACACCTCATACCTCTCAGGTTTTGGAAGGCACTTCAGATTCTTAAACCTTGGATTGAGTGCTATAATTATCTTTAGAAATCTCACATCGGTACCCTCTTTGTGTTTTGTGAAATCTGTAGTGAAAGTGTTCTTAAAATGAACATGCTGGGTCAACTTCCAAGACTTCTATAACATGAAATATATGGCAGAATGCAAGTAAAACACAGCAGGGGCATACAATTCTCCTCCAAGGAGCTTAGTCATGAATTTAATGAATGCATTTTTTTTTAATGTGCATCAGCAGGATGGAAGCATGCCCTCCAGAATGGTGTCTAAAGCATGAAGGAGCATATGAATGTTTAGCATAACTGGCACGTAAATACCTTGCAATGGCGGCTACAAAAGTGCCATGTGAATGCCAGTTCTCACTTTGTGGTGATATTGTAAACAAGAAGAGGGCAGCATTATCTCCTGTAAATGTAAACAAACTTGTTTGTCTTAGTAATTGGCTGAACAAGAAGTAGGACTGAGTGGACTTGTAGGCTCTGAAGTTTTACATTGTTTTGTTTTTGAGTGCAGTTATTTAACACAAAAAATCTACATTTGTAAGTTGCACTTCCATGACAAAGAGATTGCACTACAGTACTTGTAAGAGGTGAATTAAAGAATACTATTTATTTTGCTTGTCATTTTTTTACATTGAAAATATTGGTAATAAAAATAGTATACTCTGATTTCAATTACAACACAGAATACAATATATATGAAAATGTAGAAAAATACCCAAAATATTGCACATTTCAATTGGTAGTCTATTGTTTAACAGTGCGATTAAAACTGTGATTAATTATGATTAATTTTTTGAGTTAATCCCGTGAGTTAACTGTGATTAATCCACAGCCCTAGCTGAAAGTGTGTTTGGTGGCTAGACAGGAAGGAATGGAGATGATTTGCCTTGAAGAAGGAAGGGCATGTGCATTGGGACTGCTTGCCAGCTAAGAGGGGATAATTACACATACTTCTTTCACATGTTTCGTTGTTCATTGCCATCCTTCATCCCTTCCCTTCTAACCCTGCTCGCCACTCCATCTCTCACATAATGGTGCAGCAGATGAGGAGATGGAACCACTGTGGGAGCACCCTGTCAGTCTTCACCCTGTTTCAGCCAGAACAACTGTGCAATCAGGACAAGCTGTGAACCCAGATATCTGGGCACCTTGCTTAGCTGCATACATTTGAATGATTTTTTGGCTTATATACAAAGAGCAACTCTACTTGCCTTTTAATCAGTTATGTTTAGTTTAATAATAATACAAATATTGATGTCCCTATCTTTGTGGCCTGAAAGACACCAAAGAAGTTTAAAGTTAATAGCACCTCACAGAAGTGTTGTGGGCATAAATACTTGAATGACTGTGAGGTACTCATATATTACAGTAACAGAGGCAATATAAGATAGCTTCTGAGAACACATTTTGAATTATAGAAACAGCTCTTGTCTCAGAGATCTAGAGCAGGGGTTCTCAAACTTCATTGCACTGCGACCCCATTCTGACAACAAACATTACTACACAAATCCAGGAGAGGAGATTGAAGCCTGAACCTCTTTAAGCCCTGCCACCCCATGCCAGAGGGAAGCCAAAGTCGAAGCCCAAGGGCTTCAGCCCCAGGCAGCAGGGGAGCAGGGTCTGTAATGAATCTTTAGCGTATCTGGCAAATAAATATCTTGCAATGCCAGCTACAATGGTACCATGAGAAGGCCTGTTTTCACTTTTAGGTGACATAAACCAGTGGGCAGCATTGTCTCCTGCACAAGTAAACAAACTTGTTTGTCTGAGTCATTGGCTGAACAAAAAGTAGGACTGAGTGGACTTATAGGTGCTAAAGTTTGACATTTGTTTTATTTTTGAATGCAGGTTTTTTTGTGCATAATTCTCATTTGTAAGTTCAACTTTCATGATAAAGATATTGCACTACAGTACCTGTATTAAGTGAATTGAATTTTTTTTTATTTTTACAGTACAAAAATTAATATAAAATAAAGTGAGCGTTATGCACTGAAATTGAAATCAATATATTTGAAAATGTGGAAAACATCAAAAATATTTAAATAAATGGTTTTATAATACTCTATTTTTTTAACCAGGTGATTTTTTTTTTTTAATCGCTTGTCAGGCCTATCCTAGATGTTTTGAGAAAACTCTGGAACTGTTCAAAATGTTCAGAATACTAAAAGCATCAACTTGTTCCAGGTTCCTCTTCCCATCTCTGTTCTCTCCAACCTTACCTTCACTACTGCGTTATCGTCTAGTGCTGTAAATGAGATCTGAGCTCAAACAGCTTTTCTTCATTTTTCTGACATTCCTATTACTGTTGTTCTGAGGGCATCCAGAGCCCAACACTAACAGGAGCTCTTGAGCTTTAGTTCGATTATGAGCATCTCCTTGGATTAAATAAAGTGTGGCTATCTAATGAACCACTGATTTGCAGTTCACTGTTGACATTTTTTAACGGCTTTTATGTTCTTCTAGTCCAGTAACAGTTATGGAAGATCCAACTTTCGTGGCACACCAAACAGCGGAAGAGGAGTAGCATCAGTATCTGGGGAGATGCACGAGATTTATATCAACTACAGAGACTTCTCACGCAAACCTAAGACAAGAGCATGAGTTTCCTTCTCATGTCTGAATAAAGTAACCAACGTAGAAGTACAGGCTTTGGATCATAGGCTTTATTCTCCTTTGTACCAGACTGACCTTTATTTTTTTAGTCTCCATCAGCTAAGTGACTTTGATTTATCAGTGCAGCACGAGATTATTTGTTTATCTATAATTTACATCTTCTAAGGCTTTAACTACATTTTAAGCAATCTTTTTGGCAGAGAGGGAGGGAATACATTAAGAGGCCAAATTCAGAGCTGGTGTACCTCCCATGACACTGGAGTTGCATCTGCCTACACCAGGTCTGAATCTGATCCTGAAAGTTTATATGAATGACTGAAGCAGAGGGAAAATGTGTTCTTTTCTGTCTAGATCCAGGTATTTAACATCTGCATGGCACTTTATACTGTGTGCTTTATAGAGTGGCAGCAGAATGAAACTGTTTTTGCCCTCGGGTAACATAATACCTGCATGTGAAGTGATAGGATCAAATACATCAGGTTTCCTCTTGCCCAGAATAAGAAGGGTTCATAGGAGCCCACCATCCCTCCCTCTCAATGGCCACACATGATGTTCAAGCAGCCATTCAGGTCCTTATGGTTGAGAAAAAGATAGAAATCTGGCCCTGAGGCAGAGCAGCACACTCAGGTGAAAACAAAACACAAAGACTCAGTCACTGACAAGTTATATTTAATAATAATTTATTATAAGGTTTGGTTGCACAAAAAAAAAATGAGAACAAGGAGGATACAGGAATAAACGAGGCAAAGCAGAAGAAAAAAGCATGATTAAGAACACTTACAAAATGATATGTATACATACACACACATATATGTGTATATATTCTGCAGGAACCTGCAGAAGAAAATGCACAAAAATAGAAACAAACAAACAAACCAGAAGGCAGACCTGAGAATTAGGGTCTATGCATCCTGTCGGCCCTTTACACAAGTGCTTTTAGTGGAATGTCTCTAGGCGTGCTCAGGACAGTCACTTTAACATGTGGGAGGAATCCAGGTAAGTAAGTGCTATCATGAAGACTAATAGTCACATATGGCTGCATACTACAGTGCCTCAACATACTGTATACGGTATGTCAGACTGATTAGTCGTCTGCTTGGCCGGGTGCTCCCTTTCTCTTTAAACATTAGTGAAAGTGGTATTGAACTTGAGTATTTCTGGAAAGGGGAAAAAAGTTAACGTCATTCTGACTAAGCATTAGTTACCAGTTCCATTGAGTTTGGCAGGGAAAGAGGATTGACAGCAGCCTGAAAGCTAAAAGTTTTATTATTTTATTATAATTAGCCTCTTCCGACAGAAGGCTGTTTTCATGTGAATAAGAAAACAGTGGTCTAGATTCTTCTGGTCATTATGTGGACATGGGTGTCCCAAGCTACTGAGGAGAATCACAGCATTGTGCAGCTAGCTTACACTTCAGCTAAATTGAAGTGTTGCAAGACTAAAAATTCATTCGAACCTAGCATTGTAGAGTTTCATTGTTTTAGAATGTCAAACACCACTAGAAAACATCTCTATTTTTTTTGGGGGGGGGGATCTGTGTACTCCTCAACAAATACCTATATTAAAAGGGGTACTTTTATTTTTCTCCACTGACTGAAAGATTTAGGAAATGTTAGCACATGAACGATGAAATTGCATCATATTGATGAGGCTACACAGAAATGTACTATTAATAAGTTGGGGTGTTTTTTTTTAACCTGAGTTATCACGTCATACCAGATCATTGCAAATTGTGCACAGTATTACAAGTAAAACCCTGTATCAGTGGGCCTTTTCTCTAACCTAGATCTGGTGATCCTATTTATATTCAAATGACAAGCTGTTAATATAATGAATTCCACTAGCTTTATGTTTCCCAGTCAGAGCTCCGGATGCCTCAAGATATAATAACCACAAAGATGGTAGTGCCCCCCAATCTTTTTAGAAGCAGATTTTTCATTCGTAGTGCATCCATACTAGTTTAAAAAGTTGTTTTTACTGCAGGTGAAAAAATTGAGGATTTTTTTTTAACTTGAATAGCTATAAGATCAGTTTATTTTGGTTTGTTTCTGGTAAGTGTCCTTGATATTTCCTTGACATGCTATCTGAGGCCATTATAACATTTCTGTGTACATTTTTTTTCAAAATAATTGAACATTTTCCAGATTTTAGGGGAAAAAATCTATACTGAACATCTTGGCATTTTGTTTAATCTATTTTAATTCAAATTCCATAGATGTTTTGCTTCTACGAAGACAGTATACAGGGAAAATTGTGTCAACATATCACACATAGCATAATAAAAGTAATATATTAATCCTTTCCAATAAACAGACCAAGCAACAGCTTAATTTTGTACCGTTATCATAAAGATATATCAGTGAACAGCAGCTGAACCCCAGATGAAACCATTGAAAATACAACCTTGCTGGCAGCAAAATCAGTAAATTACAAAAATCTCAAGACTAAAGAGCCTGGCTTGGACGGACACACGCATGCACAAGTTGTCATTAATACATCAACATTGCCAACAGACAGTTTCTTTTCTAAATATAGGGAAAAACTTTGCTACCACTGTGGAGTAACTGCTGGCTAGTGCTGATTTTTTTTAATGGCAATCACTGTAGGTGAAGAGTCTAAGCACAGTAGTTAGGGGAGTGGGATTTAAAACCTCTTAAAATGTATGAGTGTGGCTTGAGGAACTGTCTGTGCAAAATTTGCAAAATTTGCATTGTTTTAAATTAGTGTTTTAGGTACCCACTCTGAAGTCAGACAGCTCATAGGGCACTATTTATGACTTAGATGATCAAGCTCAGAATTTCACATAAGAAGACCAAATGACATCCTTAGCAAATGTAAGAAATGCAATTCCTTTTACAGGTGCTTATTTCCTCTAGGGCAAAAGTATGCAACTAAATTTTTCAATCTCTTTTGAACAGTAAAATACCAATGATAAACACTGAAAATGATTGAAATAAGTGTGATTTCTCTCTACCGCTTAAAACAGTTTTAAAAAAGTCAATGTCCCACCAAGATAATAATAATCCTCAAACAGCAACCAGATTATGGAATTTACTGAAGGCTGTTACAGCATTACTTATTTTTAAACAACCAAACAACCCCAGGCTCTGGAAACATTACTTAAATAAATAAAGCTTACAGGATAAAGCATATTTTCATTAAACAAAAGAGATATTTAATTTGTTAATCTTTAATTAAGAGAACTCTTAGCAGAAAACTGAAATTATATTGATAGCAGCTTTTAAGAAAGGAAAAAAAATGACTTTTCTTCAGTGACACATTAAATGTGCTATGGCTAGTTGTATGCATGCATGTAGTATACAAGGAGAGAGACGTTTATGTTTAAAGAAGTCCTGTAATTGATGGCATTATGAAACCTTTTAAACTTAAATACGTCTCTTGAAAAACGGAGTCCTCCAAAGTAAAATAGTATCTGAAATTGGCCTATTCTGGCAGCACTTCACCCTACAGAGAGAGCCGTCTTCCTGGTTCACGAAAAATAGAAAGAGGATTGAACTCCCACTTTAAGGTGCTTTGGGTAGATAGTATAGCAGAGAATTGAGATGCTATATTGAAATATTTCCTTTAGCTCTCTTTATTCTTAAAAAAATGTGTTTTAAAGAGAATAACGAATCTGCATCCTGCCAAGGCCTCCATCATAACTTCCCACTTTCTGTTCCTCTTGGCTATTCCTTTGTCTCCTGCCCAGCAGAGCGCATTTTGTCCGCTAGTAGTTGGAGGTGTGAAGTAATGTCTGGAGGGTTTGTTGCTGAGAGGGGGAGAGGAGGGAGCTATAAGTGTATGTTAGGTTGTGCTTGAAAGCTTGTCAGGCAGGGAACTTGGGATTTGGGGAAAGGTCTGGGCTGAGCTATGAAAAGAAACTGTTTCAAATAACAGATCCTAGGGTGAAGATTACTTATAGTCTTAAAACGTCTGGAAACCATGAGGCAGATTATTTCTCATATCTACTTTATACCTCTGAAGTTCCATTTAACTCATTTGGCTAAGTGATTGTCGTGTGGCGATGCTTCACTGAAGTCCAAAGAGTGACATTGATTGACACCAGCAGAGTTACCATGTACCTCACTGAGTAACACAAGCATAAGTGAGAGGAAACCCAGGCTTTAAATACTTCCACTGAATTCAATGGAGTTGTTTATGCTTATACTAGGGCTACAATTAGTTGCAAATGCCTTGTTTCTCCAATTAAATCTATTTGTTAGCTCCCATCTTTAATGATCATTAGGTAGCAAGATGACACTCTCCATGTTCTGAGAAATTTTATTTTAAAGCAATTAATTATGAAATTAACACCACTGAGCTGTTAAAAATGATGAAATTGTGAAATTTTAGAAATGTGCACATTTCCTTTTGCATGTTTTATGTCTAGTTGGACACCAACCTGAATAATTCAGGCTCCCAATCTAAACCCTGCTCATAGAATTATTTAGATGATGGGTAAAATTTTCAGAAACATCTACAAGATTGAGGCTCCTAAGTCTCATTTTTCAAAGGGACTTAGGCATTTAAGAGTATAAGTACCACTGACTTGCTATGAAACTTAAGTGCCTAACGACCAGATTTTCTATGGTATTTAGGCACCTACAGAGGTGGATAGGCAAACTGTCATATTTTCAAAAGCACTGAAGCAGGTTACATGCCTAGCTGCCTTGGAATCAATAGGAAATAGGTGCTGAATCAGCTTTGGTTCGTAACCAGATGTTACTCACTTCTGAAAATGGAATGTAGTCTCCTAAAGCACTCAGATGCATTTGAAAATGTTACCTGATGTTTTAATCAGTTCTCAGAAGAAAGCAGCTCAGGTGTCTACCTCCCATAAGCTGAGATATACCTGGAAAAATTTAGATAGCCCATCAATGCTGGAAAATATGGACCTTTGGGTAAGTAAAATCTTCCACACTTTGCTGAAACACATTGCTGTTTGATTTCCTAATTTTGAAGGTTCTGAACAAAATGTTGTACTGAATATTTCCAAAATCTAGTCACTGCCCTCAGGGCTTCCAAGACTGAGCTGAATTCTATTTCAGAGTGAATGTTGCAGTTATCATGCCACCTGGCCTTCCGCTAGCACTGTGTCTAATACAAAGATGCATTCTGGGCACTATTATTTTTCCATCATGTGGGGTACTCAAAATAAATAAATAAAAGTTTTACCTTAGTTAAAAAGATAAGTTTGTTAGTATCTATGGTATAATAGTCCCTTATGCTTTGGCTTGGCAGATTCAATTTTTATTTTTTGTAATTTTTGGCACACAATATCAATGTTTATTTGTAAGCTTAT
The DNA here is from genome assembly GCF_025201925.1 of Gopherus flavomarginatus. Classification (NCBI taxonomy): domain Eukaryota; kingdom Metazoa; phylum Chordata; order Testudines; family Testudinidae; genus Gopherus; species Gopherus flavomarginatus. Next base: position 201,025,504 of record NC_066618.1, read on the forward strand.
TTTTAATTCATTTAAATTTTCACTATCGTGAAATTATGGGGGTGAAAGTAACATTATATGTCAAAATAATCATCAAAATCTAAGTTCACAAACAGCACCTTTTGTACTGTGACTATTGATAAATTTTGCTATTATCAATGGAAATACTTTTTCATCAGTGTGTGTGTGTATGGAGAAATCAATGTTTACAGACATTTACCAATTAAAAATCTAATCCTTTCTAGCCTGCCTATACTTTATAATCTAGAATACTAGAAATACTGAGGTAAATTTATAAAGTTATCTAAGGCAATTGGCATATTTTTAGGAGTAGCCACTTTCCTGGTAACACAGCCAGTACTGAGCAAAGTTGAAAGTGCTTATGGAAAAAATTTGGAAATAGCTGAGAGACCCTGGGTGCCTCTCTATGCCAAGTGGAAGAAGGCACCATCATACCATAACTCTCCTGAGGGGGGGGGGGGTCTCACACTCATTATGACAACAGTGAGTTGGGGCAATCCTGTAAGTTTTCATATCAAAACTGGTAACATGCCAGTCATTAATATTATTGCACGATTTAGCTACAGGTGGTGTCTAAAGGATTATAGCTGTGTACTGGAAATATGGTCTTAAAATGTGTTTGGCCAGCAGTGCATAAGCCTAACCCAGCCAACGGAATATTGTTTCATCTGCTTCCCGGTTTTGTCAATGTAAATTGAGCAAGGTAAGAACAGACACAATGGAAGTACATTTATAGTAAACACAGCCATCAAACTAGCAGGTAGGGGAGATAACCACTTACCGATCACAATGGTGTATGTTGTACCCCCAGGAAGCCTTCCTGGTTCTTAAAACAGAGACAATAGACTTTAGAAAACATATGCAGAAACAGAAAGCTGCATTGGCACCTATCACCTGAGAGATACAAGGGGCCAGAGCTCTTGAAATCTTGATCCTTCAATCAAGGGGCGGGTGGGGGAGAAGTTTCTGGGAACTGACTGTAGGTGATAAACCTGCTTAGACAAAGATTGTAACTTGCTGAAGTTAAATTTTAGTCACTAGAAAATATATTTTGTTTGTAACCTTTCATATCTTTCACTCCTACTTGAAATCACTTCAAAACTAGTGATCAGTAGCACATTAGCCATGCTAAGTTAAAATCAAAGTACATTTTGCCACATTTTTTTATTTGTTAATAAAGAGTAGTGTATATTTCAGTTCTGTTTAAGTGTACACTCTGCCAACACCATATTTTCTCATAAGTTAAAGAAGGTATTCAAGAAAATAAATGTTTTAAGGTTTAATACTATATCCTGCAGAAGATATAAAACCTCCATAATTGTGCACTAATGTATCAAGTAGGAAATTTTCTCACTAGACTCCTTCTGTGTATCTGTGGCAGAAGCAGGAGAACTAAGGGTCTTCACGTTTTCTTACTTATAATTGCAGACACTGTTTTTATTCATATAAATGTTTAATCCATTTCTGAAATGTTCCAAATTATTTGTTTCAATAAAATCTTGCATCAGTGCGTCCCACAAGTTAAACCAACTATAACTGAGTTTCTTTCATCTAGATTAACTAATGCATTTTAACGTGAGTGCTGATGTTCTTATTTACCCTTTTCCATAATACAAGAACACCTGACTGACCCTCTCTGCACGAATTATTGTTCTGTAGGAGCTTGATCCTATGAGTAGAGCACAAGGTGCCAATCTCAGCTCCCACTGAAGCCAGTGGAAGTTGAACACTTTGGTGAGGGTTGAGTACCCTAAGTTTCCACTGGATTCAACAGTAGAGGGTACTTTGCAGGATCCAATGCTCTCAGTATCCTATGTCCTAAATTACCCTAATCCTTTTACATCTCTCCTTGTTTTGACTCCTCACCCCAGTCCATGCTTTTTATCTTTTTGTTGCCGTTTCCTGAGCACTCTGTTTACTATGTCCTTTTGGAGATGAGGGGACCAGAGCTGAATGCAGGATTGAAGATGAGTGCATTTCATTTATTAATGTTTTTCTTACTACAGACTAAAAAAGTGCAATGCAACTTTTACAAAAAGCACCTCCAGAATGTAGATGCTCGATATCGTTGTCTGTCATCTGAGGAAGCTCAAAAGACTCCAATATTAATGTTGTCACAAGGATAGCTTTATTTTGTACCATGTTTTATTCTTGCTACAAGAACAGTCATGACAATAGATGTGTAACTGCCATCTTTGTTCTCATTACTGGTGTAAAATTGTCAAGAGACTGGATTAGTTTTATGCTGTCTTTCTATGCCTGCTGCAATTTTTGTTACAAGACAACGAAATATATATTGAGAACAAGAAGAATATAGCATACATTAAAAATGAGGGACAACTTTGCTCAGAACTAAAATAGTTACATGAAAAATCCTCTGTAAAATGTATCAATTCCCCTGACACTCGTAAGATTATAACAAAAGAAAGATGCAAATCTATTCATTCTCATGACACTTTCTACACAGAAAGATAAGGCGGAAATGGTGAAAACTTAACACTGTTCAGAATGAAGTGTGAAATTTGTGAAGTTTGAGAAGGGTTTGAACTTCATTGAGCTTAGTGGAGGGTTACGAGGTACAACAGAAAAATCTATTTTCAAATGGGTTGTAACTCAAAGCAAAAGTTAGCTAATAGGGTCAAAGTTAACTTAACAGTAAAAACTCTGCTTCATCTACAAGAATAGTCATTTAAAAATAAAGAAGAAAACAACAAACATTTTAAATAAAAACAAACTCTTTACAATTAATTTAACATCTTTCTCTAGGTCATCTCTAAAAGTCTACCAAATATAGTGAACAAACTGCAGAAGAAAGCTACAGAAAGATGTCTTATGGCAAACCTTTCACTGACATGCATGGAGTTAGGATTTTTACCTAGAAGTATAGAGGTAGGATCCTAAATCCAAATTTAAGCACATAAATAAGTGGTTTCATTTTTTAAAGTGTTGGGTACCCATCACCTCCCATTAACTTCATTGCCCTGTGAGAGTCTTGCCTCTTACATAAACTCATTTTTAATGCTACTGCAGGACATTCAATATACATTGATGGACCATTCAACTACCATTGTTGTTCCTCTGTGTTTCTTAGTATTCATTTTATTCTAAAGAGAATTTGTTTTACTTGCTCACTAATTTCAAATATCAGACACCTTTTTTTCATAACATCAGGAATAAGGACTATGCTTGATTTCAGAAGCTCAAGATTTTATCTCCCAAAAGCACTTACGTACTGCATCAAATCTTAACCAGTTCACTTGTAAAACCTGTGTCAATGCAATAATGGATAGCACAGCTACCTTCCACTAGTAAATTATAGGCTGATTCCTTAGGCTTTTCTGTGTGGGGGGAGAATGTGAGAAGGTAAGATTTGTTTGTTGTGCCGTAAATTGTTATAGGAAAGTGTCACTAATTGGGCTGATGTACTAAAAGGAGTCATTCTATTTCTGGGGCTGCCTCCCTGTAATCTTTAATTAAACAATGGATTTCTGCTATCCCTTCTTCTATTCCATTCTTCTTTTGATCTTGTGCGATGGCCGTTCCTCCCACCCACCCTTCCAAGAAATTGCCTATAAAATGTGGAAAAATTACAAAATATAAAACTAGACATGGAGACAGGAACAGTTTCCTTCACTATTCTTAGGAAGATAAAGTTGGGTATTGACATTTGAAAGGTCCTTTTCAAAGTGTAAATCAAAGCTAATTAGATATATTCATGTTACCAGAAGTCATTTTGTTGCCCTCTTGCGCTACGCAGCCCAGGAGCTGAAATCAGAGTTCATTTTTTCAGGCTTCAGGAGTGGACTTCTTATCTGTGTATGTTGCACAGGAATGAAGCTAAGACTTGAATAGGGCTCTTTGTGTCCCAAGGCTCCTTATGGACCCTGGTGGGCTCTAGACTGCAACTCAGCTATGTGCCAGAAAGGTGAGTCCTTCTGGCAGAACCCCATTAGACGCTGTATAAAGCTTGTTTCAGTGACAAGCCACTCATATCATAGAACAGGTGCATGCCATGAGTTACCGTAATTCTATGAAGGCAGCGTTTGTGCTATGGCTATCAGCTAGCACTAGCCATTACCAGTTCTTGTAGGAAGTGTAAAGCTCTTCTGGGGAATGACAAACCCAAACCTCTTCAGCGCTATCACCTGCAGTCTGGGGTGACACATAAAGCAAATGGTGCAGTCCACTCATCTGCTTCTGAAAATCCCTGTGTTTGTGGTGTCCTTTTTTCTTTTTAATGAGTCTTTATAAAATGCTGCAAGTGCTGCTGTGTCTGTCTCTACTTCCTTTAGTTCACTGTCTGAGAAATCAGGTTTTCTGTAGGTAAAATTTAACTTAATTTTTTGGACCTACTTTCCCTCCTTTTTCTTTTCTTTTCTTTTCTTTTCTTTTTCTTTTCACTTTGTACCTGAAGGTGCAAGGAGTGGTTAAAGAGTTGATAAAAGTATGAGTGGTTTGGAAATTATTGCCTCTCAATGTTATGGAGAAAAAGGCAATTACTAAGATTACTATAAGTGGCTTTTTTTTTTCTTCAGGGGGCAGCAGATAGTTTCTGCAGTTTCAAGGGCTAGAATAAAATAACAGAGATTATCAGCAGTCATACATCACCATATGAGGTGGTCACCAGCTGGGGTCAGACAGTAATATCATCCATACAACACAAAAGCATAAAATCTCCATAATGTGCTATAATCAGGAGCAACTGCTGCTGGCCACCCTCAGAGGTTGGATTCTGAAATATATGGACATGTGGTCTGGATGGCAATTCTAATGCTTCCATTTTCATTTTTCACCCTGCCAGTTCCCTAGTTTTTGGACCACAAAATATGTATAAGTATAAAGTGACCACCATTGACACCACTGAGGGACACAAGGAATGAGAATCTGAATTTGAGGTCACAAAACACATGAGAGCATTTAGACCAAGAAATATGAAGAAATTAAACACACACACATTTTCTTTCATGTTATGGGAAAGCTGCAGCATTTGCAATTACAAAGAAGTAAAAATATTTGGCCAGATCATCAAGTAAATCTGGCATAGCTCCTTTGAACAATGGATTTACGTCAAATTATACCAGCTGAGGATCTGGCCCCTTGTATCAAAATTTGCATGTAACTTTTACAAACAGAAATATTTTCCCACAAGCAAAATATCAACCTGATTTTCCTTTTAAAAATGAAAAGTGTAGGTGAAGCTTTATTGATGGGTGCAATATTGTGGGTGCAATTTGCTGACAGCGTGGGATAGCGTATTTCCATTGTGGTGTTAGTCCACTGGAATATGCTATACAAGGGGAGAGTCTATTTGTGAATGTGGTGGGGGGAGGGACACAAAACGGATTGGGAAGAGAAAGGCAAAGAAAGAAAAGAATAACCTTGATTAAATGAATCAGCTGCACTTTGTAACAAACAAATCACAAACCTTTTCATTCAGCAGCTGTTCACTGAGGTGTATAAGCTTGCAATATGTTAGCCTGTACAATGTTTGGAGAAAAGTCAAACATACTGTATCAATAAATGTTTAGTCAAAGCAGACATTTCTTTTGTACCTTTTTATAAAAAAAAACTCAGCAATTTTTCAGTTAAATTACCATAGATAAAACTGTTCATGTAATTGGAAAAAGAATCAACTGCTCTTTTCCATGTTATGCTTCTTCTGCCAGTCCTGAAAACTAATGACAAGAATTCCTCTGGTAATCGTGGCAAACAATCCATAAAGAGAATGGACTGTACAGTTGGCTCACACAATACACAGCAAGCAGATTTTTGTTCCCCCAATTTCCAGCATTTCAGAGCATCACATGCTGCACATAAATAATTGATCACCCTTTTGAAAAATTAAATATTCAGGACAGCTCAAACTCGTTGCCCAGACCTACATTTGTGCCTTTCACATGATCCCTTACTGATTCTAAACAAACTTAGCAGGTTTTTTTTTTTAAATGCCTTTCAAGCACGGAAAGGCCTACTTTAGAATTGTTCCATGTCTTTCCAAGTTAAGTGGTTAATTGATCCACAATCATACATAACACATAATGTGACTAAAACACAAATTGGGGAAAAAAATCAAAGTAACAATGACCAGAAGCACAAGATTAGAGCTAGGTTGCTAGACACTAGCAGAGAATCTAGCTCATAAGGTAGAATAGGAGACTGCCTTTCAAGAATTCAACCCAGATTCCTTTGTTTGAAGAACAGTTTCTCCTCTTTTTTTATATATATACTTGTCATAACAGTAGACAGTCTTGTTTAGATATCTTGCAGATGTGAAGACTTCACAGTTCTAAGAGCTGAATTCTGCCCTTTAGATATTGATGTACAGCTCTGAATGGCATTCATAGGCAAAAATTGACCTTAGGCTTTTAAAATGAGAGCTATGCTAGGTAGTAATATTACTTTTAATGCACCAAATTCTAATCATTATCTTGCCACTCCTAATATATATGTAGAGTTAAACATGGCAGCTATAGGAGCCTGATTAAAAAGGTGTTCACTCCTTTTTGTAATTGCAGCGTTGCTTATTTCTAAGGATAACATCTACAGTCGCTGTATGGTTTAATGGACAACACTTTTCCAGTACCAACTGGAACCAGTGGGCAATCAGTTGGATATAAAAAAGGTGGTTGCTGTCAGTGGGAATGGAGATGGGCAAACTTGACCATAGTGTTGGGTGACAAGTCTAAAGTTGAGTGTGTCATTATGTTTCCACCCAGAACAGGTGGTGTCCAGTGAAGCAGAGGTTTCATTGGATTCAACTGCTTTCTTACACCTGGAAATTGGTCTGGTTGTTTTTACATTTGGACCAAAGAAAATCAAAATTAAATAAATAAATAAAAGACTTAGCCTGTGCCTCAGGGACGTTGCACTGCAGTTTTTAATCTTCACTGTGACCAGACTGGAGCTGGTAGGCCTCAGTTTTCATTATAATTTGTCTTTCATGGATTCTGAGGGTGCAAGTGGCTTCCTGGCCCTACAGGCAGGTTCCAGGCTCTATTGTATCTCTGCTCATCTGTTGTGTGTGTATCATTGGATGATGGTTGAACTGTAGCTGAATCCATAGCTGCTAGACAGCGACAGGGACTGCTGGTGCTCCTCGCCCGGCTCTGAGGTGTAGCTGGGAAACGTCTGTGCACGAGACACCTTTGCTGAACTGAGACTGTGACCTGGAAGGAAGGCAGAGAACAGTGTATTATCAATCACCTTACTGAGCTTCAAAAACAACTGAGCTGAAAACGTCCTCTGAATAGGGTAATAAGATATTAGCCGTAGCTCTTTCTGAACTGGCAACATCCTCTATACAAACAAGTGCATCAGCTCCATACTGTATTTGGACCCTTTTAGCCAAGGAACACTCAGACAGAGGAGAAAAAGAACAAACCAAGGGTTGGGCTGCATTTTTGGTTCTCTTTTATTTCCTCCATGAATCAAATTCACAAACACTGATTTATTCATATTTACTCCCTTGTTCCCGGGCTTTTCAGCAAGGATTGCCTCCAGTGACCCCTGCACCCAATATGATTAGATTCTGTATGGTTTTGGGTGTGCACATACATAAGGATTATTTGTGAGAGTAATTTCAGGAGCAGGCTGTTATGGGAGACAGTGACTGTAAGTGGGAGTCATCCTTGCTTTCCCCACATGAAATGACTTTTTATTTTATTCACTAACAAAATATGTCATTTTTCACAGCAACAATTAACACTGTCAAGCTCTAAAGTGCTTTTCGAGGAAAAAAGCTATGTAAGTCTCATTAGTTCCTTTGGAAGCTGTGGAGAGCTTTCACCAGCACAGAATTAAATTAGTTAACTCCTTCGGTGGATGTTGAATTACATATTATCACTAGGTATCACCCACACCTACGTTTCCTGTTCATTCCCTATTATGCAGTATGCTCTTCCCGTACCTTTCTTTCTTCCTGTTCCCTTTACTTCTTTCTCTCACTCCCAAACTGTTCCTTCTTTCATGATGCCCCTTGTACTTAGAACAGTCTCCCTCTCACTTCTTGTCCACCTTCTTTCTTATCTAAAAGTGCCCCTCAGCACCCATCTCTTCCATAAATTCTTCCTCACCATAGATTCTTATGGCCTCCCCTTACTTAAATTTAGATGTGTTGTGTCTTGTTTGTGTTAGACTGTAAACTTTTCAGAGCAAGAGTCAGGTCTTATTTTGTGGACTATCATGTATACTTATGGTGCTTTATAAACACTCAGTGATAATTAACTGAGTTAATAATTCAGAACTAATGGCAACCCCTCCTCACATGAGTAAACTCATTGTTTTCAATGAGATTACTCCCATAAATCATACTCCATGCAAAGGTGGCCATAAACATAGATTGTTTGCATGCTAAAGTTGCATGCAGAAGACATGAAGGTTGGGTAAAAACCAGCATTGTGCATTTGGACTTCAGAATTAATCTGGGATGGAACATGGTCCATGTGTAAGAACTGTTGTCTGATTTTAGGAGGTTAATATTACTTTGGATAATATGAATTATAGGCTTGCCAATTAATCTGATCAGAAAATAATAAGGGGTGGGACAAGTGGGTCACCCCTCTTATGGAGCTTGAGCACTTGTGCCCTTCTTTTATGTCCAAAATTAGTTTCCTCACCCACAAAATACTAGGGCACACTTACTCCATAGCCTGGTATGTTTGTATGCATGGATGACAAATATATCTATGTATCTATCTATCTATCTATCTATACATATTAATGACATTAGCTCATTCTCACATCTGTTATTTCTGTCCTAATCAGTTATTTTGGTTATTTCCAAGTTGTGGTGTACCTGTTAAGTTTAAAGAGGATATGAACTTTGGTAGTCTCCATATCATCGTGCTTCAATGCTTCCTTTATCTATGTATATTAAAGGTTGCAACCATATATGGACCTTAGGCTTTACCTCATCACCATCTATTTAGGTGGAAAGTCCCATACAGATGTACGCTAACTTTGCCTTAACTCAACATACAAGATGTGGCCTGCAGGTCCCTTGCATTACAGCCAAAAATATTCTAATATAAACCTATTATAATAAAACAAATAATAAAGCCTATAAGAAAATAAGAAACTCATAAGAAAAGATATATAGGCAAGAAAGCAGGCAAGCCCTCCAGTTTACAAAACTCTGGACTGGGCATCAAACTATCTAAATTCTCAGCTACGATACTGATATGCAGTGTGACTTTGCCCTAATTACTCTGAGATATGGAAAAGGTAAATGATGTGTCCAAAGCCATGTAGCAAATCTATGACAAAACTGGGACTAGAACTCAGATTACCCAGTTCCCTATCCTATAGATTTAGCTACCTCAGATGGAAGGTGTGAGACGTAATTCATTATCTACAATTGATAACTCTTTTAGCTCTTAGATCAAAGGATAATTAGTGTAAATTATTATCCATCCTTTTCACCTTTGGAATCCACATTCAAGACTAGAATTGAAGTGAGGTTGGAAAGTGCTTATTCAAATATCTTTAGCAAATTAACTATATATGAGAAGGTAAACAAATAATCCTCTTAGACAAAGCCAAAATAAATATTTGAATGGAATGAAAGGAAACTATTAAGTGACTAGTGTGATGGTCTCCCACTGAAGAATCTCAAGATAACTAGCAGTTGTCTGGAATGATTTAAGCCTGAACTAGTAGAGCTGGAATAGCAAATTTGCAGCTGATCAGGAATGAGACCCATTTGCAAAACTTTGCCATAATGACTGTCCTTGGAAAAGTCTAGCTATGGCCACTGCTATAAGTCTATTGCTTTACACAAAATTACAAGTCACCAAAAGGCAAGGACATGAGCAACAATATCGAGAGAGAGGAAACAAACAAAACGACCGATCAACTCAGCAACACTAGAGACAATAAAACCACAGACTGCTTTCCCAATGGCAACTTAATGATCACAAAATCCCTTTTATAGCATGCACAGCAGACTGCACTCTGTCTGTATAGCTTTCCTCACTGGGTTAAATTAACATTAGCTATCAAAATCCTGACTGAGATGCCAAGTCTAAATGTATTTCTGCTTCAAGGAGCTTTTGCATGAAACTGCATTAAAATATAAACTGGCAGTGAGGTCTGAACAGCAAAGTAAAACTACTGAAAAAGCACAAGTGGACTTAGATAGTAACAAGTCAAGTCTGAAAAGCTTTACTCATACAAGAGATTCAACTGGGACCTTACAGAGCTATATATTTATCTGGGGTTTGCATCATACTGATCTGTTCTTTTTAAACTTAACTCAAACCTATCTCTGGACCAGTCACATGCTCTAATGTTTTTTCAAAGCTGCCAGTGTCTTTTCTGAAGATGTAAAGTGTTGTTCTGTACTTACCTGAAAGCTGAAATAATACACTCTTTAATGATTCCTACTGGACTCTTAATGTAGAAATTTTATTGGGTCCGCAAAACTTCACCAGGAAAGTATTATGTTTGTGAGCAACACAGGCAAAAGAACAAAGCTAATTATATATATTCAACATGTCACTGGTCTTTTCTATTCTTTGAAATGCACTTTGTTATGTACAATGGCAGGCTCTCTTTAGAAAGAGACTAGATGGAACAAAAAGAAATTAATCAAAACAGGAAAGATTATCTTAGCAGTATTTTACTGCATATTTTGAAACATATGACAGCATGTACCTAAAACCCGTCCTAGCCCCCTGGTTGGTTCTTTGCATTCCCTTTAATGGTCATATTGTACCTTTGTTCATGTGTTTTGGACTCTGGGCTTCCTTTGTATAAACCATGCAAAAGGAAAAGAACACTCCTGGAGCTCACCAGGAGTTGGCAGAAACTGGTTTTTCTTTTTCACAGATCATTCACTCATTCCGAAGGATTGAAGCCAGTTTTCTCCCATCTGCTCACTCTGTGGGATTCACATGGATATTTCAAATCCATTGGGTGTTTCCTCACTAGTTCAGCTGAGACTCTCCTGTCTCAGTGGAAATCTATGAACAGGCTGGTGTCTAATTCTGAATAAGAGTTAATTCAGTTTTGTAGGATTAACAAAACAGTTTGTGGCAGTACATACATTTGTAGACAGTAAAAACGACTGTTCTTTAGTGAAGCAAATTTCATTGAAGCATGATACAGAGGGAGTAAATTTGTGTGAGAGGTGATTTAAGTCTGATACATGATTTTAAACATTTTTAAAAATTATATTTAACTGCCATTTGAAAAACTTAATAGTATGCGTTAAGTAACAAATCTTGCACACTCCCTCCACCATGTGTCAAGCTCTCTTGCAGTGGAAATAATGTGATTCCACTCTTCCACAGGTACCACACGCCCTCTTTTCCCCTTCTAAAATGTGTGCATTCTATATTCCATATTCCAGACTTGGCAGTGTCCCTGATGCTCTTGGATGAACAGAAGGTGGGACGGGGAAGAACCATCTTAAGAGATTCTCTGGTCTTTCCTGTGGAGGGCACTAGGGCCATATGAAGCCTATTCCAGGCTTTTAAGCAGGAGTTAAGGCCTTGGAGAGACCTAGAGGGAAAGACTCCGACTCCCTCTACCCCTAATAGAATTCTCCAGAGCTCAGTCCTGTCACTTGGACTGGGCAGAGAATTTAGATTTAGACAAAAATAGTCTGTAAATACTAATCTTTTGGGCCACGTTCTGCACTTTGCATCACATAGGGAAATCCATAGAATACAGACTGCACTTGAAGCTTTAGTCCAAACCAAATAAGTATACACAATTCATAAAGATAACAATGTCAGTTGGCAAAACAGGCCACAATTAGATTCCTCCTAATCTTAATTAGGTTGGGAGCAGAAGCAGTTTGTTGCAGCATCACACTTTGTGGCATGGTTCTTACATGTTACACTCCTTTAGAGGAAAAAAAGGAAACAGCAGCAGCAACTAATGATAGGGCTGAGGATAGATAGATAGATAAGCACAGCTTCTCCAAGGAGGTTAGAAGTGCATACAATGGTCTGAGTTTAAATGGAAAATACAAGAGATTTCAAAACATATACCTATCTTAATGGATAGGCCTGCCTCCTTTAAGCAATAATTTCCTAGATTTTTACTGGCTGCATTGATAGGAAATGCAGTTGAGTGACTTTAGTACTAAGTAAATGCATTTTTGTTTGTGAATTTCCTTGGGCTTTATTTTTTCAATAAGATATAAAAGGTAGCCTCATCCTCCTGCTCAGTTTTTTCTGAATTTGCTCACATTTATGTTCCTCCTTATCTTCTGTACTCCAGTTCCGCACCCTATGACTCCTAAAAAAGTCCCTTCTCTAGAGGTCCCATCCACAAATGCCTGCCTGTGATTCCTTCCTTACCTGCCCTCCAGGTTCCTCAGCCCCTGCACTTTCCTTCTCACCCTCTGGCCCCTTGCATCATCCACTCCATGCCCCCTCAATGTTCCTTGCTTCCCATTCCATTTTTAAATATTTAAAAATTGGCTAGAGGAACACAACTAGCGTCTGGGTTGCAGTCCCATTAACATATTGTGCGGTTGGCAGGGACTAGATCTGCTTGTGTAGTGGGCCAGCACCAAACAAAATGGTGACCCAATCCTGATCAGAGCCTTTAAGGGCTGCCAGAATACAAATAATGAAAGATGATAATTACAAATGAGGTGAGTAGCACTGCCAATTATGAAGGTTATCTAACATTGCCCCATCTCAGTTCCCAAGGTGTAAGAGGGGCATAATCCCACCTGCTCATCTGATAAGCCTGGTGTTATGAAAATAAATAAATTAATGTTTGTGAATCACTCAGCACTTTACTATAAGCACCATAGAAAACCTCTGAGAAAATTCATAATTCTATCTTTAGATCAGGGTTTAAACAGTGTGCAGTAAATAAGGACCTTACATTGAACAATGAGGAGAAAAAATACAGTAAAACCTCAGAGTTATCCACACCACAGTTACAAACTGACCGGTCAACTACACATCTCATTTGGAACTGGAAGTAGGTAATCAAGTAGCAGCAAAGAAAAAAAAAGGATGGGGATGGGAATACGGTACAGTACTGTGTTAAATGCAAACTATTGAAAATAAAGAGAAAGATTAAAAAAAAGATTTGACAAGGTAAGGAAACTTTCTGTGCTTGTTTCATTTACATTAAAATGGTTAAAAGCAGCCTTTTTCTTCCGCACAGTAAAGTTTCAAAGCTGTATTAAGTCAACGTTCAGTTGTAAACTTTTGAAAGAACCACCATAACATTTTGTTGAGAGTTATGAGCATTTCATAAGTACGAACAACCTCCATTCCTGAGGTGTTCCTAACTCTGAGGTTCTAGTGCACTGAATGAACACCACCCATCCACAAAGGTAGGGACCCTATGGAACAAATAATATGTGCTCATGTCATTAATGACTATAATCATGTTTATGCACAAGGGGTCCCAGACAACCTTAAATTTGGTATTTCCTAATCTTAGCGTGCTTGATTTTTGCAATGTTAATAATATGCTTTTAATGTAGTTTTTTTAATGTAATAAAATAGCAGTAGATGTCTGACTATTAAACTACATGCTTTGTGATGCAAATGAAAATTGTAACATTTGCAAGCACAAGTGCTGCTGAGCACAAAATGTCAGGCATTAAAGTCAGTTAATTATTTTTATTTTATACAGTAGTACTCAAAAGTCAGGAATACAGCTCCATGGTAATACATTCTATAGAAAAATATGGGTGTGGAAAATTAAGTTCTATACATCAACTTGTGCACACTGAGAACCTGAAAAGTGGATCAAGCAAAGCAAAGTAAAACGATGTCTCCTTTTCATGAGAAGGTTTCATTGTCAAGTTGTCACACTCTTAATAAATGGAAGAGTTAAAAAAGCAATGGCATCATGGCAGCCATTGGGGAATTTATGTGCAGGGTGCTGCAGGGAAGTTGGAAAAAACAGTGAGTTAATGGGTGCTTGAAAAATAAGGGCATGTGTCTGTATATGTGTGGGGAGGAGGGGGAAAGAGACAGCTGTTACATATTTTTTTCCCACACATTTTTTCACTCAGGCTCTAGAAACGGTCCTTTGGCCAGAAAAGTTCACAAAACTGGTAACAGCTTTTAATCTAGATTTATCCTGTATCCTCTAAAGACATTTCCATCTTGAGTGCAAGCTCCTTCTATTTATTTCAGGTTGTGGTAATGTTGTTTTGATAGTATGTGTGTCTCCAGAGGTGCTTCCTGTTATGTAAAACCTCTGCTCAATCCAGTAGAATGCGACTGTAAGATTTGTAACTTTCAGTCATTGATAGTATGATCATTAAGTTCTGTGACCTTTTGGCAAACTTTTGTAACTTTAGTTATTGTTAGCACAGCCTTTTAAGTTTTATAAGTTTTGCAAACTTTGTAAGCTTTTCAGTTACCACTTGTATAAACCTTGAAGCTTAATATTCCATCACACAATCAGAGAGAGTGTGAACAAGGGAACTGGAAGAGGAGTAGGGGAGATAAGGGAGAGTGAACAAGGGAGTGTATGTGGGACTGGGCAGAGAGGAACTGCAAGGAAAAAAGAGCTCGGAGCCAGGTGTGTCTGATGTAATCTGCCCTGAGAAGGCAATCATGAGGTGCTGTAAAGAAAAGAAGAACCTGGTATGCATCAAAGGAACGAGGCCTGGGAATGCCTCTCGGTGACAAGACACAGAAGGGAAACTCAGTGTATGTGACAGGAGCCACCCAGGAAGAAGGCATGCACACAAGACCTCAGCTTCTTGACCTGCTCACCGGCCCAGATCCATGACCGCAGGTGGACACCAGATCTACTATGCCTCAGCTTCCTCTGTTATCTCTGGTAACTCTCCACCTGTATGAGTGTATTGGTGCATGAGAGTATGAATGCAATGAATGTGTATATGCATGAATAAGCTCCATCCCTTTTCTATTTGATCCAAGAGCAGCATTTAATAAAAACAATATAAGTGTAACCCTGGGTTGGTTTCTTGGTAAACTGAAGTAACAGTGGTGGAGAATGCAGGCAACCACTGATCGGGTTCATTAGTGGAAAGCGGCAACTTCAGTGCCTCCTCCCCTTTCCAGGTACACTGGTGGAAGGGGTGATACAGAGTAGAGAATGCATTCAGGTAGCCTAGGAATCCCGGTGCGCCTGCTCCCCCTTCCTGATTTTGGGCATGATGCTGCTGTTTAGAAAGGGAAAGAGTCCCTCCCTCCCCCCGAATCCACAATGGAGGGAAAAGTGGCAAAATTTCCCCTCCTCCTCCTCTGGGCACGCTACCAGGGTGTGGGTCCCAGGGGCGGTTTCATCAAGGGAAACCATGGTAGATGTAGAAGATACGTACCAGAAATATTGTGAGTGTTAGCATCCAGATTCAAAGACTAAGGAGCGGGCGATGGCATGGTGGTTGTGGCAAACTGCTAAGGCTGATTATAATTCTGAAACTATGCAAGTGAAGCAGGAGTTGGAGTGAGTAAGGGCACATGCACAAGTGATGGGCAAGTTGTCAGCAACTAGCAATCTCTGCTGTCAAGGCTACGGATAAAGCTCAACAGGCTCAGGAAGACAGGAAACAATCTAAAGAGTTAGAGGCCCAGGTGGAGTGTTTGCAGGAATTGGTGTTAGAGCAGGGTACCCGTCCGGGTGGGAGAGCAGCAGGAGCCCTGAAATCGGGGACAAAGGTGGTGCTCCAATATGACCCCGGAGATTGGGACAGGGACATATGGTATGACCCCAATACGAGATGGCCATCAGATGGGCCGGGAGCTCGACCAGCCCCGGTGGCAGCTGTGCAATGGTTAACTTTCCAGCACAGTCCCCCCCGACCCAGGGAGGGAGCCCCAGACCAGTAACAGGGGTAACCATGCAGGAAATAGCCTTGACCCCTGTGGAGATAACTTCTCTGGCTCAGGGGTTAGGCCCAGCCAAGGCAAGCACATTCTCAGAATGGGTGTATGAATTTCTGATGGTGATAGAGGATCAGGGGTTAAACCCAGAGGAGGTTAGGGAGCTGTTGAGGATGGCCTCCACAGTACTGCGGTGCGATATGGGAATTGCACTGCAGATGCAGGCAGCAGGACGGTGGCAATCCCCATTTGTGCTGGTTCACAATTTGGCTCAAGGAAAGGCACTACAGAAAGTCAGCTGCCAGTATGTAGTAGGCTCCCCTGCTCTGGAGGAGGCCCCTGACGTCTTTGTGGAGAGAATGGTATTAGTGGGATTGTTAACTGGGCAGTATCTGGCCTGTGCCCAGGGGAGGGGGGGGGGAGTGATCCCCAGGACTCTGTCTGAAATTGTGGTTCCAAAGGCCAAATTAAGGCTTATTGCAGCAATGTTGCCCAAAGATGTTCAGATGGTTATCGGAGTGTGGAGGCAGGGCGAACCCCTAGACATAGCATGCTTTAAGGAAGAGGCGTGCAAGGCCACCAGAGTGGTTGGTCAGCCTGGTGCTCTGGCTCCTGCTCCTGTTTTTGTGGCTGCAGCCCCAGTGCCTCGATACAGATGCCCCGAATCGGAGACCAGTCAGCTCTGCATACACTTGTGGAAAGCCTTAAAGGACCAGGGGGAACCCATGGGGCAATGAGACGGAAGCCCATGGCATCCTTAGCAGTCTGCTATATTCAGCTGGGTTTGAAGCTCCCTGAGATGGGGAGTGATACTGGGGCCAAAAAAGCAACCTCAGATTGGGGGGGGGGCCGACTCCCTAAGTTCACTGGGAGAGGAAAACACCCAGGGATGGACCTGGTGGGACCTCCCCAAGTGGATTTGGGAGGAAGGTTGCGGGTGTGCCTTTGGGTGTGTGTGTGTGTGTTGGGGGGCTATATCAGTGCCCTGAGACATCTGAACTAGATTTTGTTGCACTGGTGGACACCAGCATGGCTGTCTCACTGCTTTCCTGCCCCGTGCCGGGAATGCCAATCCAGGGAACCATTGAGATCCAGGGATTTGATGGCAACTTTGCAGAGAGACAAGTGTTGGGATGACTGGTCACCCGGGTGGGGAATCTTACCCGAAGATGGCTCTGGATTTATAGCCCCACAACTAGAGAACCAATTTTGGGGATAGATTGCTTGTGGGAGGGAGGAATAGAGGTTGACTGTGCTAACAAAGGTTTATGGATAATCCCAAAGAAAGACTGGATCCCTGAAGTACGGAAGGGAGATACCGGATTGCTGATGCGTAGTATGTTGGGAGTGGCGGCAGTGACCAGGGATAGCAACGAGGAATGGAGGAAGCATTCTCCCCAGTCATGGGCGGCCCACAAGCTGGACTGTGGTAAAAGGACTGGGGAACCAGTGAAAAATAGAAGGACCAGTGGTCCCCTCACTGAAAACAATATCCTATCCTCACTGTGACATGCTGGGCTGTAGCAGAGCTAGTTAGAGAGTTGGCAGGGCAGGGAGTAGTGAAAAGAACGACTTCCCTCTTTAACTCCCCCATATGGCCTGTGAGGAAAGCTAACGGTGTCTCATGGAGCCTGACTGTCAACTATCACAGATTCAATGCGATGACCCTCCCAGTGGGCACCAATAGTCATGGACATGACCCAGGTGTTCCAAGACATACCAAGAGAAGCTAAAAGATTTTCTGTATTGGATTTGTCTAAATGTTTCTTTGCTCTCCCACTCAATGAAGGATCGCAGGACCGATTTGCATTCCACGTGGATAGGGTACAGTATTGCTTTACCCATGTACTCCTGCTATTGTGCATAGGGTAGTGACCCAAATGTTACAGCACCTCCCTCCAGGGGATAAGGAGTGGGTGGTCTCATATGTGGACGATATCCTGACAATGGGAATGGACGATGACTATTTGTAATAAGGGAAGTGATACAGTTTTCCAGCTGAGGCCCCCATGGGAAGTGGGTCCATCGGGGACAGCTCAACATGTAGAGGGAACGACCCTGACTCCATGTTCCCCTCTACAATAGCCTACTGTTTACAATGTTTGTCTTTTTTTGCAGCTTCTGTTTCTCAGAGCACTAGAAAGCGCTGGCACCAGCTGAAGGTCAATTGAAACATACCATGGTTCATCATCATGACAAACCTCTACATTGTCTTATGTTTTGTGTTTCATGTTTCATATTTGTCTTGTAGCGCTTGTCTCATTGCTAGCATTATTGTGTATGGGGTTTGGGAAAAGGGAAGATACTGCATTAGGCAAGGAACAGCAACAAATCATACTCACAGCCCTTTTTTTAACTGTAACCGGACCTCTCCTTCTCCCTATCCATCTGCCGCCTGCCAAATTGATAATCATACACCTACCCCCTGTGGTGGCTACCTCTGTCCAAAAGCTTGTGATACATCACGTTTATAACTACCTCTTTACCAATTGTTTACCTCCCACCAAATGATCTGATTTTCATCTAAATGTAGTACATGAGAATGGCTGTTTGACATTCATTGTTACATCCTCTGCCCAATATTTGATATGTATTTTTGTTACTGTGGACATGCTACATGTAATGAAAATCTGGAATTGCTCCAGTAATCGAAGTACTGACATGGATGAGTGGAGGCACACCAGGCCCCTTTGGATGGTCACCACAATTTGGGTGACCAAGGGGTAGGAAATACTGTGCAAAGCCTCTGCTCAGTCCAGTAGAATGTGATTGTAAGATTTGTAACTTTTCAGTGATTGCTAGTATGATCATGAAGCTCTGTAACCTTTTGCAAACTTTGTAACTTTAGTTATTGTTAGCACAGCCTTCTAAGTTTTGTAACTTTTGCAAGCTTTGTAACCTTTTCAGTTACCACTTGTGTAAACCTCCTGTAGCTCCCAGCCCCTCCACAAACTCAGTTGGAGATCACCCCAAAGTACATGCACCAGTGCTCTTTTATTGTTTGTGCCTATCCCCACCACCTACTATTTAGATATTTTACAGACCAACACCCTGGGAGACTGCTTGCTCCTCCTGCCCACAGGGCTCTAGAGCTCCAAGCTCCTTGCTTCCTCCCAGCCAGCTTTATATAGCAGGCTGGTCACTCAGGCCCGCGGGTGCATCTCCTCAGATGATTAGGGCGTGGCTTCCCCGGCCAGTCCTAACTAATCTCCCTTTTAAGCGGAGCTGGGCTAACAGGGGCCTGGCTTGGATCTCCTAGCCAGCACCTTGTTACACCTCCAAGCTTAATATTCCATCATGCAATCAGAGAGAGTGTGAACATGGGAGTGTGTGGTGGACTGCGTGGAGAGGACCTGCAAGAAGAAAAGAGCCCGGAGCTAGGTGTGTCTGATGTAATCTGCCCTGAGAAGGCAATCATGGTGTGCTGTAAAGAAAAGAAGAACCTGGTATGCATGAAAGGAACGAGGCCTGGGAATGCTTCTCGGTGACAGACACAGAAGGGAAACTCAGTGTACATGACAGAAGCTGCTCAGTTCCAATAAAAAAAAGAAGGCATGCACACAAGCCCCCTGCTTCTTGACCTGCTCGCCAGCCAGGATCTGTGACCACAAGCAGACACACCAGATCTACTATGCCTTGGCTTCTTGGTTTCCTCTGTTGTCTCTGGTAACTCTCTGCCTGTGTGGGTGCACAAGGATATGAATGCGATGAATGTGTATGTGCATGAATAAGCTCCATCCCTTTCCTGTTTAATCCAATAGTGGCGTTTAATAATCATAGAATACCAGGGTTGGAAGGGACTTGAGGAGGTCATCTTGTTACCCAGGGTTCTTTCAACCCAAAGCTCTTGGTAACTTTTATTCTGTGCGAGGAGGTGTCAGGAAATAAATCAGGGGAGACATGGCTGTCTGATCGATAGATGGCTGGCACATACAGGACAACACAAGAGTGCTTTCACTTAAAGCTAAACTTTACTAGTCTTAAGCATGTCCACAAGATTAGTAAAACACCCCCAACCCTTGATAATTACTAAAGCTGAGTATGGCTCTCAAGTGACACAGCGTCCGGCTTCCAGTGGCCAAATCTTCTGTCTGCCGGAGGGGACCGCAAGATGTATCCAGAGAGAGAGTCCAAAAAGAGTCCAAAAGACTCCCCTTATTTATACATGAGTAATAGAACGACATGTCCCTTAAAGAAACCCTGTTAAGTAAGCAATTTCAATCATCAAGCAAGAGATTCCTTCTGATTATTGATTAACCAAGTGTGGGTTTTTTCAGAGTCCGCAGCTTTGAGACCTCAATAGACATTCCTGAGGATACAGCCTGCTTTTTTAAAATGCATGTATCAGCAACTTCAACACAATTCTTATCAGGAAGGATGTGGGCTCAAGCTGCCCTTGCTGTGGCACCCAAAACCCCCTCCTCTCCTGCCTTGGTCAAGCTGAGATTGCTGACTGGCCAACTTACAGCTTGCTGACTAGGCTGCCTTTAACAATAAACCATAGTGTTTTTAGGCACTTTACCGGTTTGCCAGAGTCTCCCTGTACAATCTAGTCCAACCTCCTGCTCAAAACAGGACTGATCCCCAGACAGATTTTTGCCCCAGATCCCTAAATGGCCCCCTCAAGGATTGAACTCATATCCCTGGGTTTAGCAGGCCAATGCTCAAATGACTGAACTGTCTCTTCTCCCTGAATATAAAGCCAATTTAAATGTAACCCTGGCTGTCTCACATTTTGTTTTCAAATATTTTTTCACTTATTAGGCTCTAGAAATGGTCCTTTGGCCAGAAAAGTTCACAAAACTGGTAACAGCTTTTAATCTAGATTTATATTCTCTAAAGACATTTCCATCATCAATGAAAGCTCCTTCTCTTTATTTCAGGTAAGACCCATAGGTTGTTGTAATGTTGTTGTTTTGACACGGAGTGTCTCTCCAGAGGTTCTTCCAGCTGTATATTTTTGGCAGCATCATTGTAAGGAATTATGACAAAAACGGAAAGGCACGGTAGCCATGATTTAATTTCCACTGGGAAGAATGAAAGACTAAATTGTTATTGCTGCTGATTTCAGAGGGAAGCTTTAATCTTTTTGTTGAGAAGAAATAAAAGAATCCTCTTTTTTTAAGCTGGATACAGAGGAATGCCCTCAAACACACTTACAGAAACTTCAAGTCACCTTAAATGGCTATTATTGTATCAAAGCAGGATAATTTCATTTAAAGCAGAAAATAAAGAATTGTGGTTACTCTACTTATCTTATATTGATTAAAATTCTGCCTACAATCCAATACTGAACATACAATATCCTATTAAGCTGTTGATGAGAAACCACTTTCTATTTTTTCTGTCATTGAATAGGAAAACTAAAGCAAAGTTTCATCGTAGGGTAAGCTGCTAAACCTGTTCTTTTGCTGTGAGTATGTTTATGTTCATGTATTCTTTCATGTGTTCTTTAAAATCTCAACTCTGGATTTGATAAAAAATGAAGTCAATGTGAGTCTCTACTGAGTTCAATAGGCAAAAGAATGGGCCCTCTATGAGGTACCAAGCATCATAAATATCTCTTTATTTCAATGAGAGTGGAAAACATTCTCCACTTCTCAGGATTGGATCATTATTGTTTATCTTAAGAGTTAATGGCTTTGTCATCAGCTCTTCCCAGAAAAGGGAAGAGATTGCATATGCACAGGTAGAGTGGACTTCAGGATACTTCAGTGGCAGCTAGTTCAAGAAGAAAGAAACTACAAAGGTATCCATGTACTCTGATTTCTCAGCCTACTCTAGATATAGAATAGTTCATCATTCAGACAGGCATGGGACCAATTTTATCATTGTTTTATTATAAGCATATTCAAGAGACTTTGCTTTCTATATGTCTCGAAAACAAGTTAGTTAAAAACAGCCATTTATAGCCTTCAAACAAAGATACTGACTTTTTAATTGTCCATAGAGGATGTTAACCACAAGCAAGATTCATGTAGAACATAGCAGAAATGAACAGTGACCATGGGCTGACTCTACTAGACATGATGATGTGATTATCTCATTCCTCCTCCCCACTCCCACCCCACAAAGAATAGCCAACAGGTATGTCCGAAGGTCGGTCACTGATTTTAGCCATATGGTTCAGGGGGAGAGTTTTTAAATACTTGCACTATCACTGTATTTAAACAATATTTTATTTTCAACATTTACCTGGATTAAGCTTGCTGTCACCATTAGGTGATGCAGGTCTGTTGCTAGAAACAGCCTTAGTAATACCTTCTCAAACAGGCGAGAATAGGTTGTCTTTTACACTTAATTTAATCAATCTACTTTTGGTCCATCAGAGATTTTTCATAATGGAGCTTTTTACACATCCATGTATAGGAATATAGGACTGGAAAAGACCCCTTGGGTCCTCAAGTCCACTCCCTTGTTGTCCCAGACAATTCCGTCATAAATGTATCAGGCTCCATCTTAAAACTGGTTTAGGTGTATATCTTCACTACTGCAATTGGAAGGCTGTTCCAGACCTTCACCCCTCTGACAGTATTTAACTATTAGAGAGACAAAATGAGTAAGGTAATATCTTATTAGATCAAGGTCTATTGTGAAAGAGGCAAGCTTTTCCAGTTACACAGAACTATTTTTCAGACCTGAAGAATGTATTTGAGACCTGAAGAAAAGCTCCATGTAAGCAGCAACAGAAGCTGGTCCAATAAATGATATTACCTCACCCACCTTGTCTCTCTAATATCCTGAGCAAACATGGCTGAAACAATAATGCAAGTTAAATTCTAAGGCAGGGCAGGGAATTGAACTGAGGGTCTCCTATGCCTAAGGCTAGTGACCTAACCATTGGACATTCATTCTTCTTCCGAATATATTATAGACTTTCAGTCTATTTATGGGTAGGGGGTGGGAGGGAGGCGTAGACATCTGATGAATAACAATCTGGGTTAGGTGGCAAGCTACAATGAGAAAACTACTCTGCCCATGTCTCAAAAGTCCCCTGCTCCCACATACTCATTCCTACAGCTTGTGGACCCTTGAACATCTCAACTCATTTTTAGAAGTACACTCTAGTTTTGTTCACTCTGGTATCAACTACACTGCTTGAGCTCTTTCATTTTTAATACACATTTGTGTGAAAGTTAGTGTTCAAACTGAACGGCTAATGTTTTTTAGCCCTATGCCATAAGCCTGTTTGCTACTAACCAGAATAGTATCTAATTTTTTGCTCTTCTATGCAACCTTCCATCTAAAGATCACAAAGGACTGAACAAAGATTAATCAACTCTATTGTTACAGCACTATATATCAGTCATCATTAATAACAGTAGTTAGGATTTTTGTTAAAGGCACAAAAGCAAACTAATATCTCCCCATCCCTCCACAATGAGTTTGACTTCTTTATTAGGCAAAGATGATGATAGTGGGTATGAGTCTATTCTCACTTAAAACTAATTTTACTCTGGTGCAGAACCATTTAGTTGAAAGGAGCTACCTCTGGTTTAAATTGGTGTCACAAAGAGTGGAATGGAGATCTTTGTATGTGCAAACCCATAACTTATACACACACTCACTCTCACTCCTGTGGGGGAGAGGTGGGTCCAATCTTACATCCATTTAAGTAAAGTTGGTCAGGAATTTTGGATTGGAATGATTTTTTGACAGAAAATGTAGTTTCTGAAAAATATGAAAATAATTCCCCAATTGTTTTTTGTGGGAAAATTTTGATTTTGCTGAAAAATTTTAATTTCCAATTCGGAAAATCTAAATGAAATATTTTATTTCTGGTCAATTCGACCCAGATCACAATATTTTGTTTTTTGAACTGACCCAAAACATTTTGTTTTGAATCAGTTTAACAAAGCTATCGTCCCTCCCAGTGCATTGCCTTGTGGGAGCTGTAGTTTTGGCCCCCATTCTCACCTATGGTCTAGGCTCCCCAGAGGACTATATCTCCCATAATACAATGCAGATTTCCCTCTGACCTCTGTATATGGTCATGGGAGTCACATGACTCTAGATGCATTCTAGGTGATGTAGTTGGTCCAAGGAGCCTGAGTCATAGGGCAGAAGGGTGGCATCAGCTTTCCAAACTATGATTTCCATGAGAAAATGCAGCAGCATGGGAAAATGTAATTTAACATTCGCTTGACTTAAAAGTAACGTGTTTCTAGTCATTTCAATCAATCAACACAAAACAGTTAGTTTGGGCAATGTCAAAATGTTTAGTTTTCATTGAAACTGTTGAACAGAATGTTTTGACATTTCCAAGTGAAATTTCTCATAATTGTGGTTGCACAAAATTTTTCTACTTTTGTCCTGTTGAAAAATTAAGAGCAAGGAGGATTGGGTCACTTCAGAGTATGAGCCTGATCTTTTGAAGTTGTAATTATCTTCACAAAAGGCATTGACAGTGCTCAGGACTCTACAGGTTCAGGTCCTTTGTGAAAACCAACTAAAAAGGGGCATATATGGTCTCCCTATCACATCGACTGAGACAATCAGGCACCCAGACAACCCATTATTATGTGATAATTGGAAGGAGGTTTATAAATGAAATAACAAAACTTTGGTTTTAATTATTTGTTCCTTGCTATCGAAAATGTAGCAAAATAACTTTGCCTGTAGGTTATACTAAAGGTCAACAGGGCCAAAATAGTTTTGCCTAGGACCCAGATAGTTTCATCGTCTTGTTCAAGCTCAAAACTAGCAGAGCCTCATGTGGTTGCAGGATTTTGTTTTGTTTTAACAAAAGCTTCACAAAGCTCTACTAATAGAGAGTTGAGAATTGGTACATTAGAGAAAGAAATATGAAAAAGGCTGAGGAAGTCACCTGAAGACACTATTGCTCTATTCAGGGGTGGCAAGCCGCGGGGGGTGCTCTACCGGTCGCCGGGAGGGCGGCAGGCAGGCAGCCTTCGGTGGTGTGCCTGCGGAGGGTCCGCTGGTCCCGCGGCTCCGGTGGAGCCACGGGACCAGAGGACCCTCCACAGGCATGCCTGTGGGAGGTCCACCGAAGCCGCGGGACCGGCAACTGGCAGAGCACCCCCCGTGGCATGCCGTCGTTCTTGGGGCGGTGAAATGTCTAGAGCCGCCCCTGGTTCTATTCTCTTTGAAACAAATGTTTGAATTAGACTGGAATGATAAATACATATTTGGTCTGATCCCAAAGCAAACTCCTGCAAAAATAAAATAGGCATATAATAAATCAATAGGAAGGAAAGAGAATCATTAAAAAATAGCGTACTATTGGAATGACCTGGATAACAGGTAAGGACATAAGAATAACAAAACAAGAAATAAAAGCAAAAGGAGATGGCTGACTGCACTGCATTAGCTACTGGAATATAGCAAGAAATCATTTTATGACTCAATTTATTGTTGATTTCACACCTAGACAGATTTATAAGACCATTTTCTTTTAGATCGTTGAAAATTACCTCTACCAAAGTACTTTCACACAGGTAGCTTATATCAACAGTGCTAGTTTCTTGATTTACTGGTCTGTTATCTCTTACAGGACATTTTCACACCTCTCAAAATGTAATATATAGTAGTTTTCAATAGTTAACCAAATATGCAATTGAAAGGACAGTATCTATTGCCATATTTATTTTTTGAAAAAGCATATATGATGATTTCTGATCATGATTTCACTCTTAAGTACTCTTTAACAGAATTACAGTGCAGATGTAACTAACACATTCCACCACAGTTTTGAGGATATATAATAGTTTACTGGTAAATATTTACTGAATTTTAAATCACTTTGACATATGCCCCTTGGAACTGCTATCCCCGAAAACACTTTATGTGTGATAAGGGCCTCTGTGCAATGCACTGACATTACAGATGGTAAAGTGACATAGTGGAGTGTTTAATATTAGAAGGCCTTAAAAAATAGAGGAAAAAAAGTGACATTTTTTGAAAATATAAAGCTAGATATAAAGATGGAAAGTAGAGCATCTCTTGAAAATAGAAAGTTAATAAAAGCTGATTACTCAGAGATGTTAAAGCTTTTTATCTATTATAGTATTGCTGATCTTTCTTGGCCTGACAACATTTCCATAAAAAATACTCTATTTACAGGATTGATAACTTATTGTAAAAAACTGTTCCAAGATAAAACTCGCCACACAACATCTGAGGCCAGGGAACAAATTTGATTTAGCCATTCGGTGAGAATATGATTTCATCATGTTTTCGTTCAACTGAAATATAGAATTGATTTTAAAAATTGGCTACCAAGCAACATAATTTACATACTTTTGATAGCAGGGAAGCTGGGGACAGTGGAGTTACACAACCTTAGGCCTTGCCCACTCTACATACATTACCTATGACTGATAAGTAGTGTAGACAAGGCTGTACAGTGGCACACATTATTGTGAGGACTATAAAACAGAGAGCAGTCTCTGAAACTATCTGGTTCTCTCATGCTCTGCAGGCCTCCCTGACTGCACAACAGCAGCAGAAGTTGCTCCTTGTTGCAAGGATACACCTCCGCCTCTACTCTACAACTGCACCTTCCAAGTATATACTGGTTTAGGACCAAGTTTTGTCCCAACTGCATAGAAGCCAGTGGAAATTTTGATGCTTAGGCTCTGGTCACAACTTATTCCAGTGAAGGGAAGATATACCACAGTTCTTGTGGTATATGACATGGTTTTATGGGAGAATTTTCTCATAGAATCAGTCTGGCAAATGATCTTGAATGCTTATGGAGCAATGTACTATCAGATAAAGCCCAAGTTGGGGGTACTAGTTGGTGTGTGCTATAGACCACCAAATCACACTAGGAAACAAGATAACCATTTCCTTATGTATCTATCTACAATGTGTAGGAAACAAAGCTGTGTGATCCTGGGGGAACTTCCATCTGAGTAACACATACTTGGAGATCTCATGCTCCCAGCAGTAAAACATTCTTGGAATTTCTTAACATAATAATGACAATTTCCTAACTCAAAAAGTGTTGCAACAAACATGGGGGAATTTCATATCAGAATTATATATATATATATATATATATATATATATATATATATAATTGGAAGAATTATATATATATATGGAAGAAAGGGAAAGTTCATAGTCATTAATATAAATGAGAAGTTAAGAATTGTAGAAAATTGATATGGGAATCCAAGGGACACAAAGAAAAATCTATGGCTAGCAGAGCTCAGGACAATAAGGAATTTTAAAAAAATATAATAGGAACAAAAAGCATCCTGACAATAGTATTTGGTCCATTATTAGATGGAAACTGTAGAATCATATCATATGGTGATAGTACTCTTTCCATTCCACTAGTATCTGTGGAGAATGTTAAACTGAAATTAATAATGCCTGACATTTTAAAATCAGCAGGTCCAGATAATGTGTGTCAAAGCGTCTTAAAAGAGCTGGCTGTGCAGCTCACTGGATGTTTGATGATTGTCAATAAGCCTTGGAACACTGGGAAAGTGCCAGAAGACTGGAAGAAAGCTAAAGTGGTGCCAATTTTTAAAAATAGAAAACAGGATGATCCAGGTAATTATATGCTTCTGAGCCTGACATCGTTCTCAGGCAAGATAATAGAATGGCTGATACAGAACTTGATTAATAAAGAACTAAAGGAGGGTAATGGAATTAATGCAAATCAACATGGATTTATGGAAAACAGATCATGTCAGTCTAACTTAATAGCTTTTTATGATGAAATTATAAGTTTGGCTGATAAAGGGAACAGTGCTGACATAATATATTTAAACTTCTGTAATGTGTTTGCCTTGGTACTGAATAATATTTTGATTACAAAAGTAGAATGATATTAAATCAACATGGCACACATTAAATGGATTGAAACATGGTTAATGAATAGGTCTCAAAATGTAACTGTAAATGGGAAATCATAATGGATAGAGTGTATTTCCAGTGGGGTCCTTCAGGAATTGGTCTTGGCCCTATGCTGTTTCATCAATGATTAGCAAGAAAACATAACATCACTGATAAAGTTTGCAGATGACACAAAAAGTGGGGGAGTGGTAAATAATGAAAAGGTTAGTGATTCAGAGCAATATGGATCACTTGATACACTGGGCTCAAGTAACCAATATGTGTTTTAATACAGCTAAATGTAAATGTATACCTTTAGGAATAAAGAATATAGGCCATACTTACAGGATGGGGGAACTCTATCCCGGGAAGCAGTGACTCTAAAGATTTGTGGGTCATGGTGGATAATCAGCTGAACATAAGCATCCAGTGCAACAATGTGGTCAAAAGAGCTAATGTGATCCTCCAATGCATAAACAGAGGAATCTCAAGTAGGAGTAGAGGGATTATTTTACCTCTGTATTTGGCACTGGTGCAACTACTCTTGGAATACTGCGACCAGTTCTGGTGTCCACAATTATACAGACTGGATGCTGACTTTGCAGGCCTATCAAACTGTAATATTTTAACATGAGATCAGGGTCGTAGGGAAGACTCAGGAGACAGTTTTTCTGATGCACATGAACCAGTCCTAAATGTCCTGCAAACAGTGATCAAAAGTCACAATATCTGACCAATTAAATCTAACCAAAGTGAGTTTTACTTAAGCAATCAAGTTTTGAACTGAAATTGATCCAATGAGATAAGAGGAAAGGAGTAACATGCACGTTACATCAAGTATTCAAGTATGTCTATTGTTCTTCTTTTGCTATTTGCTTCAGTGAATGTCTATGAAATGTACACATATTCTGAGTTTCCTGAATGGAAGACTTCAACGGCAATTGAAGTGAGAGGGATAATTCACAGAGTTTATGGCCAGAAGGGACCATTAGATCAGCAGTTCTCAACCTTTTTCGTCCTGAGCTCCCTCGACCCCCCAACAAACTTCACTGCCCACCTGTGCCACAGTAACTGGTTTTCTGCATACAAGGCCGGCTCTAACATTTTTGCTGCCCCAAGCAAAAAAAAAGCGTGCCGCCACGTCCCGTGAGCGCCGCGCCACTGAACCCCTTCCCGAGCATCGCGTCGCCCAACTCCCCACCCCTCTGAGCGCCGTGCCGCTGAAGCCCGCCCCTGCCGAGCACGATGCCACCCAAGCCCGCATCCCCCCCAAGCGCCACGCCCGGCCGAACCAAAAAAAAAACCCAAACAAACCCCGAACGCCGCCCCACCCCAAGGTGCCGCCCCAAGCATGTGCTTGGTAGGTTGGTGTCTGGAGCCAGCCCTGTCTGCATATAAAAGCCAGGATCAGTGTTAGGGGGTAGCAAGCAGGACAATTGCCTGGAGCTCCATGTCACAGGGGCCCCTGTAAAAGTTACACTGCTCAGGCTTTGGCTGCAGCTCTGGGTGGTGGGGCTCAGGGCCCTGGGTTTCAGCCCAGGAATGTGGTGCTTTGGCTTTCTGCCCTGGGTCTCAGCGAGTCTAAAGCTGGCCCTGCAGGGTGGAGCCCCGGGCCCCTAGTTGCAAATCACTGCATTAGATCCTATAGTCTGACCTTCTGTGTGACATTCACCAAGTCGTCCCTGTACTAAGCTTAACAACTTATATTTGGCTAATGCACATTCCAGAAAGCCTCCAGTCCAGATTGGAAGCCATCAAGAAATGGAGATTCCACCACTGCCATTGGGAGTGTGTTTCAATGGTTAATCACCCTCCCTGTTGAACATTTGTGCCTAATTTCTAATTTGAATTTGTCTGGCTTCAGCTTCCAACCATTGGTTCTCTGGTTCTACCTATCTCCTCAAGTTAAAGACCTCTTTATTACTCAGTATTTTCTCATAGTGAAGGTACTTTTACACTGTAATCAAGTCACCTCTTAATCCTTTTGATAAACTAAATAAGTTGAGCTCTTTATAGAGGTATAAATCACCTCCCTACTCCTCTATAAATCCAAAGTCTTGCATTAACCCTTTTAGCATTGCAGTGGTATCTCATGCTGAGTTGCTCATGACACCAAATCCTTTTCAGAATCACTGCTTTCCAGGATACAGTCCTTCATTTTTGTTGGACTAAAACATATTTTCTTTGAATAGGTTCAGCTTATCACACAATGCAGATCACTCTGTATGACTGTCCCATCCTCATCATTAGTTACCATGCTGCCAATCTTTGTGTCATCTGCAAATTTTATCAGCAGTGATTTTATTTTACCTCCAGATCACTGATGAAAATGCTGAATAGTATTGAGTTAAGTACTCATCCCAGTGGAACCCCCACTAGAAATATCCAAATTTGATGATGATTCCCCACTGATGACTACTTTGAGATCTGTGAGTTAGCCAGTTCTTATGTCTATCTGAAGGAGATATACTGATGTATCCCTGATGTTCTTCTGGAGTTGTACACACACTTGTGGGCCAGTGTATTCTAAAGAAGTCAAGGAAGTTACACCAGGGATGAATTTGGCCAAACATTCCTAGATCATCCAAACAGTGCCCTGAATAGTCAATGTCATACAACCAGTATGCAGGCAGAAACAGTAGAATAATAGAATCATTTCCTTCTACAACAGAAGTTGCTAGCCTTTGCTGATTGAGGCAAAAGTTTATAATATTGCCCCTGCTTCCAATGTTGTATTCTGACATAACTGTTGCCTATCTCCAGAGTGCTAGCCAATGTCATGGACTCATAGACTTTAAGGTCAGAAGGGACCATTATGATCATCTAGTCTGACCTCCTGCACAATGCAGGCCACAGAATCTCACCCACCCACTCCCGTATCAAACCTGTGTCTGAACCATTGAAGTCCTCAAATTATGTCTAGTTTCTTGCAAATCAGTTTCAAAGTGGAATAGAAATCAGTGACAAAGAGTCTGGGTTTATTCTAAGTCAGGGGTTCCCAAACTTGATATGTGGCTTGTTCAGGGTAAGCCCCTGCTGGGCCATGAAACACTTTGTTTATCTGAGTGTACGCAGGTATAGCCTCTTGCAACTCCCAGTGGCTGTTGTTCACCATTCCTGGCCAATTGGGGGAGCTGTGGGAAGCGGCGTGGGCTGGGCCACCACTTTCTGCAGCTCCCATTGGCTGGGAACAGTGAACTGTGGCCACTGGGAGCTGTGAGTAGCCATACCTGCGGATGCTTAGGTAAACAAAGTGTCTTGCGGCCCGGCAGGGGCTTACCCTGAACAAACTGCGAACCAAGTTTGGGAATCCCCGTTCTAGGTTAATTTGTTTTATTTTCAAATGTACTCCAGCCCTGGATCAGAAGTGATCAGAAAGCATGCAGGGCAATCCCTTCTTTCAGGAATCTCAGCCCAACATCAATGCCTGGTTCCTAAAGAGCAATTCTGCCTCTAGAATTGCCCCTAATCAGGGACCAAGACAGTCAGCAAACTCGCTTTCTGCTCTCACAGCTCCTTCTCCACAAAACGTTGATTAACTCCAAAGCTAACAAGACTATGGCTTCCTAAGATGGAACATTTGCTTGCATGGTAAAAAAACCAAACAAATACCAAAGACCACATTAACAGCACTACTTGGTGATACCTGCCATACCAATTATAACTATATGAAATATTTATCCTGATTTCCAACAGTTAAAACTGTTTCCCCTCATTTATTAGTTCTTTTCTTATCATTAAACTAATTAATAGCACATTTTTATTTTCATTCAAATACACACAACAGATTTATATTTTTTGCACTTCTGCTGATCAGAAGCAGACTTTGGGGCCTTGGACTAGATCAGTTTTCTTTTGGAAGAGTCAGGGTATTTTCTCGTGTAAGAGAAGTTATTTACAAAATGGATACAAGTCTTGTTTATCCTGAACAGAGGAGGTCAAAACTGCACGCAGACATTTCAATTCTACAGAAATTTCACCAAAGACAGCACAGCTGTGCTACTAAGAAACAGGGTTCTAGGCTAAAATCTCCAAAAGCTTCAGAACAATCTGTCTTCTTTTCGGGCCAGATCCTCAGCTAGTGTAAACAGATGTAACTCAATTTAACTATATGGCAATATGTCAAATTACACCAGCTGAGGATCTGGCCTTAAGAAACAAGTTGTTTTAGAACAGCCCAAGCCACTGAGCCTTCTTCTTGGGAGACCCCTAATCCCAAGTTTATGCACCGCAATAAACACCCCAGCTATAACAATATTTTCTCTCCCTCTTGATCACAATATCTCTCCAGTGATTGCAATTCTCCGCAGCACTTCTAGGGTCAACTCTTATACAAGAACATAATACTTGTACCGGGGAAGCCGGAATTGAAAGTGACAGGGCCAGTACACATTCATGAAGGTAATACCATTATCCTCAGTACTGTTTATGTCATGTTCCTTAGTCCCAATATTACTTGATAAAATGATACAAAACAACAACATTTCAATTATATTTATATTTAATTTTCAGTCAAAGGGAACAGTTAAAAACAGAACATTTTATTTAGTCTTTATCAGCTACTGGAAATGATGTCACGTGAGACTTTGGTTTAATGGTGCAAATTTTCCTTGGAACTAATTGCCATGCAAAACATCCAGAGAGAGCGTGCTAGATCCACAAAGTGAACTTAGGCTCAGAGTGCTGCAAAACCTAACTTTAGGTGCTCTACCGCCTAGTGGAATCCACAGCCCCAAGTTGGACACTTAGCTTTCTAAGCAATCATTGAGGAGAATTAGGCATCTAAGAATAGGAGCCACAAAATCCAGGAAGCTGAGCAAGGAGCTGCCTAGGAAATGCCAAGGAGAGGGGCATTGCCTAAACTCCATACATCAAAGGGACTTAGGTGCCTAAATCTGGGTTGGCGGCAGGTGCTTTTCTCTATTCAGGATTCACAACTGTGAACTCTCTCCTGCAGACTAAGCCTTTTCTTAAAAAAAAAACCCAAACAAACAAACCTGAGGAGCAGAAAATACCTGCTTATAACCTTTAGCCCAGTTCTTAGCGCACTCATCCAAGATGTGGGAGAACCAGATTCAGATCTCATCATGGGGTGATTTGGAACAGGATTGTAAAGCCACATCTTCAGACATACTGGGCTCTGGAATATTTGGGGGAGGGGGAGGATTGTCTATCAATCTGTATGATGAATCTGTTCCATCTGGTATAAATAATTAAATAGTCATGAGATCATGTACTAGCATCTCCCATGTGTCAGCTGGATGCCCTAACCATTGGGATACAGAGTCATCCTCACTCAGTGGCAGATAAGCCATTGGGCCCACAGGGCCCATGACCACTGATCCTGGTTAACTGGGGGACCCCCAGCTTCTGCTGCCTGGCGGGTGGTGCGGTGGAAGCCCTCCCAAAATTGTTCCCATCAGAAGCTGAGGACAGGGGATGTCCCCTATGCAGTGCCCCCTCCTATGACCTCATCCCTGGCAGAAGTTATGGGACAGCAGCCCAAACCCCCATGCTTGACCCCGCTCTCCGGTAAAATGCTGGGCAGGTGGGAGAAGCCCCAGTGCCCTGAACCTGGTCTCCTGCAGAAACAAGGGAAGTGGTGGAAGAACACTCAGCACCTGGACCCCTGCTGCAGCCTTGGGACTGGAGGAGCTCTCACTCTCTGCTGCACCCCGGGGCCATGGCACAGGGAAAGAGCTTCTCCAGTCTTGGGGCCAAAGTAGGGGGCCAGAAAGGAGCAAATGGGTTGTGGGGCGGGCAGAATGGGGGGGGCCCTGGGTGGAACAGGTTGGGGAGCGCACCCACGTGCTCTGGCCCAGGACCCTGGGAAACCATAATCCACCTCCATTCTCACTCTGTCTCCGGCCCAATGCCTTATTATTTGTACAAAGTGGAAAAATGTCAACAGGACAGCTTAAAAGAGTCACCACAGAATGTGCCGCCGGCCAGTGATTTGGGCACTCTCCAGAGAGGTGCTAGATGTGGCTTCAAATCCCTACTCTAAATCAGAGAGGGGGGTGGTATGTAAACCTGGGTCTCCCACATCCCAGGTGAGTACCCTAGCCACTGGGCTAAAGGTTATTAGGGGACAGGGACCATCGCCTCCTTCTGTGATGTTTTGTACAACACCCGATCTGTCAGGCAGCCTCTGAACATGCCTGCCAGGTCAGGTCCCACAGGCGGGACAGCAGGGAGAATGTCTAGTTTGAGGATACCACTGGGGCTTAGACATGAGATAGGCATCAGGATTTGGCAGCTGTTAGGTGACAGTTGAGCTGGGGTTTGAGAACCTAAATTATGAATTAAAATGGTCCAAATGGCAGTTAAATGCTTAAAATCCCACTGCAGATTTAGTCCCGAGTTTTCAATTGTAATTACTGCCAGATAAAGTTTTGCACTATTTGAAGCTTCCTTTTCTTTTCACCTGCTAAGTCAGACCTTGTTGTCTTTTGTACTCCATATATCATCCTGTTGGCATTTCCTGCAATCCGAATGTCAGAGAAGATGGTAACTTGTACACTTTCTTCTTAATGATATATATCAAACAATACTAGTTTCAATGTTATCAGCTTTATGTCAAGCTTTATTAAGGGGATGTTTTCCTAAGTGTATGTAAAATACCTCTATAATATTTTTTGATTCTTATTGATGTGTGACAATGATAACTCAGTTTCAGCAGTGCAATTTTTGATGCTGCTCTTTCCTTCTCCCTCATAGTAATACTGTTACTAATTCATGTTATTTGTTAATACAACAATTTGTCCATTCCTCTCTGCCAAAACCCTGTTCAGGTCCTAAGGATTAATTGTCACTTTAGTCACTTCAACTTCTTCATATGGCCTTATGGATGCCACCTTCAGTCTGTCCCCAGTATTGCTGCTACAGAAATAATCTTCCATGGCCATTGTTCTGATTACGTCTGTCTTCTTCAGATATTTCTACTTCGTTTCCCAGACCACCTAGATTATCTTTAAGTTCTTTGCCTTGCCACAATCTACCTCCTGCCTACTTGTCTTCCATCTGTCTGCTACCCTCCTCATTATGCATGGTGAGAAGAAAGGTTCTAGGTAGTGACAGAAAAAGAAAGAAGTAGATTAACTTTAGGGACAAATACTATTTTCCAGTTTACGAATAAAATTGTTGTTCAGATTTAGAAGAAAGTTGATCTCCCTAAGTTTCTCTATCATGGTCTCATGCTCATGTGCTGGCTTTCTTCCAAATAGCCCACCAATGTGTCATCCTTTCTCTGACCCAAATCATCCTCACTCCAAGTTGCTGCTGGGGAGAAGAAAAACAAACACTCTCTTTCAAGGAGCTGATAAATCGTCTTCTGGACAATAATTCCACTCCTGCTAAGGTATTAACTAACTTCACTCTTTGAAAAGATACGCCATAAATAAACAAAGCCAAAATATTCATTTGCATTAAAAAAAATAGGGCACTATCAACACATATGACTAAATTCACCATGCAGCTGTATGGCTTTTCATTGCTCCTCTTCCCTCTCTTTGGTTTTGTATATTGTCAGTTTAGATTGTAAAACATTTGGGGATAAAAATCTTGTATTCTCACTTGTAATGTGCCTAGTGCTTTGCTGCCACTAAAATTAATGACGTGAAATAAAATCAAATAAATAATAATAATAATTATTATTAATAATAAAAATTACCTCATACAGAGACTGAAAACCCAGTTTACTTCAGGAAACCTCTCAAGCACCCCATCAGTTTCTCCTTTAATACACTGTTATGGAGGAAATGATTTGTGGTTATCTAACCATGCTCATTGTGGTCACAGCAGCTGGGAACTTTCCACCTACCAGTACCACAATACAGTAAATAAAATCAGACACAGTGTACCTGTTAATTAACTCAAGATTCTGCCTGCTCACATCCATGCTGAATTTCTCACAGCCCAGACAGAAAGAGAGCTAGGACTTGGCACCACACAAATATTGCACTATTTAAAAGAAAAAACTGATTCAGTTAAACTAGTACAAACTCCTGTGTGGACACTCTTAAATCAATTTAACCCCTGTTTGTATTGATTTATCTTAAGTTAACAAGGCATTGACTTAGAGTAAATCAATATAAACCAACTTTAAATTGAATTAAGAATGTCCACACACAGGGCCAGCTCTAGCCCCAAGCACGGCGGCACGCCGCGGGGGGCGCTCTGCCGCTTGCTGGTCCTGCGGCTCTGGTGGACCTCCCGCAAGTGTGCCTGCGGATGCTCCACCGGAGCCGCGGGACCAGTGGATCCTCTGCAGGCACGCCTGCAGGAGGTCCACCGGAGCCGCCTACCGCCCTCCCGGCAACTGGCAGAGGGCCCCCCGCAGCGTGCCGTCCCAAGCATGCGCTTGACGCGCTGTGGCCTGGAGCCGGCCCTGTCCACACAGAACTTTGCACCTGTTTAACTAAAACGATTGAAAAACACACCTTTGATTAAACGAAAACAATTTTGTTTATAATCTGGGGCATAGACTAGGAATCAAATCCAGAACGTCCAGATGGAAAACATATATAGGGTGTGGATATCAAGAATGATCACAAGTCATGACAATAAATTTTAAAAGGGACGTTAAGCCTTGTGCTTTCAGTGTGTACATCAAGCTCTAACTATTTAAACCAGGATGAGATCTATGAGGAAGGAGATTATTCTGTATCTGCTACTGCAGGTACTTATACCTTCCTCTGAAGCATCTGGTATTGGCCGTTGTCAAAGATAAGATACTGGACTAGATGGATCTGGGATCCAATCCAGGCAGGTTCTCTGTTCCTTCCTAACACTCTGCTATTAGGAGACTGGTCACATTTAAAAGAGTTGATAAATTTCGTTTAATAATCTTGAATTGACTCTCCCCTTTCAAAAACATTTTTAAGTGTAGAAGGAAATTTTCAAACTCACAAAGGACATTTAGGTGCCCAATTCCCATTGAAAGTGGGGAACTCTTGAAAATCCCAGCCTTTATCACTATGGTACATATGTTCAGGACTAGAACAGGTGCCTTGATTATCCACTTACTCAAAAACAATTTTTTTTCTAATTTTAGAGGAATACAGAGTGTAGCCATAAGTATAAGAAAAGAAGGCATTTACCCCAGGTCCAAACAAAATATTTCCCCCTATCATTTATTACTGTGGCATATGAAAGTTTATTCATTTAGGTTATTTAAGTTTACTAGAAGTAAAGTTGTTGCCTAAAACATCCTTGAAGCACCAAAGGAAATTAATCCACTTTTCATAACTCTAAAAAGAGTTTGTTTTAGTTGTAAAAGCCCTCAATTACCACTAGGAAATCAAAATAAAGGACAGATTTATTGAGGGATGTGAGTTATGTTCTTTTCTTTTCCCCAGAAGGGACTTCTGCTGTGAACTGGCTGTCTCATTTTCACTAGATGCTTGCAAAGCTGGTGAAACCAGATGAGGCAGAACTTGAAAAGATGTGTCAAATTATTGGGGTGTGTGTGTGTGTGTGTGTGTGTGTGTGTGTGTGTGTGTGTGTGTGTGTGTGTGTGTGTGTGTGTGTGTGTGTGTGTGTGTGTGGTGATGGTAGGAGACATCTCTTGCAAGAAAAAGAGAAAATAAAAGTTTAATTAAAATACATTTCCCCTTACCCCCTCCCAAAAACTGAATGACTACCTACATATCCTTCCTGGAATCTTAATCCTACCCTGTAAACATCTGTCTTGTGTTTTCCAGTCTCCTGCCACTGCTGTTTCTCTGCTCATTCAGTCCCTTCCTTTGTTAGTACTGCCTTTGTAACCAGTACTGTCACAGAAAATACAACAGTTGTGCAGCAGCTCTGTTTAATCCCAAGTGTCTGGAGCCCCATCCTTATGCAAAACATTCTAGTCTGACAAATCAAATGAACAATCTGCTAAACAAACTGGCAGGCAGATCTCTGAAACTGTCTTCTCAAAGGGTAAATTAGCTATCTTTTCAAAGTGCCTCTTAGTTATGCATTACTAGTATGAGCTACATAATTACAAAAAAAGACAGTATGAATCTTTTCAACAGCCCAGGTTACTCTCCAGGAAAACAACAACTGATAGTGTTTAGAGCAGGGCTAGGTAACCTGTGGCACATGAGCTGATTTTCACTGGCACTCACCCTGCCTGGGTCCTGACCACTGGTCCAGGGGGCTCTGCATTTTAAATTAATTTTAAATGAAGCTTCTTAAACATTTTAAAAACCTTATTTACTTTACATACAACTATAGTTTAGTTATACATTATAGACATAGAAAGAGACCTTCTAAAAACATTAAAATGTATTACTGGCATGTGAAACCTTAAATTAGAGTGAATAAATGAAAACTTGGCACACCACTTCTGAAAGGTTGCAGACCTCTGGTTTAGAGTGTGCCACGTACACAAGACAATTATACTTCATATGAACATCTGAGAAAAGGAGAGCATTAGGCTAAATTTTATTGCTTACAAAGTAATGAGATGAATCCTTCCATTGAAGAAATGAATGGAAATGTTGCTATTGAATGTAAGAATATGGCCATATTGGTCAGACCCATGGTCCATCTAGCCCAGTATCCTGTCTTCTGACAGTGGTCAATGCCAGGTGCTTCAGAGGGAATGAACAGAATAAGCAATCATCAAGTGATCCATCCCCTGTTGTCCGTTCCCAGCTTCTGGCAAACAGAGGCTAGAGACACTTCAGAGCATAGTTTTGCATCCCTGCTCATCTGGGCTAATACCTATTGATGGACCTATGCTCCACGAATTTATTGGCTTTGATAGGAAAAGGAAGGGGACCCTACAAAGATTGTTCTCTAATATTATTGCAATATCAGATGTGCTTTGTATACAGATAGAAGATGACAAAGTGGGAAAGAGAATTGGAGAGGATGATTGAAGGCTAATGAAAAGATATCAGTTTTTAGGAGGAAGTCAGAATGTGAAAAAAGGGATGGAGAAAGGAGTGGGAGAAAGAGAAGGTTACAGTGAGCCGAGAAGAATTGGCAGAGCATAACAAACTTTAGAAATATTTGGAGACAGATTTGTATGCTCCAGTAGTGTAAAGGAAATGCAGCTTTCCTTGACATGCCCCTTCTCATGCTTAGCCCCACTTCACATTCTGGGGATGGAAGGGGTGTGGCCAGCACTCTGCTCCAGCTGTTCTTGGATGTGAAGCAAACTAATGGCAGCTATAGAAGAGTTAGTTCAGCATCCCAGAAGCAGAGAGATACAAAAAGGGAAATAAAGAAAACCTTTGCCCTTCTGCAGCTGCCATGAACTATGCCGTGTGGGCTGAATCTCCTGAGAGGGGCACAGCATAGAATCTGTCCCTTCAACTTCTGTCTTAAACTAGAACCTGTTATTGTGTAGGCGCACACAAGGCAAGACCATGTTCTTAAACTACAGCACCATTTCTTCACACATATTGCAAACACAGAGGGAATTATCTAAGTAGAAGCAAACTTTGATGCTGCCAAAGAGGAAGAAAATAAACACCAAAATTTAAGTGGCTTCCCAGATAGATGAAACTGGGAATATAGTTATATAGAGCCGGAGATAAATTGTGATTTAAAAGGACACTAAAGTCCAATTTTAGCTCATGACTTTGCAAATACTGTATCTGATTAAAAAGTTGATCAAATGCTTCTACATTAGGGCAACATAGCAGCCTGCAAATACACAGTACAAAGATTATTGGCTAGAGATTTTCAACACAAAAGGCAAACCAAAATTAACGTATCTGCTGTTTTTAAGAATACAATAAAATAATGCAGGAAATAAAAAAATAGTAGCTAAACAATTCCCCAAAGTAAAGATGAACAGCAAACAACATTTCCCCCAATGCTTTTAATTTGTCTTCTTAAGGCAACATTCCCTGGGAAATAAGACTATTAAAAAGTAAGCCAGCAATTACGATGACTTCTCGTTACTATTATTAAAATCAAATGGTGTTGAGAATGAAGCTGCTCTGAGGGGTTCTAATATTGTGATGATTGGGACTAAAAATTTACCCTAATTGGGAGTTGAACTGTAAAGAGCGAAGTTCATAAGATCTCACAAAAATCTGTAACAACAAGGAAAAGGTATGAAGGACTGAATTCATCCAAACAAAAAGGCCTAACAATATAACTCAAGGATTGTGTTAAGATCACTCTTGGTAAACAAGAGAAGAGTGGAAACAGAAATCAGTGAACCAAAACTGATGTGTCTGAAACTAGGCTTAGTTGATGGACAAAATAATGGCTGGGGGGGGGAGGGAAGAGTAGGGAGAGAGGACTGGCTATTCTGCCCACCACCACCTTTTGGAATTCTTAAGAAAAGAGACTTCAGGAGAAAAACTGGCTCCATCCTCACCACTTCCTGGGACGCCAGGCCTTCATCATCCTGATCCTGAGAGATGTCCTACTAAACTGGGTCAAAGAGAGGGACTTAGCTGACACTATCACCTCCCCACCTTCATCTACCACTGAATTCGAAACACCACCTGGGGTGAAATGAGATTGGACTTGAACAAAAACAGCTTCAGTCCATCTCAACTAACTTCTTTTCTTTTCCTCTAAAGAACAGTTATTACCGTCTTTGATACCATCTAAGAGATGTCAAACAAAGGGTATTTTCCCTTCTAAAAACTCTCTCGAGCTGAAGGGAAAGGGAACAAGGAATGTTGTTAACATGAAAGCCATAATTAGTGCTTTACATTTCAAATGCTTTGTTTTTCATTGTTTTCTGTATCTTAAATAAAAGGTTAAAAGGATTTTAAATGATGTGTTTGCCATGGCACTAAGCAGGCTGAGGTCTCTGTATACCAAATCCCACACCTTGTTTAACACTGTTTAATGTTGGACAGTAACAGGGTTACGTTACCACCTTTAACTCTTTGTGCCCATATATTCCATCTTAATACAACAGTTCTTTCTTGAGTGTGCCTCAGGTGGGAACAGCTGAAGTTTGAGATAACTCTGATAGAATGGGCATGCTATTAATGACAACATATCAATGCTTTAAACTCCTGGAACATCTAGAATTTATTATGCTATAGCTCACACCAGGGATGGCTGAATCATCTTTATTACTCAGGACATTGATTCTCCGTGATAAAAATCACCATATTTATATCCCATGACTGCAGCTTACTGTTAAACTGGTCCCCTTTATATAGTCTTCAATCCACTGGCATTTCTTGATTTCTGAGTCATGAGACTATTATAAATACTCAGGCATGCAGTAAGGATCATTTTGCTTTTAATAGGTTCTGTTTTACTTAGTGAATGTAAGCATTGGGTAATTTTTTGGTTAGGGTCATGGGTTGTTCCCTCTATCTATTATGACCAATCTTTAGTTGAATTAAACCTGGGAGCAGGAGGGTTGGAAACTGCCTTTACATGCCTGGAAGCCTCTGACATCTTGGGTGATGTCAATCCAAACCAATATTGACACAGATGACTTTGAAAATATTGTATCTGATGAAAAAGTTGATCAAATGACTCAACATTAAGGCAAAATAACAGCCTGCAAATAAAGAGCACAAAGTGTTGCCTTCAGGTATTCATCACAAAAGGCAAGTCAAACTTAAATGAACACATCTGGTATTTTTAAGAGCATGTTGAGGACAATCACAGGATAAAATGGGGCTCTGTATGGACTTAGGGGGTCTGTCTTCACAGTTCACTTTCAAGGACTGGAGCCAGTGGATGGCCAGAAACCGAATTTCAAAAACATTTGGGGACTTATTTAAAACTTAGGTGACATTCAGAATTACTGGGAGAGGCACTGAGAGAGAGTGCTTCACCCCTGCAAAGGTATTTCCCAGAAAACACTCGCAAAGTGGTGGCAGTGTGTGATCTAGGCAGGTGTACAAGGAAAACACATTTCTGAAGGAGGAAGTGGTTGGTTGGCCACATAGGTAGCGTCACCAGGCAAAGAACGTAGCCAAAGCACACAATCAAAACCACACCATTAGCACTAAACAGTTTGTGTAATAGTTAAACTAAGAAGCAGTAGCAGGAAAGAGCATTTTGAGACAAGCACAGCAGCTCAGGCTTCTGCCAGCC
Organism: Gopherus flavomarginatus; assembly: GCF_025201925.1. NCBI lineage: Eukaryota > Metazoa > Chordata > Testudines > Testudinidae > Gopherus > Gopherus flavomarginatus. Next base: position 201,067,125 of record NC_066618.1, read on the forward strand.
AGGGATTTTTTTGTTTTGCTTTGAAAATGAATTTGCTTTTAAAAAACAGTAGGGATGTCTCCCAACGTGTCATGTTCCCCTCTGCTCCCAGATGAAAAATAATTTTCATTTACTTATTCAGAAAAATCCAGAAAACAACCTCCCTTCTTCCACACATGCTCTTCAGCACAGTATGTGACATACAAAAGATAAGAGTTGCAAGCAGCTATTGTGTCTAGGCAGCAGTGATTCTTGAGGAGACAACTTGAAAAAGATTAGAACAATAATGAAAGATCAGTGCTGTCCTTCAGCCCCAGACACAGCAAACACAGCAACTCCTCCTTTTCTCAAAATGCAGTGCCATCCTAAGGGCACTTGGTCTCATCCTTTTGCCCAGATGGAGAGTCTCTCCTGTTACATGGCTTTGCATCAGATCTGCCTTTATAGTTCTTTTAATAACACTGCCTTTTCCTAACAGGAATCTAAGTTCTCCTGAACTTTGTGTGTCAGGAATTATGAAACTGATGAGCAGGAATTCTGATCTGATATGGCATGGGGACAGGGGAGAGAGAAAACAAGGAGACCTGCGCCTACCTTAACCTGACCTGGGGTTCCTCAAGATTGTACTACTAGGAGATTGCAGGAAAGTGATTTCCAAAGTTCTGATCACCCTGGCTGGAACATTATATAAATGCTAAGATGTTATTAGATGATGTCATAGCAACATGGGGGGGCCCCTTCTTTGCTCCCTGATCATCAGCAGGAAAGAAAGAAGCAGATGTTGGCTATATTCTGCCCTGCCACGAGGGTGGGGAGCCCCAGGGGTCTCAGCAGTCCAAGGAGCAAGGATAACTCTGCTATCCCACCTGCCACCTCTCTCGCTATCTGTCTTTCCCCCAGCTACTGCTACCAAGTGTGTCTATTCATTTGTGTTGTGCTCCTTGTCTCTAAATTAAATGACCTAAGCGCTTGTCTACACTTGCTGCGCTGCTGTAGTGCTTAGTGAAGATGCTACCTATATTGATGCGAGGGCTATTCGCATCAGCGTAGGTACTTCCCCTCACCGAAAGGCAGTAGCTATGTCAACGGGAGAAGCCTTCCCAATGACATACTGCTTTCTACACCAGTATCATGACTATGGATTTTCCACCCTCGAGTGACATAGTTATACCAACACAAGTTTGTAGTGCAGACCAGGGCTAAGTGTATGTGTGTGAAAGGGATTTATGTGATGTGGAGGACAATGATGATGCTTATAATTAAAATGGTTGGAATATTTATTAGCAATGATATTTGTTTGCAGTCTGGCCCCTTTACTGGCTACCAAATTCTGATTTCTGCCAGTCTATTCAGTGTTTACGGTTATTTGCAGAATAATTTTGACAAATTATTTCCAGCTTGTTGATGTTTTGTGAATTGTTTACCCTGGTGTCATTATTTTTTCATATTCCTGATTCAGCAAAGTATTTAAACATGCAATAGCTTTAAGCACATGAATAATCCAATTCCTTTTCGGCATAGTATTTAACCATGTGCTTAACTTTAAGCAAGTGCTTATGCTCCATTGAGTTCAACGAGACCAAAGGACATAGTTTGTGCTTTACTGACTCAAAGCCAATTTGATTTGTGCAACTGGTCATTTAAGTCATATGGTTCTTTTCTGTTTCCTGATTGGATGAATTTCATGACAGGTGAATAATAAATGACAAATAATGAACAACATACTTTCATTTTGAATTTTGGACCAATAATTATTCATGAATCTCAGAAGCTGTGCACATTTTCACAAACCAGAGGTCATCCAAACATTGCTGAATAACATCACCCCAAAGATTTTCCTTTTATTAGGGAGTGATAAATCCATTTTGTTTTACTATTTGACCAACTCTATTTTTGAACTTCATCAGCAGTGGCCAACCTATCACATTAGTAATTTTGCATTTAAAGGCGAGTGCTATTGTTAATTAATGAATGATTTAACATTGAGTATGCAAACTTTTTCTGGTATATTTTAGTTTTGTATTATATTGCTTCTGTCTTCTTAGTCTTTTTTCCTGAACATTTTTTGTAAGGTTAGTTTTATTTCATAGTCAAACATCTAAATAATTGGTGACATGGTAAGACTCTTCTGGCATTGCAGGTTCCTAAAATGGAGTCCTCTATATTTAGCAGGGGACTCAGCAAAAGAAGGATACTTTATAATGTGTATACTGAATATTTTTGAGGAAAAAGAAGAGAGTTACATAGAAGACAGTAAACTGTGACACACTGTTAACTATTTTATTGCATGCTATATGTCTTGCTAAGCCTCTCTGGCAGCTTTCCCGCTTTTATAGATCCTAAATAAATCCAAATTCTTTCCTGGTGTTTTGTGATTTTATTTCAGCTGGAACAGTGTTGTTACTTTAAACATTTTAGTTTCTTATCTCCATTCATCACAGCTGGTGCCCTGTCACATGGCTTAGAAGAGTGTCTCAGGGTCTCATGCCAATCTAGTCACCTGCTGAAAATTGTGAATTTAAATGAACTATATTGCAGTGCCGATGTATGCCTCACTGGTGTTTATTTCATACATCAGTGGGTTGCATTATAAAAGGTATTAAGTTCAAGCAATTTTGGATAGATTTTCATGCATTTTAAATATTATGCAGCAGATCTTCAGATGGCGTCATTGCTACACTGACGTCAGTGGAACCGTAACAGTTTACACCAGTTGAGGGTTTGCCCCTTATTTCTGTTCAGGTCTCTAATGAAGAGGCCTAACTTTTCTTCCTAGTGTTAGCTCTGAAAAAATAATGATGGGCTAGAGTGTGAGTAGCCTAAGGTTGCCTTTGTTCACTTTGTAAGTGTCCCCACATGGGCAAGATTGACAAGATAACTGATTAAGCACCAAGTGATTAACCAATAAAAAAGGTCTTTCAGCTCCTCAGCTCAGGACAGTTAAAAGAGAGACAGGAAGAGACAGGAGAAGAGTGGGTGAAGGATGGGCTAGTATAGCACAGCACATTGTAAATAAAGCATACAGTGATGAACTATGCAGAAGTGTATGAGGACTCTTTGCATTTCCAATTCTGCTTTGCTTTTTAGCAAACTGAATCTTACCACTAAATACTTAGCTAAAATCCATGTGCTGGTTTAAACCAGTGGCTCTCAACCTTTCCAGATTACTGTACCCCTTTTAGGAGTCCAATTTGTTTTGCATACCCCTGTTACAGTATTTTTCCCCAATCTGAACCTTAGAGTCCAAAAGTTGGGGTACTAGCATGAATTCCTCTAAGCTTAATTACCTGCTTAGATCTGATAAGCTGCCACCAATCAGGAATTCCAGTGCCTGATACACTCTGGTCCCCCAAAAACCTTCCCTGGGGACCCCAAGACCCAAATTCCTTGAGTCTCACAACAAAGGGCAATAAACCATTTCCCTTCCCCCTCCTTCCTTCCTCCCAGCTCTTTCCCGCCCTGGGTACACTAGGAGATCACCGTGATTCAAACTCCTTGAATCACCACACAGAGAGGAATGTTATCTTCCCCCCGCCCCTCCTCTTTTCCCTTCACTCAAAGGCAATACAGATTCAAACTCCATGAATCTAAAACAAAGAGGAAATTCACCTTTCCCTTCTCCCACTGCTCTCTCTCCCTTCTCCTCACCAATTCCCTGGTGAGTACAGACTCACTTCCTTTGAGCCTTAACTAGGAGAAAAAAATCAAACAGGTCTTAAAAAGCAAAACTTTTAATAAAAAGAAAGGAAAAAAGTAAAAGTTGGGTCTGTACTTTAGATGGTAAAAGTTACGGGTCTGTCAACTTATAGACACTAGAAAGAAGCCTCCCCCCAGCAAAATACAATTTAAAATACTTCCAGCAAACTACACATTTGCAAATACAGAAACAATCAAAAGACTATAACCACCTTTCTTACTAAAATATTCACTATAAGAGACTGTAGCAGGGAGATTGGCAAGAAAACTGGTTGCCCGTATAGTCCCTTCCAGGACTGAGAGAGAACAAAGCAAAACCCAAAAAACACAAACTAAGGCTTCCCTCCACCGAGATTTGAAAGTATCTTGTTTCCTGATTGGTCCTCTGGTCAGGTGTCCGGTTCACTGTTTGTTAACCCTTTACAGGTAAAAGAGACATTAACCCTTAACTATCTGTTTATGACAACCCCCAAGTTACACCTCACTTAAAAACTACTTGCTTACAAAATCAGACATAAAAATACAAAGGTGTCTAAGCACACTATTATTGAAAAAGTGCTTACTTTCTCATTTTTATCATAGTATTAAAACATAAATCAATTGGAATATATATATTGTACTTATATTTCAGTGTACAGTATATAGAGCAGTATAAACAAGTCTTATGAAATTTTAGTTTGTACTGACTTCACTAGTGCTTTTTATGAAGCCTGTTGTAAAACTAGGCAAATATCTAGATGAGTTGATGCGCTCCCTGGAAGACCTCTGCGTTCCCCCAGGGGTTCATGTACCCCTAGTTAAGAACCACTGGTCTAAACGCTGTTTATAGGTGCAGTGTCTGGTTCTTCAAGAACACAAACAATTTGCTGCAGTAGAATACTACTGATGCACACCTGCAAAATCTGCTCTCTAGCTATCAATCATGCTTTTCTTCCATACCCTACTTTATCAAGATCCATTAATTTGCTGTTGTGATGCTTAACCCTGATGCTAAATTCATGAGCTAAATTCCATTAGTAGATAACACTTATATATTCACTTCCTGGTTTGTTTCAACTTAGGCTGGACCATTCAGATTAAGTCCATAGTTTACAAGGGACAACTTAATGCAAGCTTACACATCCTCCACTGTCAACTACTGGAAGAATTCTGACTGTTTTTTGCTCCTTGTTATTTATATATTAAATATAATGGAGAATTTAAGAACTGAACCAGGCACAGTTGCCACTGTCATTAGGTTTCTCTCTGACTTTTGACATTTACAAACATTCCCTCACACTGAAGTCCTGATTTTGGTCTCACACCAGTTTTTCAGCAGTGCAGCCTCACATACTTCATTGAGTTACTTCCAACTACACAGGACTAAGTGGATACCGACCTTTGAAGGGAAAACCAGTTCAACAGCAACTGATACAAAAAATTCATTCCACAGAAGTGACACTGCTTGTATGCAATCAGAACCTCATTTACCAAAGCATATTGGCTGTTTTGTTGCAGCCATGCATGACTCACCTCTAAGTGTACTCAAGTCCCTGGTACATAGCAGCATGACAGTGAAGTTTAGCAGCAAACTCTGCATAATCCAATAATTGGAACTCTGGCCACATCTTCACAAAACAGCCAGTTTTCCTTACACTGTCCACTGCTCAGATAATTGGTCTATTCTCTAGATATTTCTCTATTCTCGGAGACACAGTCAGGCAGAAAACCCATTCTTCTAGAATATGCCTCCGGCCCAGAGTAACAAGGCGATTATGGGTCTTGACTGAGTGGCTGGCACCTTTTCCAGTACCGTCAAGGGCTACTTTCCACTTCTTTATTGCTTTAAGGAGAAATAAGGCAGGGATAAAAAAACAGTGCTGCTTCCCTAGCACACAAATATCATCAGGTAGCTGAATGCATGTAAAAGCAGCTGTTTAATATGCTATTTAATTAGGTGTAAGGTCTCTGCGATTGCTTCCTTTGAAAAATCTGACACCTAAACAATATTGTTTTCAACTTGTATGCCACCAGGGTTAAATCATTTCAGATATCGGACTGTGGGCATCAGTAGATTAACACAGAGTTTCCAGGTTTGAAAATTAAGTTCCTATTTCACTAGCTCTGCCTTTCTTTTAGGACCCAGGAACAGGAAAACTTAGAGCTACAACACAGTTCGGTTACAAATAGTGCTTCATATCTAGATCCTTTTGAATTTATCATCTTTTTTTTTTCCTTTTGGCAGAAAGCTTGTCTTTGAGAATCTTTTCAAGGGACCATAGGATTTCTGTTAAAAGTCAAGGTATCGATTGTGGTATATTAGCAAATAACATTCTGATATTATAAAGAGTTGTGTCACAAAATATATTTGTGTTATATGAGACTAGAATATTACTTTTGTTGCAACAGAGATTGGCTCATATAGAGCAATAAAGCTTGTGACTCAACTGCAGCAAAGAATCATCTTTTTCTATCACGGCTACCATCATATAGTCTACATCAACCAAAGCATCACAGCCTCATTATGAAAGCCTAGTAATAACCCGACTGATTTTATAGTCAGGAAACCATAACTGCAATGTAATGCAATAATGAGAATTGCTAAAGATTATTAACTTTGTGGCAGATCCATTACAGTAAATTCTTTGGATAAATAACATCCAAAAAAAAAACCAACCCTGAAAAAACTGTGATTATGACTTCCTGTTATAAGTTAATATGCATTCTAGGCTAAAAAGAAAAAATGTAATCACAAGGGGGCAATCCAGCACTGCCAGGCATGGTCATGGCAAAGGTCCATTCGATACATATTTACGCACAAGTGTGTCAGGTGAAGTCATGAAGTCATATTCTTCAAGCTCATAAATACAACAAATATGACAATTAAGTCATTTGAAAGTTAAACAAATTTCGCTTCTCAAAATCAAAGGGGAGCCCAATGGAAAGTGTTCTGTTAGGTGTGTGTGGTGTTGTGGGATTTTTCTAAAATGTTTAAAGACTTTATTTTCTTTATTGTTGCTGATATCTCTTAAGACAGATGGTCTCAAAAAGACATCCTTCCATTTAGGCTTCTGCTGAACTGAATGTATCAGACAATGAACAGTCAAGACATATGCCACCTGGCTCTGAGATGTGATTCGTCAAACTACAGAATTGCACTAGGTGAAAATCTTTTCAACACTCAGGACACTATTGGCACCCTGCAGGATAAAAGAATGAGTTTCCTGCAGATTTACTGCAATCTCCCAGAGAAGGACAGCAATATCTGAGCTTCTTGCTTGGAAAAACTATGCTGAATAGTAGATTTTGAAAGACCACTATGTTGGAGATTAAAGAGACAGACATTCAACTTCAAATTGGATTTGAGTGCCTGATTGAGATTTACGAACTAATTTTACAAACCCTTACTCATGTGAGTAAATCCATTGAAATGATAATGGGTTTAAAGATCATGTCCTAAAAGATCATTTCTAATCTCAGATATAATACCTGATACACAGATACCACCTATTGTTACATTTCAAAGCAAATTTATCAGGGTGTGTTGGGGGGTGGGGGGGAAAGAAGGGCAATAAGTACATTTTTAAAGCAAGCAGTGATGCACCCTTTCAAAGGTAACATTTAGAATAAAACCCTCAGGAATCTATTACAGCTCCAAGAGTTGAGACCAGTGCTGGGAAGGGGCTAGGAGGAAGAAGAATCACCTAAATAGGGGCCCCCAGGGGCATTCATCTGCTCAGGGGCAGAGCAGACATACAGCCATATGGGAGCTGGTTAGGGGATGGACACAAATGTGGAAGTTGCTAGATTTGTTCTAGAAGTGTAGCCTGTGACAATAGAACATATAGGTCTATTGTAATGTAGATGTTAAGTGCCATATTTGTAGTAGGTTTATGTTAATGGGATTTAATAAATAGCCTTTGAAGCTGCTTGGCTTTGAGCTTTGATAGAGCAAAATAACCTTTTACATATCCCCTAGTATCTCAGATGGGGACAATTCCATAGGTTTTTAAAGTCAGAAAGCAAGGGGTCATGTGTTATGACCAGGAAAGTGGTCAGTTCCCAGTAGTCAAGAAGCCATTAAATATACCTGACTGTTGACCCAGATAAGGGAAATTGAAACAATTTTGATGGAGCAACATAAAAACCCTTCCCCCCAAAAAATCAAATCTTATCAGTAGGAAATATACACAGTTAAAACACATATTGCAGTTTAAAAACTACTAGTACGTTTCTTAAAGATGCCTCATTTTTCTACAGCTATTGTAAAAACAGGCTTTGATGATAGAAGACTTCAAGAGCCTAATTCCAGCTGTATCTTCCAGCAGGAGGTGGCATCTCCTGTTATTCTCCTGTTACTGCTTGTTAGGAAAAACACACAGACTTGTGAATGTGACAAACAACCAGTCCCCTAGGAAGAAGGGACCTGAGGGTTGACCAAAGGTCAGAGTGCCCTCACTTGACCAGGGTTGAAAAATGAAGTTGGGATAAGAAACCTGTGTTCCCCTGATTTAATCAGAAGATGGCTGGAGAATTCCTGTTGGACAATACTAGCCTGAATCTCAACCTTAAACAACCAGGTAAATGATAAAGAAATGTACTCCTCCTCACCATAACAACAAACAGACAGCTGATACTCCTACTTTTCCTCCCAAGGAAAGTAGAATATGACACTGGTAAACTAGATCTCTGCTCTTGCCAAGACGATAAGCGTCAGCTGAAAACTGACAAATTCATAGGTGGAAACCAGACCAGCATACCAATCTGTTAGTATTGATTAAGATGAGTGTTAGACTTGTAAGGATGTGTTCAGTGATTAGACTCTATAAAATGCCTGTAAGTTGCAGCAGGCATTAATCTTCCATATAATGTCTGTGTTCCACGGTACAAAGTAAAATATATGTTTGTTTTATAATTGTAAAAATAGCTGCTCTGAACTTGTGAACTTAGGTGGGAAGATAGTCCAACTGGGACTATCAAAATGAAGTGGGCCATCATAGGACAAAAGCTTTGTTAACTGGCCCATCCACGCATGGAGAAGTATGTGCAGAAGGTGAAGATTTTTAATCTCTTTGCTGTTTGAACTCTTACAAGGACTGGAGCTAAGTATCAAAAAGCAGAAATCCCAAAGGTCAACCAGGTTAAGTTCTAAAAAGACATTCAGTTCTGACAGATTACTACATCTCTGTCATCTTTTGAATAACAGACTGAAACTCATTTGTGTATGTATGAATGCTTGCTTTATCCTTTAAATAACTCCCATTTCTTTTCCCTAGTTAATACACCTTGAGGGTATGGCTACACTTGAAATTTCAAAGCGCTGCCGAAGTGTGAGTGTGGTCGGAGCACATAAACCACATCCCTTACGGGTGTAGCTTGCAGCGCTGGGAGCCGCGCTCCCAGCGCTGCGGCACTGATTACACTGAGGCTTTACAGAAATGCATCTTGCAGCGCTCAGAGGGTGTTTTTTCCACACCCCTGAGCGTGAAAGTTGCAGAGCTGTAAAGTGCCAGTGTAGCCAAGCCCTTAGTTAGTTTATTTTAGGATTGCCTATGGCAGTGGTTCCCAAACTTACTCCACCGCTTGTGCAGGGAAAGCCCCTTGCGGTAAGGGCCAGTTTGTTTACCTGCCGCGTCTGCAGGTTCAGCTGATCGCAGCTCCTGGTGGCTGTGATTCGCTGCTCCAGGCCAATGGAAGCTGCTGGAAGCGGCGTGGGCTGGGGGACGTATTGACTGCCACTTCCAGAAGCTCCCATTGGCCTGGAGCAGCAAACCGCGGCCACTTGGAGCCGCGATCGGCCAAACCTGTGGAAGTGGCAGGTAAACTAACTGACCTGGCCTGATGGGGGCTTTCCCTAAACAAGCGGCAGCCCAAGTTTGGGAACCACTGGGCTATAGGCATTGTCTTTGATGTGAGATATAAGGTACAAATTGATCCAGGGTAAGTGACTGGTACCTTGCGACTGGAAGCAGCTTGAATGTTCTGTGATTTTTGGTTTAAGTGACCATTGAACAGTACGTCCAGCTTGCCTGGGTGGAAAGATAGACCGGAGAACCCAATGGAACTGTCTGTGACTCCGTGGTAAGACTATTACAGTGATCTAGGAATTCACATTTGTTAGTGGGTTGGCGAAATTTAATTATAGAACCTACTACCAGTTTGGGGTGTCTGCTCAGTAAGCTGCATAGAGATAAAAAGACTAAGTAAGCCATTCAATCATTTATATCATATTGGCTTTGTGATTTGATTATGCTAATATAATGATTTGACCAATCAAATTGGTCTCAAATTGTTTTCCTGTTAGTTAACCAATTTTAATTAGTATTATTGTTCACTCGATTTGATTAATTTGATTTACTTCGTAAACTCAGTCTAACTTTCATATTGTTTAGTACTTTAGGGACATATAATAAAATTGTCAGCCTTGTAGTTGTTTATACTCTTAAAAGAAATGAAAAGATTGAATTGGGTTACTCTGGTCAATGGCATAAAAAACACCTTAATTAAAGTGACTTTAATTAAATATTAGAAAAATTATCTGACAAAGATCCCGAAAACTCTATTATTTGACCATGCTACTTTTCAGACATGGGCAGGAGGGAAGAACATAGCTACAGTCTGCTCCACCACAACTTGTACCTTCTGGGGCCCATCTCCCTCGCACTCTATCCAATGCTTCCAGAAAAATATGACTTGATCCTGCTTCCTTCACTCCCTCCCCCCAGATAAAGCGCTTGACACAGAGCAGATATAATTTACTAGTGTGTGTGTTAAAGGGAATGACAGATCCCTTTTCTGCCATACACTTGTGATCTAAAGTCAACAGAGAAAACAAATTAACTATTAAAAAATCCATTAAAGTGCCATATAGAGATTGTGACATAAAGAGCATCCTGCACTATCAGGCAAAAAGCAGAGACACTGCTATATTTTCATGTGAGATTGCTGGGAAAGCAGGTAATTTTTTCTTTCATCCAATAGGATACCAATGATTTCCTCAGAATTGCAAAAGATTTCCATCTAACACAGCTCTGAAGTTTGATGAGCCACAGCTCAAAAGTGGGTGATGTACGCATTTACGACTGTTCACTGTCTGATAAATATACTTAGCAAAAGCTTAAATTGAAGGATGCATTTGTATTTTGAGTCTATCTGAGGGAGATTTTCCCAAGTCACAAAAGTGCCTGCTAGGCACCCACTTCCCTTTAAAAATCAATGGAGATATTGGAACCAATAATTAAAAAGAAAGGTTTTAGAATATTGGACAGATAGGTAGGCAGACAGTGTTGAAACAATCACAATACTCTTCAATTAAAAAAGCTGCCTTTGCTAATCTTTTAAATACCTTAGTGGGCATAACTGTGATGTTTACCATCTCATAGACTACTTCGATCAAGACATTTTTTCATAAACATGTTTTGAATGACCAGGCCCAACAGAACTAGATTGCCCCCTTGTGACTAAATTTACTATGTAGACTGGAATGTATATGAAATATCTCGAACCCAACTAACTAATGGCAGTAGGCCTTGCTCATGTGAATAGTCACATTATAGTGAAGCGGTACAGGAGCAGAATAAAATTTTAACACAAGATCATGATCTTGCCATCTTTTTTTGCATGATTTTTATCCACAGAAAAACCACCATACTGGATAGAAGTTGCTCATTACATTACATTTTACTTCATTTACTGTATGACTGAATAGTAAAATCTACTACTGGACAGTTACTGTATTCACCAGAAAATTCCTGTTCATACAAGAGTTCCTAAATTTCTCTCCTTTCTTTCTTTTAGAAAATGATAAGAATGAAATAAAATCACATGATTTAGAAAAAGTTCATAGAATTTTTAATAAAGACAATGATCTTAAGAAAAGTTCAATTAAATACTCTTGAAATATAGCCACGCTTTATAATGATAAAATATGTCACTCCTGAACTACAGTCACTAACTCCTGGTTTGAGAGGTTAGTTCCATCTACATGCCAGTCTTTAGTCTCTTTGCTAAGATTTTCAACAAGGACATAATTTAGTTCTGATGATGCTACTGATGTTTGTGTTGTGAACACTTCTCCTTTAGAAATTAGAGGAAAATCACCAATTTAATTCACACAATTCAGTGAGCAAAAGGGAATGAATTTAAGATACTCGCCATCTAGATGTTCACATGAGTGATGTGCAGATGAAAGCTCCATATTTTATCATTAATCATGTTTGCTTAATAATAATGTCCAACAACAACTGGCCCAATCGCTCTCCTCCCATGGGAAGTATGTTAAAGAGGAGGAAGTCTATAAGATTGTTCCATGGAGTCAGAGGGCCAGAGACATCTTCATGGAGACTGTATGTCTCTCTGTGACATCTGGGCCTGTTGCACGGCCCTCCTCCGATGCCCTAGTACCTAATGGTGTGTCTCCAGCGGAGCTACATTGTTACAGCTTCCAGAGCTGATGGTTGCCCCTGGGATTGAATTCACAGTCCATTTCATTTTCTGCCACTGATCAGTGGAGTTGCCCTTCCCTGTGTAGATCCGGGCAATTTAACAGTGTATCTTTCTGTTTGTTTATAAGAAAAGCTGAGTACAGCCTTGGGTGCTAAATGATTCTGAATTCTCAGATAGCCTTTTCAATTTAAGTGACTGAGATACCATTAACAAAGTTTATTTCTCTCTAACTTCAAATCTAATTGATGGCTGAATTTTGCACCTTCTTCGTGCCCATGGTCCAAAAGGTTATCAAGATGAACAGTCAAAAACTCCTGAACATTGATAGACATCTAAAGAATAGTGCTTAAGCGGCCTCAGGATTGAGTGTAATTGGAAATGATAGATTTAAGTTATCTATGCTGTTAGTCACTGACTCACTATAGCATGGAGTTTTACAGATCAAAGAGCTTGACTGTAATTAAATGTCTTCCAGTCTAAAATCACTTTTACATTTCCAGTGTAGTTAAATACATAGGGTCCAACTCACACAAAATTAGATTAGAGATGTGTTTTATGTAGTTTGGTTATTTTAAAAAACAAACATTTAACATCATAATGCAGATGCAGCAGGACAGTCACTTTGGGACAAACTGTTGAGGTCCCACTTATGTCACTGGCTTCTCCAACCTCTCACTGCATCCAGTTCCAATACCACAAATCACAATTTGTCTTAGTTTTAGAGCTAGGCCACAGTTACATCTGCCTATAACTGACCCGGAAAAAGCATCTTTTAAGTCACCTTGTATATATTTATCTGCTCCCATTTGGTATATGTTTAAGTTCTACTTTCTCACTCAGGAATATCCAGAACTGCCTTTTGTCCACAGACATTGACACAAGTGTATTGAAATGGGTATATGTGTGAACACCATATGGAAAGGATGTCAACTGCATGCATTTTCTATACTAGTAATGAACTGTACTAGTAAGATACCTTATTATCAGATAGTGTACAAAATAATACACCACTGGAAACATAGTACCATATTCCTGATTACTGTTAGACAAACAAGAAAAAATGTAAACAGGAAGAGGGTATATAACACTATATTGTGGCAAAGCATTTTTCTAATTAAGTTCTTTTCACAAGAATAATTAAGGATCTGGAAACTCTCTATAACAAATTACTTATATGAATCAATTTATTCATCACTGCAATGTAGTCATCTGCAGAGTGAAACAAGGCAGCTGTTTAACAGTGCATAATAAGATTACACAATAATTAAGGGCAGAAAGAAGAATATAATATCTAGCCATGGGATTAAGCATTATTAGTTTGGTTTTGGCACAAATTTCTTGTTTAGATTCATGTGCTGTAGAGTTTGGAGTATTTTATACTTTCCAAGTTTCCCCTTTACTTGTGACACGATACAGAAAAAGTAATAGTCTCTTATGAGTATGATTATGATTATTATCCATTATTCTAGAACTAGGGGGAGCAAGGGAAGAGGAAGTTAAACAAAATCAGAAGCAACAAATTTCAGGTTTAACATTACTAAAGAAAATGTCTTATAGGAACAGACAAAAACAAAACAAAACAAAAAACCCAAACTCTCCTAGCATTAACAAAATGCTATGGTAAGCCAGTTCAAATCATTGCCCATATTAATGTAAAAATATGTGGAAAACCATTTTCCATCACTGGGAAGAAGACACTGTTGCATGATCTTATATCCAGAATGGTCTGAAACTAATGCAGGACTGTGCAAAAGAGTCTGTAGTAAACAGATCGCCCCTAAACTAACAAAACATGCATACAAACATGAGATTTGGCCAGGGCCAGCTCTAGCAATTTCGCCGCCCCAAGCACCGCGGCAAGCCGCAGGGGCGCTCTGCCACTCGCCAGTCCCGTGGCTCCGGTGGACCTCCAGCAGGCTTTCCTGGGGGGATCCGCTGGTCCCGCGGCTCCAGTGGACCTCCCACAGGTATGCCTGCGGATGCTCCACCTGAGCCGCGGGACCAGCGGACCCTCCGCAGGGAAGCCTGCGGGAGGTCCACCGGAGCCGCCTGCCACCCTTCTGACAACTGGCAGAGTGCCCCCCGCTGCGTGCCGCCCCAAGCACGTGCTTGGCGTGCTGTGGCCTGGAGCTGGCCCTGGATTTGGCCCATCTCTATACATCTACCTAATTGACTGCTGGGACAGAATATCAATAGTCTGCTGGAATTTTGTTAGGCCACTAATGTTAACAACTCAACTCTTGTGAAAAGTGTTACGGATTTTTAAGGACTGCAAATGGACAGGACTTCAATTTTATATTTCTTTCAAAAGATGATATGCTTTTATTGCATTGTTCTTATGAACATGCTGGATATTATTGAGCAATGGTTCAATACCAAGTTCAAAGAATGCTGCATATTCAATTACCCATAGCATTTCTTGCAGCACCTGAATATGTAACATGGAGGCCTCCAATCTAAATGCAGACTCTAATTAACTTGTGAGATCTGACTGGATCAAAATACAAGCTGAGGTAGCTGCAGAAAATATAAGATTTCCATTATTCTCTAACACATTTTATATTTTGTAAAGAAACTTCAGGTAATTGAAAAAAATGTGATAAAATTGTGTCGGTTTAGTTAATTCTTTTCTCTATTGTATGACTTGCGATATATCAATATATCATGATATGAAGTTATTTTTGCAAGAGTGTTTATATTACCTGGATTTATCATCTCTGATAGTGATGTGAGTGATTTTAAGCAGCATCATGATTGCAATTTACTCTGTTAAATGCATTATTTTGATAGCTCACATGTTAGACATTATTTTGATGATAGAACCTGCACTTACTCATTAGCTATTAATTGACGGGGAACACTGGAAACAACTAGCATTCTTATCATGAAAGTGACCTTTCATGAGAAGTTTTCTGAGAGAAGCTTATTGGTCTAATATGGTCTACATTGGTGGCGGCCAAAGTATGAGAAAAATGGATCTTGCACACACATATTTATATGATAAATTAATTTATCGTGCACTTTTCACTGCCATCCCTGTCCTCTGTCCAATATTCATCTCCAGAGATTTATTCTGAAATCCTAAACTACTATGAGATTTTATAAATCATCCCTACTGGAGAAACTCTTCTTTCTTTTTAACACAAATATTTAATTCCTCCCTCCCCTGTTATCCAGGCCTAAGGCTTAGAATGGGCAAGTTTCAGTCTTAAGGCAGTAGCACCTTCTCTTTGCCTGTAGACCGATTGTAATCTCTTCAGGACCAGGCACATATTTTCTTGGATTTCTGTACAGCATTACATGGAGTGCTGGGGCATAAAAATATTAATAAATGTAGCCCACCAAGTTCTTTAATGTGGTCCATGGCTGCCTGATGTTCTATGTCGCCATGAAGCCTTTGGAGACTACAAGTCTCAGCAGTATGCTCCACAGCAACAGGTACTTTAGCTAATCTGCTCCATTTTATAGAAATTACAAACATCTCTAGGGTTCCTGGAAAGCTGGTAACATGACTATTACTTGGGTAAAATTTGGAGGCCTCTCCTCTAAGGAGCCGTTTCAATCATTTCACAACTATAATAAGCTTACACCATCAAGCCAAATATTATCAGCACATTTACTCAACGTTTATGACCAAAACCTAAGACATATTGATGTTGGAATATGATTTTACGACACTTACAGGTATATTATATCATCTCATTGCAATTTTGTTATTTTCAGGATGACAGAATTTCCCATAAAGTGAAATAATACACCAGTTTTTTTAAATAGATGTTCAAAAATGTGAACAAAAGCATACTTGATTTGGAAAAAAAAAACCAAAAAACCCTAAGCATTAAAACCAGTATTGTCAGCATCTGAACATTAGTGTTTCTGGGTTCACTCACCCTTTCTTCTGAACCTTTCATCCCTGTAATTTATATTACTCTGACAAAGTAGCTGAATGTGCTGTGTAAAAGGTCTTTACCAGCATACAAAACCTATCATTGTCCCATGTCTCTACATTTGATTGCAGCACACATTCATGCTTTTCAGCCTACATGGTGATTGAATTATAATTCTATTTATTTTAGTTACCCGAATAGGAGATAATCACAATATGGCACAGGATAATGTATCTCAAACACTGAAGATGATGTATTCTGAAACTCAGTTCAAATGTCTTTTTTTAATTGATACTTACTTTTAATTTTTAATTTATTATAGAAAGAAGTTTCTTTTCCCTGCAAAGTTAAAGGTAACTAGCACAGATAAAAATGAAAACAATTTAAAAAAACTACACAGGACAAAATTGATTAATAAATACCCTGGTGTTCTTCATACACTGAAATCTATGAGTATAAGCTAATCTTTTCTGAAACAATCAATAATAAGGTAATTTGATCTCAAGCACCATTAGTTATTTTTGTTTGATATTAATGGTCCACTTCCTTGGCATGTTAAATGTACTCTTGGAAGAGAACAAAGCTGTTCTCATAACAAAGAACTATTTAAAAAAGACCAAACACTGATCCAAAAAAACGGTTCAAGATTATTGATGCTAACAGAAATCCAATGATAAAGAATATGGATATAATCAAGGAATTGTATATATTGAGTTAAAAGTTATTACTAATAATTTTAGAAAATAGGAAAAGAAAGTGATGAAAATGTAGTTCTTGCCAAATACAATCTGGGAAGTTAGTTACTATATGTATGCCTCATGGAAAAATAATGCTATAAAACAGATCAGCATCACACAGGAGACAACTAGTTTATATAATAAACCACCTTGGAAAGAATAAAAATGTCTGTATAGTTTATGAAAGTCATTATATTCATAAAAAAGTACTGAAGCTAAGTCACCCAATTGTTTGCTATCAATTCAATGAGCTGTTTTATAGGTGAAAGATTAAAATATACTTTAGAAATTGAGTTTATTAATCCCTCAGCCTTTCTATAAATATTATTGATGACTGTTTAATTCCTGGCTTGTGTTGCCAGCTCATGCTTTTCTAAAGGATATGACAAGCCAATATTACCGTTGGAGAGTTGCTCATACCTATAATGCCATAGCCCATGTCGCAGTGTCATTAGTGCCAATACGAACCATCACCCATGGATCCTTTCCCATCAACTTCAGAAACCTATCCAATCTTATAGTGACATTTCATGTCTTGCCTCCAGGAAGACAGCACACCATCCTGTTGTCCATCTGTCCCTTGCAGAATGTTCTTTCGATTTGTCTGAGTGTCGAATATCCAGCAAGGACTGTCTGTCTTCCTCGCATGGTTGGAGAACTCTTTGCAGGCAAGCTTGATTTTCTTATAGGTTGGGCCGAGATGCTATCTGCATGCCTATCCCATATATCCCTTGGATCTGTTGGAACCTGAGTAGTAACTTCCATAGTTTCGGCACTGAGGAGTTGGTATTGATTTGAAACTTCTAGCAGTGTGTCATTCCTCCTCCTTCTTTTCTCTCTGACGGTGACAGCCTGACTATCCTGACCTGTTTCCAGCCATGATCTCTTGCCTGTGGTGGTTACAAATCACCAGAGTTCCTCTTTGACTTCCTCTCCAATTCCTTGGTGGCCAGTTCCATTCTTCCTTGAACCTGGAATACAGGTGTTTCCCAGCCCTGGCTGTGTAGGAGCTCCCCAGCTTCTCTGGTTCACAGTAGTGTCTCAATGTGCCCCTTCAATTCAAGAACCTTTCCCTCCAGCCAATAACCTCCACTTCATGCAAAGGAAATCCCTTCTGGCTTCAGGCAGGACAGAGAACATGGCACATCCATTGCAGACCACTGCCACTGTTCCATTGCTGGACATCTTGACACCACATATAACACAGAATCTGGAAGGAAAGCCTGTCACACTCCCTCTGAAACTCTCTTGTTAGCTGCCTCTGTGCGTGACTCTTTAAGGAAACTATTACATTAAATAACCTACCTTTTATAGGTCATACGGATGACAGATCACAAATTGTCCATGGTCAGTAACTACAAAGCAAGCCTGGGACACAATTTATTGATCTGTTGAGATCAAGTCAAATGGAGGTGAAATTAACTCATTTCCTTCTTGCTTCTAAAATACTGCCCTAAAAGCCAGAACTAAAAATCTTTTTTTCTATTAGCCATGAAAATAATCTAAGTGCTCAAAAGAAGTTTGAACTCTGCAAATGGGTCACTGATGAGTATGGAAGCAAGATTGCTTACTTGTGTTTTGAAAACTCATCTTTACAAGAAAGAACTGAGAGCTTTTCAGTTATTGCCAATTTGCTTTCGTCTTTTGGAAGCAGCCAGAAATTTTCCTGAAAATGATGGAACTGGAATTTCACGTTTATGCAGTTGTTAATGGTAAAAAATTTGCCTGAGGAACTCATACACAAAATATCTTTGTATGATAATGCTTTCAGAATCAAATTATTTAACGCCTATGTTGGTTAATGACAAATATTTTCAGTAGTTATTCAGCACAGTCTCAAACACAGGATGAGAGAGAACAGAGATGATGATGATAGACAGGAATTATTTACAGTACATTGCCTACATATCACTGGGCAAAATTATAACTTTGGAGGTGAGCAGGCAGTTCCCAATAATTTCCGTGGGAACAATCCACCTTCTTTCAGAGGGCAGAAACTGGCCCATATTCTGTACCTTAACAATGATCATATTTTACAGCGTATTCCTTCAGAGAACAACTTCATCTGCTTAAGTATACTGGGGGAAAGAAATCAGTGGCAAGAGATTTCTTAGAAAGGTTAGTGGAAGGGAAGAAAGCTATACCAGAAATCGAACAGCAGGTTGTTATAAAGATTTTGAACAGTATATTCCAGGCTTTAAAGGAGATAGCTCGCACATACAATAAAAAAGTTTAAAATCAGGAGGTTCTTGAAACAATCAGCACTATTTTGTAAAGCCTTTGCCCTCTCCTCTGTCTACTCTACTCTGTTAAAGGTTGAGAGCCTCCTGCAAGGTATTAACAGAGACATCCCTTGAGTAGGGTGAACTGGGGAGACCTCTATTGGCCCTGCGCTTTGGGGGCCCCCCCGGGCCAGCGCAATTGGCTGGCATGGTCAGGTCTAGAAGAGATAAATCCATCACTTCTGCCCCTGGACCCTGCACCCCTGTAGAGACGGACCTGGGTATTAAGCACCTTCAACTCCCACTGACATTGATTTCAATGGGAGCTAGGTGCCTAAACACCTTTGAAGATCTGGGTCTTACCCTCTTTGCAGGATCAGGCCCTTAGTGAATATATATAGGGACAGACTCTTAGCTTATGTGAATCATCAGCACTCTAACAACTTTGCTGGTGTAATACTGATATACAACAGCTGGGGGTCTCGTACATAGGGTTTGGTTTTACAAGTTATATTTCAAACACTCACTGAAAAATACTTAATGTTTACTACCAATCTTGATAATTCATGCAATCTGAAGTCTTGGTTATGGTATCCTTAAACAGAACACCTTCCAGCTGATCAGCTCAGTTCTCATAAACAGCCTAAGTTAGTAACTAATTGAATCTTAAGTCTATACTGTTTTCTTGTTATAACAATGCACTAGGGCAAAAAAATGGCAGTAACTAGGAAGCTTTAAAACTGGTACTTATTCCATACATCAAAGGGAGCACAAGCAAACTACCATGAGAACTTTTAAAACAAGAACCTGTTACATCTAAGGTCTGTATTAATATCCACGCACTGAGTACTCTTTCTGTAAAAAAGCAGGTACACAGTTTTAAATAACTATTCAAATGAAGATACACAACTACTGAGCTTAACAATGTTCAGTAATATTATTCAACAGAATGGACTTTCTTCCGTGTCTCTATATTCTTTATCACATGACACTCAGAACAAATCCTATTCACAAGAGTATGATGGCTGCACTGTTTACCTTCCTAACGGCAAAGTCCTGGCAAAGGTACTTATATTTCAAATATTAACAGTTAAAAGGTGCCAAGTTATTATAATTCTCCTTCATTCTGGGCATCCACATCAGGAAACTTACTTATAATCATTGTGACTGAAGTTGTGCATTGCCACTAGAAATCAGACTCCTGACTACAGCGGGGCAAGAAATGTGGCCTTTGAAGCTTCATGAGACACTGCACTAAGTATGTACCACATATTTTGGAACTGACAGAATTTTCCATTTAGCTGCAATGCCAAATTATCAATTTTGTTTAAAGCATAGCATGGCACATGTCCCAAGCAAAACAGAAACCAATCTGCAAGGTAAGGAAATGTTACAGCTACTAGACTATTTAATGAGGTTTAAATGACAAATTATTATTTGGAGGTCTAACTAAATAAACAGTATGCATGGAAGCATATAGTATACAAATAATAAGAACTGAAATATAACTAAGCATATTTATGATAAGGTGCACATGCTTCTGATGTGTTCCATGGAATAAAGGTGAAATATGAATCTTTTTCACATGCATGAACACACAGGGCCAGACAGAGGAGTCCCACCAATTTAGAACAGCTGAGGATCTGGCCCTCATTTGATCATGCCACATTACTGAAAAAATGTGCCAAGTATCTATATTTCTAAGAAGCATTGGTAATGGGCACTTATGGCCAGTGAAAAATGAAATTGAGTGGGAGGATGAAAATAGGCAATGGGAATTTCTTTAGAACGATATATACCATAAAATCAACACCACAGAAAATGGGTAGATCAGGTCTGACGCTACAAAGTTTTGTTGCAGATGTCAAAATTATGTCAGTAATGTTATTGACATGCTTTGGGATTGTAAAGTCACAAAAGAATATTTGGAAAAGGAGATGGGGAGTTTACGGCTAATCTTACTGTACATTAAATGATACTTGTCATCCGAAGAACTTTTAATTGAGGAAGTATCAGAGGGGAAGCTGTGTTAATCTGGATCTGTAAAAACAGCAAAGAGTCCTGTGGCACCTTATAGACTAACAGACGTATTGGAGCATGAGCTTTCATGGGTGAATACTCACTTCATCGGATGCCTGAGGAAGGCAATCTGGATGCAAGTTGGATTAAGATGGCAAATAGAAAATAATTAAGAATCTGAAAATACAGTGCGCCACCAACTGAAGTAGAATGCCTGGTGGCTAACCTACCTTACTCATGGCATTTCCTGAAGGAGCTATCTTGAAAATATAGAATAGGGGAGATTTAAGATATGTCTACACTTGGAGTTGGAGGTTATGCTCATGTTAGCTCTCATCAAGCCAGCACACTAAAAATAGTAGTGTAGCTGCAGTAGCAGAGGCAGAGGTGATAGGCAGAACAGGCTAGCCAACCTGAGTATAAACCTGACCAGACCCCGTGGGTACGTACTTAGGGTGGCTAGTCCATGCTGCCACGCACTGCTGCTGATGCTACTATGGCCACACTATTATTTTTAGCACACTAGCTTGATGAGAGCTAGCACGCGTATGTCTGCTCAAGCTAGGAATCACATCCCCAGCTGCAAGTGCAAACACAGCCTCAGTACATATGGAAACAATTTATGGGTTATATCAATGAATTTGGAATTAATACATGAAAATATGCAATGCTGTATTTGTTGGAATGATTATTATATAGTGAAGGTGCCTCCCACCTTCAAGTCACATTTTATTTTGTTCTGCATTTTATGATTTTGTTTTGTTCTTTGTGTGGGCTTAGAGAGTGAGATAATAACTGGGTTGTGAAGTATTTGGGGAACGACTAATACATATCTCTTAGTGGTATGCTCTATTTGTTGTTAACAACCTTGGCAAAAACTCAATATTGAAAAAGAGCTGAAACAATCAAACATGTCAATCTTGAAAACACTTTTTTTTTGGAGAAAGAAAACAAATGAGCACGCACACACACACACACACACACACAAATATTCTGCACTTATTTTCAATAAAATTCTACTAACAAAGAGATACCACTTGCCTCTCTAAAAGCCATGGTTTCACCAGTCATTTTAAGCTGCTGCCAATCCATAGTCAGTTTGTGTGTGTATTCCTGCCTGGTTGTCTAAAGGACAGCACTCTGCTGCTAGATGAGAGACACAATGACATTTGTGGATTTGGCCACTTGCCTCTTGTGTCTCTGAAAGCCGGGAATGCTGTGTGAATGGTTAGAAGGTGAGTCATATTTCACCTTTAATAGTAACATCTGTTTACTCTTCTGGGGTCAGCACAGACATGATCCAAAACAATCTCTGTCCATCATTTCTGGATGAAAAAAAATGCAGCAGCAGGTCAACGTGCAGGGAGGTGCAAGCCTTAGATATCCCACTGACTAAAGCTGTTTTCAGGGAGATAAGGAGATGATCAGTCCCCGACTGCGACTGACTATTGCATTACTGACACTCTGTGCAATGCATTGGACTCCACTCTGTGGGTATTAACTTAAACTGCAACAATGTGGGTTTGGGGCAATTTCATGCTGGGTAATGGTACTGGGAAAAGGGCCATTTCCTTGTGTCTGTGATGATATTCTCAGTCAGTTCATTGCCTACACTGTAGCTACAATATTAAAAATCATTCCCCTTCATTTAAGGGTTCTATCATCCTAAACAGTCAAGAGAATACTTCCTTATCAGGGAAAAGGCACTTAAATCTGTATATAAAAATTATACAAAGAGACATATTTCTATCAAAATAAAGATAAACTTTGGTCAAAGGCTCAGACTCATGTGTTTCAGTGCACAAATGAGCAAAAGTGGCAAACACTACTAATGTTGAAAAAATATATGAATATGATTGTCATAAACAGATAAGTAAGAGTTAATAGAACAAAATTGCTTCATATCTCTTTTGCCTGGAAAGAGTTAACAAGAACAGTGAGCCTGGCTGTCACCTGACCCAAGGACCAATCAGAGGACAAGATACTTTCAAATCTTGAGGGAGGGAAGTTTTTGTGCTGTGCTGTTAGTTTTGGTTGTTGTTCACTCTGGGGGCTCAGAGGGACCAGAGGTGCAACCAGGTTTCTCTCCAGGTTCTTATAAGTTCAGAATAGTGATACAGGTTCTTATAAGTTCAGAATAGTGAGTACTAGATAGATAAAGCGAGTTAGGCTTATGGTTGTTTTCTTTATTTGCAAATGTGTATTTGGTTGGAAGGAGTTCAAACTGGTATTTTGCTGAAAAGATTTTAATTTGTACTTGTATACTTAGGCTGGGAGGGTATTCCCAGTGTCTATAGCTGAAAGACCCTGTACCTATTCCATTTTAAATTTACAAAGATAATTTTTACTGTTTTTTTCTTTCTTTAATTAAAAGCTTTTCTTGTTTAAGAACCTGATTGCTTTTTTATTCTGGTGATGGGTCTGGATTCACCAGGGAATTGGTGGGGAGAAAGGAGGGAAAGGGGAGAGAGAGGCTAAATTCTCTCTGTGTTAGGATTACTGTCTCTCTCAGGGAGAATCTGGGAGGGGAAGAGAGAAGGAGGGAGGAAGGTGAATTGTCCTCTCTGTTTAAAGATTCAAGGAGTTTGAATCACAGTGATCTTCCAGGGTAACCCAGGGAGAGGAAGCCTGGGAGAGGCAACAGTGAGGGAAAGGATTTACTTTCCTTGTGTTAAGATCCAGCGGGCCTGGGTCTTGGGGGCCCCCGGGCAAGGTTTTGTGGGGACCAGAGTGTACCAGGCACTGGAATTCCTGGTTGGTGGCAGCGCTACAGGTTCTAAGCTGGTAATTGAGCTTAGAGGAATTCATGCTGGTACCCCATCTTTTGGACACTAAGGTTCAGAGTGGAGAATTGTACCATGACAATGATATACTATAAAAGGAGTAGGTTGTCAGCTGGTGTAAATCTGTATAGGTCCTTTAAATCAAGTGAGCTATGTCGATTTGTATCAGCTGAGATCTGACCCCTTCTATATGAATAACAACACTTTTCTCCCTGAGTTGGTTGAGAGAGAAAAATCTGTTTTTTTTATTCAAATAATTTAAGTAAGAAAGATGAGTAAGCACCCTACAGACATGACAGTGCTGCCATTTAAATGCTATCGGTGTTTTATCCTCTCACAACAGTATTACATTGGTGTAATTACATTCAAGTCAATGGAGTTATTCCTGATTTACATCAGTGTAAGTAAGAGGAGAATCATGCCATAGAGCAGTGGTTCCCAAACTTGTTCCGCTGCTTGTGCAGGGAAAGCCCCTGGCGGGCCAGGCCGATTTGTTTACCTGCCGCGTCCACAGGTTCAGCCAATTGGCTCCCAGTGGCCGCAGTTTGCTGCTCCAGGCCAATGGGAGCTGCTGGAAGTGGCGGCCAGTACGTCCGTCAGCCCGCATTGCTTCCAGCAGCTCCCATTGGCCTGGAGCAGCAAACCGCAGCCAGTGGGAGCCGTGATTGGCCAAACCTGTGGATGCAGCAGGTAAACAAACTGGCCCGGCCCACCAGGAGTTTTCCCTGCACAAGCGGCGGAACAAGTTTGGGAACCACTGCCATAGAGGATGACTGCTTAAATACTCTTCCCGTTTAATATTTTAACATATGGTAAACACCATTGCAAAAATTATGGCCCAGATCTTCAGCTTCGGATGAGAATCATGCGGGTAGTTGGAGTATGCAAAAAGGTCTTTAAGCCACCTTTACACTATCCCAGTCCTTGGATAGCTGTGTGCGAGTCCATTCCTCCAGCATAAATTAGAGAAACCTGATGACTAACAGACCCCAAGGTCATCCAGGGATCACTGGAGTACAGAGAATCCCTGGATATATCCCCCTTTTCCTGGAAAATACTCTCTACAGTGGTTGCAGGAAGGAAAGTGGTGTACATGCCATTATGTTGTCTCTGAGCCACAACATAATCCTCCTATACTGGGAGAGGTAGCTCCATGCTTATGCTTTAGAGTCTCTTGACATCAATGGTGAAATGCAAAGCAGCGACACTATAATTGAAGTTCAGACACAGGTATCCAGAGCACCCACAGTGCTTTTCCTCATCAGAAGCCATTAGCTAACTTCAGGTTGTCTTCAACAATGTATGATAAAGGAAAACAAGGATCTTCAGAAACAGATATATGAACAAGCAGAACAAGATATTGACAAAAAAGCGCATACTTGATCAAATAAAAGTGTTTCTATTAAGGCACAAAAAGGATGAAAAGCTGATGAGCTATTTCTCAGAATTAAATACCTATTCTGATGATCGGAAAGTAATGAGACAGTCGACAAGACCGAATGAAATGCATTTCCATTTCCTAACCCAAAATTGCTCAGCTTACTTATGGTAAAATAGCTGCAACATCAAAAGCTTGGTGATGATAGGACTGTCATCTCACAAATAAAAGTCCTGTAAAACTGCTGAGACACTGATGAATAAAACAATGGCAGTAATGGAGAAAACAAGCAGCCAAAGCCTGTCAGTAATCATCCAATCAAACACACACTGCATGTACAGTAATTACAATGAGAGCATGCTTTTCCAAATTGAAGTTCATGCTTTGGCATTTATGTAAACAAGCTTTGAATTTCATTTTCAGCACCCACATTGTTCATGATCATTCTCAGGGGCTGAGATTTGGGTTGATGATGAGTGGAAAGAGAAAAGCATATTGTACCTGCATTCCTGGTTTGATATCATCAGTCCGTGACCAAGAAACCAGGAAATCTGACGACTCTCCCATTAGACATCCTAATGTAGTACACAGAAATCTTATTTAAAAGCAAGCATCGTTTGTGTTTATTCAAAAATGTAGGCACATTTACGGAAAACGGGCTGCCATTCTGTCACATTTATGCATGTGTTCAGGGAGAAAATATTGCATTATTTTATATGTTTGAATACACATGCAGAAAAGTAGCAAAATGAGGTCCAATATGTAGATAAGCTTGATAGGGTTTTCTTTAGCTTCCATGAAAGGTCCTCATAACTATTCATGGAAGCATTAGAACTTGTATATATTAGCATAAGGTAGAGGGTAAAACTGATATCTTTTGATTAATATAACACAAGAACAATGAGCAATGTTGTGAGCAAGAGGATATCTTTATTTTCTTAAGAAACCATATCCAATTAAAAAAAAGTATATAAAACATACTAATTACAGACATCAGCTCTGATTAGTCAGTCATTGTATGGCATGGTTACATGGTGGAGATTCATGACCTGGCTTTGCACCTGCACAGAAGAATAAAGAGCCCCCTTACTCATCTGTACAGCTATCTGCATTGCCAAACTCTGCAAAGGGTGGAAGGAACAGGGCAGTCCAGAGTGAGGGGCAAGTGGGGCAATTTGCCCCAGGCCCTGGGCCCTGCAGGGGCCTTGCAAGCCCTGGCCCGGTGGCAGTCAGGGTCTTTGACGGCATGTCAGTAGTGGGGGGTCCTTCAGTGCTGCTGAAGATGTGGAGCGACTGAAGGGCCCCCCACTGTCAAAATGCCGCCAAAGATTCGGACCACTGCCAGGTGAGCAGGGCCGGCTCCAGGCCACAGCACTCCAAGTGCATGCTTGGGGCGGCATGCCACGGGGAGCACTCTGCCGGTTGCTGGGAGGGCAGCAGGCGGCTCCGATGGACCTCCCTGTAGGCGTGCCTGCGGAGGGTCCGCTGGTCCCGCGGCTCCGGTGGAGCATCCGCAGGCACACCTGCGGGAGGTCCACCAGAGCCGCGGGACCGGCGAGTGGCAGAACGCCCCCTGCAGCGTGCCGCCGTGCTTGGGGCAGCGAAATTGCTAGAGCCGGCCCTGCAGGTGAGTACAAGCACTGCAGCTTCCCCGCTCTGCCCCAGGCCCCATGAATCCTCTAGGTGGCCTTGGGAAGGAAAGCGGACAGTGGCAGACTGCTTCTTGCTCTCCCTGGATGGAGAGTAGACAGTCAGAGAAAGACAGTGAGTGGAGCCTTGGCTTCATCCCACAAATGCAATGGTGGTAGTACACTGGTCTAGCATAGGGGTTGGCAACCTTTCAGAAGTGGTGTGCTGAATCTTCATTTATTCACTCTGATTTAAGGTTTCACGTGCCAGTAATACATTTTAAAATTTTTAGAAGGTCTCTTTCTATAAGTCTATAATATATAACTAAACTATTGTTGCATGTAAAGAAAATAAAGTTTTTAAAATGTTTAAGAAGCTTCATTTAAAATTACTTTAAAATACAGAGCCCTCCGGACAGGTGGCCAGGACCCGGGCAGTGTGAGTGTCACTGAAAATCAGCTCCCATGCCGCCTTTGGCACACGTGCCATAGGTTGCCTACCCCGGTACAGATTAATTCCCTAACCAAGGGAAAAGCTGGCACCCAATTGTAACTCTCCAAGTCACAGTCTAATACCTATCGCTGCTCCTGGGGTAGAGTAACTATGCACTGTCCCTTACTTGGGCTGAATTGAAAGGTGGTAATCCAGTCCACTGTTAATAAAATGACCATACTTGATGAGACAACAGAGCTTTTGCAGTAAACATACCCATACTCATCACATGCACTACTTGACAAAATATTACCAAAATGCAATCTCCAATTTCCACCATACTCACAGGGACATACACAAAAGAATTTAAACATCGAAATCAAGTGATTAAAAGAACAAAAAACCCAACCCATCCAAAACCAGCAAAACTACTTTCAATTTCACCCACTCCTCCAAGCTTGAGTCCTTTGCTTCACTCAATCAGCAGTTTCTTTCTCTACAGAGCACTCAACCCAAAAAAGCTTGTCCCACCAAAAGTCACTAAAGTCCAATTCAAGATATTTTAAGTAGCACAAAATTGTTGCTTATTAACTATAATAAATGGTTCTTTAATCTACACTCCGGGAATGACACTCTCCTTGGTGTGAGGAACTTTAGGATGTTTTTGTATTAGGAACATTGTGTTTAGAGCTGGGCAAATAATGGATTTTTCAAAATGAAATGTTTCAGGTCAGTTCAACAAGCCAAAATGACATGTTTTGATCTGGGAACATCAAAATATTTTGGCTTGATTGAAAATGCTGAAATGGAATATTTTGTCATTTCTGAACTGAAATATTTTGGAATTGTTTGTTCTATAAAAAATTGGAAGAAAACATGTTGAAATACCAAAATTTCCTGCTGGATGGAAATTCTGATTTTCACTCCATTTTACTTATGACAGTAGAGGTCACAGACATGCAACATTATTTGTGCGAAAAAGGAGTAATGGTAATAAAGCGAACAAAAAATCCATAGTGGAATGTCTCATATAATAGCAGGTGTGAAATCTTTTAAAATGTTAAAATAATGGGTACAAGAGTCTCCTAATTTAAAAATTCCAGCTATCTGATGTTCTTTTAAAAAAATAATTAAAAAGTTGAGGAGATTTTCTCCTCATGTTCCTCCCCTCCCCTCAAAAGAAGCAGTCATGCCAGAACAGGAGGAAAAACACTAATAAGGAAATAAAATAATTCAAAAATTATGTTCAGAGTTACACCTTTCAGGAAACTATACAAACTGCTAAAGGCTTGTCTTCTTTGCAACAGTTAGCTAGAGTTGTAAGTATCATTGAACTCAAGACACAGATTTTCATGTGTAGACAGGAGTCAAATTAGGGGCAATACACAAATTATATCTTAAGCTAACAGTATAGTGAAGACAAGCCCTAAGAGCAGCCAGTAACACAAAACTTCATTAGAACAACCATCTGTCACTCAGTAGATACAAAGCCATGAAAGGTTCAAAGATCTATGTAGCCCACATTAAAGAAACTAGTTAAAAATCTATCAGTTGCTTGATTTTTGAAGCAGCCATTCTACACAGAACCATTTTTGTTGCACTTCTTTTTTTATATATTCAAAATAACCTGAGAAATTGCTAACAGTTAATTACAGCTTAAGTAGTTTCACTAAGGTGACATTCATTGTGAGAAAGAGTATTGCAATCAGGCCTTAAATGAACACGGAACTTTCATATTTGACATCCTGATAACCTTTTAAATACCTTACAGCTTTCTCCCTTGTTTTACATTCTCCACAACTTTTGGAATTTCAGACCTCATCCATAACAGTTCAGAATGAACAAAAACATGACCTCCCCTTAGAGCCTATCAATGTTGTTTCTTAATTAGCAGGAACAGTCACTGTTGAGCAAAATCAGGTCTTCCTTCCCCCATACCAGTCTCTATTGGACTTAAGAGTGAGAAACTTCTCCTACATGGCATTTACTCTTTCACTCAGAAAAAAGCTACTGACAGACTTAATTTTTATCAGGATACATATGTTTATTATATACCTTCCTGGCAAGTGTTTTCAGGTGGAACTGCGCTGCAGAGGTTGGATCGGGGTCTGAACTTCCTCGAAGTTCTGAGGTCTTTCCCTCAGACCCAAATCTAAAACTACTTTAGAAATTCTTTGTTTTCCCCAAGTATAAGGCTAGATTGTGCTTGAGGCACAATCTGGCACACTGGAGAAATCGGGTAACAGCCAGAATCCCCAAGAGGAAATAATTCAGCCATCATTATTCCTAGAAAATCCCTTGTAACATAGTGTCTATATCCTTCAAGAGGATCCAATGTACCTTCCAGCTCCATGTCCAGCCAACACAGTTAGGCCTGGAATGAGGATGGACACATGGCTTTACCATCATACTGCAGAATCTTATCAACTTCAGGCATCAGGCACCCAGAGAGGTAAAGGAGGGAGCAGGCATTGCATACCCCAACGGGTAGTCCTCTCTCAGTGTCAGCGTTTATGTGTCTTCATTTTTCAAATTACCACATTCTGCAAGTATTTATTCTTATTTAAACAAAAGATGGAAAATAAGAAATGCATGCACACATTTGCTATACTATTCTTATAAAAGTTCTCCAACTCCAAAAGTGAGTCTCACACCTAATTAATGCTGCAAAACACTGACAGTCTTTATTTTTCATTTGTTCTAGCTCTTTATTGAAAATATTGGAATGCTATACATGTCATTTAATAGCAAAGCTAAATCTAAAGCCATATTTATGTAATAATGGCATATGGATACAAAACTACACAGTAGGGTAAGTCTACATTATTATTTTATTGCCACTTTTTCTAGTTTCTTATGGGTGCAATCATCCAGATGAAAAAAAGTATAATAAATCCCAAATCACAGGTGTAGATTAAAACATCATCTTCAGTTCTTTTAACACGTCTAAAGGGAAAATAGAGGTTTACGGTAACTAAAAGAAGAAAGAGAAATATGATGGCATTACCCTGTGAGAGCCAGGAAGTGAGATGTATAACAACTGACCTACAAACTTCTGAATCTAGAACAACAGAAAATCCCTCTACAAAATAACCCTATGTAATATATTCTCATAGGATATTCCACAGATACTTATACTTATGGTGTATGTAGATCATGACATGTGCCAGAATAGGAGCCCTGTTATTCTTTGCATAGCACCATAAACCCATGGCAAAAAGCAAATCAAACAAAATAAGGGAACATATTGGAATTACCAAGGGCAGAGGTTGCAGAACCACTTCAACATAGAAAACTATTGTTTCCTTATGTGAGAATCAGGGAGTTATTGGATAAGTTGCATGTGATAATTTCTTAGAATGAAGAGGCTTAGAGAAATCAGGGAATATTGAAGGTTTTCAGCTATCATGGCGATGAGGGCCATACAAAACAGATAGGAAAGTAATGGGAATTATTCTTCCAAAGTACCTGATTTTAAAACTCTATGGGAAATGGAAAACTGTAAGGATCTGGGGACCAGAACTTGGGCAGCTGATGTTCCTACAGATCCACCAGGATGCCATGCAGGAGTACAGCTAGGGAGCACTGTGGAAAGTAGGTACCAAAGGGAGTATCACCCAAGAAACCCAAGGTGACAGCACCCTGCGGTCCTCTGGTTGGCCAAGCTCCCCATTTAACTCCAAGGGAGTTATCCAGACAACTTACCCAGGAAGTTGTCTGGATAACCATATAGACTTTGGCCTGCTGCAATGACAGACATTGCCTGATCTTCTGATCTCTGGTTTCCAGTCCAAGCCTGATTCTGACCCTGACTCGTGTCTCCCATTTCCAGCCTGGTACTATTTTTGATCTTCGACCCCAGCTTGATTCTGACCCTGACTCTTCCTTATGGGACCTAGCTCTTCTGATTTCTCCAACTCCTGCTCAGTGACTAAAGTTCCTGTTGTGCAGACCTCAGTCCAGCTATGATCAGTAGGCCAGACCGCCTATGCCCCTGTTCCTGACAAAAACAACAAAACAAAAAACTTACAGGAAGTCTTGGGGAACAACCACTGTATGTGGAGATTTACATGACCAACCATTATATTTTAATGTTTCCTGTATATACAGCTTCATGAAATGGTTTTAGAAAAAAACTAATGAAAAATGCACAAAACTATCAATAGATTCATTTATATAGATTTTCAAAGCTTTCCAGAATAGGAGCAAAGATACTGCATAAGATTAAGGAACCCACACACTATAATTCAATAACACTTTGAATAATGTGGATTTTCTATATACTACTGTACATAGTGTCCCATTTTTGGTATTCTTTATTTAGACTTCCAGCTTTATGATTATTTAGTTAACCGATCTGCAAGTCTTGATTATAGATTCAGAAAAAATAAATGGCAAGGTGTCTCATCCAGCTGCTGGCAGACAGTGAAATACAACTGAATGTTCCAATTTAGCTGCTGTAACATTTGATATCAATTGCATTGTTCAGGGATTAAAAGTAAATAGAAAAAAGAATTCTGCGCTTAGTTGCTGTGAAGATGAACAAACAATGGAAATGCCAATATGATGAATGTCCTGTGAGTCTTTTTACATACTTTAATTTGCAGAAAGGTACAGAAGCACAAAGGATTAGTCTAAAGAAGAACTAAGCAGGATAATTTAAACAGCTCTAAGTACTTGAATATTCTCTGAATATTTGTAATGAGCTGCCAGCTAGCATTCCTTCTACTTTGTAAAGTCTGGGAATTTGTGTAGATGAAATTACGTGAGTGTAACATTGTCACTTTCTTAGAATTAAAACTTTTAACCTTCATGGGTTTAACTGGCACCAATACCAGCTTTGTTAGCACTGACAAGTGCTTTGCAGTATATTGAAAGAGGAGGGGAGCTCTCACTTCTCTAGCCTAGGAAATAGGGAGCCATGAGAAAGCTCTGCTTACCCAGGGCAAGGAGATGAGGGGGAGCTACCTGCTGCTTTGATCAGAGGAAGTGGAGCCATGATCTCCCTGATCCCATTTACAGGGGATTCCTAGTATACATCCTCCCCTTACCCATTGCTTTGGATATCCAGCACTCATCGGTAGAGGAATGTGTTCCGATTCACATTGGTCCTGATCTGCATATCCATCATTTGCACAGCACGTGACTGATGTGAATTGGAACATGTTCCCCTATTGTACAGTACAGTACTGTACTTCTGTTAGCTCGGAGGGCCACTGATCAACTCCTCCCTCTCCCTCTCAGCTCCTCCTGCCTGCCATGATCAGCAGATAAGTGGCATTCAGGAGCCATGCAGGGAAAGGGAAGGAGTGGGGAAGATGCGCTCAGAGGAGAGGGTGGAACTGGCTGGGAAGAGGCAAGGCATGGGTGGAGGGGGCAGGAAGAGGCAGGGCATGGATGGAGGGGGGGTGGGAAGATGGGGTGGCCCTCAGTACAGAACTGTCCTGTAGCCCTCATGAGTGCAAAACGTGTTCAAAGTGGGCCCGTGTCTAAGAGGCAATGTAAGAGTGTAACATTCAAAGTGAAATTAGATGTTATAAAGCATATTGAAAGAGGTGAGCATGCAGCCGACACTGCTCATACTCTCTGTTTGCCTGCTTCAACAGTACACTCAATTTTTAAGAGTGCTAATCGAATCCAATAAGCACTAGAAGTGCTACGAAATTGTCATCAATGAAGATAACAAAACAGAGAAGCAGTACAATGGAGAAGATGGAATGTTTGTTGACTGATTGAATTGATGACCTCCATGAAAAGAAAATGTCTGTGAATTTAAGCTTGATTCAGGAGAAGGCCAAAAGTCTGTGTAACAATTTAAAGAAAGAGAGGGAGCGAGCTCAAGAGCAGAATAGGAGACTTTCAATGCTACTCGTGGGTGGTTCCACAGATTTCAGAAGTGTGCTAATTTACATAATGTAAAACTCACAGGAGAAGTGGCTAGTGCAGCTGAACACAATTGTTTCAGAAGATGGCTACTCTCCAAAACAAGTTTTAAATGTAGACGGAACAGGCCTTTACAGGAAGAAGATGTCAATGATGACTTATATTTCTCATGATGAGAAGGCTGCTCCTGGATTCAAAGCCTCAAAAGATCTCTTAACTCTTCTGTTTGGGAGAAATGCAGAAGGCGCTTAAAAGCTTGTGTACCACAGTGAAAACTCTAGAGCAATGAGGGGCTATGTTAAGTCTCGTCGCCCTGTAATTTGGAAGTCAAACAGAAAGGCTTGGATGACACACAATGTTTTTTCTGAGTGGTTTGTAGACCATGCTGTCCCTGAATTTAAGGCTTATTGTCAGAAGGAAAATTTGGCCTTTAAGATTCGCCTTCTGCTGTATAACACAAGTGCCCACAAACTAGACTACAAAGACCTCTGCTTGAACATTAAGGTCCTATTTTTGCCACCCAACACCATATTGTCACTGCAGTCTATGGACTAGGGTGTAATAGCCACATTCAGGGCTTATTACCTATGGAGGACATGCTGATTAAGTAGGCAGCAGGTGAAGGAAAGGCCAGTGTAAAGGAGTTTTAGAAGACTTACATCATCTTGCATGGTGTGGAAAACATTGACGCATCATGGGAAGAGGTCACTTCGCAATGTATAAATGGCGTTTGGCACGGTGCATGGCCAGACGCTGTCTACAGCTTCATGGGATTTGATGCCATTCCTGCTCTTGAGCAAGAAATTGTCAAGTTGTGAAGGATGTCGGCTTCAAGGAGGTGGAGGAGGATGATGTACAGGAGTTGTTGGAATCTCATGCTGAGCAACTGACAAATGAGGAACTAGTTGATCTGGATCAACAATGGATATCCAAAGAAAGCAAGGACAATGATGACAATGATGTAGGGAAGGAAGCCAGGAATCTGATGACAAAGAATCTCTCCCATTTTTTTGGGCTGCTGGATGAGATGACGGAAATCATACAGAGCGGTGATCCTTTTTGTGAATAGTCTGCCAAAGGCTCCAGGGCTCTCAATGACGCAGTGGCTTGCTACAGAGGATCTATTGTTCAAAGATTCATGCAGGACATCAGATGTCGATAAAATCCTTTTTTAAGACTTCTGCAACTGAAAAGCCTGCCCAAGAAAATCTAGCTGCCACCCCTACCTAAGTTTAGTGTAATTGACAATTTATACTGTATTACTGTACTGTATTTACTATATTACAATGTTCTATGTGTTTGAATGGCAGTAGTAGGGTTCTACATTATTTTATTCAGTGTTTTATGTGTAAAATGTGTACTTATAACCTGTCATTGTAAAAAGGTACGCTGTTTAGGTACACTGTTAAGGCAAAAAGAGCATCGTCATAGGCAAAATGTGGTGAAGTTGTGAACGCATCCCCCACCTTAATCCTTTATTTCTATAAAAATTCCTCTGTATACATTGTCTTGGTATCCATCGCCCTTTTCAAGAATGCAATCCCAATGTATACAGGGAACCTCTCTGTACCTTAACCATTCATTTCAATGGAAGTATTCCCATTGACTTCAAATGGGTCCAGGATTTTATCCCTGATGTTTTGGTTTTATTTTGACATGCACTCATCAGGTAAGCAGTTACTAAGCTTAGATTTGGCCATACTTATTCATACTGGGTAGCATCTTACTCTGTAAGAAGTCTCACTGAATTCAAAGGTGGGAGAATCTAGCTCTTGGCAAACAAGTTTAGATGACTTTCATTATGGTTTTAAAATAAGTCCGAAGCAGAAATACTCTTTCAGACATTTATAATAAAGATGAATCAAAATTTTCATTGATGCCTCCTTTTATTTAATGTAACTATAAAAAAGAAGTTGCTTTTCTTCTCAAAATGAAAACATGCAGTTTTCCTGTGTAATGTTCATGCGATTAGTATTTACTTATGTGAGAAGTCTCCCTGAAGTCAATGGGACTATTTGTGTGAGTACATGTTCATTAACATGAATGATGGTTGCACTAACAAATCCTAAATAACAACAGAACCTTAGATCTAGTCATAACAGGGAACCCGAAGTTGCTATGTGAGCCTTAATTTAGGTTTTCTTGAATTAAGGCCAGGCTTTAATGAGATTTTCTGTTGTTCATTTCCTAAGGGTTTTCAATGATAGCAGAACAGAGTGGAGAGAAGGAATAAAAAGCTAATACAAGTTTCTGTATCAAAATTTTATTTTGGCCTTAATTAAAAATAGACAAATCAGTTCCATACCAAATTTGCAACATCCATTTAATTAAAAAAAAAAGAGAGAGAAAATTTATTTCGGAGCAAGAATTATAATACTAAATTTCAACTCAGTGCAAAATTTCAGTCAAACTGTTAACTTAAACTATATGTTTAAACAGGATATATGACACTTTTTAAATGAGAAACATCTGTGCTGTCAGTTATGTTCTGATATTAAAAAAAGTTCAAAACCTGTTGCTCATCTTGAATTACAGTGACTTTGCAAAACAGATGTAAGCAATGCCAGAATAATAGCAAAGAACACATTTTGAGCAGGGACACTTTTTGCTATGAAGCATTTTATTGATTTTCATTCAGGTATTAACCAATTAGCTTGCCCTTTGCTTTTGAGGCAACTGGATCAAATGCTCCATGTGACTCGAAAACACATTTGGTGAAAATGCACAATACTCAGAACCAGAGAAAATATGCTGCTTGAAAAATATGGTTTCTGTTGATAAAATCTCCAACTCCCTCAGAAGCAGATTTGCATCCGATGAAGTGGGTATTCACTCACAAAAGTTCATGCTCCAATACGTCTGTTAGTCTATAAGGTGCCACAGGACTCTGCTGCTTTCATTTGAATTCTTGTTCAAGTCACTCGCAATCTGAATTAGAGCTAAAGTGTACTCTACTGTTGAGATGTCCAATTGTCACCTCTAAAACTAATATTTAATGTATTAGTAAAAAACAGATGGAGAAACCCCCCAGGCTTTCCATTAATTAGTGTAACACCTGAAGGTGAGAGAAAACATTTTTGTGTCCAGCAGTTAGAAGAGCAAATGAAGTGAGAAAAATACAAATTAATTCCTAGAAGACTTCTTTTGACTATTAATTTATGTTGCTTAAAATTACTTTGTTTCCCTCTCCACAGAAAATAAATGCCAAATATGAGACCTGTTCTTTACCGAACTATTATTAATCACACTGCATCCTGGATTAAGAGAATTCAGGATAGTCATTTGATAAAAAAAATCAACTGTTTGCCTGCATAAAGAAGGGCTGCAATACAACAATAGCCTTTAAACCTGTCAGCATTAGTGGCCACACCTTGTGCTACTGTTGATAGTAGAATGTCTGCTGAGAAATCCTGGCTAACATTAATGTTAGCAAACTGTGACAGTCTGGAGTTCAGCCCTGCCAATAAGGGGTTCAGCAGCATCCGCCTTGTAACCCTGGGAGTCTTATGGCTGTACATCTGTGGTCCAGAGGTCTATCCCAAACAGCCTACCAGCAGCCCACAAGTCTCAAATTCACCCCAAAATCATCCTAATGCAGGGACCAGTCCCTCTCTCTGGACCCTCACAGACGAAATGTGAGGTTCATTGTCTTTACAGAGACAGAAAAACATTCGAACCTGTTAGCTTTCTAGAAGCGCATACTTTACTGAATTTACTCAGCACTGATGATTTACAATGAAAGTTTATTAACCAAAGAGCAAGGATTACATTATACCAAGTAAAAGAGGTATGGTAGACATGGTTACAAGCAAATAATACTGAAAACATGCAACCAGAAGTCTAAATCTAGCAAGACATCATCTTTGTTCAAGACTGTTTCTCTCCCCCACGTTCTCCTTGCCAGTTTTTTACTACCTAGCCTGACCAACTCCCATCAGAGACCAAATTGCTTGGTTTCTTTGTCTCCCATAGTTAAAGATAATGCTGGAGTCTCACTCTATTCCTTATATTCCCAAAGGGATATCTTTGTCTTACAAGTCATGACGGCCTCCTGGGGATTAAGTCTTCTGTGTCTCTCTGGGGTGCAGTAGCCACATGAATTCTCTGTCTCTTGAGTTGGTGATTGGGATAACCCCCATGGGTTTAGCTCAGTAGCTTTGTATACTGCTAATATGTAAACTGAGGTAAACCCACTTTAGTTTTTCTAGGAAAGACCTGTGTAACACCTTTAACTTGGCTAGGCTATTTTGGTCTGAAACATGGTTTAATAACATCATACAGAGGGAATTTATAACTTTACATCTAATGTTCACACTTGCATTTTACAATGATATTAAAAACTAGCATGTTGTTAGCTTTCATATGATACCTCACAAGACATATTTTGTACAAATATTATTGCAGAAGTGTGTAGGGCGTGAATATAGAGATGTTTAGGGTCATACATACATACACTAATGTTAACATTCCTGACACCACCTCAAGGCTCCTTGTTTAGCCACTTCATCAGCCATGACAGGGGACTGGATAGAAGTGATGGTAATCGGCACATATTAAAAAAAAAAATCCCAAACCATTCCCATTTACAGAGCTGAATCCTATCAGTTGGTTCTATCTGCATATATTTTTAAATAATTTCTCTTGAGTAACTTACCTTGTAGACCAATAATAAAGAAACGGAATGTAATGAACAAGACAAACAAAGAGCACCCTGCAGTAAGCCTATTTATTTATTATACTCACATTTTTAAAGCACCAAACATCACAGCATTTAGGCACCAAATATCAACTTAGACACTGAAGTAGCATTTTCTTAAGCTACAGTTCCATCTTGTCATCCCTTGGATTAAAAGTGGCCATTGGGGGTTAGTGATAAGACATGGGCTATACAGTGTCATCAGTATGTTGTTGACACACAGTTTTCTGTCTCCACCTCATCAGTACCTGCCCAAACGATCAATTGCATTACTTGGTGTATGGGAACTTGGTACAGGATTAGGGCTAAATGGCTGAGATTCCAAACCAGATAAGATTGATGTGAAGTTGGTTGCTTGGAGGATTCAAGCAGAAGAGATGTCAGGGATAATATCTGCGCCTCAATGGGCTACATGAATTCACAACTGGACAGACTGGTTAGACCAGGGGTCCCCAACGCGGTGCCAGTGAGTGCCATGGCACCTGCCAGGGCGTCTAAGTGCGCCCGCGTGCTGGCCGGCGGATGAGCATTCACTGAAATGGTGCTGACAAGCTGTGTCATCCAGAGGCATTGCCGCCGAAATGCCACTGATGTTGGCGGCGCCTTTGGATGACGCTGCTTGTTGGTGGTATTTTGGCAGCGACGCCTACTGACACTGCTTGTCGGCGGCATTTCAATGGATGCTTGTCTGCCGCCACAGTCCTCCATGGCTTGTCGTCTGGCACCCACCAGACAAAAAAGGTTGGGGACCACGGAGTTAGACCTTCTAGTTTCCTCCTGAATGCTAGGTAGTAGCAATAGCCAACTGGTAGATCAGCATTGTCCCCATCCCAACTACAAAGGCTGCAGGCTGGGCATATTTACTTCCATGAGTTAAGTGGTCAAAACCTGCCATTCTGCTGTGCTAGCAGCTCTTGCTTTTTTTGTGCCTTACATTTTCTATAGAAATGAATAGCACTCCCTATTTGTGAAAAAGTATAAGTGAATCTGAGTCTCACTACTGTACATATTCCAAATCAGCATGCGGTAGGAAAGAGTTAAGTGGTTTTTGTTTGTTTGTTTGTTTTGCTGTCTGCTTTAATTGTGTTATGTTAAAATGTTTGTAAACATGAAATTTTATATCTAGATTTTAATGGAAGGTCTGATTTGGATTATTAACATGCTAACTTTGGAAACAGCCAGTATAATTTGTAAGGCAATAGATATAGATTGGGGTTTTTTATTTATATCTGTGCATCATAATACAGACCTTCTCCTCCAGAGTGTAAGTTGACCATTAAGGCCCTAAGGCTAACATTCTTACAACATTCTTACAAGTTAGCTAGATTGAGGACCTTTGCATTTATATTTTACAAGCTGGTCTAGTTTCAAGAATTCTTTGAAACAAAATTATGAAGAAAAGAAAGTTTCCATCTGAGCTGGTGCAAAGGGAATGGAAATGAGAGAGTCAAAACTTAGAATTTCTATTCTGTGGGAAATTTCAACATTTTTAAAATGTTTTTTGTTCCAAACATAGGGGTCAATGTTACATACTAACCCTCATCTATTCATCTTACTACAGATAGGCAAGTTTTAAAATATGTCTATCATGTTTTAGTGGAAGAATACATAAATCTACAGTTTTTCATAAAGCAGAATTTCTGCAGTTTTAAAGACACATTTACTGGTATACCATATTTTAAAATATTTTCTCTTGTGAAACCAGTTATGCATATTATTATGATATTCCATATGCCTAGACTTACTTCCCACCTTTTCATTACACTGATCCTACACTAGCAAAGCAGCTGTTTCAGAAACACAAGATATGGCACAATGTTTCATGTATTTGTCTCACTGTCATAAATACAAGGCAAACACCATATCATTGTCCTGTCAAAAATAGCTAATAATGTAAAAGATTTTTCCCCAAAACATAACTGAACAAGGAGAGCTGTAATATCTGAATGCATATGCATTTTATTTCTATTTATTACTATACTAAAGATTCTTACATTATAGGTTGAATCCAGGACTTAAAAACACACGTGTTAGAGTACAGATGTTCTCTCTTCTGCAATCTTTACAGAAGCTTCCCACCTGCTGGGTTTAAGTTATATGATGATTTAAAAAACAAAACAAAACAAAACAGCCCAGGTCTTTCATCAATGCACTACACTGCACCAGTTTTCATGAAAAAGTGTAAAATATTTTCTCAGACAAGATATTTCAGTCATCCTACAATTTCTAACCTCTAGCTCTGGCTGTAAATTGGTAGTGCACATGCATATATCTCATTAAGCCAGGCAAAATTGTTAAACCCTGGTCAAATTACACAAAGAGATAGCTAACATGTAGATTTTTTTTCTATTTTTTAGTTCGAATGAAAATATTCATGGAATAAGAGGAAAGGTGCTCTCATGGATTGGTAACTGGTAAAAATATAGGAAACAAAAGGTAGGTATAAATGGTCAGTTTTCAGAATGGAGAGAGGTAATAGTGGCGTCCCCCAGGGATCCGTTCTGGGACCAGTCCTATTCAACATAGTCATAGATGATCTGGAAAAAGGGGCAAACAGTGAGGTGGTAACATTTTCAGGTGATACAAACTTTTTAAAGATAGTTAAGACCCAGGCAGACTGTGAAGAGCTATAAAAAGATCTCTCAAAACTGGGTGACTGGGCAACAAAATGGCAGATGAAATTTAATGCTGATAAATGCAAAGTAATGCACAATGGAAAGCATAATCCCAACTATACGTATAAAATGATGGGGTCTAAATTACCCGCTACCACTCAAGAAAGAGATCTTGGAGTCACTGTGGATAGTTCTCAGAAAACATCCACTCAATGTGCAGCAGCAGTCAAAAAAGCAAACAGAATGCTGGGAATAATTAAGAAAGGGATAGATAATAGGACAGAAAATATCATGTTGCCTCTATATAAATCCATGGTATGCCCCACATCTTGAATACTGTGTGCAGTATTTCATTGGGTGACCCCTGGTTCTTGTGTTATGTGAAGGAGGAAATAACACACCCTTATTCACTTTCTCCACAACATGATTTTACAAACCTCTACCATATCCCTCCTCAATCATCTCTTTTCTAAGCTGAACAGACCCAGTCTTTTTAACTCTCCTTGTATGAAAGTTGTTCTATACCCCTAATCATTTTTATTACCCTTCTCTGTACTTTTCCTAGTTTTAATATATCTTTTCTGAGATGGGGTGACCAGAACTGCACACAGTATTAAAGGTGTGAGTGTACCATGGGTTTACATTGTGGTATTATGATATTATCTGTCTTATTATCTATCAGTGGTTCCTAACATTCTGTTAGCATTTTGACTGCCAGTGCACACTGAGCAGATGTTTTCAGAGAACTATCCATGATGACTCCAAGATCTCTTTCTTGAGTGGTAACAACTAATTTAGAACCCACCATTTTGTATATATAATTGGGTTTATGTTTTCCAGTGTGAATTACTTTGTATTTATCAACATTGAACTTCATCCGCCACTTTGTTGCAAAGTCACCCAGTTTTGTGAAATCCCTTTGTAACTCTTTTAAATCAGTCTTGGACTTAACTATATTGAATAATTTTGTATTATCTGCAAACTTTGCCACATCACTATTTGCTCCTTTTTCCAGATCATTTATGAATACATTGAACAGCACTGGTTCCAGTACAGATCTCTGGGGGATCCTGCTGTTTACCTCTGTCCATTCTGGAAACTGACCAATTATTCCTACCCTTTGCTTCCTATCTTTTAACCAATTACTTTCCATGACTGCCTACTTTGCTAAAAAGCCTTTGGTGAGGGACATTCTCAAAGACTTTCTGAAAGTCCCAGTATCCATTGGATCACCTTTCTCCACATGTCTGTTGACATCCTCAAAGAATTTTGATAAATTAGTGAGGCATGATTTCCCTTTACAAAATCCATGTTGACTCTTCCCCAATATATCTTGTGCTTCTATGTATCTGATAATATTCTTCTTTACTATAGTTTCTACCAGTTTGCCTGGTACTGAAGTTATGCTTACCAGCCTGCAATTGCCAGGATCATCTCTGGAGCTTTTTTTTAAGATAGGCATTATATTAGCCCTCCCTCCAGTCATCTGGAACATAGGTTAATTTAAGCGACCAGTTACATACCACAGTTAGTAGTTCTGCAATCTCATATCTGAGTTCCTTCAGAACTCTTGGGTGAATACCATTTGGTCCTTCTCAAGGAGATGCAAGAAAAACTCTCTGCAGAACACATTATGAAACAGATCCAGATGCCAGCCTCTGTTTAGGTACTTATAAGTCACACTGTACAGTGTTTTATTCAAATTCCAGTGCCAAATTGATTGCTTGGTGCATGGTGATTCTGGAAGTTATTTTCACCATTAGTTTATGAAAAAAATAACTAAAAAAATTGTATTGCAAATCTCAGGAATTCCTCTAAAGTTGGTGACAGCTGATAAATTGAAATGAAGGGAAAACAACCAATGCAAATGAAAAGCAATTTGCATGAAAGAGAAACTAATGAACCTGTGATTTTATTTTTAAAGCTACTTGCCTTGTAAACTGTAGATTTCTCCAACGCTGTTCTGTCGGGTGATGTGATGCCAATATGCACTGCGGGGAAGTGAGATTGACTTGGATAATGTCATTGGTTCACTCAGACTGGTCTGGAGCTAAGGGACAAAGCACATGTAAGTGGCAAATCATTCATGAGCCCATTTGACGTACACATTTCAGTGCTTTAAAACTGGAAAAGAGCCATCATTAGAATGTATATTTTACTGAATAATCACAGTTTGTATGTTATGATTTACTTTCTATGAAGAGCATCAATGCTGGAAATGAGTTGCTGGTATTCAGGGACAAAAATCATAGGTATTCCTAAATAATGGGGATTACTAGGTCATTTTTTTCCTGCTTCTGCCCCTACTTTCCTACAGCTGTTGTTTGTGTGGACGTGCTTGTAATGTTTTGGTGTAATGTCAGTTGTTGCGCTTAGTGTGCAGGTGGCTAGGTGGTGTTGGTGGCCTGTGATACATAGGATGTCAGACACTATGAACTGGTGGTCCCTTCTGGCCTTAAACTCTACAAATTCTATGTGTTTATCATTTTCCTTCCTGTGTAGTAGTCATTTTGATTCCCAATTTCTCTATTTGCAACTACTTTAGCAATTCCTTTCTTGGGGAATTGCTCAAATTTGGTTAAATTTACTGTAGCTAATCCTCCCCGACATCTAATTTATTTCCCTTGAAGATCATTCTAACTTAAGATTCCAGTCAAAAACTTGAGAATTTAAAATTAATAAAAGTTTACAAAGTCTTACTTGGAAATTAACATAGCAGTAAATAATCTGACAATTACTCTTTGTTTGTACAGTGCCTAGGACAAGGAGGCCCAGATCCTGGCACTACTGTAGCATACCTACAGACCTAGGCACTACCTAGGCTCTACTGTAGCATAAGTGATAAATAATAACAACAAAAATCTTAAAAATGTAGCCTACTATGCAATAGGAAATAGGACATGCATCCGACGAAGTGGGCATTCACCCACGAAAGCTCATGCTCCAAAACATCTGTTAGTCTATAAGGTGCCACAGGATTCTTTGCTGCTCTAATAGGAAATTTGTTACCCACCCATATAGAAACAAAATTCTAGTCTGAAAGCAACATGCCAAATTTGTTATTTATTCATGCCAAGTGTTACCCAATTCCAATCAATGGAATCAGCTTTGAATCTGGCCCATTTTCCCAGATATGCACCCAGGGATTTAACTAAAAGTGGCTTTCTAAAGACACACAGAGGTATGTAATGGACAAATTGAGCCACAGATTAGACAAATGTTACACAAGTTCATTGAAACCTTAAGATAAAAAAATGCCCCTAAAACAAAAAAGGCAAGAACCACTATTGTACCCAAAAGCACAGTTCTGAGAGCAACAGCAGGGCATCTTTTTCTCAGGATCTATAATTCAATAAGTAAAACATCTTC
This sequence comes from Gopherus flavomarginatus, assembly GCF_025201925.1. Lineage (NCBI taxonomy): Eukaryota > Metazoa > Chordata > Testudines > Testudinidae > Gopherus > Gopherus flavomarginatus. Next base: position 201,110,874 of record NC_066618.1, read on the forward strand.
TGATATTAAGCATTAGGTAGGAAGATGTGTCACCAGTATTCATATTACTATAGTATGAACTGAGCTAGATATCTTTTCAGATGGTTAATACCAAAAAGAGAATGCAATTAATATTTTATGGAAATATCACCCTGAGGGAAAGAGCACTTTAAAACACACCACCAGTTTTTCATTTTAGGCCTATGCTTAAAATATAAACATGGATCTTTAATTGGTGACAGTAATGTCAATTAATAGCATTAATGAGTCCATATAGCTAATCTCACTAATTGGCATATTCTCATTCATCACAATCCTGACTTCCCCTTATCTTTTTATTTTAAACAGAACTTTATGGCCTAATATAAGAGTTAGTCAATTATAAAGTGGATATTTTTAGACATTCATTTTTGCACAATATTATTGCAATGTTAAAAAAAAACAACAAAAAAACAAAAACCAAACCCTGGGAGAAGCTATTAACCAATAGATAAATGGTTACTTTAGAGAAACTTGCTATGGACCAGATTAGGAGTATCTCCAATGGACCAATTTAGAACTATTTGAGAGGGAAAAAAGCTACACTTGTATATTATTTTTGTTTTTATATATAATCATTCATATATGAATCTTCATAATACAATATAATGTTTAAGGAGGACCCAGGAGACAAATTTATCAGGAGAGAAGGTACAGCACTGCTAATTAACAGTACAAACACACACTTCAGAATGAGATTGCTCAGGCTTCTGGAACAGTCCATACTGGCACGATCAGAGGCTTAACACACATACTAATACTAACATAGTCACTGCAACACTAGTGAATTCATAACTATCTTTCATCATGTAACTCTCTTTCCACAGACTCTTCCAATCTTCCAGAACCATTTTGCTTTGAGTGTCATACAATACCATACAATTCGTCCTTTAAATTACATTATAAAAAATGAAAAAAATAAACAGTGTAACAGTCAATATTTTCAGTTAACTTATTATTGGCAAATCTCCTGTGCTTCTTATTCCCTTCATCTTGTATAAAATAAAAAATAAAATCCATCTTGTGTTAGATTTCTGAATAGAACTGCATTCAGAACAAATAAACAAAGTAGAGTGACCTTATAATGTTAGGAGAAAAGCAATACAGTTACACACATGCTGGGAAGTTAATATCAAAATATGCCCAAATTTTGTGTCTGAATAACTGGGTGTGTGTGAAGAAAAGACAGAAATTAGGGCTTACAAATAGGACAGAGAATTGGACAGCAGCTTCATGTGGAAAGGCAGACAAATAACCTGTTCTTCTCTTCTCCTTTGTTCCCTCTTCCTCTAAGCATTGATCCCTTCAAATTCCTTAACTGATGTGATCATTCACTATACCCCTACATTGACATAGTTACACTAGTTCAATATTTTCACTAGTGCAATTCTTTTTTTATGTACCCAAGGTCTAAGTTTCCTTTAAGAATCTTTTACCTGTCTAGTATCTACTAAGCCCTATTTCCTAGCAATAGGTGTAAATCCACACTTTTGAATATGGACCCCCTCTAATGGGTTGCTGCAGGTGCCCTGTTTCCAGCAACAGTATAATAGGCTTGATTCTCCTCTCGTTTTCAGCAACGTAGCACCATTGACTTTCCATCATTGGCAGACAGGCAGAATCAGGTCTACTGTTTTCAGTGATGTTAAAGCCTACAGGGTCCAAAATGGCAGAAACAGTATAGATGCATTTAAAGCATTTGCTCTGAGAAATAAAGTAGCCTTAATATTAAACAACTAGTTATATGCTCCTATTAAAGGAAGATATGACCAGTAACAGAAGCAATGGGATAATCATAACAGTATTTTGTTTCCATTTAACAGCCCGAAAAGTGAAGAATATCATGAATGATTTTGCTATAAAGATTTTTCAGATTCACTGAGATGTTGAGGACTGCAAGTACATAGTCAAGACCTTCTTGCCACATAATCTGAGGAAAGAAATGCTTATTGTGATTAGAGGCCAGAGACAAGAGAGTAGAAATGAGAAGCATAAATACATAAATCTAGATCAGAATGACCTATATTTCTTAGATTTAAAGCAACAAAAACATCAGTGACACATCTGAAAGACTTTTCTTAAACTGGCATGGAGTAGTCCATTGGCCTTGTTTTCTCCAGATACTTGACATGGCCCTCGATCTTGGACCTCTGGGATTGTGGACATAGTGCTTAATTCTTGGTTATCCATAATGAATAAATCTAAAGTAACATCAACTCCATGTACCAGTGACTTCTTTACAATTTCCAAGGGACTGTGATGGATGGAAATGGAAACTCTTTTCATTGTCAGCCATCTTCAAAAATGTTAATAGTGTATCTTTATGAAATAAAGCATAAAGGATAGATTTACAAATGATGCCCATGGGAAAGCTCTATTGACTTAAGTGGTGTTACTCCTTCTGATGACAGCACTGAATTTGATTCTAAGAATGTAACCTGTTAAATATGTTATAACTCTGAGTTTTGATTTATAGCATGTGATTCTCTCATTTTCCTCTGACTTTTCTAAAAAAAAGTTAAAGCTTTGAAGGCACTAAAGAATGAAGTATTTTCTTTATTCTAGAGCATGTAAACATGAGCAGAAGCATTAAGCAGACTGTTCCATCCTTTCAGTTTTTGGGGTTGCTCAAAGTTGGCCAACAAAAACAGTTTTTTGTGTGTTTTGGACATTGGTCCACAAGGAATTGGACTGAGGCCACTGACTGATCTCACCTTCTCACCAAAAAAACCCCTTCATTGAACTGAAAAATCTAATCTTGTAAATATATACTAAAAGTAGCTAGTGATAGTCTTAGAGCACATTTCCACTCTATTTTTTTTTTTTTTTACTGGAACAAGAAGTTTAGAGAGAACATTATCTCTTGACTCTGGCAAGAAGAAAAGAGTGATTCCAACATGGATTAAACTGAGTGAACAGGACACCAAAGCATTACAACATTTGTCAGATTAATCTTACCGATGGAGATGTGTGAGGTCAAATAGCTATTTTAACTCAGATAGACAGAGGAGGTTTTCAACGGGCCCAGCAGCAGAAACATAGCATATTCCCCCCTCCCCCCACACCTTGTTAAAGCCTATATAGAGTTCTCTTTTTCTAGACCTAAGGGTGCTTCTATTCCGTGAAGAACTTGGAGGGGAAGGAAGAAGAGGTAGAATTCTTTACTTGTACAATGTCTGTAACCTGGTGGTGGCAGCAAAACCCAGATTAACATCACTGGCATGCACAATATATTACAATAACAACAATATAGTACTGCCAGATAAATGAGAGATCACTTCTAGCATAATCCCATTATAGCATGCTAGAAATACACTCTTCTAATTCACATACCAAAGGAATTTTAAAATAGTGTAGTGCTACTATGGGGGTCAGAAAGACTAAAACCGGACTGCCCTGAAACCAGAACAATTCATTCTAAACCAGTGCTGTGGATCACACAATATCTTTGAGGAAGCAGAAGATGAGTAACAAAATAGACCATAACATTTATCAACATGAATGTAAGCAATAAGCAAGATTATATTTAGATAATGAGCATTTCATTTTTTAAAAATGTTATAATTTTGTGAAGTAGAAACCCAGAGATAGTGGCTTCCCAGTGTACAGATTATATTCTCTTCTGATAAGGAAAAACACAATTTGCAAAAAAAAAAAAAAATGTTATTAAAGAGCAAATCTGAAGACGTGCTGAGCAGCTCCCATGGTCATTAAGCAGAGGTATGCATGAGTGATGTGCAGGTGATCAGCATCAATCAGGGTTTACTGAGCATGAAGATATTTACATAGTTGCTAGGCTGAATTATCACTGTTTTATTCCTGCTTCCTGCTGTTTCAGTCTTCCCAACCAGTGAGGCAAGCACACTGACCCAAGAAAGGTCTAGCGCAGGGGACAGTCTTCAGGCCAAAGGGAAAAAGCAGTGGAAGTAGAAAAGGCTGTATGGATCTGTGTCTGCTCCTCCCTGCACTTCAAATATGCTCTTGCAATTAGGGGCAACACAGCAGACAGCTCTTTGAAAGTTGCCAGACTTCCACCATCCCTTCTCCTGCAGTGCCCTCTAGTATAGTCAGCTAAGGAGTAGCTCACAAATACAGCTAAGGAGTAGCTCACAAAAAGCCAGCCCTCCAGAATTGTCCTGCGTCTACAGGAATTAAAGATTAATCTTCAATTAAAGATTATGTAATGTGATGTAACCTCCAGGAATACATCCAACCAAAATTGGCAACCCTACCTGCACCCAAACCCCTCATCTCCAGCCCCACCCCAGAGCCCTCACCCCTTCCTGCACCTCACCCCCCTGCCCCAGCCCCGTGAAAATGAGCAACTGAGTGAGGGTGGGGGAGAGCAAGCGAGGGAGGGAGGGAGGGGGACTGGAGTGAGTGGGGGGGTGGGGCCTCGGAGAAGGAGCAAAGCAGGGGCCTCAGGGCAGAGGTGTTCAGTTTTCTGCTATTAGAAATTTGGCAGTTCTAGGCTACAGGCTCAGGCTCATAGGCCCAAACTTCTCTGCTTCTACAGCTCATGCTAGTAATGAGATGAGATTAACAGAAGAGAATTGGCATACGATGACACCAACCAAACAGGTACTATGTATTACTTAATACTATATAAAGGAGAAATAAAAATGAGCAAAATAAAATTTGGCCTAATCTTGCATGTACTGCAGTCCATGGCCAAGCTTCAGTTGATTATTTGGGGGAGAGGGACTGTGTACAAAATATTCACCCCTTTCCATGACCTGTCTCCAGTATCACTGACTTTCAAAATCCTTGCCTATATCTATTCAAGTATAATCTCTTAATCAATTACAGGAAAATATCCTGCTTTGTAATGCTAGGATGGATGCCTGTTATTCTCTGGCTGCGGACAATATTGTGTATAAATAATAAAGCACTAATGAATAATCAGCTGGAAAGTGAATCAATAACTGGAGATTGACTATTAATTTTTATCTCCTTGGCTATATAATAAATAAAGGATTAGGGCATCTCACTCCCTCTCTGGCAGGATATTTAACTAGTAGTTTTCCAGTTAGAGATGCCCAGAATAGAACACATCAATAACTGAAATATGAGGGACTAATGTAACAGTTTGTACAGAATATGAGGACTATTCTTATGTTAATAAAGTACATCTCTACCCTGATATAACGTGACTCGATATAACACGAATTCGGATATAACACAGTAAAGCAGCACTCTGGGAGGCGGGGCTGCGCACTCCGGCGGATCAAAGCAAATTCGATATAACGCGGTTTCACCTATAACACAGGAAGATTTTTTGGCTCCCAAGGACAGCATTATATCAGGGTAGATGTGTATATATATTCTATCAGAGGGCATAGATTTAGTGTGGTGCTGCCTTCCATATTCAATAACTGCCTCGACCATCAAGGAGTTAGGAGAGGAATGATAAAATAAAATTTCTGAGTCCTTAGAGGGGACATAATATTTTTTGTCTATGCTCTTGCATGTGTGTGGAATTGAGGCCAAGGTGTACCAGACAATTTTTGCAGGATCCAGGAGTCCTCATTAACAGGCAAGGCAACGTAGGCAGATGGAGCTGTGTGGAGGATGTCAAGCAACTTATGATGAGGTTCTTTAACCTCCTCAAGGGAACCTACATCAAAGAAGTTGAGGTTGCTGATTACTCTAGCCACTTTGTCTCCCATTGGTCTCTACCCAATGAGGGTGCTGGTTCCTTAGGTATTGAGGGCTCAGTTAAGCCTAGAGACCTGTGGAAAAGAGCTACTATAGGGATAGAGTGGACAGATATTTGAGAGACCAAGGCAAGATCTGCTTCAGAGTCCTCCATCTCCAAGTCACTTTGAAGTGCTGAAGACATTTGATATACAACTGTTGGTACTGGATGGGTGTATTTGGATCTCGAGGTCCTCAGTACTGAGAACAGATCAGAGACGAGCAATGGGGAGTCAGGGAGTCTCAGACACAGCCAGGTCTCAGGGAAAATTAAACTTCTGAGGTACGAAGAATGTTGCTGGTACCATGTCTATGGCTTGAGCTGAAATAATGGTAGCTGAGGGAGCTGACGATATCTTGAGTCTTGAATGCTCCAAGGAGAGTCCAGATGGAGTCTGAATGGTACCTTTTTGTTACCAAGTGTGAAGAGGTAGAGCTCTTCTTCCTGCCTCACTCCCCTGTTTGTACCAAAGGTCTATTGGAGCCTGACATTTTGGAGTCTCTAGGCTTAACTGAGCCCTCAATACCTAAGGAACCAGCACCCTCATTGGGGAGAGACCAATGGGAGACAAAGTGGCTAGAGTCATCAGCATCTTCAACTTCTTTGATGTAGGTTCCCTACCTGGAGAATTTGGGGCATCAACTTTGGAAGTCTTATGAGAGGAATCTTGAGTCTTTCCCTTAGATTCCCTCGAGGAGTGCAGCTTGGAGATGGCACAAGTAGCTGACTTGCTTGGAGAGAGGCATACAGGAAGAGGAGTTCCCCTGGTCTGTGTTAAAGGCTGGGCACAGTGAGCCTTCCATCATGAAGAGTCAAAGTTTGATCTCCCTCTTTTTTCTGGCTCTAGATTTTAATGCTAGACAAAAGTTGTGCTTTTGGAAAATACAAGATTCCCTGAGGCAGTGGATGCAGTAGGAGTGCCATCACTCCCCAGGATTGCCTTAAGGCACAATAGGCAACATCTGAAACCAGGAGAACTGGCCTTGCATTTCCAGTAAAGCAAAAGCTCTCAGGAGGGGAGAAACTATGTAAAAGATATTTTATATATATATATATATATATATATATAAAAGGTTTTTTAAAAACTACTACAGCTAAAACTACTATTAAATACTAACTACTACTAAGAACAACTGTAATTAACTAACTGCTAAAAGAGCTAAGGGGACACAGTTGAGGTAAACTGTGTCCCCTTAACAACTGTTAAGGCTTAGTCTCTGGCTGAGGTCACTGAGAAGGAACTGAAGGCAGTTCACCTAAGCAGTGCTATATAACACTGAGTTAACACCCATGTGCCAGCCAAATAAACATAGCTATAAGATATCTCCATTAAAGGCACAGGGGCACACCTACAGTGGAGCACCTATACGGATACTATTTGAAGAAGACTATACATTAACTGACTCATCGCACGAGTCCTTCCAGCCATCTGTGACCCAGAATTTTCCTGATGAAGGAACAATTTTTATTTTAAGACTTAGCATTTAAGTGGTAGATTTTTATCTTATTAGTTTTATTTTAAACCTACACTGGAGAAGTCTGTCAAACTGCCCATACCCATAGTGTTCAGTGTGAGAAGAGGAAAGTGAAGGGAACTGCTTAAATTCAGTTAAGCTGAAGAGCAGAATAAACAGGCATAAGGCTATTACAGTAAATTTAAAAATCACACTGTGGGCAAGGGTCAAATCAAACCCACATATTGATAGTACCTAATTATGCTTAGCATTTATGTAGAGCTGGGCAAACCCTGAGAAAGGTTATTAATAAAATTTCACCATCTTCTAAATAAAATTTAGCTTTAGGCTTGTTCATGCCTCTTTTTATTCAGTTTTTAATAACTTCTACATGAGCAAAGTTTGTATGAATATTGAAAAAGGGAATGTTGGGCCTGTAGCTGAGATTCATTTATTAGACTAAAGAAAATTTGTTTTGGGGCTCTAAGGAATATATTTGTTTACATCAAAATACCAAAGTCTAGAGTGTAAATTAACAGCTGGTATATGCAGTCACAATCACACTGATGTCAGCAGCACATATACCAGCTTTGAGATTGGCCCTAGGTTTCAAGTAAATTGATTTGCAATGTTGGAGTAGCTTGTAAAACAAACAGGTGTTTTGGAAGCATGGAATTAAATGTTTCCTCACTGCTCAGTTCGTAGAGCATCAGACTCTTAATCTGAGAGTCCAGGGTTCAAGTCCCTGGTCAGGTGATAAACTTCTTACTATGATTGTAAAAAAAAAATAAATCTTGTAGGCACTCAAATATAACAGTGATGGGAGCCATATAAGGACCTAGATAATAGAGTTGGTCAGGAATTTGCTGTCAATGTTTTTTTTGTGGGGGGAAGGAAAATCAGTTTCCACAAAATTAAAATTTTATTTTATCAACTTTTTTCAGTTTTCCAACAGGAAAATCAAAACTAAATATTTTGTTTCAGGTCACATCCTTGAGAATAAGGAGGACATACACATACCTCTTGCTGATTCTCCTTGTCCTACCATGAATGTCCTGCAATATATTCTTATCCTTTAACTCTTTGTTTTCAAAAAATATTCATTTTCAACTTCCAGGGCTGTTTCTGATAATTGGTGATTGCCCTCAGATTATACAGTTCATTAAGGTAAGTTTGCATTTTGTTAGCTTCAGTTTGTTCTCTTCTTCTTGTGCCAGATATTCAGTTTTGTGTCATATACCATCTAAACATCCTTCAGAGTTCTCTATACAAATCTTTTTTTGCTTTCCTGGAGCCGAAGGATGACATTTTATAGATGTGCACTTGTATTTCATTCCAGTTCACAGATCTCTATGGGATATGCAGTACTATGTTATGTCTTTAAGAATGGTAGATGTGTGAGCCCCATAAGACCTCATATATTTGGATCTGTGAAGTACTGTACATGCGGCTCATGGATGCCATTTTGGACTTCAGTGAAGAACAAGTACTCCAGCCTCCAGAGCTGTTTTTGAAGCTCTTACTGATTCATTTTCACTTGGAAAATGTATATCTGATCTCTAACATTATCTAAATGGTATTTGAGATAAAATAGACTTTTTCTAAGGGAAAGGGGGGGAAAACACTTCTTAAAATCTTCAAAAGCAGCTCTGGGAGATTTTATCTTTAGACAGCAGGAATCCAAAATCTGATCAGTACTGACTTCTTCCTCCATAAATTAAGTTAGTAAAATTGGCAGCTGTGCTTGTTTATTTAAAGGAAGCAAGTGAGGGTCTCTACTACATTGAAGTACTGCTGTAGTACTCTATATACAAGGTAATACACTAGGCCTTTCAGTCTAGTGTTAAACAGATCGGACATCTTGGGAGTTTGAATGCAGACTCTTAACACCTCGCAGTAACTTCACCCAGGTAACTATTTCCACACTGGTGTGCTGAATGGATGCCACGGTGCTTGGTAATAAATATTGATCTGGACCCAAAATGTGATTTATGTACAGGACTTCTGAAGTGGTGTGCTGGAATCTAAGGGGGAACAGACCATTTTGGAACACCCCTTGTAGTCACAAAACCTGTGACTGCAAGCCCTTAAGGCTAACTGCCAAACAATGGAGCAACATTGGGGTGGGACTGGCTGACTGGAAAAAAAAAACGCCCAGTAAGAGGCAAAAGGAAGACTTCTCACTTAGGCCCTGTAACAAAAGCCATTAAGCAATACTGTAATTAGACTCAGGCACACACAGGCAGGGTTGGACTTTGAGAAAGAGGAGTTTTCTCTGAGAGGGGGAACAGACTGGGAGACACACTCTGGGTATGTCTATACTACCCGCAGGATCGACGCCCTTACTCCACCTCAGCAGGAGGAGTAAGCAGCGTCGACGGGGGAGCCACAACAGTTGACTCACTGCCGTGAGGACGACCAGGTAAGTCAAACTAAGATACTTCGACTTCAGCTACGAGAATATCTATATGTAGCTGAAGTTGCGTATCTTAGTTCAATCCCCCTCTCAGTGTAGACTAGCCATCTGAAAGGGAAATGGAGACCAGATTCGGTCCAAGAACTTTGGGGCTTCCTAAAAGAATATAAGTAGGGCCTGCAGTCTCTCTGTAACTCAAGAGGAAAGCCCATCCAACTTAGCTAGTAGGGAAGCGTAAGATTAGATGAGATTAAATATTAATGTAAGCGGTTGGTTGTTTAAAATCATGTTCTCTAAAGTTTTGGTCCATGTGTGAGATACACCTGTTTGTTTTATGAAGGCTATTCATCACCGTATAGTGCTGGTCACAAGCTCCTGAAGAGAAGAAACAGAGACATCCAGTCAGACTTGCGTGTTACGAAACAGTTGGCCTAGATGGGAGTGCTGTATTATGTCCTGATAAGAGTGGGAGAATTGCAAAATTCCACCTTGAGACAAGCAAGGTTACAAGGCCTAATACCTGAGCATGTGCACTCAGTAAGATCAGAAAGGGGATTGTGGTACAAACAGTTACATAACCATGACAAGGAGTTCCTAGCTCTATTGTACAACTTTACGGACATTTAGTTTCCAGAAATGGACCTTCATTTTATGTGCACAGAAACTCCTGGCTACTCATGAATTTTAATGAAAGGTCAAGAATGCAGCTACCTAAACTTTCGATAAAATAAAATTTCACAAATAGTTCACAATAAGGTTGTCATTATCCTACCCCAATGCTCAATTACACAAACAGTCCTGCTGACCTTAGTGTTTCTGATGTTTTTAGAAGCCTAGTTTTATATCTATATCATACGAAGATATTTGAATAATAAAAACATAAAATACTCAAACGGCGTTATCATGAAGCACAAAGCTTCCTAGATAGTTCATTAATGCCTTTTACAAAGAAGCATTTGCTTACTTTTACTAGTTATTTCCCAAATACTATAAAGGTTTTGAAATATACCTGTGGTATTAATTACACACATACACACATTGTGTGTATAGATAGATAGATATACATATATGTATGTGTGCATGTGCACACACATAATTAATCCATAAATATATTTCAAGACATAATGTTTAAGAAATAATTAGTAAAAGTAAACAAACTTCTCTCTCTCTCTCTGTATACACACACACACACACACACAGATGCATTTCATTTTTTTGCATGTACTTTATGCGTATCTAATTAGGGGTTTGTGTGACTTTTGAGTGGTTGTTTACAAAGTCTTAACATTGTAGTAATGATAGGAGTTTTCATGGAATACGTTTATATGGGCCAGATCCTCAGATGGCTTAAATCTGCACAGATCTACTGATATCACTAGAACTATTCCAATTTACATTAGTTGAAGACCTGGCCAATCACATACATCCTAGTTAAATATGCGTAAAGTGCACATGAAAAAGAAAAAAAATCAAATGCACCTTTTATGTTTGGACAGCTCAAAAAGGAGATCACTGTCCAACTGTCTATGGACAATGGAATCTAGTGGAAACCAATGTAATCTTATGCTTTGCTAGCCTAATGTGCATAACTGTAATTTATAAAATATGTAAGTAAATGGAAAGACAGATACATGTTTTTGTAAATTATTTTAATTCATACAATAGTATAAACATATGCCTCAGCCCAGTGAATCTCACCAACTGGCAACAATTACGTATTGGATGAAGCGTGACTTTCCTTCCTGTAAATGTTCTTATATTTATTGTAATCAGGATTGGTATAAATTGACCTACATTGCTCTTTCTAGTTCATTTACTTTTTATTAATAAAGCAGTTCTTTTCCCAATGGTCCTTCCTGTCCAGACTTGTTTGGTGTACTTTAGGTTGTATTTGTGTGAGCACATGAACTGTAACTTTGAACAGCCTTTTGAAATCCACTGTTACCGTTTAATGAAAAAGAAATTCTTGCAGAGCCACCTCAATGCAGCTCAGTTCCAGCCTCACAAAAGGAAAGAAATGAAATTGCATCTGTTACCATGGAAATCTGCACTTCTAGCAGGTCCCTCCGCCCCCATATGATGTAAAGTGTACATGGGTGAGATCTGAGCAATATATAGAGAATGTTACAGAAAGGACATCCTTGAAAACACAATGCAGATTTTATGTGGATGTACAAATTCTATTTTCAAACCTACAGTATCTTCAGTTTTTACTATTGCACCATACCTTAGTGAAACCATTTAGTAGAATGGAGAAATCACAACTTTAAAACTAAAAACCAAAATATTGTCATGTCAATGAGATTCGAAATTGCAAAACACACTACCAATTTCCACATTCAACATCCGAGCCAATTACATCCCCATATTAATCAAGTCCTTAGTAAAAACAGATGCAAACAAAATGCGGGCTAACTCCCAAAGTTACCTGAAAGGGCAAGCCACATGGAGAGCTTTGGGATTTCCCGAGGAAATCAAAACACAAGGGATAGGGATCAGTTTCAGGCTATGTGAGTTTGAATCACTAAGCCAGAAGTAGTAGTTGTGTGTGAATCCCAAAGAAAGTAGAGGCAGAGAGGCTGCCTCTCCTTGGGCATAGTAGTGGCAGGAGAGGTCCACATTTGGAGATATCTGAGCCAGCCTGCATGTTATATGTTTGCAGTACTACTCAGGGAAACAGGACTTTGTGCATTTTCGTGAATAAACAAGTTTACACCAAGAATATACCTTATCACCAGCTTTTCATCCAAATGGGAACCACCCGATAAGGTCCAAACTTTCGTTTTGTACTCAGCCTAAGGGACAACAATGTGGCTGTTATGGGAACTTTGACTATCCTCTAGTGGTGCTGGAACCAGGGTCCTGGGGTGCTGCTGCATGCCCCAGCTTGCAGTAGTAATAAAAAACACCAAATACATGGTTTCCATCATGAGCACCCCCACTATAAAAATTGTTCCAGAATCCCTGCTATCCTCTGAGATTCAAATTTTCCTTTAAAAATCTCTTCATTCTCTGAATATTATTACACACTAATCATTGATAAGGAAGGTTCTTATTGGTAAGAAAGATTCATGATACTAAGGAATAGTAGGAGGGAGAACAGCACAATAATGACAATGGATTTCAAGAAGGCAGACTTTAGCAAACTCAGGGAGTTGGTAGGTAAGATCTCATGGGAAGCAAGTCTAAGCAGAAAAACAACTGAAGACAAAGAGACATTATTAAGGGCACAAGAGCAAACTATCGCACTATGTAGGAAAGATAGGAAGTATGGCAAGAAACCACCCCTGGCTTAACCAGGAGATGTTCGATGATCTAAAATCAAGAAAGAGTCCTACAAAAAGTGGAAACTAGGTCATATTACAAAGGATGAATATAAACAAATAACACAAGTATGTAGGGACAAAATTAGAAAGGCCAAGGCACAAAATGAAATCAAACTAGCTAGAGACATAAAGGGTAACAAGAAAACATTCTGCAAAGACATTATAAGCAAGAGGAAGACCAAGGACAGGGTAGACCCATTACTCAACGGGGCGGGGGTGGGAGGCAGAACAAAAACAGAAAATGTGGAAAGGCAGAGGTGCTTAATGACTTCTTTGTTTTGGTTTTCACCGAAAAAGTTTAGTAGTGATTGGACGTCTAACATAGTGAATGCCAGTGAAAATGAGGTAGGATCAGAGGCTAAAATAGGGAAATAATAAGTTAAAAAATACTTAGAAAGTTAAAGGTCTTCAAGTAACCAGGGCCTGATGAAATGCATCCTAGAATACTCAAGGAGCTATCTGAGGAGATATCTGAGCCATTAGTGATTATCTTTGAAAAGTCATGGAAGATGGGAGAGATTCAGAAGTCTGGAAAAGGACAAATATACTGCCAATCTATAAAAAGGGAAAGGAGGACAACCTGGGAAATTACAGACCAGTCAATTTAACTTCTGTACCTGGAAAGATAATGGAGCAAATAATTAAACAATCAATTTGCAAACATATAGAAGATAATAAGGTAATAAGTAACAGTCAGCATGGATTTGTCAAGAACAAATCATGTCAAACCAACCTGATAGCTTTTTTTGACAGAGTAACAAGACTTGTGGACAGGGGGAGAAGGAGTAGATGTAGTATATCTTGGATTTAGTAAAGCTTTTGATACTGTCATGCATGACCTTCTCATAAACAAACTAAGGAAATGCAACCTAGATCAGTGGTTCTCGAAGCCGGTCTGCCGCTTGTTCAGGGAAAGCCCTTGGTGGGCTGGGCCAGTTTGTTTATCTGCCACGTCTGCAGGTTCAGCCAATCACGCCTTCCTCTGGTTGTGGTTCGCCGCTCCAGGCCAATGGGGGCGGTGGGAAGGGTGGCCAGCACATCCCTCAGCTTGTACTGCTTCCCACAGCTCCCATTGGCCTGGAGCGGTGAACCACGGCCAGAGGAAGGCGTGATTGGCTGAACCTGCAGACGTGGCAGATAAACAAACTGGCCCAGCCCACCAAGGGCTTTCCCTGAACAAGCGGCGGACCAGCTTTGAGAATCACTGACCTAGATGGAGTTACTATAAGGTGGGTGCATAACTGGTTGGAAAACCATTCCCAGAGAGTAGTTATCAGTGGTTCACAGTCATGCTGGAAGCACTAACAAGTGGGGTCCCGCAAGGCTCAGTTCTGGGTCCAGTTCTTTTCAGTATCTTCATCAGTGATTTAGATAATGGCATAGTGAGAGCACTTATAAAGTTTGTGGACGATACCAAGCTGGGAGAGGTTGCAAGTGCTTTGGAGGACAGAATTAAAATTCAAAATGATCTGGACAAACTGGAGAAATGGTCTGAAGTAAATAGATGAAATTCATAAGGACACATGCAAAGTACTTCATTTTGGAAGGAACAATCAGTGTTCATATACAAAATGGGAAATGATTGCCTAGGAAGGAGTACTGCAGAAGGAGCTCTGAGAGGTTATAGTGGACCACAAGCAAAATATGAGTCAACAGTGTAACACTGTTACAAAAAAAAAAAAAGTGAACATCATTCTGGGATGTATTAGCAGGAGTGTTGTTATCAAGACACAAGAAGTAATTCTGCTCTATTCCACTCTGATTAGGCCTCAACTGGAGTATTGCATCTAGTTCTGGTCACTACATTTCAGGAAAGTTGTGGACAATTGGAGAAAGTCCAAAGAAGAACAACAAAAACGATTAAAGGTCTAAAAACATTACCTATGAGGGAAGATTGAAAAAATTGGGTTTGTTTAGTCTGAAAAAGAGAGGACAGAAGGGACATGATAACAGTTTTCAAGTACATAAAAGGTTGTGACAAGGAGGAGGGAGAAAAGTTGTTTTTCTTAACGACCGAGGATAGGACAAGAAGCAATGGGCTTGAATTGCAGCAAAGGAGGTTTAGATTGGACATTAGGAAAAAATTCCTAATTGTCAGGGTAGGGTTATGCACTGGAATAAATTGCCTAAGGAGGTTGTGGAATCTCCATCACTGGAGATTTTTAAAATCAGATTAGACAAACACCGGCAGGGATGGTCTAGATCAGGCCTGCACAACTTGTAAAGCAGCGAGGGCCATATTACTCCAAAGAAAACAGTGGAGGGCCGAACCCCCCTGGCCCTGCTGAAACATCCCCCCCCAGCGCTGCCCAGCCCTGCCGAAACATCCCCCCCAGAACCGCCCAGCCCCTCAAAACACATCCCCCACTCCAGCGTCGCCCGCCCCGCGAAACAAACCCTCCTTCCCCAGTGCCACCCTGCTAAAACAGCTCTGGCCAAAAAGGAAGAATTGGGGAGGGGGGCGAATGCATGTGATACTTTATTAAGAATTTTTCAATTAAATCAAACAATTTTTAAAATTATTTTAATTTTTTTATGAATCATGGAAAAATGAAAAACACCTGTTCTGTTGAAAGAAAACATTTGTACTTTTCATAATTACCTTGCAAATTTAATGAGAGATATTACATTTCTTTTCGGCAACAAGCTTGTCATATTCAGAGGTCATATCTGAAGTGGATATTTTCATATTGTCTTCCAGATGGTCATAAGTCAGAAAAGAATGTTGCTAGTTTTTATTCATGTTCATGATGGAAAATGTTTGTTCACATACATAAGTGCTTCCACAATGCTGAATGTTTTCAGTGCAACTTCGATAAGATTCTTGTATTTTTCATCATCCAGACTTTTGTAGAAGTCCTGTAGGCTGCTTTCTCTGTGCTTATTTCGGTAAACTGCCGAACACTGAAGTTCAATAACCTCCAACTGCAAATCTAGTGGCACTTCCTCTGGATCCACAGAAAAGGGATCTTCAATCAGCTTCAACTGGATGTCTTCTTCTTTAGACAAAGTAAGTTTTCTGTCAAATTCTTCAATCAAAAGATTGATGTGCGTTGCATATTTTCTCCTAACTCGGCATGTTTGTGCTGAGGGATACACTGTGCACAAGTGGGAAAGTGACACATTTCACCTTTTGACAGCTGACCTCTGAAAAGTTTCAATTTCATTTTGAAAGCTTTCACTGCTGCACATATTTGAAATATAAGGTGATTTTTTCCCTTAAGTTGAATGTTGAGATCATTCAGGTGTGCTGTAATATCACAAAAGAAAAAAAGATCTTGATTCCAGGACTCATTTTCAAGCTCTGGGAATTTTATTGGCCCATTTTCCAGGAATTTTGCTACCTCCTCTTTCAAAGCAATGAAATGCTGGAACACTCTTCCTCGACTCAACCACCTCACTTCTTTATGGTAGATTAAGTTGCTGCACTCGGAGTCTACCCCTTCAAGAAAGGCTTGAAATGTCCTATGTTTTAGTCCTCTAGAATGGATGTAGTTTACAATGGAAACTACCACTGACATTACATGCTCAAATTTTAAGACTCTGCTACACAAAACCTGCTGATGTATAATGCAGTGATGTTTGGTTATTAGAAGAGTAAATGCTCCAACATTTTTTCCGCACATAGGTGGAGCACCATTAGTACAAATGGCCACCAAGTTTGTGAAATCTAATCTTGACTTATCATTCATGCACTTTATCACTTAACTGGAGGTTTCTTTTCCGGTGTGTGACTCGTCATGGAGCACATGCCAACATGTTCTTCAGTAATTTCAAAGTTTTTATTAATACCGCTAATAAAAATAAGAAGTTGGGCGTGTCTTTTAAATTGATGCTTTCATCCACAGCTAGGGAGTAAAAGCAGAATTCACTAACTCTCTGTTTTAACTGATCACTTAGTTTGGTAGAAATGTCAGCTGTTCTTCTCTGTACAGTCATGCATGACAGACTGACATTCTCAAATATTCCCCTCTTTTCTGGACATAACTCAGACACAGCAATCAACATACACTTCTTAAAAAACTCGCCTTCTGTGAAGCATTTTCCAGCAGCAGCAATCTCCTTAGAAATTTGAAAACTTACTTTAGTAACCATATCGTTCTCAGTACCCACTTTCTTGAAAATTTGCTGTTCTCCACCAAGGTTTTTCGCTAAACCGGCTGCTTCAATTATTTTTTCATTTGGGTTCAATTTGGTGAGATTGGGATGTTTAGTTTCAAAGTGCCACCAAAGGTTGTATTCTTTCGGAATAGCTAACGTTTCGCAACACATGAGGCGCAGTATTTTGTCTTTGGAAACAGTACGTAAGTATTTATTCGTCCATTCATTGTTGAAAACTTTGTGCTCTGATTCTATTTTTCTCTTGTTCTTTTTGCTCATGGTATCCATTATGAAGCTCAAGATTTTGTTAAATAAATTCACACACAAGGGAAACATTCACAGTCACACACAAAGAGAAGAGATATCTCACGGAGCAAGGCACACTAGCAAGGCACTGATGGTGTGTGGAAGCCTGTAGAGGGGAAAAGAAATGCCGCGCTTAGGGTGACCAGATCACAGCAGTAAAATAGGACCCGCCCCCTCCCCTCTTGGCCTCACCATCACACCCCTTTTCAACCCCCCAGGGGTCACTATATTACTGCACATAGCAGTACCAAAAATTAAAATACTGAAAATGGATGCCCCTCTCCAGCCACCGACTTGTCACTCGCCTTCTCACCCCTCACCAAGTATAAAGCCTCACCCCCACTGCCCGCCCGCTCAGCTCGTCATCCCCCCATGAAATAAAGGAAGGGGAAAAGGGAGACAGTTTGAAGGGATTTTCTGGGGCTATCAACTAAGGGGAGAGGAAAGGGGGGCAGTGTGAAGGGATTGGATGCGACTATCCAACACACAAACACAGTGGCCACAGGGAGTCTGGGGTCGGGGGGCAGTGTGATAGGGGCAGGGCAGGTGCAAAACACACACACACACACACACACACACACACACACACACACACACACACACACACACATATATATCTCCCCGGGAGATTTCCTGGCTGCTCACAGACAGTTCAACCCCCCTCCATCACTATGGAGGCCGCCCTGGGACCAACCGGTGCAGTAGCAGCCCCGCCCCCAACTGAAGGGGGGGGAGTTTGGGAGAGGGTCTCGGACCAGTCTCCACCCCCCGAGCTGCGGCTCGAGCCCAGGCCGGGCACCCCTCCCCTCACTTGGCACTTACTGGCTCTGCCTCATGCCCAGCGCTTCCTGCCTCAGCAGGCCCCAGAAGTGACGCACTCGCTGTACGCCAGGCGGGGGGAGCGGGAGATGGAGACACGTGTGGCTCTGGCCGTTAGGGCAGTTGGAGCGTGGCATGCGGGGCTGTGAGGCGCCCCCCACTCCGCTGCTTGCCCGCAGGCCGCACAGTGAGCCCCCGGGGCCATATGTTGTGCAGGCCTGGTCTAGATAATACTTAGTCCTCCCATGAGTGCAGGGGACTGGACTAGAAGACCTCCGCTCCAGTCCTATGATTCTATGAATCAGAACTACACATCCTCAATTCACCTCAATTTGCTCTAAAGAGCTGCTTAATGCATGAATAGAGGAGGGCTTTTCAGTGTTTTTTAGAGGGAAAGAGGGAAAAAGACACATACATAGGGATTCACAAGACTTTGGGGGAAAATGGGTATGAGTAATAAATTTCCCCAGAATTGCAACATTTCTTCCAAATGTTAATACTTTTATGAACAAGATGTTGATAGGGATTCATGACTCTATTTTGGCAGTAGTTTATTACTAGCAGTACCACTGATGTGCTCTATGACCTTGGGCAAGTTATAGGCAGCCAAATTTGGCCTCAATCTGTCTCTGCCTCAGTTTACTCATTAATATAATTATTACAATAATAGCTATCACATGAGAGTGTTGTGTGGTTTTATCTGCTAGTAATATTGCTAACAACTACTTTGTTGGGGAATTTAGAACATTGTACAAGAGAAATGTTTATCAAAACTCTATATTAAGAGTTTAATATAAAAGTAAAGCACTTATGGCTGGATCAGCTGCTGAGTCCTCAGCACTAGACTGGACAGAGCCCTTGGATATTACAGTGCTGGGCATTATAGAAAACTCTTAGGGAGATGTGTTCATGAAATTGAAAAAAACAAAACCAAACCTGAAAACAGTTTTGTTTGTTGATTTTAACATTCTGTTGCAGTGAGTACTACCCAGACACTGTGACATTGTGCTCAGGCCTAAGAACCAAAAGTGAAACCATTAAAAAACAAAAACAAATGAACAAATTTTCTTAGTGTACATAAAGTGAACTAGGAATACTGGGTCAGAACAATGGTCCATCTAGCTCTGTATTCTGTCTTCTGACAGTGGCCGGTGCCAGATGCTTTAGAGGGAATGAACAGAACAGGGTCATTATCAAGTGATCAATCCCCTGTCATGCACTTCCAGCTTCTGGCAGTCAGAGGCTAGGAATGCGTAGACCATGGGGTTGCATCCCTGACCATTTTGGCTAATAGCCTTTGATGGCCCTATTCGCCATTAACTTATCTGTTTGAACTCCATTATAGTTTTGGCCTTCACAACATCCCCTGGCAGCGTCACTTTTGTCCACAATGAATATAAACAAGTCAAAATACCAAACACAACTATCTGATGCACACCTTGCTGCAAAGTGACAAAACTGAAGCGTTGCCTGCTGTCTGGCAAACACTAAAAACTCTTTGGCAGGTGAAGAATTGTATAAATTTCTATGGCAGTTTTATTATTTCTAAGAAATTCAAAATAAAAAATGCATTATAAACTTTTTCTTTTCTGAACACTATCTTCAGTGACATTATTGGCCCGCTGGAATGATTTGAGGACTGGCACCGGCCCTAAGGTAAATTGAGTTTGAGACCCTTGATTTAAAGGGACTGTATCACCTTAAAACTCTTGTTAGAAAATGAGACAAATAAGTGAAGAGGCAGAGAATATAACATGAGCAAAAAAATGTGATGTGATTATGCGTCTGTTCTCTAGGAGTCACAGGTAATATGAATGTTAAGTTAGGAATGTTTGCTATAATAATCAGATGTCTGGGGTATGCCTGACTGAACCCTGTTTGGCTTCTCTCAGCCCTCCCCTGATCTAAATTTTGAACAGACATTTAATATATTTGGGAAAGGAAAGGAAGTACTTCTTCACACAGGTTTCAGAGTAGCAGCCATGTTAGTCTGTATCCACAAAAAGAACAAGAGTACTTGTGACACCTTAGAGACTACCAAATTTATTTGAGCATAAGCTTTCGTGGGCTACAGCCCACTTCTTCACACAGTGCACATTGAACCTGTGGAACTCATTGCCAGGGGATGTTGTTCTGACCCAGTATTCTTAGTTCACTTTATGCACACTTTAAGAAAATGTGTTCATTTGTTTTTGTTTTTTAATGGTTTCATTTTTGGTTCTTAGGCACAAGCACAATGTCACATTTTTCTCAATCTTCCCATCTCTTTCCTTTCTCCAGAAGCCCCTACTTATTACCCCATCTCTCCACCATCCCACATCTTTGCGGCATCTCTCTCTCCATCACCCTTCCTTCTTCATTCACTCTTTATGACATTCCAGAGTGCAATCCAGACCTACCTTGCAACCTGGGATGCCTCACAATGCTTTGCTGCTGTTGCTCTCAAGCTGAGCCCCTCGCATACAATGGGGGTCAATGTACAACAGTTGCTACTTTAAAGAGAGCTACCCAAACAGTTCAGTTTAAAGACAACACTGATTAGTTTTGATTAAAAATGAAACAAGTCTTTTGTCTTCGTTGGTGGAAAAAACAGAAATATGGACAGGGAGAGAACGAATACCTGGGGTGGTTTTGCCCCTCACTTTTATAGTCCAGTCACCTTTTGAAATGCATTTTGCTCAGGGTTACCCCTAGATAAAGTTTATTCCCGCTGTGAGGTTGGAGTCATGGAGCCTCCTGATGAAAGATTCCATGCGGTTGTTTGCTAAAATGTAGATTGATCTGTTCCTTCACCTCCTCTCTTGCTTGCCAAAGAACGGCCACTTGACAAGTGATTGCCCCTCAACTGACTAAAAGTGTCAGCTTGTCGTTTGTCTTTCAAAACAGGTTTATCCACTTCTCAGACACAAATTACGAGTCATAATTTCAGTTTATGTTCATAACTTTACATATCATGTTACAATGCATATTTCACCATGATATTATAGACCAGTGAGTTACCAGTTTTTAAGTGATATGTCACAAGGCATATTTTGTACAAAGATTATTATTGTACAAAGGCTGTAAGGTGTGAATACAGGGGTGCATTTGGTCACAGCCTCCCAATTTTCTCTTCTCTATTTCTCTCTCTTCTTGCCGTCCCATATTCCTTTGTTCCTTCTTTATTTTCCTCTCTCACCCGGTCTTTCATTTCCTGCCCCACCCACCACTATCCCTCTACAGCTGGTCCATCCACACACTCAGTAACACATCAATTCAACTCACATGTAAGCACTTCATGTATCTGTTCCCCCTTCTACACACAAAACACACACACGCACTCCACAAAACTGCCCCCACAACACAAAATCCACATATCCAGAACCAGGAGATAGGGGTTTATTTAGAAGGGTGGAGAATGTGAGTTTGGGATAGGCAAGGCAAGAAGAACTCCAGGAGAGTGGCAGTAAGGTTTATGGTAGTACAGACATTAGCTGCTGAAGTCAGGGCCCCTGGGCTGGAACCAAGGGCCTGGCTTCCCCTACCAGCACAGAATGAGTGGCACAGTCTGGGCAACGAACTTGAAGACTGTCTGGGTCTGTTCAATCTAGTTACCTAGGGACTGGCTCAGCCAGGGCAGTGAATTTAAGGATTACCTGGGATCGTGTGGAAGAACTTGATAGTACTCTGGAAGGGGAGGACTATTGTGACTTTGCCGGATAGCTAAGACACAAAGATGTGTCCTGTGAAGCAAGAGATGAGCTGGTGACTGTAAGAAGAAAAGTATCAGGATGGCAGAGCTAATCCCCAGATGAGGTCAGAAGGAGGCACTCCAGTGGTGAGTAGAGGTCTCCGTGACAGATGGTCATAGAAAAAATATTATATTCCAACAGGACTTCTGAATCAAATAATTGACTTTGATAGGAACTGAGGTTACAATACTCAAATTTAAAATTAAAGAGTGCACAGATTGAGACTGAGAAAAAAACCCAGCAGTATACTTTTTTTCCCCTTGATAATGCCTACAGCTGGAAGGGATCTCATCACAGATTATGAAATAGCACACTATCAGCTGTTCAGTGTTTGGGTACATCAGACAGTGGAGACAAGTTCACTTTTGCAAAAGCTCTCTGGAGTTGAACTAGACAATTTCTTCATGAGATAACAATAATAATATAAAAATGCTGAACTTCCATGTCAACTTTAATCTGCAGCTCTCAAAGAGTTTTTGAAACAATAACCAAATGAGCCTCACAATACCTTGGAGGAGCGGATAAAGAGATACTGGAATGCAGGCACCGGCGTATAGACTAATGTTCATAGATTTCAAGACCAGAAGGGACTATTATGATCATTTAGTCTAACCTCCTGTATAAGGCATAGAATATCCTCAGAATTATTCCTACAGCAGATCTTTTAGAAAAATAAAAATATTTATTATGATGATGGGGTGAGATGCACCAGCTGATTCTAAAAGTGCACAGCAACAATATATACATGTTTAGGACAGGAAATGAAGAAGAATAATGTATCAAATTGGAACTGCAGGAAGAATTTGGAAGCAGTTGGATTTTTGTCCAGGACATCAGATTCAACACCTATGCTCTTACACAAAGTGAAACAGGACCATTAATGACCACAAGTGTTAGGACCTTGATTCTTTATCACATCTGAAAAATGATAGCACAATACCCCCTAGGGCATCAAAATTTGAGTAACATACTATGTTTTCCTTCTTCAATATGTTTACTGTTCTCCTTGCCTCAATAACACGGTTTAAATTTATATTACTTTGAGATAGAAGTAGATTCATCGATTCCAAGGCCAGAAGGGACCATTGTGATCACCTAGTTTGACCTCCTGCATAACATAACCACAGAACTTCCCCAAAACAATTCTTGGAGCAAAACTTATAGAAACATAGATAGGAGAAGAGTGAAAGAGAGCCCTATAGACACCGTAAGTTATGAGGTTCATCTTTTATAAAATGTCTTATATCAGAAGAAGAAAGAGTCACTCTATGAAATTTCATCACTTTCTCATCCACAGTGCTAGTGAATCACCTTCCTATAGTTCCTATACACTTACTAAAATTTTACTTGTTGTGCAAATGCACACAGTTCTCTGTTTTCCCAGTATTTTGTCTCTAGGGTTATTGATGTGTGACTGACATCAGTTGTTTTCATCTTATTCAAACATTATATTAAAAAAATTAAATTACAGTTCTTTTGAGATAGGGCGGCTCTAGCTTTTTTGCCACCCCAAGCATGGCAGGCAGGCTGCCTTCAGTGGCATGCCTGTGGGAGGTCCCTGGTCCCTCGGCTTCAGAGTACCTGCCGCCGAATTGCTGCTGAATCCATGGGACCGGTGGACCTCTTGCAGGCAAGCCACCGAAGGCGGCCTGACTGCTGCTTCACAGAGGCCAGCAAGGCGCCTCTCGCAGCTTGCCACCCCAGGCAGGTGCTTGGAGCACTGGTGCTTGGAGCCGTTGCTGTTTTCAGAAGATATAAATGAAGCTTTACTGCCACCTCTTGAAAGAAGCAATTTTTAGGGCTGTTCCATTACACATCTCCGTCCTCAGCCAGTCATAAGAGAGTCATTCACTCACAAATCGAACAATAAAACTTACCTACACATTCAAAAAGATCAAAGTGCATTGCAACTTATAA
Organism: Gopherus flavomarginatus; assembly: GCF_025201925.1. Taxonomy (NCBI): domain Eukaryota; kingdom Metazoa; phylum Chordata; order Testudines; family Testudinidae; genus Gopherus; species Gopherus flavomarginatus. The sequence continues at coordinate 201,134,660 of NC_066618.1, forward strand.
GCCCCATTCTACATATCCAAACACAATGAGACTGGTTGTGTTTGCCTTTATGCTAGTGTAAATCAGGAGTAACTCCAATGAAGTCAGTGGCATTATATGAGTGTAAAGCGGGGGTAGCGTTGAGGAGAATCAGGCCCAAAAGTATCATTTCAAAGACTTGGGGGGAATTTTTACTGTGGCATGGAGATTAGACACATAAGGATCATTAGGAACAGCTACATTCACGTGTTTTGATAATCTCTGAGTTTCTTTTATAATTACCAGTAGAACCGGCAACAGCTGACATCCTTACTGATTGTAAAAAGAGAGAGGCAAAGGACTGAATGGGCATAGAGTGAAATATTCTCTCATCCCTAGACCAGGTCTACACTTAAAACTTTTGCCAATATAGTAATGTTGGTTAGGGTCTGATTGTCATTTTACAACATTTTAATACCGACCTAAGCCTTAGGATAGATGCAGTTATACCAGCAAAAAAGTGCTTTTGTCAGTACAGTTTATTTTGTTTGGGGAACTGGTATAAGCTATGACACCCAAAGCACCCCTTGGCCAGTATACACTGTGTCTATACTAGGAGCCTTTACCTGTGTAGCAGTGTGGTGCAACTTGCACTAGTGCTATTGCTTTTCTTTTGATGCACACAGGATTTCAGTCAATCCCTCAACATTTACAAGCACCAGATGTACCAAAAAATAGTAAGAGACAAATATTAAAACAAAAAGTACCCTGGAAGTCAATAACATCTTTTCATCTTGTACAAATAGCTACACATAACCTATTAATGATAAAACCAAAGATTGAAATAAGCTAACACAGATAACACAATGGTGCCAAAAAAGCCCTTAATAGAAACCAGTAATTGTTTTATTTAATTTTAAACGTTCTTAAACAATAAACACATTATTGTAAAAGTTTTTGTTAAAATAAAACACCAGCAAAACATAATACTCAGAAAAACAGTGATTCTGTCATTCTATTCTTGTCAAAAGGCAAAAAAATTAGAAAAGTTTTGCAACACTAGAAAACAGCTTTTATGTTCTGTCAGTAAGGAACTTCCAGCATTAAGCACAATTGTCCAGTGCCTTGTACCTTGTGCAGTCATTTACACCTGTTCAAAGTGAGTTTCAAATGCTGCTGCGTGGATCTGGTAATATTTCATAGTCACTTTGCACAAAGTGCATGACAGTGAAAAATCTGGCATGTCTGTTTTTTCTTAGTATTGAGTTTGGGGCAAACACGATCTATACCTCCCACAGCTGGGTACGTTTCTGACTGCAGCAGAAGCAGGTGGTCAGTTGAGCAGGGTGCCTCAACCGCTGTTGCATGAGGTCTCCCAATGCCATAGTGTGGAGGGGAATTTGGCAAGGAACCAAGAGTATGTGTCCATGACTACATGTATCTACTCTCCATTCTTTTCCATCGTGGTGATGAAAGGTTATATGAGGCACAAGAGCTACTGCAGCCCTGATGCTGCAGTGGCTGCCATGGAGAAGCTTTGCTGCCATTTCATGCCTTTTGGAAGGTATTGGGAAGGATTCATTTTTCTTCCCATCCATTGCAACCTACAGAACTCTCCAGCACATAATACTGTTAGTGTTATTGTTCAGCAGTAGCCTTATTTGACAAACCTCTTGCAGTAAGAATTAATCTTGCCGTCTCTTTATTGATAGAATTTGGTATTTTTTGAATGTTTAAGTAACCCACTTTGCTTTTAGTTCTCATAATGGAGTGCATAATCTATATACCTCATCAGGGTTGCTATGGTTAAAGCTTCACAGTAATTTCCTTTATAAACCCATTCATCTTTTACAGTATTGGATTATAACAATTTTAATCTGGAGGAATTTAAACATAGCATTAGAACATTAAGTATTAAAAACGCTACAGTGTTCAGGATGGAGCATACAAAAAATTCAAAGCTATTACAGACAGTCCCTTCTTTTATTCAACTTACTGAGAATAGATGGAAGGAGTAAGGATGGAATTAGCCTTATATCTTTCATTTCCTGGTATAGATAACAACGTATATATTATTAAACATCAGCTTTTGTGTTTCTTTTCCTTCACTTTCAGATTTATAAAAATTAAATGCAAAATCCCTATGTAATACAATATTAATTGCACACAGTTCAAGGTAAAACAAATCAGAAAAAAAGGAAAAGTTAAGTAGTAAAGGTTATGGGCACAAGACAAAAATGGGAGCTTTAAGGCAGATTTTAAAATACATTTTTGGCCTCTAAATCCTAGATTTAAAAAATATTTGTGTTTGCTTTCTTGCATTACACATTCACAACTTGTCTGCTAAGAAAAAAGGGGGCATCTGAAGAAATGGTAGGATTATGATATTGGAGATGCAATGCAATGAAATCTAACTAAAGGGAAAATTACTTTTGTTAAAGTTTCCATGCCTCTTCAGTTACAGGCTGATGGAGATTCTCATATAGATGAGACCTCCAGTAAGTGCTTCAGTAAAATCAGGTAACACTGGACTTACTATGTATTTGTATACATCAACAAATTTTCAGGCCTCCGTTATAAACCATAAAGCAGTAAAACAGTTCACAAGCCTATTTTGCCCCCTTTGGAGGTCACCATAAAGTTTACATACCAGAGACACAAGCAGAAAATAGACTGAGTGGATATTTCTCAGTCTGCTCTAAGAATTTAATGTTATGCACTATATGGTCAGAAGCACCATAACTGATGTTTTTAAAACAGTTACCTAATGGCAGAGCCAAAACAATTTCAGTAAGCAGTAAAGCTGCTGAGGAACAGGTGGGAAGTCCTGAAAGTCACATTAATAAATAAGTAAATAAAGCAAACTGTAGTCACTCTCTGTATTCTGAATGAAACTCCCTGCAAACAGTAGACCTACAAGGTTCAATTCCTCCTGCATCCAAGCTCCATTTTGCATTGGGAGGTGGCCAATAAGCAGCCAGTTAAGACTCCTTGATTCCACGCCCCCCAGAGGAGGCTGCACACCACAGTCTGGGGACCATTGGTATAGCCACAGACCTTAACCATTTACTACAGAGCCTTGAACTGGAACACAGAATAAAGGATGAGCCTGGGTGTTGCTACCAACTACCACAGAGTGGTACTGCTTGGAGCAGCAAACTAGAAGACTGCCTGAGTCACTGCAGGAGTCACAGGGTCAGGGAGGCAGGCATGAGGACTGCCTAATGTTGTTTGAGCATTCCCAAAGGGGAATCACAATGTGATCTGGTGAGAGGCCTGAGTCATGATGCAGCTGTGCTGTGACTCTGTGAGCAGGAGGAGAGCTGCAGATGGTAGAAAGAAGAAAGGGGGTGCTGAACTGGGCTGAGCTAATCTCCAGGACTGCCCGAAGAGGGTGCCTCCCAGCAGTGAGTAGAGAGCCCTATGACACCATCTCTAATAGACTCATAGACTCATAGACTCATAGGTCAGAAGGGACCAATATGATCATCTAGTCTGACCTCCTGCACAAGGCAGGCCACAGAACCCCACCCATCCAATTTTATAACAACCCCTAACCCAGGACCGAGTTATTGAAATCCTCAAAATTGGTTTAAGGACCTCAAGCTGCAGAGAATCCACCAGCAAGCGACCCGTGCCCCACGCTGCAGGGGAAGGCGAAAAACCTCCAGGGCCCCTGCCAATCCGCCCTGGAGGAAAATTCCTTCCCGACCCCAAATATGGCGATCAGCTAAACCCTGAGCATGTGGGCAAGACTCACCAGCCAGCACCCAAGAAGGAATTCTCTGCAGTAACTCAGTTCCCATCCCATCCAACATCTCCCCGCAGACCATTGAGCAGACCTATCTGGTGGTAATCCAAGATCAATTGCCCAAATTAACAATCCTATCATAACATCCCCTCCATATACTTATCAAGCTTGGTCTTAAAACCAGAAAAGTCTTTTGCCCCTACTACTTCCCTCGGAAGGCTGTTCCAGAACTTCACTCCCCTAATGGTTAGAAACCTTCGTCTAATTTCAAGTCTAAACTTCCTAATATCCAGTTTATACCCATTCGTCCTCGTGCCTACATTAGTACTAAACTTAAATAATTCTTCTCCCTCCCTAACGTTAACCCCCCTAATATATTTATTTTAGAGCAAGCATATTCCCCCGCAGCCTTCTTTTGGCCAGGCTAAACAAGCCAAGCTCTTTGAGTCTCCTTTCATAAGGCAGTTTTTCCATTCCTCGGATCATCCTTGTAGCCCGTCTCTGAACCTGTTCCAGTTTGAATTCATCCTTCTTGAACATGGGACACCAGAACTGCACACAGTATTCCAGATGGGGTCTCACCAACGCCTTATATAACGGTACTAACACTTCCTTATCCTTGCAGGAAATACCCCGCCTGATGCATCCCAAAATCGCATTTGCTTTTTAACAGCCGTATCACATTGGCGACTCATAGTCATCCTGCTATCAACCAGTACCCCAAGGTCCTTCTCCTCCTCCGTCGCTTCCAACTGATGCGCCCCCAACGTATATCCAAAATTCTTACTATTAATTCCTAAGTGCATGACCTTGCACTTTTCACTATTGTATTTCATCTTATTTCTATTACTCCAGTTTACAAGGTGGTTCAGATCTTCCTGAATAGTATCCCTGTCCTTCTCCGTGTTAGCAATACCCCCCAGCTTTGTGTCATCCGCAAACTTTATTAGCACATTCCCGCTCTTTGTGCCAAGGTCAGTAATAAAAAGGTTAAATAAGATCGGTCCCAAAACCGATCCTTGAGGGACTCCACTAGTGACCTCCTTCCAGCCTGACGGTTCACCTTTCAATACGACCCACTGGAGTCTCCCCTTTAACCAGTTCCTTATCCACCTTATAACTTTCATATTCATCCCCATCTTTTCCAATTTAACTAACAGTTCCCCATGCGGGACCATGTCGAACACCTTACTGAAATCTAGGTAAATTATATCTACCGCATTTCCTTTATCTAAGTAATCCGTCACCTTCTCAAAGAAGGAGATCAGATTGGTTTGACACGATCTACCTTTAGTAAATCCGTGTTGCAATTCGTCCCAATTACCATTGACCTCTATGTCCTTAACTACTTTCTCCCTTAAAATTTTTTCCAAGACCTTACATACTACAGACGTCAAGCTAACAGGCCTATAATTACCCGGATCACTTTTATTCCCTTTCTTAAAAATAGGAACTACATTAGCAATCCTCCAGTCATACGGCACAACCCCCGAGTTTATCGATTGCTTAAAAATTCTCGCTAACGGGCTCGCAATTTCACGCGCCAGTTCCTTTAATATCCTCGGATGGAGATTGTCCGGGCCCTCCGACTTCATCCCATTGAGCTGTTCAAGCATGGCCTCTACCTCAGTTGCGGTAATATCCACTTCCATATCCACATTCCCGTTTATCATCCCTCCATCATCGCTAGATTCCTCACTAGTCTTGTTAAAAACTGAGGCAAAGTACTTGTTTAGATGTTGGGCCATGCCTAGGTTATCCTTAACCTCCATTCCATCCTCAGTGTATAGCGGCCCCACTTCTTCTTTCTTTGTTTTCTTCTTATTTATGTGGCTGTAGAACCTTTTACTATTGGTTTTGATTCCCTTTGTAAGGTCCAGTTCAATGCGGCTTTTAGCCTTCCTCACTTTATCCCTACATGTTCTGACCTCACCAAGGTAGCTTTCCTTACTGATCCTGCCTTTCCTCCACTCCCTGTAAGCTTTCTGCTTTTGTCTAATGCCCTCTCTGAGTTGCTTGCTCATCCAGTTTGGCCTACAACTCCTGCCCATGGTTTTTTTCCCCTTTCTTGGGATGCAGGCTTCCGACAGTCTCCGCAGCTGCGACTTAAAGTAATTCCAGGCCTCCTCCGCATTTAAATCCACTAATTCCTCCGTCCAATCCACTTCCCTAACTAATTTCCTTAACTCTTTAAAATTAGCCCTCAAGAAGTCGAAAACCCTAATCCCGGATCTACATTTGTTTATCCTTCCATCTAGTTTGAACTGAATCAGCTCATGATCACTCGAACCAAGGTTGTCCCCTACCACCATTTCTTCTACGAGGTCCTCACTGCTCACCAACACCAAATCTAAAATGGCATCCCCTCTCGTAGGTACTTCAACTACTTGATGAAGAAATCCATCCGCTATCACATCCAGAAAAATCTGACCCCTATTATTCTTGCAAGCACTCGTCCTCCAGTCTATATCCGGGAAGTTGAAGTCCCCTATAATCACACATTTCCCCTTTGTGTTTACTTCATTAAGGACATTAAAGAGGTCTCTATCCATATCCCAATCAGATCCCGGTGGTCTATAGCACACCCCAAGCACTATCTCAGGGGAAGCTCTAGTTGCTTTTTTACCCAGTGTGATTTTTGCCCAGACAGACTCTGTCTTATCCATTCCATCGCTTCTTATTTCGCTACAGTTAATTTCATCATTGATGTACAAGGCTACTCCACCACCTTTGCCTTTCTTCCTGTCTTTTCTAAACAGCACATAGCCTTCAATACCCGTGCTCCAGTCATGAGTACTATTCCACCAGGTTTCGGTTATCCCTATAATATCCGGTTTCACTTCCTGCACCAGTAACTCCAGTTCCTCCATCTTGTTACCTAGGCTCCTCGCATTAGTGTACAGACCTTTTAATTTTCGGCATTTGGCGTCAGTGACATTCTTTCCCCCATCGTGCAGAGACCTTCTATCACCAGCATCACCCGTTACTCTGGTTTCTACTCCACTATTCCTCCTTGGATCAAATCTTGGGACCGCAAGGGTATCCTCTCTCACTTTGTTTACTTCCCTCTCCAGGTCATATTCCGGCGTGGAGATCTCCCGAACATCTCCCAACCATCTCCCCCAACTTCCTAGTTTAAAGCTCTCTTGATGAGGTCGGCGAGCCTCCATCCTAGAAGTCTATTTCCCTCCTTGCTTAGATGAAGTCCATCCTGAGCGAACAGTCGTCTATCCGTAAACGCTTCCCAGTGACCGTACATCCCAAAGCCCTCCTTACAACACCACTCCCTGAGCCATCTGTTGATCGCCATAATCTTGTCACTCCTTCGTCGCCCCGCTCTAGGAACCGGCAGAATCCCACTGAAGATCACTACTCAATCACTTTTGTAAAAAAGCTGCTTTATTATGTACCCAATTAGGGTTGCCACCCATCCGGGTTTTACTCAGATAGTCTGGTTTTTGACTTCTGTGTCCAGATGCCATTAGGTAGAGGTCCCCAAATTGTGGAGCAGAGGGGTGTGATGAGACTGTTGGGGGGGCACAGAGGGTTTAGGTGAGCATCCATGGGGGCAGGGTGATAGCGCCACCCCTACCCCAGTTCTGCTCCCGCCCCAGCCTTGGCACCAGCTCCCAGCCTGTGACTGGCCTCATCCCCAGCCTCAGCATGGCTCCACACCTGGATGGGGGCCCGGCTTCCCGCCACCACCACAACCCAGCTGTGGCTCTGCTCTGGCCCAGGACTGAGGCTGTGGGCAGGGTAGGGCCGGGAGTGGAGCTGCACCAGGATGTGGGCCTGAATGTCGACCCCCACTGTGGTCTGGCTGTGGCTCCACCCCAACTGCGGATCAGTCCATAGACCCTGTCTCCTTACCCCTGTGTGTATGCCCCTGCCCAGCCATGCCTGGCTCTGGGGGTGGGGCAGGGCCTGGTTTTCACCCCGAAAGTCCAGTCGAAAAGGGATCCTGGCAGTGTCTGATCTGATGTACTGACCGGACATCAAAAACCTCGTTAAAGCGGGGTGGTGGGGAGGTGCCAGGTCATTAACCCACACTAGCTCCTGCACAGCTGGGGCCGTCTCCTATCTGCAGGCAGGCTCCTTGTCTGACTGCAGCAGCTCCCATCCCAGTTCCAGAGCAGAGGGAGTCCAGCTGGGTAGGAGGAGGGAGGTGGAGATGATCCAGCAAGCAATGGAGGGAGGAGGGAAGAGGCAGAACAGGGATCCTGAATGGTCCAATTACCACAATTAAAAAGGTGGTAATACTATAACCAATAGAACTAAGATATTCTGTAGAGCAGTAAGTGTTTGGGGCAACTGGAACATCAATAAATACAGTTCCATTCACTCTATTGCCCTTTTCAGCTTGGACCTTCTGCTTGTCTCCAACTTCATTTTAATCTTGATTTTGAACTCTCTTCTTCCCACCTTTCCTATGCCAGTAAATCTTCCTGTCTCCAGTTCTACAATATTTTTTATTCAGATTCCTGCCTTAAATCCTTAGCCATCACTTCTCACTGTGAGTGTTGCAATTCCCTTCTCTATGGCTTCCCCAGAGTCTGTTCTCCATATTCCAGTGTGTGCAGTGCGCTGCTGCATGCTTTGCCACACATACAAAGAAGCAAGTAGGACTATGTAACCATCATTCCAAAATTCCAGGATGTAGTTGAAAATTACCTTCTGTTGTTTTTTTTCATACACTCATTGAATTTGCTCCATCCAGCTTGATGGATTATTTCTTTATTTTGTATATTATCATCATTAAAAAAAAAATCAAAGTTGTTGGGAGCGGTTGGTTTTGTTTTGTTTTGTTTTAAAAACCACACCATTTTGGCATAACTAGATGGAGCTGTACTCTGCAATCATCATAACCCTTCACTTCACCGATGGAATTTTTTAAAATACTGGAGGAAAGATCTTACCCGTGCCTTTTGCTCCATCTCCATCATTAGTCTTTCATGTTGCTCAGCTATCGCCAGTGTTGCAGAATGGACTTTCTGATAGATCATCTCTCCTTCCCTTGTCTGAAAGGTGAACAGTCCTTCACCTGTGTCACACATCCTGGGATAAGATTTAGGGAGTGGGAAAAATGAAAAAAAAAGTGAGTACTTGTTTTATAACAGTTAAAAATTAATGCGCTGACCTCTATAATTCATGTGCTCACCCTGCTGTTGGAAAGGATGTCTCAATTTTCATAGCTAAATTTGTGGCATTTTGAACCTCTGCATGATTACTTCTACCAGCAAAGAAATGTATTCTGAGAGACATGTGTGTGCAGAACTATGTGAATGTAGCCTTTAGATTCAATTTTTAGGGGGTAGCTGTATCCACACAAAAAACAAGGACTCCGGTGGCACCTTAAAGACTAACAGATTTATTTGGGCATAAGCTTTCCTGGGTAAAAAACCTCACTTCTTCAGATTCAATTTTAGTCATCCAGTCAAAATAATCTGAACTGAATGAGAGGAGTCTTTATAATAAAATAAGAAACTTTTAGTAATGCAGTCAACTATTTATGGCATTGTTTCAGATGTCTGTACTGGTGACTAGGCAATTAAATTTAATTCGCTTAACCACTTCATTAAGGCTAAATGTACAAGGTACATCGTGCCTCCATTGTGCTGATATTTTAACAGCACATTGGCACTTCAGAAATGCCATTGCGGTCTATCACTGGAAAGAGGCTGTATTGAGAGCAAGCCTTAAAGGGTTTAAGAGATAATATTCAGATTGTTGGAGTATATTTGCACTAGGCAGCTTCTACAACTAGTCTGATGATTACAGAAGCCATTCAGTATGAATACGTTCTGTATTGTGAATATTATTTGTATTATACAATTAGATTAAAATAATGCAAATCACAATATAAATAAAATAATATTTTCTTCCTTTGCGAAGGTAAGTATTGTGCTGTCTTTCTCTCAGGACTCCCACGACAATACATGGAGGAAGAAGAGAGGTAGATAAGATGAAAAACTGAGCTAGAAAGATTTTTAAATGTGAATAAACATTCAAGGGCAGGAGGTTAAAATGAATATTTGTTCAAGAGGAAGAACTATGTGAAGGAGACATTTAGGGCCCTAGTTTCCAAACGACCTGCAACTTTGCCCCTGCAATATTGCATAAGCCCCCATAAACTCTACATTTATGCACGCAAATGGCATTTGCTCAGATAATTTGAGTAGTCAGTACACTGGGTGGTTTGAGCATGCAAAAATCAGCACATACATAATTGTGTGTGCAATTTTAGAGGCTGAGTTGAAATCGGGTTGTTAATTTGGTTCAGTATTAACAATCAAGAGTTTTGGTATCATTTGAGATAGGAAAATATTTGATTTTCTTTGCCATTAGTAAACAAATGTTTTCAACTGCTCAATAATTTCTGTTAAATTTATAAGACAAAGATTTTGAAAAGTGACTAGTGATTTTGTGCGTCTCCATTTTTTGATGACCCACTTGAGATACCTTTAAGGGGCCTAATTTTTCATAAAGGGCATAGCACCCACCTTCTGAATCTTTCCAAGTGTTTCATGTCTAGCAATGAAAAATCAAGGCATCCAAAATAACTAGTCACTTTCCAAAATCTTGGCCTTTTAAAAATTCCTATAGTTTTATTGATTTTTCTTATAAAAATCTTAAAAGTTGCTTTTACATTAATAAAAACAATTCTAATTCTACATAATGAGCTTATTTACCCTGCTTTAATAAACATCCATGAATAAATCCTCCTTCCAGACTAGGCATATTCATTAAAGCTGGTCAAAAATTTTCAAAATTTCAAGGAATTTTGTGTCAAAATTTGACAAAAAAGGATAAAAATTATATGAAAGTTGCACTTTTTTGACTAACTTTAATGTAACTTTCATACTTTTTTATCCTTTTTTGTCAAAAATTTGACACAAAATTCCTTGAAATTTTGAATTTTGAAAATTTCTGACCAACTTTAATATTAATAACACCTCCTGCAGTCCTTAATCTTATTTCTGTACTGGATTATTGTATTAAATTTCATGAAGAGGCTTAAACTGATCAACTGGGCCCTTTGATGACATCGAGACTGATCTTTACATAAAACATCAGGTGAGCATCAGTTCAGCAGTTTTTCCTGGAAGTGCTCAAGAACAGTTAAGATCAATCTCCAAAAATTGTTTCAAGGGATGTGCAGGGGAGGAATCATGGAGGACAGATTTTTGGTGCAAATATTTGCTAACAGTCAATAGAGATGTGCAGTTGAAAAGAAAAAAAAAAAAGAGTCACACTCTTTAGAAAGTCCAAACTCACTATAATATACTATATTTATCACCACACTTCCAAAACAAAAACCAGCTAACCAAAAAGATTCGATCAGTTTATACAAGGAGCAGTAGAGGGTTACTAGCAAGGTTGGCATTAATTCAATCAGCCAATTTGAAGGTAAAAATAAAAAAAAATTGTATTAAATTCTACTGAAGACTAAGATCTTTCTGTAAACTTTGAAAATATTTTTATGTATTTAGCCATAAGTCTCCAGGGAGCTTCTGGTACAAATGAAATGTCTCAAGAGATTTGAGACATTAACGCAACAACATTTTGGTTCCCTTAGGGCATCAAATAGCTGGCATTCAGCTCCTGTGTAAAGAGATCTTAATAAAATCCAAACAGCGTGAAATGGAAAGTCTGGAAAATATGATGAGTTTCACAAACTGAAATAAAACACTATCTCTTTGTTGGTTTCACAGGAGGAAAAAAAAATCAACAGGGATCACAATAAGAAAATAGTGAACAGGGTTTGATTAAGATTCAAGAGCTAAGCTGCTTATTTTAACAAACAAAGCATAATCACTAGCCAGAGCTGATACAATCAAAATCTACTATCAAACTAAAAAACAAGAAACAATGAAGCTGGTCCATGCGGTGGTATGGCAGCTCTCCATGCTGGTGAAGTCTAGTGTGGAGGTTGCATCTTCAGTTGGAACCAGAAAGTGTAGTGTATTATATTATGCCAGCATGAGGAAAGCTATTTATGGCAGCCTTCCAATAAATGTACTATTATTTCCCTAGCTAACGATTCACTATACATGCAACTGCTCAAAAGGGGGCAAAGGAGAATAATAGGCCTCATCCTCTAAGGTGCTGTGCGGGCTTAACTCCCTTTGAAGTCAATGGGATTTGAAGGCAATCAGCACTAGAGCAGGTCCAAATTTTTTTGGCAAAAAACTTTTTCTGTTGAAAATTTCCATTGTGTTCGAACCAAAACAAACGAGGCAATGTAGGGATTTGAACCCTGGTCTCCTACATGCTAGATGATCACCCTAACCATTGGGTTATTGGCTACAGGTACACTCATTTTTTCACAAAAAAGTTTGAAAGGTCTTGGTTTTGTTCCACATCAGAACAAAGACAAATTTCAAATATTTTTGCAAAATGGAACTGTTTTCCAGCCAGCCCTACTCAACACCGTGCAGGGCTGACCCTTATAAAAGGAAAATGGTCTCTGGAAAGACTCGATGGGACAAAGCTTCCGTGCTTCCACGTGGGCTTAGCACAGACAATTACTCTCTAAAGGAGGTGAATCCATGCCATGGATAGTACAGAGCAGAGTCTTTTTGTTCAGCGGTCTGGAATATTATGATACAGAAAGGTAACCCTAATTATTCATAATGTTTCCCTCAGACGACAAGTGGTTAGACTAGAAATAAAAGTCCAAGAACAATGAAATGTATATTGGCACACTGTGGGCTAGATTCACCCCAGCTGGCACAGGGGGATGCAAATTTAACCAGAGAAACCAGCTATAGCCTCAGGTGTGGGATGGACTCTTAGGGGTGGAGGTGGGGGTTAAGGAGGGAGGACATGTATTTTTACCACTGTTGGTCTACCCCAGGAACTATGCTGGGAAAGGGCAGCTTTACTTTCTTCCAGGAGCTCCATAGTAACCTTGCCAGCAGAGACTGCCAAGCATACATAGAATCAGCACATCTCTAACTGCTTTGCTTATTGTCTGGCTATGCCGAAAGAAGGACAGGAGACATTTGACATGGGTTTAATCAGGCTGCAACTTTATTATTAAATGTCTCGGATTAACTGGCAGATAAGTGTACTGTGCAGGTATCACAAACAGATAGTTAAGGGTTAATGTCTCTTTTACCTGTAAAGGGTTAACAAACAGGGAACCAAACACATGACCAGGGGACCAATCAGGAGACAAGATACTTTCAAATCTCAGTGGAGGGAAGCCTTTGTTTGTGTTTTTGGGGTTTTGCTTTGTTCTCTCTGGGTCCTGGAAGGGACTAGACGGGCAACCAGTTTTCTTGCCAATCTCCCTGCTACAGTCTTTTATAGTGAGTAATTTAGTAAGATAGGCGGTTATAGTCTTTTGATTGTTTCTGTATTTGCAAATGTGTAGTTTGCTGGAAGTATTTTAAATTGTATTTTGCTGGGGGGGGGGGGGGCTTTTTCTCCAGTCTCTAGAAGCTGACAGACCCTGTAATATTCCATCTTGAATTTACAGTGATTTTCTTTATTCTTTTTTTCTTTTATTAAAAGTTTTGCTTTTAAGACCTGTCTGATTTTTCCCCTTGTTGAGACTCAAGGGAATTGAGTCTGTACTTAACAGGGAAGGAGAAGGGAGACGAAGGGTGGAATCCCTTTGTTTTAGATTCACGGAGCTTGAATCTGTCTCTCTGTCCAGGAGACCTAATTTCTCTGTGTTGTGATTCAAGAAGTTTGAATCACAGTAATCTTCCAGGGTAACCCAGGGAGGGGAAGGCTGACAAAGGCAACAGTGAGGAAAGGGGTTTACTTTCCTTGTGTTAAGATCCAGGGGGTCTGGGTCTTGAGGGTCCCCAGGGAAGGTTATGGGGGGACCAGAGTGTATCAGGCACTCGAATTCCTGATTGGTGGCAGCTTATCAGATCTAAGCAGGTAATTAAGCTTAGGGGAATTCATACTAGTACCCATATTTTGGAGGCTAAGGTTCAGAATTGGGAATTATATTATGACAGCAGGTAACCTCATGTTTATGCTGTAATTACCCAGGAGGCTTTTACCAGCTCCCCCTTTTTTCGCCTCCAGCAAATCCATTGCTGGGACTTTACCACCACCCCCCCCCACCGCGCAAGAAGGTTAAGGTGAGCTATAAGAATGGGGGGTTGTCTCCTTGCATACCAATCATAGAAGTCCCCAACCAACCCCCTGTTTGTTCCTTTAATGAACACCTCTTTTTATGTCATTTTCCAAGCCATTTATCCGGTCACTGTATACCTTTCCTGTGGAGTATCTGCACTGGACATCTGCCCTACATTTAAAGAATGAGTTGCGACATATGGTCTACTGCCCACCATGCATGAACAGAGCCCACCTGAACCTGCTGTGGGGAAGGTGAAGAAAATCTCAACTGCACCCAAGCCAATATGGTGGTAAGGGCAAAATTCCTTCCCAGCCCGCCTTAAACAAGGGAAGGCTAGCATAATGCCCACAGTAGGTGTTGACCAAAACTGGTATTTTACCATCTAAAAGGGGAGGGAAGGTGGGTCCTGCATCTGTCCTGGTCCATGTAAAACGGGAGGCTTCAGGCGCAGATCCACCTCTTTTAAACCCGGCATTCCTAAGTGATGAGTCAACGACAACGCTAGGGTGACCAGAGGTCCTGATTTTATAAGGACAATCCCGATATTTGGGGCTTTTTCTTATATAGGTGCCTATTACCCCCCACACTGTTCCGATTTTTCACACTTGCTATCTGGTCACCCTAGACCACACTGACTCTTTTTGCAGCAGTTTTCACTCCCCTCGCTCTTTCCCACCAGCCATAAAGCACTGTTCCCTTTATTTAGCCAGCCAGCCAAATACCCTACTCTCACCCCCTGCTAAAAGGTGCACAGCGGTCACACACACACACACACCAGCTAGCACTGACCAGGATACAATGCCCTGCACAGCCCTTTTTATCCCCCAGTATTCTGTCTTCCACTTCTCTGTTGCACTGGTCCACTACAGCTTTGTCACTTTTCAGATTGCAAGGCCTTTACAACGAGACTTCCTCCTCCTCACCACAAGCTGTGCACCTTGGCTTACACTGGCAGAAGACAGCACAATTGGCGGTGAATTGAGCGCTATGTTACAATTTGGGAAAAAGCAAAGATTCTTGTACATTCAGAGGTCCTGGATTACAGAGAAATCTGTTTGCTGATTTCTTGCTTATTCAAAAACATAAGAAATAACCCAAAGAGAAAGAAGATAAACTGATCTGATGAATGCTGTTTAACTGTGATCAGGGGAAAATTTGGAGGTCTGACGATAAGTCTCATTTTGCCAACTAGTTTCTCTCTACACCTAAAGTGAATGTTTACACACTTTCCTGTGTTAAGACAGAGCAGGAACTCCAAACCAGACAATCACATTCTTATGTCCTAAAACCCCAATGGTATTCTGTACATTATTCTGTATTATTATTATACAAGGTGATGAAATTCTTCAGAGTACATCTTTTGTGCACTGCAGCTCTAGGTAATTAACAGTTTTGCGCAACTAACAGTTGAACCTTTATTTTGTCATTTAGCTACACTGGCATTTTGTTCCTTTGCAGAGTTGTGTCAGGAGACAAAGAATCACTATTATGAAACACATTATGGTGGGTATGAGCATAGCTTTTATGTGCATGCACAGAAGAAATATACAAAGAGAAAGAGGGGAAGAGAATAAAAATGTTCATACTATGTCAAATGAATGGTCCATCTAGCCTAGTACCCTGTCTTCTGACAGCAGCCAATGCAAGATGCTTTAAAGGGAATGAACAAAACAGAACAATTATTGAGTCAGGCCATCCCAGCATCTGGCAGTAAGGATTAGAGGTTAAAGCCAGAAGTGGACAAAAAAATTCAAATGAAAAAAATTTTCATTGGAAAAATAGCTTTTCAAAAAAGATTTTAATGCCAGAAGAGACCATCATGATCATCTAGTCTGACGTCCTGCACATTGCAGGTCACAGAACCTCATGCACCCGCTCCTCTGGCTGAGTTACTGAAGTCCTCAAATCATGATTTAAAGACTTCAAGTTACAGAGAATCCACCATTTACGCTAGTTTAAACATTCAAATGACCCATGCCCCATGCTGCACAGGAAGACACTTTTTACCCATAATTGCTGATACTATCAACATTTTTCATTTCCTGCAAAAAGTTTATCATTTTTTGTTTAAATTTGGTACAGTAGAACCTAAGAGTTACAAACACCAGAGTTACAAACTGACCAGTCAACTGCACACGTCATTTGGAACCAGAAGTACGCAATCAGGCAGCAGCAGAGATCGGGGGCGAGGGGAATACAGTACAGGACTGTGTTAAATGTAAACTAATTAAAAAAAAAAAAAAAAGGAAAGCAGCATTTTCTCCTGCATATTAAAGTGTCAAAGCTGTATTAAGTCAATGTTCAGTTGTAAACTTTTGAAAGAACCATAACATTTTGTTCGAAGTTATGAACATTTCAGAGATAAGAACAACCTCAATTCCCATGGTGTTCTTAACTCTGAGGTTCTATTGTATATAAAATATGTTGATAACCATTTTGATTTAAAAAAATCAAATATTTTGGATAAATGGTCAATTTCAAAATCCAACGATACTAAAATAACTTAAAAAACATTGTCATTTTCATGATTTTTGAACTGTTGATTGGCTTTAGTTATGCACAGAACTAAGATTGGGCTACTTTCCTGCCTCTGCCACAGATTTGCTCTCCTACCTTAAATAAGTCATGCTGGCCTTAATTATCACAACTGTTTTCTGACTTTGGGTGTCTCAATTTATTTATTGGAAAGGAGAGGAGGGGTAAAGTGCAAGTTATTTGTATTATTACAGAATGGTTCAGATGGATGAATAGACAAACGTTGACTGGAAGACTTGTGGTATGATCTGATGCAACATACAATATAAAGTTATTTATAAAATATGAAGCTATGTATGAGGACATCAGATTTGTTTATACTTTATTCTGTAGAGAATAATCAATATCAGTTTGCAGATTTTTAATTTATCATATTACAGTATGAGTAAGACAGGAGCTACAGGAAATACCTGAGTTATTAGCATGAAGTTCTGTTCATTGACTGTTAGATTAATTGTTGACAAACTGTGGCACAGTGAACACCATTTTAAAGCTAATTTTCCAGAACAGTAGCAAATGTTTCTATTAGTCAAGTAAATGAACAACAAAATATTCATCTGCTTTCATATTTGATATGTGCAGCCATACGCCATACTAATCTGGGGATTCAATATGCAGTATTGTATTTGCAGATGCCCACTATTATCTACAGAATACTTAACTTCAGGGGTGAAAGTGGGCTGGTACGGGCCAGTACGGCATACCAGTAAGAAGCTGGTACTGGCCCGTACGCAGCCCACGTTGCTGCTGCTTTAACATTGCTTCCCCTTTTGCCGAAGGGGGAGGCATTTAACGTCATTGCCCCTTTGGCCCCCCCAGCCACCGATGGGGGGGCAAAAGGGGCAACTGCCCCAGGGCCAGTGATTTAAAAGGGCCTGAGGACCCAAGCCCTGGACTCTTTTTAATTGCCGCTGGAGCCCTGGGTAGTCAGGGACAGGCAGTGTGGATGGGATGGCTGGGGGAGACTGACCCCCTCAATTCCCTCCCCCTTTCACTCAAGGCCGGCCCCCGTACTGGTAAGAATTTAGTATTACTTTCACCTCTGCCTGAATTTACCACTTTGGGCCTAATTCAAAACCCATTGAAGTCAGTGGGAAGATTCCCACTGGTTTCAGATCAGATCCTTCAGAAGGAAGGGGAAATTAACATTCCACAAAATAGAAACCCTGGAAGGCATTTCATCTTGAAATGTTGTCACAGCATTAGCTCACCAATTAGCCTTAACTGTAGAGTCGCTACTCGAAGTTCTGGTTGCATGGATAAGAAAGATATCTAAGATGACAGTACAGAGTAGACTGGAAGTAGATCAATTATGAAAATTACCCTGACTTACTCATATGTTGCAAATACTTGCTTTAGTCTGAACCTGTTTGTACTATTTCTAAAAATTAACTTTTTCTACAGATGCAAACATCAAACCCTCAAGCCAGACACTCTAGGACTACTTTTGAGAAAGCTAATGATAACATAAATAATGCATGGACTTGATTGCTACCATTTACCAATGGCACTTCTCTCACAAAGAGAGTTTGATTCTTTCAAGTCATGGTTGCGATGTTTTTTGTAAAGTTTAATGGACACAACACAATATTCAGTCATTGGACTTAAAAAACCAAGAGTTTGACTTTCCCTCATGTTTTTAAACATATCTATATATAAGATCCTAATAAGAATGGCACAAAACAAAAGCAAGCAAAGCAGATTACAGATATTACTATTTATTTGGTTATCTAAACATGTATTTAATTAAAAGATTTACCCTTTTATTAGGTTAAGGAGCACAGTACATTTTCAGAGAGTGGTGCAGATTGCTGAAATACTGCCACTGATTTTAATAGGAGTTGTCCATCCAAAACTTTTTAGAATGTTTGAAGACTTAGGGGCAAGGGAGCTGATTTTCAGAAGTGCAGAACACCCAAAAAATTAAATGAAAATAATCGGAGCTGTGGATGGTCAGTGCCTCTGAATATCAGCATGCAAGTCTTAAGTAACACTACATTAAGCAATGGAAATCAATGATAAGAATGGACTGAATTTATAGAGACTGTTGTCATTTAATATCCTATTTTAGTGGGATCAGTGGGAGGAATTTCTGTGGTGTTAAGTGTGTGTGTGTGTTGGTTAAACTTCTGAAACCTGCAGTTGCTTCACACAAGTAGAATGGGAAATGTGATGGGTAAGGAAGTGATCCAGTATCTATTTAAGTTAATGGTAAATCTCCTGTTGATTACAGTGGTCCATAATCAGGCATTAAATGAGTAAAGAAAAGTGTATAATATTGAATAGCCAAATGAGTTAAACAAACATGTAGGCAATTATAACAGTGCAGGACTAGGACTATCTAGAGCAGGGAGGGGCAACCTGTGGCCTATCAGGCTGCCAGACCATTTGTTACATTTGCACGGCCGCCTGCAGATCCCAGAGAACGGCCACGGTTCACTGTTCCTGGCCAATGGGAGCTGCGGGAAGATATTACCTCACCCATCTTGTGTCTCTCAATATAGTGTGATTTTCATCTTTTCTCAGGCAAGATGTATAAGCCAAGGGTTTCAAAAGTGACTAGAGAATTTGGGTACCTCAATGTTTGAATGTTAACTTGGAATACTCTAAAAGGGTCTGATTTTCAATGTGGTGCGCCTCACTTTAAAAAAGTGAGAAGCACCATACTGAAAATCAGTCCTCTTTAAGATGTTCTAAGTTGAACACTCAACAAATGAGGCAAACAGAATCACTATTCATTTTTGAAACTTTCAGTCTGTCTTAAAATAAAGGGTGATATTTATAATTAGGTAGATTAATTCCTACATATTTCTAATTAAAAGGTATTTTGATTTTAAGATCTCCCTGAATAAGGCAGTATTAATTTAATTAAAGAAATAAAAATGCTTAGTCTGTCATTTCACTAATGTGAGGAGTGATTAAAATCATATACGTTTTTAAAAATATGTAATTAGTCAAAAATTTGCCCCTGAACAGTCTTCACTTAACCCATTTAATAAACTGAGCTGAATGAGCTAAGAACAACAAACAAAAACATTAGACTCATGGCAGGGTCTTTAGTGCCTGAGGCAAGATGATTAATTGTGATGGCAGAAAGACCTGTGAAAACTCCATTCTTGAGTCTCAATTCAGTCTGCTAAAGAAACTGATAAGAACATGAACAATTATCACACGCACATTTTACTCCTCTGATTCCATTGCTCTTGTATTTCTGCTTTCTCATTTTAGTTGCTTAGCCTGAGATTCTGTCATTTAGTAATATTAGTCAATTTGGGGCTGACTTGTGGGAAAACTCAGGCCACAGCACCACCTAAAAGTATTTTAACAGGAGGATAAATGTACTGGTAGTGAAATAGCCTCTGATGTTCTGCACTATTCTCCTCCATAAGAGAATGGGAGAGCATCAGGGGATCCATGAGCCTCTCCCTGAACTGGCTTCAATCTGCTCCCAAACACCTCCTGCACACCAAAATGCAGGAAGCCCACCTGACATTGAGCTTGATGCTACAGGAAGGCTGTGCCATTCCCAGGTCTTGTCCTCACCTTTCCTGCACAGCAGAACCACATTGATTCTACAGCCAGACTGCCCTCTGTAGCCACGGAAGAAGGAGCTAGGTTTGCCCCTTAGAGAAGGTTATAGATGTTGCAACCATTAGCCCACTTCCTATACCCGTCATTCTCCATGTGGGGATGGATAAAATAAGTGCTGTAACAGCTGACTACATCACAAGTGCAGATGACATACAGGATTAGAAGTAAATTCTATTGATAAGAGTTTGAAATGAATGTTAGTACAGGTCAGGATTAGGTGATATTAGTGGGAGGAAAAGGTAATTTAGTGCTACAGCATCTGTTTTTGCTTGCCATTTTAGGATTTAGACTGGCACCTGCTGTCTCGGTTGTGATATTTTACTGTTTAACATAGATGTAAAATTTGGTGGGAGATTAGCTGGGAGGTATCTGAGAATAGCAATTAGAGCAAGGTCCATTTTGAAGGGTTCAGAAAAGTCTCTTTCCCATCCACTTCTGCAGCACCTTCCTACTTCTCACCCAGGTCTATGTTCTCCACTTTCAACTACTGGTAAGCCTTCCTTTGAAGGTTTAGCATGTCTGGTATCATCTTTTACAAGGACTCATGGCTGTTTCTTTTTACATATCTCTGTGTGATTCAAAGGCATATGTGGACTCTTGGATACCACCAACAAGGCAGCCCAAGAGAGATATGGACTTTAAGCACTTAACCAGGGCAACAGCTGGACTGAGAAATGAAGTCAGCTACTGTCCTTCCTCTGTCTTGAGGGCATGAGAAGGTCAAATGTCATATACAAGGGTATGTCTTCACTACCAGCTGTATCGGCAGGTAGCAATCGATTTCTCGGGGATCGATATATCGCGTCTCATCTAGATGCGATATATCGATCCCCAAATGCGCTCCTGTCAACTCTGGAACTCCACCAACGCGAACGGTGGTAGCGGAGTCTACAGGGGGAGCCGTGGACGTCGATCCCGCGCCGTGAGGACGGTAGGTAACTCAATTTAAGATACTTCAATTTCAGCTATGCTATTCACGTAGCTGAAGTTGTGTATCTTAGATCGTTCCCAACCTCCAGTGTAGACCAGCCCAGAGTTAGAGCAGTTATTCCCAGGACAAGGGTGGTGGAAAAGAGATGGCGTCTTCCTTTAGAAATAGAACTGCTGAGGTGTGTGTGTGGGAGAGAGAAAGAGAGAGACTGTTGTGGAGTATTTAGCTATGTAATGAAGACATTTGTTTTCTGTGCATTTGTAGCTTTGACTCTCTAAAGACTGCTATCTATGGAGTCTGGCAGCCATTTTGTGTTCAATTTAGTAAGATTGTCAGAGGAGACACACAAACACTGTGCTGTCTCACGGACATTTAATGTTTATTCTTTCTTATTTTGATGTTCCGCCAATCTGAAATAAAGTAAAAAAAGAAGCTTAACTCTCTCACCAACAGAAGCTGGTCCAATAAAAGATATTACCTCTTCCACCTTGTGTCTCTATTCAGAAATAAAGGTAATTCTGACAAAGTATGTTTGTTCTTTGTGCACAAACGCAACACATGGCATACCCTCCTTGGGGACGATCTATCAAGAAAGGTGCACAGAACTCCTCTTAGAGATGACCAACACAAAGGTATACATCCTCACTGAGGGGCCACACAACATGCCCAATCCAGCCATCAACATATGCTAACTAGGCTTCCTAAAATGTTCTCTCTCTGTGAAAAATGAAAAGGCAAGATATGTACGACACTGGCAGGCAGGTACCAGCTCATGCCAATGTCCCCATATCTCAGCTGAATATTGGGGGGTTGCAGGTGCTGGGGTGGTGGCCTGTGACCCGGCTGGTGCTATGTGGGGGAGGGGCGAGCCACAGCACATGGCCTGGGACCTCTACTGGGAGGGGAAGGGTTGGCGGGGCTCGCAGTCTCCCTACCCAACTCTACGTGTCCCTGCAGCTCCTAGCAGGAGGGGTGGACAAGGGCTGCTACTCCCACATACGCTGACTCATCAGCTCCCATTGGCCAGGAACTACAGCCAATGGGAGCTTCAGGGGCATTGCCTGCAGGTCCTCTGGCCCCTCCACCTAGGAGCTGCAGGGACATACCGGTGGGAGCTGGGGTGCCCCCACCCCCAGGTAAGCACCGCCCCGTATACCAACCCCTTGCCCCAGCCCTGAGCCCCATCCCACACACCCAAACTGCTGCTGCTGGCCCAAGGGCTGCCCAGCTAGGCAGTCCCTGAGCCAGCACCAGCAGCTGAAGAAGTCATGGAGGTCATGGAAAGTCATGAAATCCATGACTTCCATGACCTCTGTGACAGACACACAGCCTTAGTTAATACTGAGAAATGGTTTAGATTCTATTGAATACCTGTAAGTTGCTGTGTGCACTAATCTTACTTGTAATATCTGTGTTCCATATTGTAATATAATATTTGAACAGGTGTAGCATAAACCCTCTGTGACTGTATGAATCACCATACAGGAGAAGGACATTTAATTAGTATGAAGAGTTGCTCTTCTACAGAAATTGTTATGCTCCTCCTGAAAGAGGAGACACATCAATACCAATGGGCTACAGTTGGATCTTACAACTGAAAACTCCCTACATCTGTATTGAAAAACCATTGACAAAAGGACTAAAGATTCTTACTGTTGTTTGGCTCTCCTCCTCGTGAAGATGAATCATGCAAGGGGACTCCTCCCATCAGCTGAGTTTTCAGCGTAGAGCACATGGCAGGAGGGGGATAAAAACCCAAACCAAGGGAAGTAAGGATCTCTATGCTGCTTGGTTTCTGGGAGAGGTAAGGTGTTTCTGGGCATAAGCAAGAGATCCTCTGCTGCTTAGTTTGGGTTAGCCCTAAAGGATGAGTAAAGCTTGCTGATTATAGGAGCCTATATTATGCTTTGAAATCTAAGACAGTAACTCATTCATGTGTCTATGCTTGATTCAACCTAGAAAGTAACACTTCAGTTTTCTTTTCCAATTTAATAAATCTTCATATAGTTTACTATAGGATTGGCTACAAGCGTTGTCTTTGGTGTGAGCCCTAAAATGCAGCTGACCTCGGGTAAGTTACTAGTCTTTTGGGATTAGAAGTAAACTGAATATTTGCAGTGATTCCTGGTGTAAGGGATCACCTATCACAGCTACATGCTGGGTGTAGCAAGACAGACCAGAGTATGAAAGGGAACTGTCTGTACCTCTGTGTTAAGAGTGTTAAAGTGCCTAAGGAGTTTGCACTTGGCAAAGCTACTTGGTAAAATCTAAGTTTAGAATTCACAATCAATTAGGGGTTTGTGCCTTGTTTTTTAACAGTCTATCCTAAGGTAGGTACGTCACCATTGAGAGCTTCACAACAGGAAATAAGCTCTTTGCGGCAGTGACTGCTTTATGTTTCAAGTGTTATGCCTATCTATGATACTGTATAAACATATAAGAGTAACAAATAATTCTGGTGCTATAAAACTGTGACAATAAGGGTAGTGACAGTTGTTGCAATGATAAGAAAAATAGATGAAGATACAAGACAATGTCGACAAGATGCAGAGTACTAAACTAGAGTAGGGAAATGTAAAAGGGATAAGGTGAGGTGGGTGAATCATTAGGAAAAGGTTACACTACATAAATGTCTTGAATCTAGAAAAGGTCAACAAATGAAGAGGTGAGAAAAATCAACAGGAGGCAAGCAGGAAATGTTGTTTAATACCAGAGTAGACTTTTGACAGTAGACAGTGGTCGGGTGAGAAAAGGTCAGTGAAAGCAAAAGAAAGGTCAGTGAAAGACTGAGAAACAATGAATAATAATGTGAAGTGCAAGGAGTTTATAAAGGGCTACATACAGAATAGGTAGAAGTTCATAATGACTCTGTCATTTAGCCAAGGAAATTGGTGGGAATCCAAATGGATAATAAGCTTGGATTCCATGTTTTGCAGTTCGCATCATAGAGTCCCATTCTGCATCTCTAACAGAGATATCATGGCAATTATAAGGTGAAAAACAATGAACCAAATTCTTTCCTTGTATAGCTCCACTTATTTCATAGTTTATCAGCCCTATAATCTAATTTCTCCATAGATCTATCAGTGTCCTCCATTTCTAGCTGTACTGTAGAATTATGAGCTGATATACAGGGCATCTGCTTGTTCGCCAGCAACAAAAACTGGTCATTTACTGCAAAGAACATTATGTACAAAATATGTTTTTTCTTGTTGTATATAGCACTTCATACGTTTTTAAATGTGCAATTCCCATTAGCTTTATTCCCTGCCTGTGTCAGGCAGTTGTAAAGTGCCTATCATCCTCGTTATTAGTATTTATTGTTTTTATAAAAGTAGCACTCTGACTTCGGCCTAAACTGGTGTCTCTAATTGTGCTAGGCACTATACAAACACGTAAGGCTTGTCTACATTACTGGTTCACTACTGGTGAAAAAACACCCCCCCGAGTGACGTAAGTTACAGTGACTTAAAGCAGTGTCTATAGTGTGCTATGTTGGCCGGAGATACTCTCTTGCCAAAATAGCTTCTACCTCTCTATGGCCTGGTCTACATGGGGGGTGGGAGGGAGAATCAATCTAAGTTACACAACTTCAGCTATATGAATAACATACTTAAACCTACTCACCACGGTGTCTTCACTGCAGTGAGTCAACTGCTGCCACTCCCCCTTTGACTCTGCCTGCACCTCTCATGGCGGTGGAGTACAGGAGTCCGTAGGAGAGCGCTCGGTGGTCGATTTATAGCATCTAGACTAGACGCAATAAATCGATCTCTATTGGATCAATTGCTGCCTGCCAAGCCGGCGGGTAGTGTAGGCATACCCTTTGAGGCAGAGTAATTATGTCGACTAGAGAGCATCTTCATAGTGCAGTGAAGACAAGCCTATAATGTGAGGCAGTGCCTGCTCCTCTGCAGGCCAAATACACAAGATACAAGGGGATGGGAAAGAAGATCATATTAATTCCATTTTACAAATAGGAAATGGAGGCCCACAGAGATCAAATGATTTTTCCAGGGTCACATAGGACATGAACCCATGTTTCCTAGTCCAGAGCCTTAGGCCTTGGCTACACTGGAGAGTTGCAGCGCTGGTGGTGGCTTTACAGCTCTGCAACTTACTCACCGTCCACACTTGCAAGGCACATACAGCGCTGTATCTCCTGGCTACAGCGCTGCATGTACTCCACCTCTGCCTGGGGAATAACGATTGCAGCGCTGGTGGTGCAGCGCTGTTCTGCCAGTATGGCCACCAAAAGCGCTGTTATTGGTCTCCAGAGGTATTCGGAGGTATCCCAGAATGCCTGCTCAGCCACTCTGCTCATCAGTTCAAACTCTACTGCCCTGGCCTCAGGTGACCCGCCCTTTAAATGCCCTGGGAATTTTAAAAATCCCCTTCCTGTTTGCTCAGCCAGGTGTGGAGTGCAATCAGTGAATCTTTCCAGGTGACCATGCCTCCACGCCCCAAACGAGCCCCAGCATGAAGCAATGGCGAGTTGCTGGACCTCATCAGTGTTGGGGGGAGGAAGCTGTGCAGTCACAACTGCACTCCAGCCGTAGGAATTACGATACCTATGGGCAGATATCAAGGGCCATACTGGAAAGGGGCCATGACCGGGACGCAGTGCAGTGCAGGATTAAAGTGAAGAAGCTGCGGAGTGCCTATTGCAAAGCCCGTGAGGGAAACCGCCGCTCTGGTGCTGCCCCCACGACCTGTTGTTTTTACAAAAAGCTGGACATGATACTTGGGGGTGACCCCACCGCCAATCCGAGGACCACGATGGACACTTCAGAGCAGGGGAAGCGGCGGTAAAGGTGGACGAGGAGGAGGGAGAGGAGGAAACCGAGAGTGAGGGTACTGGGGTGGAGGGAGACACCCCGAAGTCCCAGGAGGCATGCAGCCAGGAGCTCTTCTCAAGCCAGGAGGAAGATAGCCAGTCGCAGCAGCCAGTACTTGGTGAAGGACAAGCAGAGGAGCGGGATCCCGGTAAGCGGCTTTTATTTTCAGGATGGAAATGTTTCGGGAGAGGAGGGAGGGTTAGGGCTGCATGCATGCATGCCTAGATGTGGAATAGCCCATTGATGTGGTCTATCACGTCGCGGTAATCGGCCTCGGTAATCTCTTCAAAAGTTGCAGCCAGAGCGTGGGCAATGCGCTTGCGCAAGTTTATAGGGAGAGTCACCGTGGTCCTTGTCTCAGTCAGGCTAACGCGTCCACGCCACTGTGCCGCGAGGGTTGGGGGGACCATTGCTGCACACAGGCAAGCTGCATAGGGGCCCGGGTGGAATCCGCATTGCTGCAGAAGACCCTCCTGCTCTTCCCAGGTGACCCGCAGCAGCGAGATATCTTCCAGGATTAACTCTTGTGGAAAATGTTGGGAGAGTGTTCACTGTAGTTGCCCCCTGCAGCAATTTGCTTTCCCCAATGCACAGAAACCCCAGCACAGCCCTGAAGCAATCATTCCCCCTTTCCAGGTGACCCGCAGCAGCGAGATAGCTTCCAGGATTAACTCCTGTGGAAAATGTTGGGAAAGTGTTCACTGTAGGTGCCCCCTGCAGCAGTTTGCTTTCCCCAGTGCACAGAAACCCCTGCACAGCCCTGAAGCAATCAGTCCACCTAACTCACCATTTCGGGGCTCCTGTGGGTTATGCGCGCTCTCTTTGGTATGGGAAAGTTATGCTAAAGTGAAGACTGTAAACTCCTTCACTGTCTGGGAATAACTGTCTGAGATATAAACAATGCTGCCTCTGTTAACTGTTGCCTTTTTTTTCTTTCCACAAGCGACCTTGAGTTCTCCGCTGCCCGTGTTAACAGCAGCTCAAAGACTCCAAAACCTGCGGAAGAAGCCGCGAAAAAGCAAAGACGACCTGCTGCAAACAGTTATAGATCACTCTGCCTGAGAGAATAAAAAACTGTAGGACTGGAGGGAAAGGGAAAGCAGGATCCACCAGACAAACGCAGCGGCCAGGAAGAAAAGCACAAATCAGGTGATAAGCATCCTGGCACGCCAAGCGGACTCTATCCAGGTGCTCGTAGCCATGCAGGCAGAGCACTACCGCACTGCCCGCTCCCCACGTCCCAAAGCTCTTTCCCTTGTGCCCCAATGTCAGCTCAAAACCCCCTTCCCCAGCATCCAGCTTCTTACCTCCACCAGCTGCCTCCAACACCTGTACGTTCACCAACCAGCCCTGAGAACTATGACCCTTACCCTCTGCACTCAACCCCCATCACCATGCAGTATAGGCATCCTGAAGTGCAGCAGTCATTGCACAGCACTCCAGACAGGACATATTCAAACCCGTGACTGTACAGTTCCCCACCCCACCCCCCTGTCCTTTTTGGTTCCCAAAATGTTGTGTGTCTGTCAAGAAAGTTATTTTCTTTTCAATAAATGAATACTTGGCTTTGAAAACAGTCTTTATTATTGCAGAAAGTCAAAGATACCTTAGCCCAGGAAAGAAACAGGCACTGCAAATCAGCTTAGGAAAAACAGATTCCCACTAATATTGTAAGCACTGCACTTCATTCCCAGGCAAGGCACCAAACGTTACTGTCGGTTTTCAGCCTCAGATTCGTCCCTCAAGGCATCCCTGATACTTGCAGCCCTGTGCTGGGCCTCTCTAGTAGCCCTGCTCTCTGGCTGTGCAAATTCAGCCTCCAGGCTTTGAACCTCAGAGGCCCATGCCTGACTGAATGTTTCACCCTTCCCTTCACAAATATTATGGAGGGTACAGCACGCAGATAAAGCAGCAGGGATGCTGCTTTCCCCCAAGTCTAGCTTCCCATACAGAGATTTCCAGTGCCCTTTTAAACGGCCAAAAGCACACTCCACAGTCATTCGGCACCGGCTCAGCCTGTAGTTGAACCGGTCCTTGCTCCTGTCAAGCTTCCCTGTATACGGTTTCATGAGCCAAGGCATTAACGGGTAATCGGGGTCCCCAAGGATCACAATGGGCATTTCAACATCCCCTAGTGTGATCTTGCGGTCTGGGAAAAAAGTCCTGGCCTGCAGCTTCAGGAACAGGCCACTGTTCCGAAAGATGCGTGCATCATGCACCTTTCCAGGCCAGCGTGTGTTAATGTCAATGAAATGCCCACGGTGATCCACAAGCGCCTGGAGAACCATAGAGAAATACCCCTTCCGATTAATGTACTCGGATGCTAGGTGGGGTGGTGCCAGAAGAGAAATATGCGTCCCATCTATCGCCTCTCCACAGTTAGGGAAAACCATTTGTGCAAAGCCATCCACAATGTCCTGCATGTTCCCCAGAGTCATGGTTCTTCTTGGCAGGATGCGATTAATGGCCCTGCAAATTTGCGTCAACACGATTCCAACAGTCGACTTTCCCAATCCAAATTGGTTCCTGACTGATCGGTAGCTGTCTGGAGTTGCCAGCTTCCAGATTGCAATAGCCATCCGCTTCTCCACTGACAATGCAGCTCTCAATCTCGTGTCCTTGCGCTGCAGGCTGGGGGCGAGCTCCTCACACAGTCCCATGAAAGTGGCTTTTCTCATCCGAAAGTTCTGCAGCCACTGCTCGTCATCCCAGACTTCCATGACGATGTGATCCCACCACTCAGTGCTTGTTTCCCGAGCCCAAAAGCGGCATTCCACGGTGCTGAGATTTCCGTGAATGCCACAAGCAATTTAGTGTCGCACGCGTCAGGTGACTCGATATCATCGTCAGACTCCTCATCACTTTGGATCTTAAGGAATAGCTCAACTGCCAAACGTGATGTGCTGGCGACACTCATCAGCAAAGTCCTCAGCAGCTCGGGCTCCATTTCCCACAGAAATCACACTGCACAGAAACCGTTGGGAGACTCACAATGGCGCCAAACGTGGACGGAAAAACAGGGACTGCTGGGATGTAAAGAGATGCATCACGGGGCATTGGGACAGGAAGCAGAATGACCCGCACCCTTCCGTCCCCTTCCCACAACCCATGGCACCAAAATGGGATGAGGTGCTCTGTGGGATAGCTGCCCATAATGCACCACTCCCAGCAGCGCTGCAAATGCTGCAAATGTGGCCACACTGCAGCGCTGGTAGCTGTCAGTGTGGTCACACTCCAGCTCTTTCCCTACACAGCTGTACAAAGACAGCTGTAACTCCCAGTGCTGCAGACCTCCAAGTGTAGCCAAGGCCTAAATCTCAAAACTATTGCTCTTCTTGGTATCCAAACACCTTTCAGGACAGTAAACCTATCCACTGGACTCTCCACTTATTGCCATTTTGGATTTCCTTTTCTGAGATGCAAAACTCTCACTGTTTGTTGTAAGTGGCTGTGAGGACTTGCTCTAAAAATAGCTGAGATTCTGTTGCTCCAAAGAGATCCAAGAATCCTCTGATCTGTCCTGCAGAACCATAACTTTTTCCAAGTGACAGCACTATATTTTCAAGTTGTTTTATTTATATGTAATGTACTGGAACTCTGAGCCCATATGTGATAGACTAATGAACATCCCCAGGTGGACGTGTTAATATTTGTGACAGAACTATGCTAAATTAACAATTTTCTCTCCTAGACTACAGTATGTTGTTTTAAAAACAAACAAACAATTTTTAAGGTAAAGTGACAGATTTAAGTTTCCACCTAAACTAGCCAACAGGTTAAGGAGAAGAACAAAAGTCTTTCATTTTTTACTTTTATGTCTTTAACTTGCTCATAAAATGTATTTTTCTACTTGTTTCACTGGCAGGGAGAGTTTTTTGCATAGTTCTAGCGGTAATGGTGTATCTCTGGAAATTCATTTTTCTCCAGTGCCTGTGCTGTCTCTCTTCTGTAATAGCCTTCCCTACATTCAGTGTACTGAAGCATGCAGATCACACTGATGGAACTGCAGGAATAATATCCCATTACTCTCTTTTGCACATTTCTCCCTTTCTGCTTAATGGCAGTACAGTATGCAGACTATATTTGCAGATGAACTGTATTACTGACTACACGCTATGGCTGCAGTCCTGCAACTGACTCAGAGAAGACAGATCCCTGCCTTCCCATGTAACCACTGCAGGATTGGAGCAATAGTACACAACTGTAAGATTTGCACTGACATGTTTGTCAAGGTCTGGTACCCCCAAGAACCAGGATTCTTTGTCAGGGACTAGAACTGAGTCAGACCGGTTTGGTTCAGATAATAAAATAAGCTCTTACCTTTTTTTCTTTCACTAAATAAATTGGTCTTTTGTGTTCAGTTCATTTTCTTTTCCTTAGTGAATCAGAATAAATCTCAACTCTTAGCACTGAAAAGTTAAAGAACAGGACTCACTGTATGGTGATGAGCATGGTACAAAAATCAGATAGAGAAAAATAGTCAAATATAGTTACCATCTGTCAGCCAGTAAGTAGCCAATTTGAACTGGTATCCCAAGGCAGCAAGTGTTCACACTGCAAAAACCATGACCATCACCAGGGGTGATTCTAGGGATTTTGCCACCCCAAGCATGGCAGGTAAGCTGCCTCTGGTGGTTTGCCTGCACAGGGTCCGCTGGTCCCGCGGCTTCGGCTGACCTCCCGCAGGCACACCTGCGGGAGGTCCATGGAAGCCGCAGGACCAGTGGACCCTCCTCAGGCAAACCACCGGAGGCAGCTTGCCTGCCGCCCTTGCGGCGCCAGCAGAGTGCCCCCAACGGCTTGCCGCCCCAAGCACGCGCTTGGCGTGCTGGGGCCTGGAGTCTCCCCTCACCATCACCATAACCATCAAGTTTGTGGCTACTCATATCAGAAAGGTGAATGAGTACAAAGATTGAACTACCCTCAGCCTCGGTAGAGATGGGAAAACTGGATATAATGGTGCGTAAACACTGGAGAGGATCTGTGTCAATGATTACCATCCTCAAATATGAAGGGCTCTATATCTGAATAGTCACCCATGATTAGCTAAAGATAATCCTTCAAAACATGACTGAGGCACTTTGGCAGGAAAGCTCGTGCTGCTGCTGTGCATACTATATATCATCTATATCAGGGTTCTCAAACAGGTCGCTCCTTGTGTAGGGAAAGCCCCTGGTGGGCCGGGCTGGTGTGTTTACCTGCCCTGTCCACAGGCCTGGCTGATCACGGCTCCCACTGGCCGCGGTTCACTGCTCTGGGCCAATGGGAGCTGCTGGAACTCTCATTGGCCAGGAGCAGTGATTTGAGCCCAGTGGGAGCCACAATCGGCCGGACCTGCGGACGGGGCAGGTAAACAAACCGGCCCGGCCCACAGGGGTTTTCCCTACACAAGCAGCGACCCTTATTTGAGAAACCTGATCTATAGATAAACAGAGGAATTAAGTCTTCTGGATTGTCAATGCATACCTGTATCTTTCACCAGTATTAAATTCAGTTAAAAATGCATTAATATGAAGATGAATAATATATACATATATACGTTAGTGGATGTTTGACTTCTCAGGATTTCTTTAAGAAGTTTTATTAAATTCACACAGATGACATACTGTACTAAATGTCAGAAATAAACTAAAACAGTATAATGAAATCAATTTTCTACATATTCTTAAATACAGAAGGCATTCACATTTTTGGAGTTTTGCTCTTATGTAGTTTTGTAAGCAGCGCAGCAAACATGAATATGCTGTCAAATAATTCATTCTCCTAATTTGTGAAACTTTGGTCTGATCAATAATAATGGATATGGTTTATCACTGTTTTGTCTTGAAATAATGCCTATTCTTAAGAGCAAGAAGAAAGATTGAAGATAACAGTTCATAGTTTATGTAGTAATATTATAATTTTAACATAGAAACATTATAGCATGTCACAGTACACAATGCAACAGTAATAGCAAACCACTGACAAAAAACAAACAAACAACTAGTTGGGAAAAAATGAGGTCACAGAGATTACCTATGTTGGTTTATTTTAATTTTGTTATTGTATCTTTTCATTTAAACAGGGCTCAGATATTAACACTATCTCAGTTCTAGACCAGGGAGTTGCAGGTGTTGAGTCCTGGAATCGATGCTTATATCCAATACTGATATTACAATCCATTACAGAATAAGTGCCATCCGATTAGAAGGTACTATTCCTCACTGAGCAAAACAGCATCCCATAACAATACTCAATCTCTCTCACTCTCTTAAGTAGCAGTAAGACAGGTTAAGCAGCATTAATTACACACTAACACAGTTGATTTTGCTAACCACTCAATGTTAGACATAAAACACAAAATAAATCCATTACTTTACTGCTTAACACCCCTTCCCTCTCCATAATAATACAGGATACGAGTGTCAGTAAATCAAAAAAAATAAAATAAATAAAACCGGGAACTCATTTAGATTAATTTATTTTTTCTTTCCCACTGAATCTTTATAATCTTTTTTGAATCTGACTTTATTGCTAGAATCGGGATGTTCTCAGCAGAAGCCCACTCTTTATGGAATTTGCTTCCACAGGTTGTTTGCCAGAGATTGGAGACATGTGCACCTGTCTGTATAATCTGTTTGGTGGGTGAGCTGAAGGCTTTGCAATGATGAGGTACATGCCAGTAAACAAATATGGATTAGTAAAACAAAGACTATGTAACCAAACCTGTGCAGGTCACTGTTTATTTAACTGTATTTTTAAATAATGTGAGGTGCTCACATGCTGTGGTGCTGGCCACCATTTTACTACTGCTTGTAAATTATGCTTTACATGTTCTGAGTAATCAGTCATGAATAAACATCAGCTGTTTAAAGCTATTGTACAAAAGCCATTCTGTCATTTGCAAACTCACACAAGCAGACTTAAGCACTGAACATGGGAATATTTCTAAGAAGTGGTTTAAAGAAGTTTTATCTTATAATGCCTCAGTGACTTTCTATCCCACATATCTGTTGATGGAGCACTTCATTCATTCTGAGTGACATACTCTATGCACTTGTGATATCACCAACTTTTTTATTTGCACCATAAATAAGGGTATGAAATAAATACTTCAATAAAATATACATATAATAAGGCCTCCATTGCTTACGTAAAAAAAATAAATACTACCAATAGAGGTGAACTGGAAAGAACTAATAAAATAGCATATTTGATGGATGAACAGTGTCAAGACACTGATGAGGAAAATTCTTATTGCTAAAGAATAAAGCTGAATTTAAATCTATTGCATAGGCAAATGAGCAAGTGAATGAGTCGCAGCTGATTATAGTATATATTCAAAACATTATTTCCTCACCTAAGTGAAAATGACATGCCTTCTGATGTTGGAACTTCCCATTTTAAAACACATAAAGGTACAGGGAAACAATGAAAGAAGCTCCACTGGGTGCTACATGTGAGATTTGGTGATCCAGTTTTGGATGCTTTGAAAACAAAATGTAGTTGTTGCTATGTTGGTCCCAGGATATTAGAGAGACAAGGTGGGTGAGGTAATAACTTTTATTGGACCAACTTCTGCTGGTGAGAGAGACAAGCTTTGGAGATCTGCATGGCTTGAAAATTTGTCTCTCTCACCAAGATAAGTTGGTCCAATAAAAGATATTACCTCACTCACCTTGTCTCTCAAATACAAGGGGAATTCTCAAAGCAAGATATAGGCAGTGTTTGTTCTCTCAAATACATCCTAAGTGCTGGTTACTTAAAGTGTCTGGGAACTCAAGCCTGAACTGGCCAGCCAGCCTCTGAAACTTCCAAAGCATCATGCTGCAGAGGCACTGCTGTCCTTCCTGTGTCACTGCCCCCTTCCATTCCTCTCCTGCTCTTTCTAGTTACCTCTCCATAACAGCCATTCCTTGCTTTTTCCACTCAGATTTCCTCTTCCCCAGCTCTTATGGTGTCTTGCTCGCCCCTGTCTACTTACCCTCAATTCCTTTCCCCACTGGCTGCTCCATTCTCTAGCCCTTAATTTTGTTCTGAATCCACTAGGTTGATTATCTCCCTGCTAGCTCCCTGATGAACTCTTCCCAGTCTTCATACTCCAATCAGATTATGCCCCATCAACGTCATCTCTGTGTTTGGCTTCACAGCTGCCTTTCAGATTGTTGCTGCCCTTCATTGTAATGCCTGCCTTTTCACCCCAGCCCTCAGCTTTATCATATCCACATAACTGCTGTTACCATGGCTTGAAGTAGTTCTGACTCCCTTCCGCCAGTTCCTTCCCCTGCAGTGCATTGTCTACTAGGCAATGCCTCTGATCCCAGTTGAGACATCAGAAATGCAAATGGTCCAACGAGTTCTTTAGTTATACTCCCATGGAGGGCAAATGTCCCCAAGATCAGCTTTTCAGGGAACTTCAGTCCCCCACCCAAACTGTCACTATGTTGACACAGTTCACTGATCTTTATCTCCATTCTCTCTTCCCCACAAACAACACATGACTCTGTTGGCCCCTGTTATACCGGGATTTCTTACATACTGCCCACAGATAGAATTTTGCATTAAGCAGTACTAATTTGAACCTGTTTTATTTTTATAATCCACATCCACACTTGGTTGTGAGCTTTCAATCATCACATCACGATCCAGACAGATAAAAATAGATACTGCCACTCACACTGCAACTTTGACAAAGAAAGAGTTCATTTCTCACTTAGAGGGATGTGAATTTACTCAGTTTGGGCTAGAGTAACTAAAAAAGAAAAGGTAACATTATTTTATTTGGTAAAATATTCAAATCATGTTTTACTGGTTTAAGCAAACCATGTTACTGCAATCTTACATTTGACTCTTACACTTTTCTTCACTACCATGCTAAATTGATAGAAGAGCAATCTTCTGTTGACGTGATTTATCCACCTCAAAGAGAAGTGGAAGCTATGTCAATGGAAGATCATCTCCTGCTGATATAGTGCAGAGAAGACACCATGGTAAGTCAATGTAAGTTATGTTGCTCAGGGGAGTGGGTTTTTTATACCCCTGTGTGACGTAACATGTCAACTTAAGTGGTATTGTAGACCAGGCTTTAGGCTGCTGACAAGGTAACTGATTGAGGCATATCTCAGTGAGTTATAGCATTGCCATATGTTTTTTCCAAAAAGTCAAAACATGCATACGACCCAAATGACATTTGGAACCTTCTGAGACTGAAGGATTCCATTAGCAATGGTCTCCACCTCCCCTCCCCACACTTTCTAATAAGTCCAAGGCCCTTTAGAAAATACGATGTGACAAATCTCCAAGCATAGTAATACTAAATCACTTACCATCCCAGTATTACTCAGACTCCAGCATTATTAATAGTGCAATAATAGTAATAACCTACTCTGGTAGCCAGGAAGTACTATTAGCAGGGATACAGTATCCAATAGTACTTCCTCTCACAGGATGTAAGAGGCAAAACTTCCTTTAGCGTCCTAGATAAGCAACAGATAAAGGAGCCCAAGAATCCTCTCAAATATACCTCAAGGTTTATCTCATCCTATTCTGCCTGCTATTTGCAGTCATGCTATGAGCTTCATATAAAATTTGGTACACATTTCCAGATTTTCCTTATCTGTCAGGTTTTTGATACTTTCTTACCTAGCTAAAACTGGAGCTGAGAAGACACTCAAACACATGCAAAGACTTGCAGAATAAGCTATGTGTTGGTGTGATGAAGCGGT
Organism: Gopherus flavomarginatus; assembly: GCF_025201925.1. Lineage (NCBI taxonomy): Eukaryota > Metazoa > Chordata > Testudines > Testudinidae > Gopherus > Gopherus flavomarginatus. The sequence continues at coordinate 201,170,070 of NC_066618.1, forward strand.
TTTTTCCCCTTTGTTAGGTTGTACGTGAGCCTATGTGAGTCTTATTGTTTTGCATGAATACTGCGTGTACCTCAGTTTTCCTGTGTATTACACCACTGCCTAGGTGGTGGGAATAAGAGACTATGACTTTTGCTGAGAACCTCGAGGGCAGGTGAGGTTGCTCCAGCTGCCTGCACGTAAGTGATGGCTGATGCCTTTCATAACCTGAGAACCAGGTGGGGGACGTGATGAGGTGACACATTGCCCGGGAAGCATGACAAAGAATGGGGGGAGATGGGGAGGGTTGCAGGTCTGGCTGCTGGAAGGGGTCAGTCTCTTTTTTTGGACTCGGAGAGGGGAGTCCAAAGGCACCATGCCGTGGGTTCCCCCAAGATGGACTTGGCTAAAGTTACTGATTTCTGTGCTAGCAAACTCTGCTGTATGCTGTATTCCTGGCAACTAATAAACTCTTTTGTTTTACACGCTGGCTGAGAGTCATGACTGACTGCAAATTTGGTATTCAGGACCCTCTGGCTTTCCCAGGGGTCCCGTCCAGGTGGACCCGCTGCAGAAGTGCACAGTGAGAACAGGGGTGCTGAATGCTCTGAGGTCAGACTCAGGAAGGCCATAGATGAAGAAGCTTTTTGCCCTGGACAGTGTGCCCGGAAGTAACTTGACCAGATGAGAAGGAGAAAATATTGGGACACATGACGGGGGAGGGTGGGGTCTGCCGGCAGAGCAAAAAAAAAAAAAAAAAAAGCCGAGTGCTGCCAGCGGAGCAGCATAAATAAATAAATAAATAAATAAATAAATAAATAAAGACAAATTGCGTCTCTACCAAAGATCGGTTGGAACGCGGGACAAACACCTAAATATCAGGATGGTCCCGATTTTATTGGGACGTCTGGTCACCCTAGGTACTCTGGCATCATTTTCAGTGACTATCCTTGTTTTCCCCTCAGCAGAATAATGATTTTATTTTAAATGTATTCATTTATTTTCTTCTTTATGCTCTAGGTCCCAGGTTTTGAACATGATTTATGCCTACAGCCCACATATACAATTACTGCAGACAAACAGCAATTTTATTCACAAATGTCTAGTCTGATGTCTAATTGGTCACTGGCATGTCATTTGCTTGTGCATTGACTGTAAATGCCTGCTCAATCAGGCAGCAAATTATGCACTACTTTGCATAAAATCAATTCTGAAAACTTGGCCTTTCACTGGTAACACGCATTTGACCAATATTTGTTGTTAGTAAATATACTTAAAATGCCAGAAAAACTCAAGAATCTATTTTCTATACTATATGGAGAGCATTCAGCTAAAGTTTACAGATTTCTCCCCTTTCAAAGGAATAAACAATCATAAAAAAAAGATTCAAATTCACAGCAGGAATATTTTTATAAAAAGAAAAGTCACATATGAAATTCCACTCTAGTCAATGGGAGCTGTGAACATTGAGTATTTGAAAATCCAGCTGCTATACTGAGCCTACGTCTACACTATGAGCTAAGGGTGTGATTCCCCTGCTTGGGTATACATACTTGTGCTAGCTCTCATTGAGCTAGCATGAATATAAACAGCAGTGAAACCATGGTAGCATGGGAAGAAAGAGCTGTGCTGTGTACACTCCTGCCTGAAATCGCTGGAGATGTACTTAGCATAGCTAGGCCATGCTTCTTTTGTGCATATATGTGTACATGAGCAGGGGACTCATACCCTAGCCCATAGTGTAGACATAGCCTTAAATGGCTAAACAGGTAATGAACTCTTGAAAATCTGGGTTCAATTATGAGTGCTGAGCACTTTTAAAAGCTGGCTTGAAATAGTCACAGTCTGGTGGTAGTAGTGTGGATATAAAAGGTCCCATGACGCTTTTCATAAAAGAAGAGGTTTTTTTCAACCATTGTCCTGGGCCACAATTTTCTCTCTTTTCTCACTGTCGTGTTTAGTGGTTCCCCTCAGAGGGGGCTGTATATCAGTAGTGGTGAATGTATGTACTGTGAATTCATGGGGCATTTTGGGATCCTTCAAGATGAAAAGCATAATGAAACATAAATACAAAATAATCCTGATAAAAGTATTTAATTTAGCATCATAAAGCCTAAGTACAATCCATATTCACCATTGTGAAGAAATGACTGGAAGAAACACTGCGGAAAAAATGCTGGTTTTAGTCCTGTATGGTTATTTCTAGGTGCAGTTATATTCCCATAGCTATTGTGCTTCTGTGAATTACAGCAAAGGTCAAAGACATGGTGTAGTGACCCCAGATTGCTGTTTGATGCAGTGAAGTCAGCAGGTGCTATCATGCTCAAGGACAGTTAAATCACACTAAAGGTAAACAGAAAGGAACCAATAAGATTTTGAATGAATTTATTATTTACTAAATCAATGGACTGATAGCATCAGCTAGAACAAAGCAAAGTACAGGCCAATGCTAAGCAAGCCTCCCAATACAGCAAGCCTCCCAACACTTTGCCTATGAAGATGAGTCCTGATCTGCAGTGCCACAGCTATTGCAGGCCTCAGGTTCCCCTGCTCTGTAGCAGAGATGAGAATTATGCTGAGCTGTGCCTAACTGTGCAGTGTTATTTGCAGGGTGAACAAATGTCATCATTAAAACGGAACCACCACACCATTTATCACTTCTGATTTAATAGGGTGACCAGATTTCCCAATATTATCAGGACCATCCTGATATTAGAGGCTTTGTCTTATATATAAAACTAGTCTCTGCCTTTCCCCCTCAAAAAAGTGTCCCGATTTTTCACACTTGCTATCTGGTCACCCTATAATTTCAGCAGGAAACCACCCAAACTTTCTGGATAGTACAATAACTTTTAGGAATAGGCTATCTGCCTTTTAAACCTTAGGAAGCAAAGTTTTGAAATCAAAGGCTGGGGACTGTGTGCCATGAGTGAATGTGCCTACAAATTAAATGTATGTGCAAGCGCACATATGCATTTGCACTGATTTGTATGTGCTCATGTAGACACTTACTTTGCACATGGACATAGCTCACTGTGTTTTGATTAGCTGCCTTTATGTGTTGTACAGTGTACTGCTAGAGTATACAGAGTAGTACAGGGTTCCTCAAACAGATTTTCAACTGCATTCATGTCATTGACTGACAAGCCATATTGCCCAGTTTGTCCAGGAGCTCACAGATTTTGACAAATTGGAAAAAACCAGAGAGCTAGATGGTATGTATATTTTTTTGAGAAAGGGTCTCTTTGGGCAAGTTCTTTGCAGTTTACATTTAAGTTTAAATATTTACAATAAAAAAAAATTCAGAATCTTTAAACCAAGTAACAGATATGTCTAGCAATAAGTTGTTAAAAGCATATAAGACCTCTACAATTGCTTATTTCAATATCTTACTCAATGAGCAGCCTTATATGTATACAGTGAAACCATCACATAGATATGGCTCTATCTATCTTTGGTATGTCTACACTACCTGCTGAATTGGCGGAAAACGATTGATCCAGCGGGGGTCAATTTATTGCATCTAGTCTAGATGTGATAAATCGATCCACTGAGCACTCTCCTGTTGACTCCCTGTATTCCACCACCATGAGAGGTGCAGGCAGAGTCAATGGGGGAGCGGCAGCAGTCAACTCACTGCAGTGAAGACACCACGGTGAGTAGGTCTAAGTACACTGACTTCAGCTGAAGATTGATCCCCCCCTCCAGTGTAGACCAGGCCTTTGAGTTTTATACTGCCATCCATCACTGGAATACCTGAGTGTCTTCCAACAGCAATAGTGAGGCACTCAATGGACTGTATAGACTTACTGGTGCTTCTCTTTCTAGGGAAAAAAGTCTGCTTGGGGTAGGACCTTTGTGTTTCATTTTATTATATTATTTTATTGCGGTTCTTAAGGTTTATTTGATGCATTGTGCTTTTGTTTTTTCTTTCTTTTTTTGTGATTTGGCAGAAGCTGTTGTCAATGATGTCAGTGTCAGGATATGTCTACACTACGGGATTATTCCGATTTTACATAAACCGGTTTTGTAAAACAGATTGCATAAAGTCGAGTGCACGCGGCCACATTAAGCACATTAATTTGGCGGTGTGCGTCCATGTACTGAGGCTAGCGTCGATTTCTGGAGCGTTGCACTGTGGGTAGCTATCCCATTGTTCCCGCAGTCTCCCCCGCCCATTGGAATTCTGGGTTGCGATCCCAGTGCATGATGGTGCAAAAACAGTGTCACGGGTGATTCTGGGTAAATGTCGTCACTCATTCCTTCCTCCGTGAAAGCAACGGCAGACAATCATTTCACGCCCTTTTCCCCTGGATTGCCCTGGCAGATGCCATAGCATGGCAAGCATGGAGCCTGTTTTGCCTTTTGTCACTGTCACCATATGTGTACTGGATGCCGCTGACAGAGGCAGTACTGCAGTGCTACGCAGCAGCATTCATTTGCCATTGCAAAGCAGCAGAGATGGTTACCAGTTGTTCTGTACCATCTGCTGTGCCATTGTAAATTGGCGATGAGATGATGGTTATCAGTCGTTCTGTATCGTCTGCTGCTGTCATGGGTGCTCCTGGCTGACCTTCGCTGAGGTCGGACGGGGGCGCAAAGACAAAAATGGGAATGACTCCCCAAGTCAATCCCTCCTTTATGGTTTATCTAAAAATAGAGTCAGTCCTGCCTAGAATATGGGGCAAGTGTACTAGAGAACCAGTGTATCAGAGAACCAGAGAGCACAGCCACTCCATGTCAGATTCCAGAGAAATGATGAGCTGCATGCCATTCACTGGGGGTGCCCTTGCAACAACCCCACCCGTTGATTCCCTTCTCTCCCAACATTTCTGGGCCAAATGTAAGCTGCTAGGGAAGAGACTGAAATCCAGGACCTCTACGGTGACATTCTCAGAAATGCTCCCAGTTCCACGCGCAGGGCCAGGTAGGCAGACAGAGCTTCAGAGTCTCAATGTGTGGATGAGACGATGGTGTAGAGAGGAGGGGTTTACGTTCATTAGAAACTGGGGAAACTTTTGGGATGGGAGGAGCCTGAACAGGAGAGATGGGCTCCACCTAAACTAAAGTGGAACCAGGCTGCTGGCACTAAACATTAAAAAGGTTGTAGAGTAGTTTTTAAACTAGGAGATGGGGAAAAGCTAATTGCTGCAGAGGAGCATGTGGATCGGACACAGACTTCTCTTAGGGGAGAGTCTGATGATAGAGAATCTCCAGGTTATAGTCAGGAACAAAGGATTGAAGAGGATAATGTAAGGGCCAGATCAGATGATAAACAGTCACATAAAAAAGAATCTGGCACGTCAGAAAAGGGCAGACAAATAAACAAGGACAAGTTTTTAAAGTGCTTCTACACAAATGCTAGAAGTCTAAATAATAAGATGGGTGAACTAGAGTGCCTTGTGAAAAAGGAGGATATTGATATAATAGGCATCACAGAAACCTGGTGGACTGAGAGCAATCAATGGGACACAATCATTCCGGGGTACAAAATATATTGGAAGGACAGAACAGGTCGTGCTGGGGGAGGAGTGGCACTATATGTGAAAGAAAATGTAGATTCAAATGAAGTAAAAATCTTAAGCGAATCCATATGTTCCATAGAATAGCTATGGATAGAAATTTCATGCTCTAATAAAAATATAACATTAGGGATCTATTGTCAACCACCTGACCAGGACAGTAATAGTGATGATGAAATGCTAAGGGAAATTAGAGAGGCGATCAAAATTAAGAACCCAATAATAGTGGGGGATTTTAATTATTCCCATATTGACTGGGAACATTTCACTTCAGGACAAAATGCAGAGATGAAATTTCTCGATACTTTAAATGACTGCTTCATGGAGCAGTTGGTACGGGAACCCACAAGGGGAGAGGCAACTCTAGATTTAATCCTGAGTGAAGCGCAGGAGCTGGTCCAAGAGGTAACTATAGCAGGACTGCTTGGAAATAGTGACCATAATACAATAATATTCAACATCCCTGTGGTGGGAAGAACACCTCAACAGCCCAACACTGTGGCATTTAATTTCAAAAGGGGGAACTATACAAAAATGAGGGGGTTAGTTAAACAAACGTTAAAAGGTACAGTGACTAAAGTGAAATCCCTGCAAGTTGCATGGGCCCTTTTCAAAGACACCATAATAGAAGCCCAACTTCAATGTATACCACAAATTAAGAAACACAGTAAAAGAACTAAAAAAGAGCCACCGTGGCTTAACAATCATGTAAATGAAGCAGTGAGAGATAAAAAGACTTCCTTTAAAAAGTGGAAGTCAAATCCTAGTGAGGCAAATAGAAAGGAGCATAAACACTGCCAGCTTAAGTGCAAGAATGTAATAAGAAAAGCCAAATAGGAGTTTGAAGAATGGCTAGCCAAAAACTCCAAAGGTAATAACAAAATGTTTTTTAAGTACATCAGAAGCAGGAAGCCTGCTAAACAACCAGTGGGGTCCTTTGACGATCAAAATACAAAAGGTGCACTTAAAGACGATAAAGTCATTGCGGAGAAACTAAATGGATTCTTTGCTTCAGTCTTCACGGCTGAGGATGTTAGGGAGATTCCCAAACCTGAACTGGCTTTTGTAGCTGACAAATCTGAGGAACTGTCACAGACTGAAGTGTCACTAGAGGAGGTTTTGGAATTAATTGATAAAATCAACATTAACAAGTCACAGGGAACAGATGGCATTCACCCAAGAGTTCTGAAAGAACTCAAATATGAAGTTGCGGAACTATTAACTAAGGTTTGTAACCTGTCCTTTAAATCGGCTTCGGTACCCAATGACTGGAAGTTAGCTAATGTAACGCCAATATTTAAAAAGGGCTCTAGAGGTGATCCCGACAATTACAGACTGGTAAGTTTAACATCGGTACTGGGCAAATTAGTCTAAACAATAGTTAAGAATAAAATTGTCAGACACATAGAAAAACATAAACTGTTGAGCAATAGTCAACATGGTTTCTGTAAAGGGAAATCATGTCTTACTAATCTATTAGAGTTCTTTGAAGGGGTCAACAAACATGTGGACAAGGGGGATTCAGTGGACATAGTGTACTTAGATTTTTAGAAAGCCTTTGAAAAGGTCCCTCACCAAAGGCTCTTACGTAAATTAAGCTGTCATGGGATAAAAGGGAAGGTCCTTTCATGGATTGAGAACTGGCTAAAAGACAGGGAACAAAGGGTAGGAATTAATGGTAAATTCTCAGAATGGAGAGGGGTAACTAGTGGTGTTCCCCAAGGGTCAGTCCTAGGACCAATCCTATTCAATGTATTCATAAATGATCTGGAGAAAGGGGTAAACAGTGAGGTGGCAAAGTTTGAAGATGATACTAAACTACTCAAGATAGTTAAGACCAAAGCAGATTGTGAAGAACTTCAAAAAGATCTCACAAAACTAAGTGATTGGGCAACAAATTGGCAAATGAAATTTAATATGGATAAATGTAAAGTAATGCACATTGGAAAAAATAACCCCAAGTATACATACAATATGATGGGGTCGCTAATTTAGCTACAACAAGTCAGGAAAAAGATCTTGGCTTCATCGTGGATAGTTCTCTGAAGATGTCGACGCAGTGTGCAGAGGCAGTCAAAAAAGCAAACAAGATGTTAGGAATCATTAAAAAGGGGATAGAGAATAAGACTGAGAATATATTATTGCCCTTATATAAATCCATGGTACGCCCACATCTCGAATACTGTGTATAGATGTGGTCTCCTCACCTCAAAAAAGATATTCTAGCACTAGAAAAGGTTCAGAAAAGGGCAACTAAAATGATTAGGGGTTTGGAGAGGGTCCCAAATAAGGAAAGATTAAAGAGGCTAGGCCTCTTCAGCTTGGAAAAGAGGAGACTAAGGGGGGACATGATAGAGGTATATAAAATCATGAGTGATGTTGAGAAAGTGGATAAGGAAAAGTTATTTACTTATTCTCATAATACAAGAACTAGGGATCACCAAATGAAATTAATAGGTAGCAGGTTTAAGACAAATAAAAGGAAGTTCTTCTTCACACAGGGCACAGTCAACTTGTGGAATTCCTTACCTGAGGAGGTTGTGAAGGCTGGGACTATAACAATGTTTAAAAGGGAACTGGATAAATTCATGGTGGCTAAGTCCATAAATGGCTATTAGCCAGGAAGGGTAAAGAATTGTGTCCCTAGCCTCTGTTCATCAGAGGATGGAGATGGATGGCAGGAGAGAGATCACTTGATCATTGCCTGTTAGCTTCACTCCCTCTGGGGCACCTGCCATTGGCACTGTCATAGACAGATACTGGGCTAGATGGACCTTTGGTCTGACCCGGTACGGCCGTTCTTATGTTCTTATGTTATGTACCATGGCAGTGTCCCCCATTTGTGTGATGAAGTAATAAAAAATGCAGGAATAAGAAACACTGACTTTTTAGTGAGATAAAATGAGGGGGAGGCAGCCTCCAGCTGCTATGATAGTCCAGGCAGGCCATTAAATGGTGCGGGGGAGAAGAGCCCAGCATTTCGTTTCTATGATAGTCCAGGCAGTACAGAATCTTTTCTTTAGACATGAAAGGTGGGCGGGGGGGGGGGGGGGGGCGCTGATAGAACTCAGCCCCCAGTTGCTATGATGAGGATGGTTACCAGCCGTTCTGTACCATCTACCGGGAATGACTGGGAGTCATTCCTATTTTTACCCAGGCGCCCCTGGCCGACCTTACCTGAGGCCAGCCAGGAGCACTCACGGGCTGATGATGACGATGGATAGCAGTCATATTGTACCATCTGCCACCGGGGAGGGGAGGAGACAGGATGCTGCTATTCATTGCCGCAGCACCGTGTCTACCAGCAGCATGCAGTAGACATAGGGTGACATATAAAAAAGTCAAGAAATGATTTTTTCCCCTTTTCTTTCATGGAGGGGAAAGGGGGGTAAATTGACAACTTATACCCTGAAACACCTTGGACAATGTGTCTGACCCTACAGGCATTGGGAGCTCAGCCAAGAATGCAAATGCTTTTTGAAGACTGCAGGGACTGTGGGATAGCTGGAGTCCTCAGTACCCCCTCCCTCCCTCCATGAGCATCCATTTGATTCTTTGGCTTTCCGTTACGCTTGTCACACAGCACTGTGCGGTGGCCTCTCTCTATCATAGCCTGGAGATTTTTTCAAATGCTTTCTCATTTCATCTTCTGTAACGGAACTGTGATAGAACAGATTTGTCTCCCTATACAGCGATCAGATCCAGTATTTTCCGCACGGCCCATGCTGGAGCTCTTTTTGGATTTGGGACTGCATTGCCACCCGTGCTGATCAGAGCTCCACGCTGGGCAAACAGGAAATGAAATTCAAAAGTTCGCGGGACTTTTCCTGTTTACCTGGCCAGTGCATCCGAGTTTGGATTGCTTTCCAGAGCAGTCACAATTGTGCACTGTGGGATACGGCCCGGAGGCCAATACCGTCGATTTGCGGTGACACTAACCCTAATCCGATATGGTAATATCGATTTCAGCGCTACTCCTCTCGTCGGGGAGGAGTACAGAAACTGGTTTAAAGAGCCCTTTATATCGATACAAAGGGCCTCGTTGTGTGGACAGTTGCAGCATTAAATTGGTTTAACGCTGCTAAAATCGGTTTAAACGCGTAGTGTAGACCGGGCCTCACTCTTATGGTAGGAAAGCTTCTATGGCTATGTCTCTTCAGAGTTATTCAAACTCTCCACATGGCTGATTAAATGCTGCGATTGAGCATCTGCTGTGGCATTAAAGGGTTAAGCTGTGACTTGGGAACTAGTAGTGAAAATCTAAAATTATTTGATATGGATAAATGGCATTGTCTACTTCCTCTCCACCTCTACTTATTTATGCTAATGAAATCTTTAGTCACATTCTGAGGCAGGACAATTAATGCAAAAATTTGTGCATATAGCAGGGCGATGGGTATGGAAAGCGAGTGAGAGAGAGAATAAGTGAAAACTGCACCTTCTGAGCTCAAAACATGGATATAAATCAGCTCATTTGAAAGGAGGAAATCAGGAGTGGTGTTAAAATATTGTATGGCAAGTCTCATTCTGGTTGTGACAGGTGAGCTCGTTAGGAAGACAGGATCTAAAGCCACTGCACTAAAGTGGAGGTGACTGCCTCTTTGCCTTACCATCATCTCCAGGAACATCACTATGTTCTGCTCAAAAATGGTTTGAGTCAGAAATAGCATTTGCTCCTGTATCCTCTATGATTTATAAAAGTCAGTGACCTTTAACTTACTATCCTTTAAGAATGTATGTGTGGAAAGTGAAGACATGGAAAGAAAGGGTAGAAGATTTTTCAGATACAGATTACACATTTTTGGTTTTTGAAGGGGAACTGTTTGCTCAGTTACTTTAAAACCCTTTTCCTTTGTAGCATGGACCATGCGTCATATGAGTTGAGCATCACATATTATATGTAGCTATATATTTTCCCACTTCATAATATATGTCACAATTCATTTATTTGAGAAACCACAGGCCAAGAGAACGGATGTTGTACATATCTCTTCAGATCCATAGCTATAAGCAGGATTTTTAGGGAACGTCAGTCCTTTTAACATATCTGAAATGTTGGTAGGTTATATAGTTTCCCCATATACCTTAAGTGCAGTTGCACCAGAATCTGAGAGTGCTTATTAGTTATCTTATCTAATGATTAGAGAAACCTAATGAAGCTTTTTTCATATGACCTAATGTGATCTCACTACATGTTCTCTCTGCCCAGTTAGACAGGTACAGAGACTTGCTCTTTTCAAGCTGCTGACTCAATTTGAAGAGAAAGTGTGTACATGTTCCACTAAAATACACACACAGAAAATCCTTCAAAACTATAGTTTGACATAGGAGAAAGCAGAAAAATGTGAGGGCAGATATATTAACTTCCACCACTTTAGAGCCTTTCTGTATTTTTGCTTATTCTTCAATATTCTATTGTAACTTTATTAGAAACTGAAATTTAGATTTTTTTTCCATTGTAAAGATACAGCCATCACATTGGAAAGCTTTCTCAAGCTTGCAAAGGTAGGAACTCCCCATCCCACTTCACTGTAAGAACCTTAACTTTCAATGAGAAAAATGTCAGCTAGACCGAAACATCATCTAATCAGGCAGCAAAATCTGCACTGTAAGTGATACTGAAAGTCCTGTGCAGAATAAAACACAACAGGCTGATAAAAAATGGGCCACTGAAAGCCAAATAGAAAGGCACTGAGCAGCGAGCTGCACAGCTGAAGGCAGATACCATGATGGGCAACCTTATCAAAACCTATACAGATAGAAAAGAAGAGCCACATAGACCAAGCCTCAATTTCAATGATTCACCACTGAATAAGGACAGTTTTCTGTGCATGGCTCACTACTCAGTTTGCACCTTTTAATGCAGGTTTTTCAATCATCTGAATGGAGCACAAATGTCTGTTTGAAAGCACACAAGCTGGCGGGCTCAAGTTTAGAGGCTCATCTGAAAGTGTGGGCCATGATGTATCCAGTGGAAGATTAATAATTTTGCCGCCCCTAGGCCCTGAAATAATTGCTGTCCCTGGCCCCTGTAATAACCTTAGTCCCAGATTTGGACCTTAGCGTCCAAAATATGGGGGTTAGCATGAAAACCTCCAAGCTTAGTTACCTGCTTGGACCTGGTACCTGCTGCCACCACCCAAAAAATTAGAGTGTTTTGGGGCACTCTGGTCCCCCTGAAAAACCTTTCCTGGGGACCCCAAGACCCAAATCCCTTGAGTCTCACAACAAAGGGAAATAATCCTTTTTCCCTTCCCCCCTCCAGGTGCTCCTGGAGAGATACACAGACACAAGTTCTGTGAATCCAAACAGAGTGAATCTCCCTCTCTGTTCCCAATCCTGGAAACAAAAAGTACTTTCCTCTTCACCCAGAGGGAATGCAAAATCAGGCTAGCCACTTCAACACACACAGATCTCCCCTGATTTCTTCCTCCCACCAATTCCCTGGTGAGTACAGACTCAATTTCCCTGCAGTAAAGAAAAACTCCAACAGGTCTTAAAAGAAAGCTTTATATAAAAAAAGAAAGAAAAAATACAAATAGTCTCTCTGTATTAAGATGACACAATACAGGGCAATTTTTTAAAAGAATATTGAATAAACAGCCTTATTCAAAAAGAATACAAATCAAAGCACTTCAGCACTTATATTCATGCAAATACCAAAGAAAAGAAAACCATAGAACTTACTATCTGATTTCTTTGTCCTTACACTTAGAAACAGAAGACTAGAAAGTAGAACTACTTCTCCAAAGCTCAGAGAAAGCAGGCAGCCAGAAAACAAAGACCTTAGACACTCAAATCCCTACACCCAAAGTTGAAAAAATCCGGTTTCCTGATTGGTCCTCTGGTCAGGTGCTTCAGGTGAAAGAGACATTAACCCTTAGCTATCTGTTTATGACACGCCCCCCAAATTGCAGACAGTGGGGAAGCTCACTGGCGGCGATTTCCTTCTAGAACTTGAAAATAAACAGATTAATACAACACATACACCTTTACATATACTCCTAAGTATATAACTAACAGACTTCTACATTTTAAGAACACTTTTTAACTACTGAATTTTGGGAAACTCTCACGGGAGAGTGCATCAGCTACTTTGTTAGAAGCTCCTGTGATGTGTTGAATTTCAAAATCAAAATGTTGGAGAGCTAAACTCCAACGAAGAAGTTTCTTGTTGTTCCCCTTGGCAGTATGAAGCCACTTTAGTGCAGCATGGTCAGTTTGTAGTTGGAACCGCCGTCCCCAAACATATGGGCGTAGCTTTTCCAGGGCGTACACAATGGCATAGCATTCCTTTTCACTGACTGACCAGTGACAAAGACCTTAGACACTCAAATCCCTACACCCAAAGTTGAAAAAATCCGGTTTCCTGATTGGTCCTCTGGTCAGGTGCTTCAGGTGAAAGAAACATTAACCCTTAGCTATCTGTTTATGACAGCCCCATATGAACTTGTTTTATTTTTTTTACAAATTCATTTGAACTAAAATGAATCTAACTATTATTAAAATAATTGAACATTTACAAGTTTTGCTATAAATAAAATTACAAATACAATGGACCCTCACTTGAACGGGCATCTGTATAGCGTGATTTCGCTTATAGCGTGGGACTGCGCATGGATCCAAAACTGAGAACCACTTAATTTCTTCCTTCTGGTCATATTATTAACGTTTAGGATTCTCGCGAGTATGTTTACTAAATGGTGTCTCACCGTCATTGATGGTTTCAATACGTGCTATGATTGATAGAATTGCTGCATCACTGATGTCGCGGTTATAAAAATGCTGCTATTATAAATTTGCTGCCCTAGGCCTAGGCCTTGTCGGCCTAGGTGATAATACGCTACTGGGTATGTCTGAGGAAACTACAATCCTTTGGTGATCTTCCAGAAAACACCATCCTAGCCACTATGGATGTAGAAGCCCTCTACACCAACATTCCACACAAAGATGGACTACAAGCCATCAGGAATAGCATCCTCAATACCATCACGGCATACCTGGTAGCTGAACTTTGTGACTTTGTCCTCACCCACAACTATTTCAGATTTGAGGACAATTAATACCTTCAAGTCAGCGGGACTGCTATGGGCCCTCAGTATGCCAACATTTTTATGGCCTACTTAGAATAACGTTTCCTCAGCTCGGGTCTCCTTATGCCCCTACTCTACTTGCGTTACATTGATGACATCTTCATCATCTGGATCCATGGGAAGGAGGGCCTTGAGGAATTCCACCAAGATTTCAACGATTTCCATCCTTTCATCAACTTCAGCCTGTACTAGTCCACACAAGATGTCCACTTCCTAGACACTACACTGCTAATAAGCGATGGTCACATAAACCCCACCCTATACTGGAAACTACTGACAGCTATACTTACCTACATGCCTCCAGCTTTCATCCAGACCACATCACACGATCCATAGTCTACAGCCAAACTCTAAGATACAACCACATTTGCTCCAATCCCTCAGACAGAGACAAACACCTACAGAATCTCTATCAAACATTCTTAAAACTGCAATATCCACCTGGTGAAGTGAACAAACAGATTGACAGAGCCAGAAGGGTACCAAGAGGTAACCTACTACAGGACAGGCCCAACAAAGAAAGTAACAGAACGCCACTAGCCATCATCTACAGCCCCCAACTAAAATCTCTCCAGCGCATCATCAAGGATCTACAACCTATCCTGAAAAACGATCGCTCACTCTCACAGACCTTGGAAGACAGGCCAGTTTTTGCTGACAGACAGCCCCCCAACCTGAAGCAAATATTCACCAGCAACTACACACCACTCAACCAAAACACCAACCTAGGAACCAAACCCTGCTACAAACCCCAGCGCCAAATCTGTCCATATATCTATTCAAGGGACCCCATCATAGGACCTAACCACATCAGCCACACCATCTGGGGCTCATTCACCTGTACATCTACCAATGTGATATATGCCAACATGTACCAGCAATGCCCCTTTGCCACGTACATTGGTCAAACCGAACAGTCTCTATGTAAAAGAATAAATAGACACAAATCTGACATCAGGAATCATAATATTCAAAAACAAGTAGGAAAACACTTCAGTCTCTCTGGTCACTCAATAACAGACCTCAAAGTGGCAATTCTTCAACAAAAAAATACTTTAAAAACAGACTCCAATGTGAAGCTGCAGAACTGGAATTAATTTGCAAACTGGATATCATCAGATTAGGCCAGAATAAAGACTGAGAGTGGTTGGATCATTACAAAACCTAATACTAATTTCTCCCTACTGTTACTCATACCTTCTTGTCAACTGTCTGTAATGGGCCACTCTCTTATCATTTCAAAAGTTATTTTTCCTTCCTAGATATCCTGCTGTTAATTGATTTATATCATTAGACTGACCTCACACTTGGTAAAGCAACCCCCATCCTTTCATATATTTATACCTGCTCCTGTATTTTTTATTTCATACATCTGATGTAGTGGGTTATAGCCCATGAAAGTTTATGCCCAAATACATTTGTTAGTCTCTAAGGTGCCACAAGGACTCCTTGTTTTTTTTGCTAATAGAAGTGGGCTAGGTTACATTTACATTATTGTGCTGTGGCTTCCCTCTCTATTTGACCACTGAGTTGAAAATAATGTGGTGTAGTGTCTGACTGTTTGCACTGACATGAATTGAAAACGCTGTCTTAAAGTTTTAGGTCAGCATACATTCTGAATAATGATTAATGTTCCAGCCTTTAGTCACCTCAGGGTTTTGGGGTAATCAGGCTGGCAAATAACCAGAAAAAATTGTGTGATGCATTTGAAGCTGCCTGTGACCATTTATGAATATTATGTGTTGACAGATACTGGATGCACATATTGAATTAATTCAATAGCAGGATTGTCAGGAAATGAACCCAGGAAGGGGAGGGCTGTTAGAAAACACCTGAATGGCCATGAAAGAGCCATTCACTTTGATGCTCTTGCTCAGCACCCTTATGAGCCTGCCAGACATGTTTTGCCATTAGGGACTCATTCTCTATGGAATGGAGTGAATCAGTGGGTTTATCAACACTTACAGCTGCGTTGCTGCAGCGTTTAACGAAGACACTACCTACACCAAGAGTATCTTCCCCCATTGGTGTAGATACTGTACCTTCCCAAGAGGTGGTAGTGGGAGAAGCTCTCCCATTGACATAGCGATGCCCACACCTGTCCTGTAGTTAGATCAGTATAACTATGTCACTGTGGGATGTAGATTTTCTACATCCCTGAGCAATGCAGTTATACTAACATAAGTTTGTAATGAAAACCAGGGCAAACAGACTCAGGAGGGTTTAAAGAGACACATGCCCTCAAGAAAGGAGCAGCTAACAGAGACAGGCTTTTAAGTCTGAGAACCCAGAGCCTACCATACAAGGAATCTGGAGAAAGTTAAACCTCCTGGGGTCCCCATTAGGACAATGCTTAGACTCTAAGTAAAAGAGCCACGGATGTAGACCTTTCATTGTTTTAATATCCTTTTACTTTTATACTATGCTGTGCTACTATTGTTAAATAAACATTTATATTTTAAGAAGGCCGTTTAGGGTTACTATAATCCACTGGTCACATACTTCCAAAGGGAAGAACTCTGTTTAATACAACAATTGTATAACGCCCAACCAGTCTGAAGAATTAGAAAAGGTCATTTTTTTTTGTTTTTCTAAATACTCTGCTTGGAACAAATGTTTCTGGGATAATTTATTTTTAAATATGTCTGTTCTTTAAGTGGAAAAAGAACATTATATTGAATTGTACTTTGGCAAGTTTGACGTGGAGGGTGAGTGCTACAAGTCATCTAACACAGTAAAATATCAGAGACAATCTGAAAGAAATATGAAGCTTTGGTGGAGAAAAGTGGAGATACCAGAGTCAAAGAATCTATTAAATTGTGGGTACATGCAGGTGGAAATACATGTTCTGTACAGAATCTGTTTTTTTAGTACTCTTCCTCCTTACATCTAACAGAATATAGTATTCAGCACACACTGTTCACCACAAACAATGGACAAAGGAGAGACCTACAAATCGCTAATATCTGGCACTGGTTAGGCTGGTAGCCAGTTGTGACTCTGGAGACCACAGTGACTACTAAGTTATGCAAACATTCCTATTTCTGCTGTTACTTTACTCCTCTATCTCATCTGTCCACATTTTCTAAATCCTAAATTGTGAGTTCCTTGGAGCAGGGACGGTCTTTGTATTATTTGTTTAAACAATGCCTAGATTCTGTTTTGGCCCTTTACATGCTATGGTAGAAACTGCCATGGATAGTTGAGGACACCAAAAATATGATAGACATTGGGATGCGTGTGTGTGTGTAAGTAAAGATATGGAACAGTTGGATGCCTCAAGGTTCTGTATATTAATTAATATACCACCCCACAACATACATAAATAAAACATTTATTAACATTAATCTTTCACCAAAATTGCCACATTGGATCAGACTGTCCAGTCTGATATCCTGTCTCTAACAGTGACCAGTAGCAGATGCTTCGGGGAAGATGAAAAAAACCTCTTTGTGGAAGAGTTGGCTATGTGTACACAGCACAGAAAGCCCGGGTCTGTGGGATCCAGGCTTGCAGACTTGGTGTTTCAAGCCCACACGTCAGTATCCACATTGCATTGTAAACCCAGGCCACAGAAATGTGCTAGTGTGTCCATACTGCACTACACAGAACGGAGTCAGATGTTCTGCTTCTGGGGGCATATCCCATTGTATCTTAGGGATCCTAGTGCCCTCACCGGCTGTAGCCACTATAGGGCTTGGTTCACAGTAGATTGGGGGAGAACTTTTCTGTCCATTCTTCAGGACTTGACCAGAAGCATTTTCAGTGGTTTGTACCCACCAACACATCCAGCCAAGCCATTTTGGATCTGCACACTCCCATCATGTTCCCAGCAGACAGACCCATCAACATGGACTATGACCTGGTGGAACAACTTCTCCAGCTCATGCTGTCAGTTCTATTTAGGAAATCAGGCAGAGCATCTCTGGCATTTTGGCAGTGGTTTCTGACCTGCCAAAGCACTTCTCAGGGAAGATTATTAGCATATAGGCTATAAGCTCCCAGTGCTGCTCATGCCTCCTGCCATAGCTGTGTATTCCCCATACATAGACTGACACTTCTGGAGCAGTGCCACAAGCACAGATTAGTGGGATCACATCATCATGTGGATGTGGGATGACTGACAACAGCTCTGAAATTTTCACATGAAGAAGCAGACATTTCGGGAGGTTTGTGATCAGCTTGCTCTGACTGTTCATCATCAGGAAACATGTATGAGGGAGGCCATGCAGGTTGCTAGGGCCATTGGAAACTGGCTACTACAGACTTCTATACATCTGTTTCTAACCAGTTCGGAGTCCGTAAGTCAACAGCGGGGGCTGTTGTAGTGACTTGTAAGTCAATCAGGACAGTGATAGAGGTAGATATTACCACATCTGAGGTAGAAGCCAAACTCGAACAGCTTAATGGGACAAAATTGGAGGGCCCAGATAATCTTCATCTAAGAATATCAAAGGAACTGGCACATGAAATTGCAAGCCCATTAGCAAGAATTTTTAATGAATCAGTAAATTCAGGGGTTGTACTATATGACTGGAGAATTGCTAACATAATTCCTATTTTTAAGAAAGGGAGAAAAAGCGATCCGAGTAACTACAGGCCTGTTAGTTTGACATCTGCAGTATGTAAGGTCTTGGAAAAAATTTTGAAGGAGAAAGTAGTTAAGGACATTGAGGTCAATGGTAACTGGGACAAAATACAACATAGTTTTACAAAAGGTAGATAGTGCCAAACCAACCTGATCTCCTTCTTTGAGAAGGTAACAGATTTTTTAGACAAAGGAAACACAGTGGATCTAATTTACCTCAATTTCAGTAAGGCATTTGATACTGTTCCACATGGGGAATTATTAGTTAAATTGGAAAAGATTGGGATCAATTTGAAAATCGAAAGGTGGTTAAGGACCTGGTTAAAGGGGAGACAACAATCGGTCGTACTGAAAGGTGAACTGTCAGGCTGGAAGGAAGTTACTAGTGGAGTTCCTCAGGGATCAGTTCTGGGACCAATCTTATATAATCTTTTTATTGCTGACCTTGGCACAAAAAGTGGGAATGTGTTAATAAAGTCTGCGGATGACACACAGCTGGGAGGTATTGCTAACACAGAGAAGGAACGGGATATCATACAGGAAGATCTGGATGACCTTGTAAACTGGAGTAATAGTAATAGGATGAAATTTAATAGTGAAAAGTGCAAGGTCATGCATTTAGGGATTAACAAGAATTTTAGTTATAAATTGGGGACACATCAGCTGGAAGTAACAGAGGAGGAGAAGGACCAAGGAGTATTGGTTGATCACAGGATGACTATGACCCGCCAATGTGATATGGCCGTTAAAAAAGCTAATGCAGTCTTGGGACACATCAGGCGAGACATTTCCAGCAAAGATAAGGAGGTGTTAGTATTGTTATACAAAGCACTGGTGAGACCTCATCTGAAATACTGTTTGCAGTTCTGGTCTTCCATGTTTAAGGATGAATTTAAACTGGAACAGGTACAGAGAAGGTCTACTAGGATAATCCGAGGAATGGAAAACCTATTTTATGAAAGGAGACTCAAAGAGCTTGGCTTGTTTAACCTAACCAAAAGAAGGCTGAGGAGGGATATGTTTGCTCTTTATAAATATATCAGAGGGATAAACATAAGGGAGGGTGAGGAATTATTTAAGCTTAATACCAACGTGCACACAAGAACAAATGGATATAAACTGAACAGTAGGAAGTTTAGACTTGAAATTAGACAAAGGTTTCTAACCATTAGAGGAGTGAAGTTCTAGAACAGCCTTCCAAGGGGAGTAGTGGGGGCAAAAGACATATGTGGCTTTAAGACTAAACTTGATAAGTTTATGGAGGGGATGGTATGATGGGATAGCCTAAATTTGGCAATTGATCTTTGATTATCAGCAGGTAAGTATGCCCAGTGGTCTGTGATGAGATGTCAGATGGGGTGGCACCTGAGTTACTACAGAGAATTCTTTCCTGGGTGCTGGCTGGTGAGTCTTGTCCACATGCTCAGGGTTTAACTGATCGCCATATTTGGGGTTGGGAAGGAATTTTTCTCCAGGGCAGATTGGCAGAGGCCCTGGAGGTTTTTCGCCTTCCTCTGCAGCATGGGGCATGGGTCACTTGCTGGAGGATTCTCTGCAGCTTGAGGTCTTCAAACCACAATTAGAAGACTTCAATAACTCAGACACAGGTTAGGGAGTACAGGAGTGGGTGGGTGAGATTCTGTGGCCTGCATTGTGCAGGAGGTCAGACTAGATGATCATAATGGTCCCTTCTGACATTAAAGTCTATGAGTTTATGATGTATCCAAAGGTGGGGAGCATTACAAATGTTTCTGAAATAATTGCTGGGTTTGAGAGAATGGGCTTTTCAACCTGTGCCAGGGCCACTGATGGATTCATGTGCCCTTCACCACAAAGGCTATTACTCCATCATTATGCAGGCCTCGGTCGACATCAGAGACAGATTCATGGACACTAATGTGGGGATGCACTGGCAAGGTGCATGATCCCAGGGTTTATTTTGGAAATTAAAACTTTACCTTGTTGGGTAAACTGGGACATTATTCCCATCGAATGACACTGGACAACTGAAGTCACTGTCCCCACTATTATTCTATAGCTTAGCTGCTTTTGCCATGGCTTATGAAACCATACCCTGATGTCAGAGGACCGGGAAAAAGAAGGTTCAGCTACACACTCAGCTTTTTTATGCTTATAGATGAATGTGATGACATTTATTGAATTTTTAAAATTTTACTGAGACCAGCCACATACTTCAACTCACAGATTACAGAGTACAGTGATGAAGCTCCACTTCATTATGTATAATAAAAATTGCTAATAAAGTATTGTGTGCAAATCCAACTCTTTAATATAAGCATGTATTTAAACACAAATACCAATGCAAAAACTAGACATGCAGAATAGCTGCCATCCAAGTGTACAACACATTAACCACAGAGCAAGAACAGTGAACTATGTTAGATGAGATATACCAAGATGATCCTAGCAAGTGACTCATGGCCCACACTGCAGAGGAAGGGGAATCCCCTCTGAGATCTCTGAGCATATAAACAAGAGCCATTAGCCAAGTACCTGAGAGAATTCTCAGTACCACCTCAGAGCTCTCGTAAACCCTATCCAGTGTCCCAGTCTCAGCAGTCAACATCTCTTATGCTTCAGAGGAACAAGAAGAATGAATATAGCTGGGGGGAAAACCCCATTTCTTTCCTAACTCCTACAGGTGACTGGCTGAATGCCTGAAGCGTGAGATTTTATGAACATAAGATATGAACCAGAAGATACACCCAGGGTTGCCCAGCCCAGGCCCCACCCGCCACCATCACTGCAGGCAACCTCATCATACAATCCCTCTTATAAATATATCAGGATTTAAGATAAACTAGTTAGGTTGCTTGCTCCCACAATTACTAATGGGTGACTATTCCAGAACCTCAATCCTCTGATGGTGAGAAACCTTCTTGTAAATTCCAACCTAAATGTACCCAGTCAGGATACTGAATCCAATCACAAGGCAGTTATTAATATCCTTCTATATGTTCCTTTTGGACAAAGGATTAAAAGTGTGTATATTAAGCACAATTAAGTCAAACAAATGAACAGGATAGAGCTTATTCTAGGTTAGATTAGTTGGCAGAAACTTCAACCACACAAGTCTTGCAGTTGGATATTGAGTGACAACATTAGCAGCCAATGAAATAAAATAGAGAAACATTACACAATCAGAACACACTCACTGGCTGGACATACCCTTAGATAGGGCACTTTTACCAAAGACTAAGAGATAATTAATCCTCCTTTGCTGCCACACTGCATTTTTTTTCAGTTGTGAAAAATGCCATTTTTGTTCCTACTATCACTGTAGAATTTTATAATTTTATTTACTGACAAAGCCTGAAGAAAAATATGTAACATTTTTTATTAACTGTTTTCTCCCCAAACTTTTTATTTTTAAGCTCTTAAAAGAATATTGTCAAAAGTTTAAAACATTGTTTTAAGAAAGTGGGAGAAGAGACCTGAGTTGAATTTGAACCATTGTAAAAAAACGGTCTCAATTGGTGATTTTAAACCACTTGGCCAAAATGATTCTAACTTGAGGTATTTGAAAAAAAAAAAAGCCTCTCTATCACATGGAAAAATAAATTGTGGTATTTCCCCTACCCTTACTGTAAGGGTCACCTGACTGTGACATCTGACTGAAACTCCAAAACTTGCCTGTTGAAGAATGACATAAAAATAAAAGATATCTGTCAAACACTGAATTTTCTGCTTCACGTAGCTCTGGCACCTGTGTATTTTCTCTTGAGAAAATTAATACATCAACTTGGGTGAAGTAAAAGGAGAGAAATTACAAAGAAATCTGGCTCAGCACTTATTCTGAACTCAGCACTCTTCATGGTTCAGTAACCCTTGAACTTAAAGTTTTCTCAGCTGTGGAAATGGATTCCAGGCCTGACGAGCATTTAAGAAAAACACACTTAATTGCAGTTTTTCTTCAGACAAAAAGAAGTGAAAGAACAGTTTTGTGTGGCCACTGTAGAGGAACAAAATGAATTTGGTCTTCATGGTTGAGAAGGTGAGGGAAATTCCCTAACCTAAGCCATTCCTTTTAGGTGACATATCTGAGGAACTGTCCCAGATTGAAGTGTCATTAGAGGAGCTTTTGGAACAAATTGATAAATTAAACAGCAATAAGTCACCAGGACCAGATGGTATTCACCCAAGCGTTCTGAAAGAACTCAAACGTGAAATTGCAGAACTACTAACTATGGTATCATTTAAATCAGCTTCTGTACCAGATGACTGGAGGCTAATGCGATGCCAATTTTTAGAAATGACTCCAGAGGCAATCCCAGCAATTACAGTCCAAAAAGCCTAACTTCAGCGCCAGGCAAATTGGTTGAAACTATAGTAAAGAACAGAATTATCAGACATATAGATGAACATCATTTGTTGGGGAACAGACAACATGGTTTTTGTAAAGGAAAATCATGCCTCACTACTCTACTAGAATTCTTTGAAGGGGTCAACAAGCATGTGGACAAGGGTGATCCACTGGATATAGTGTACTTAAGATTTTCAGAAAGTCTTTGACAAGGTCCCTCACCAAAGGGTCTTAGGCAGAGTAAGCTGTCATAGGATAAGAGGGAAGGTTTTCTCATGGATCCGTAACTGGTTAAAAGATAGGAGAAAAGGATAAGACTAAATGGTCAGTTTTCAGAATGGTGAGAGGTGGTGTCCCCTACGGGTCTGTACTGCGACCAGAACTGTTCAACATATTCATAACTGATCTGGAAAAAAGAGGTAGATCAGGGATCGGCAACCTTAGGCATGTGAAAAGCCCCTGGTGGGCCGGGCTGGTTTGTTTACCTGCCGCATCTACAGGTTTGGCCAATCGCAGCTCCCACTGGCCGCAGTTTGCTGCTCCAGGCCAATGAGGGCTGCAGGAAGTGGCGCGGGCTCAGGGATGTTCTGGCCGCCGCTTCCCGCTGCCCCCATTGGCTTGGAGCAGTAAACCGCAGCCAGTGGAAGCTGCGATTGGCCGAACCTGTGGATGCAGCAGGTAAACAAACTGGCTCAGTCTGCCAGGGTGCTCACGCTGGTGAGGCGTGTGCTAAAGGTTGCCGATCCCCGGGTTAGACAGTGAGGTGGTAAAATTTGCAGATGATATAAAACTACTCAAGATAGTTAAGTCCAAAGAAGGCTGTGAAGAGTTACAAAGGAATCTCACAAAACTGGGGCACAGGGCAACAAAATGGCAGATGAAATTCAATATTGATAAATGCAACTTCATGCACACTGGAAAATAAAACCGCAACTATACATATTGTGACAAAGTTCCTCCTCTACCTTGGCGGGTCCTGCGCTTATTTGGCAGATTTGCTTACCTCAATGACCTTCCCCACAGTCTGGGTCAACTTCTCCTGTGTCTGATCAGGAGTTGGGAGGTTTGGGGGGAACCCGGGCCCGCCCTCTGCTCTGGGTTCCAGCCCAGGGCCCTGTGGATTGCAGCTGTCTATAGTGCCTCTTGTAACAGATGCATGACAGCTACAACTCCCTGGGCTACTTCCCCATGGCCTCCTCCAAACACCTTCTTTATCCTCACCACAGGACCTTCCTCCTGGTGTCTCATAACGCTTGTACTCCTTACTCCTCCAGCAGCACATCCTCTCACTCTCACTCTCAGCTCCTTCCGCCTCTTGCTCCCAGCTCCTCACATGCACTTCCTCTCCTCTGGCTCCCCCCTTCCCTGACTGGATTGAGCTCCTTTTTAAACCCAGGTGCCCTGATTAGCCTGCCTTGATTGGCTGCAGGTGTTCTAATCAGCCTGTCTGTCTTAATTGGCTCTAGCAGGTTCCTGATTACTCTAGTGCAGCCCCTGCTCTGGTCACTCAGGGAACAGAAAACAACTCACCCAGTGACCAGTATATTTGGCCTCTACCAGACTCCTGTACCCCACTGGACTGGGTCTGTCACATATCCCTTCCCCCTGCTCAACACCAAGGGGTTGGGCAGCTTTGGATGCCAGACAGTGCACACGTGACAAGCCATTGGCATTACCATGATGGCCTCCCTGCCCTGGCATTACCATGACGGCTCCCTGCCCTGCCCACATGGAAAGGTTGGAGGGATAAGAACCACCTGGTCACCCTTGTGTTCTTCTCCTTGTTCCGCTGCATCCATTGAAGAGGGGCATGGTCGGTCACAAGGACAAATCTGCGCCAGAGCAAGTAGTAGCACAATGCTTCCATGGCCCATTTTACAGCGAGGCACTCTCTCCACCGCTGCATATTTTTGTTCCCTCGGAAGGAGTTTC
Source organism: Gopherus flavomarginatus (assembly GCF_025201925.1). Taxonomy (NCBI): domain Eukaryota; kingdom Metazoa; phylum Chordata; order Testudines; family Testudinidae; genus Gopherus; species Gopherus flavomarginatus. The sequence goes on from NC_066618.1 coordinate 201,194,505, forward strand.
CTACTGAGGTAGAGAATTGGGTGTTCCTCCCTCCCTGACCATCTGTGATAAAATGGCCCCCAATCGTACTTCCGATGCATCTGTCTGCAGGATAAATTCCTTGGTGAAATCAGGGGCTATCAGTATGGGGTTACTGCAGAGGTCTGTAGGTCTGTGAATGCTTCCTCTGCTGCATCAGACCATCTCACCAGATCAGGTCCACGGGCTTTCACGAGGTCTGTCAGGGGGCTTGCCCTTGTGGCAAAGTGGGGGATAAATCATCGGTAATACCCCACTATAGCTAGGAATGCCTGGACTTGTTTCTTGAGACGTGGTTGGGGCCAATTTTGGATGGCCTCCAACTTGTTCACTTAGGGTTTTACCAGACCTTTTCCCACAATGTAGCCAAGATATTTGGCCACTGTGAACCCTACAGCACACTTGGCAAGGTTTGCTGTAAGGCCAGCTCACCTGAAGGTATCAAGGACTGCCTCCAACTTCTCTAGGTGGATTTCCCAGTCTGGGGTATTGGCCCCGACCACGTCGCAAGAAACAAGTCCGGGCATTCCTAGGTATAGTGGGGTATTACTGACGATTTATCCCCCACTTTGCTACAAGGGCAAGCCCCCTGACAGACCTCGTGAAAGCCCGTGGACCTGATCAGGTGAGATGGTCTGACGCAGCAGAGGAAGCATTCACAGACTTACGGACTGCCCTCTGCAGTAACCCCATATTGACAGCCCCTGATTTCACCAAGGAATTTATCCTGCAAACAGATGCATCGTCCAAGTAGGCAGCAGCATAACTGTTATGCGGTCATAATAGCTTGTCCATAAGGTGCTGGAAAGTAGCTGGGGCCCCATGTAGTCCAAAAGGAAGGACAGTATATTGAAAAAGACCCTCTGGTGTAGAGAACACAGTCTTTTCCTTTGCGTCTTCTGCAAGGGGAACCTGACAGTACCCCTTTGTCAAGTCTAGGGTAGTCAAGTACCGGGCATTCCCCAGAAGGTCTACTACCTCATCTATGCGAAGTATGGGGTACGCGTCGAACGGGGATACTTTGTTTAGTCGCCGGAAGTCGTTGCAAAACCTTGTGGTGCCAACAGGTTTGGGCACCAGCATGATTGGGCTGGACCACTGACTGTGGAATTCTTCGATGATCCCTAACTCCAGCATTTTTTTTACTTCTGCTTTTATTTCCTCCCTTTTGGCTGCTGGCACCCGATAGGGCCTCATTGTTATTCTGGCCCCAGGGTTCGTGACGATGTGGTGATATGTCTCGGTTGTTCGACCTGGTTTTGTCGAGAACACATCTTGGTTTTGGAAGGTCATCTCAGACATCTCATTCTTCTGATCTGGTGTCAAATCAGGAAACACTCTTACCTGTTTTGGAAGGCTTGTTTTCTTCAGTTAGGTCTTTTTGGACAGTTATGCATGCCTCCTGTGCATGCCAGGGTTTCAGAAGGTTGATGTGATAAATCTGTTCTTGTTTTTGGCGTCCTGGCTGCCGCTCCTTGTAGGTTACTTCCCCCACGGGTTCAACCACCTCATAGGGTCCCTGCCATTGGGCCAGAAGCTTGCTTTCTGCCGTGGGTACCAACACCATTGCCCGATCCCCTGGTTGGAACTATCGGACTTTTGCCTGGTGATAGTAATGGGTTCTCTAGGCCTCCTGTGCCTTTTCCAAATGTTCCCGTACAATAGGGGTGACACGGGCTATCTGGTCTCGCATCTGTATTACATGTTCTGTTATATTTCTCCTCTCATTGGGTTCCTCTTCCCATATCTCTTCGGCAATATCTGGCATGCCACAGAGGTGACGCCCATATAATAACTTGAATGGGGAAAACCCAATCGAGGCCTGAGGTACCTCCCGGATAGCAAACATAAGGTAGGGCAGTAGGGTGTCCCAATCCTTCCCGTCCCAACTTACCACCTTCCTTATCATAGCCGTCTCCTCCAGAGGTCCCACTAGGTCCATGGCTATTCGCTCAAAGGAGACCTCTATGATGGGAAGGGGTACTAAAGGTGCCCTCAGGTGGGGACGGAGACTGTGCAGCTGACACTCCGGGCAGACGCACAATACCTCTGCACTTCTTCATGTACTCCGGGCCAGAAGAACCGTCGTAGGACTCGTGCCAGAGTCTTCTCTACCCCCAAGTTCCCCCCAAAAAGATGACTATGAGCAAGACTTAATACAGTGTTCTGGTGTTTTTGAGGTACTAGGATCTGCTGTACCTTCTGCCCCTGTACTGGTGCAACCCGGTATAAGAGATTCTTCTTCATTATGAAATAGGGTCCTGGTCCCTGGGTTTTCCCTTCTACCGGGACCTTATCTATTTCAGCCATCTCCTTTCTAATGTTGTCATACCTTGAGTCTTCAGCCTGGTCCCGTCCAAAATTTCCTCTTCCGGGGCTAATCTGCCCAAGATCTAGAGGCCCAGTCTCTGTTGCCTCTACTGGTTCAAAAGAGTTAGGGTGGGGGTCAGACTCGGGTGCTTCTCCCTCCTGGGTGGCCTCCTTTTCAGCTGCTGGGTCCACCTACCTACGAGAGCGACCCTCTGGCTTTGGGTCAGTATTCTGGTTCCCAAGGCCTTAGCTGCCCTCCTTTCCTTTTTCGACTTTCTACCCTGTCTGGGAATGGAAAATAAATCTGGAGATATTTCAGAGAAGACTGGGGGTTGACAGTCTACTGTGGATGCCTCAATAATTTCAGGGTTCCCCTCTTTCTCCAATCCTCCGACTGAGAGTAAGTCTCCAAACCCTGGGAAGTCCCTCCCTATCAGCACCGGATATGGGAGTTTAGGGACTACACCTGCTGCTACCTCAGTAGTGTTCCCCTGAATCTCGATTTTTACTGGGATAGTGGGTAATAACCAACTGTCCCATGGACACATGTTATCCCTGTACGCTTAGCCCGCAGCAGCTGACCATACTTCACGAGATTCCCCGAGACAAGCATGATAGCACTCTCCGAATCAACCAGTGCTGTGGTCTCTACCTCATTTAGCTTTACTGGTCTGGGGTACATCTGTGGGATTAGTGAGACCCCCACAAGGTGGATTAAGGAGCATGGGTCTGCCCAGTTCCCCAGGTTACACTGCATTGGTGCCTCAGCATTGGGACACTGTGCAGCTATATGTCCCCACTCCCCGCAGGCATAACATCTGTATGGAGCCCTAGGCATTCCCCGGTCTCTTGGTTTGGGCAGTCTAACATCACAATCCTCTTCTCCCTCAGTGCTCTGACTCTTTGTGGCTTCTGGTGGGCCTTCAGCCCCTCTCTTTTTCTACCTGTGACCTCCTGGTTGCCCAGTCACCCGAGCTCTAAGCCTTGGTGCTGTTAGTTTAAGCCGGGGTGCCTCTTTCTTAACTGGTCAGGTCAACTCCCTCACTGTCCTTGGCCTCTCTACCAGTGTGACAACCTCATCACAGGTGGAGGGTTCGTTATCAGTTACCCAAGCACGAAGGTCTGGCGGTAGCCCCCTCATGTATCGATCGATGACCAGAACCTCTAGTATCTCATCTGGACTCTGAGATTCCGTTCGCAACCACTTTCGTGCGAGATGGATGAGGTCATACATTTGGGACGACGGGGTTTTGTTTTCCTGGTACCTCCATTCGTGATACCGCTGGGCCCGCACTGCAGTGGTTACCCCAAATCTGGCCAAAATTTCTGCTTTCAGCTGGGGGTAGTCTGCTGCAACCTCTTCAGGCAGATCATAGTAAGCCTTCTGGGCCTCCCCGCAGAGGAATGGGGCAAGGATGCCAGACCACTGATCTCGAGGCCAGGCCTCCCGTAGGGCTGTCCTCTCAAAGGCCAGAAGGTATGCCTCTACATCATCCTCTCGCGTCATTTTCTGCAGCCAATGGCTGGCCGTATGATCTGCGTCTGATCATGGCCGTAGTTCAGCTCTGTAAGGGTCTTTACCTGGTTTACCAGTTCCCGCAACATAGCTCGGTCTTGAGAAGCCTGGTCCATCAGCAGGTGATTAGTCTCTTGCTGCAGCTGCACTGCCTCTTGTTGGGCAGCTGCATGGACAGGGGTAGCCTCCTGCTGGGCCGCCATAGCTTGTAGCAATGCCCATACTAAGTCATCCTTTGTGGTGAAAAAAAAAATAAACCCTCTACCCTTTTTTTTTTTAAATCACCCTCCTACTTCCACCATGCTGTGCACATCAAATCCCACTCTTGACACCAGTTGTGACAAAGTTCCTCCTCTACCTTGGTGGGTCCTGTGCTTATTTGACAGATTTGTTCACCTCAGTGACCTTCCCCACAGTCTGGGTCAACGTCTCCTGTGTCTGATCAGGAGTTGGGAGGTTTGGGGGGAACCTGGGCCCGCCCTCTACTCTGAGTTCCAGCCCAGGGGCCTGTGGATTGCAGCTGTCTGTAGTGCCTCTTGTAACAGATGCATGACAGCTATAACTCCCTGGGCTACTTCCCCATGGCCTCCTCCAAACACCTTCTTTATCCTCACCACAGGACCTTCCTCCTGGTGTCTCATAACGCTTGTACTCCTTACTCCTCCAGCAGCACATCCTCTCACTCTCACTCTCAGCTCCTTCCGCCTCTTGCTCCCAGCTCCTCACATGCACTTCCTCTCCTCTGGCTCCCCCCTTCCCTGACTGGATTGAGCTCCTTTTTAAACCCAGGTGCCCTGATTAGCCTGCCTTGATTGGCTGCAGGTGTTCTAATCAGCCTGTCTGTCTTAATTGGCTCTAGCAGGTTCCTGATTACTCTAGTGCAGCCCCTGCTCTGGTCACTCAGGGAACAGAAAACAACTCACCCAGTGACCAGTATATTTGGCCTCTACCAGACTCCTGTACCCCACTGGACTGGGTCTGTCACATATCCCTTCCCCCTGCTCAACACCAAGGGGTTGGGCAGCTTTGGATGCCAGACAGTGCACACGTGACAAGCCATTGGCATTACCATGATGGCCTCCCTGCCCTGGCATTACCATGACGGCTCCCTGCCCTGCCCACATGGAAAGGTTGGAGGGATAAGAACCACCTGGTCACCCTTGTGTTCTTCTCCTTGTTCCGCTGCATCCATTGAAGAGGGGCATGGTCGGTCACAAGGACAAATCTGCGCCAGAGCAAGTAGTAGCACAATGCTTCCATGGCCCATTTTACAGCGAGGCACTCTCTCCACCGCTGCATATTTTTGTTCCCTCGGAAGGAGTTTCCTACTGAGGTAGAGAATTGGGTGTTCCTCCCTCCCTGACCATCTGTGATAAAATGGCCCCCAATCGTACTTCCGATGCATCTGTCTGCAGGATAAATTCCTTGGTGAAATCAGGGGCTATCAGTATGGGGTTACTGCAGAGGTCTGTAGGTCTGTGAATGCTTCCTCTGCTGCATCAGACCATCTCACCAGATCAGGTCCATGGGCTTTCACGAGGTCTGTCAGGGGGCTTGCCCTTGTGGCAAAGTGGGGGATAAATCATCGGTAATACCCCACTATAGCTAGGAATGCCTGGACTTGTTTCTTGAGACGTGGTTGGGGCCAATTTTGGATGGCCTCCAACTTGTTCACTTAGGGTTTTACCAGACCTTTTCCCACAATGTAGCCAAGATATTTGGCCACTGTGAACCCTACAGCACACTTGGCAAGGTTTGCTGTAAGGCCAGCTCACCTGAAGGTATCAAGGACTGCCTCCAACTTCTCTAGGTGGATTTCCCAGTCTGGGGTATTGGCCCCGACCACGTCGCAAGAAACAAGTCCGGGCATTCCTAGGTATAGTGGGGTATTACTGACGATTTATCCCCCACTTTGCTACAAGGGCAAGCCCCCTGACAGACCTCGTGAAAGCCCGTGGACCTGATCAGGTGAGATGGTCTGACGCAGCAGAGGAAGCATTCACAGACTTACGGACTGCCCTCTGCAGTAACCCCATATTGACAGCCCCTGATTTCACCAAGGAATTTATCCTGCAAACAGATGCATCGTCCAAGTAGGCAGCAGCATAACTGTTATGCGGTCATAATAGCTTGTCCATAAGGTGCTGGAAAGTAGCTGGGGCCCCATGTAGTCCAAAAGGAAGGACAGTATATTGAAAAAGACCCTCTGGTGTAGAGAACACAGTCTTTTCCTTTGCGTCTTCTGCAAGGGGAACCTGACAGTACCCCTTTGTCAAGTCTAGGGTAGTCAAGTACCGGGCATTCCCCAGAAGGTCTACTACCTCATCTATGCGAAGTATGGGGTACGCGTCGAACGGGGATACTTTGTTTAGTCGCCGGAAGTCGTTGCAAAACCTTGTGGTGCCAACAGGTTTGGGCACCAGCATGATTGGGCTGGACCACTGACTGTGGAATTCTTCGATGATCCCTAACTCCAGCATTTTTTTTACTTCTGCTTTTATTTCCTCCCTTTTGGCTGCTGGCACCCGATAGGGCCTCATTGTTATTCTGGCCCCAGGGTTCGTGACGATGTGGTGATATGTCTCGGTTGTTCGACCTGGTTTTGTCGAGAACACATCTTGGTTTTGGAAGGTCATCTCAGACATCTCATTCTTCTGATCTGGTGTCAAATCAGGAAACACTCTTACCTGTTTTGGAAGGCTTGTTTTCTTCAGTTAGGTCTTTTTGGACAGTTATGCATGCCTCCTGTGCATGCCAGGGTTTCAGAAGGTTGATGTGATAAATCTGTTCTTGTTTTTGGCGTCCTGGCTGCCGCTCCTTGTAGGTTACTTCCCCCACGGGTTCAACCACCTCATAGGGTCCCTGCCATTGGGCCAGAAGCTTGCTTTCTGCCGTGGGTACCAACACCATTGCCCGATCCCCTGGTTGGAACTATCGGACTTTTGCCTGGTGATAGTAATGGGTTCTCTAGGCCTCCTGTGCCTTTTCCAAATGTTCCCGTACAATAGGGGTGACACGGGCTATCTGGTCTCGCATCTGTATTACATGTTCTGTTATATTTCTCCTCTCATTGGGTTCCTCTTCCCATATCTCTTCGGCAATATCTGGCATGCCACAGAGGTGACGCCCATATAATAACTTGAATGGGGAAAACCCAATCGAGGCCTGAGGTACCTCCCGGATAGCAAACATAAGGTAGGGCAGTAGGGTGTCCCAATCCTTCCCGTCCCAACTTACCACCTTCCTTATCATAGCCGTCTCCTCCAGAGGTCCCACTAGGTCCATGGCTATTCGCTCAAAGGAGACCTCTATGATGGGAAGGGGTACTAAAGGTGCCCTCAGGTGGGGACGGAGACTGTGCAGCTGACACTCCGGGCAGACGCACAATACCTCTGCACTTCTTCATGTACTCCGGGCCAGAAGAACCGTCGTAGGACTCGTGCCAGAGTCTTCTCTACCCCCAAGTTCCCCCCAAAAAGATGACTATGAGCAAGACTTAATACAGTGTTCTGGTGTTTTTGAGGTACTAGGATCTGCTGTACCTTCTGCCCCTGTACTGGTGCAACCCGGTATAAGAGATTCTTCTTCATTATGAAATAGGGTCCTGGTCCCTGGGTTTTCCCTTCTACCGGGACCTTATCTATTTCAGCCATCTCCTTTCTAATGTTGTCATACCTTGAGTCTTCAGCCTGGTCCCGTCCAAAATTTCCTCTTCCGGGGCTAATCTGCCCAAGATCTAGAGGCCCAGTCTCTGTTGCCTCTACTGGTTCAAAAGAGTTAGGGTGGGGGTCAGACTCGGGTGCTTCTCCCTCCTGGGTGGCCTCCTTTTCAGCTGCTGGGTCCACCTACCTACGAGAGCGACCCTCTGGCTTTGGGTCAGTATTCTGGTTCCCAAGGCCTTAGCTGCCCTCCTTTCCTTTTTCGACTTTCTACCCTGTCTGGGAATGGAAAATAAATCTGGAGATATTTCAGAGAAGACTGGGGGTTGACAGTCTACTGTGGATGCCTCAATAATTTCAGGGTTCCCCTCTTTCTCCAATCCTCCGACTGAGAGTAAGTCTCCAAACCCTGGGAAGTCCCTCCCTATCAGCACCGGATATGGGAGTTTAGGGACTACACCTGCTGCTACCTCAGTAGTGTTCCCCTGAATCTCGATTTTTACTGGGATAGTGGGTAATAACCAACTGTCCCATGGACACATGTTATCCCTGTACGCTTAGCCCGCAGCAGCTGACCATACTTCACGAGATTCCCCGAGACAAGCATGATAGCACTCTCCGAATCAACCAGTGCTGTGGTCTCTACCTCATTTAGCTTTACTGGTCTGGGGTACATCTGTGGGATTAGTGAGACCCCCACAAGGTGGATTAAGGAGCATGGGTCTGCCCAGTTCCCCAGGTTACACTGCATTGGTGCCTCAGCATTGGGACACTGTGCAGCTATATGTCCCCACTCCCCGCAGGCATAACATCTGTATGGAGCCCTAGGCATTCCCCGGTCTCTTGGTTTGGGCAGTCTAACATCACAATCCTCTTCTCCCTCAGTGCTCTGACTCTTTGTGGCTTCTGGTGGGCCTTCAGCCCCTCTCTTTTTCTACCTGTGACCTCCTGGTTGCCCAGTCACCCGAGCTCTAAGCCTTGGTGCTGTTAGTTTAAGCCGGGGTGCCTCTTTCTTAACTGGTCAGGTCAACTCCCTCACTGTCCTTGGCCTCTCTACCAGTGTGACAACCTCATCACAGGTGGAGGGTTCGTTATCAGTTACCCAAGCACGAAGGTCTGGCGGTAGCCCCCTCATGTATCGATCGATGACCAGAACCTCTAGTATCTCATCTGGACTCTGAGATTCCGTTCGCAACCACTTTCGTGCGAGATGGATGAGGTCATACATTTGGGACGACGGGGTTTTGTTTTCCTGGTACCTCCATTCGTGATACCGCTGGGCCCGCACTGCAGTGGTTACCCCAAATCTGGCCAAAATTTCTGCTTTCAGCTGGGGGTAGTCTGCTGCAACCTCTTCAGGCAGATCATAGTAAGCCTTCTGGGCCTCCCCGCAGAGGAATGGGGCAAGGATGCCAGACCACTGATCTCGAGGCCAGGCCTCCCGTAGGGCTGTCCTCTCAAAGGCCAGAAGGTATGCCTCTACATCATCCTCTCGCGTCATTTTCTGCAGCCAATGGCTGGCCGTATGATCTGCGTCTGATCATGGCCGTAGTTCAGCTCTGTAAGGGTCTTTACCTGGTTTACCAGTTCCCGCAACATAGCTCGGTCTTGAGAAGCCTGGTCCATCAGCAGGTGATTAGTCTCTTGCTGCAGCTGCACTGCCTCTTGTTGGGCAGCTGCATGGACAGGGGTAGCCTCCTGCTGGGCCGCCATAGCTTGTAGCAATGCCCATACTAAGTCATCCTTTGTGGTGAAAAAAAAATAAACCCTCTACCCTTTTTTTTTTTAAATCACCCTCCTACTTCCACCATGCTGTGCACATCAAATCCCACTCTTGACACCAGATGTGACAAAGTTCCTCCTCTACCTTGGTGGGTCCTGTGCTTATTTGACAGATTTGTTCACCTCAGTGACCTTCCCCACAGTCTGGGTCAACGTCTCCTGTGTCTGATCAGGAGTTGGGAGGTTTGGGGGGAACCTGGGCCCGCCCTCTACTCTGAGTTCCAGCCCAGGGGCCTGTGGATTGCAGCTGTCTGTAGTGCCTCTTGTAACAGATGCATGACAGCTATAACTCCCTGGGCTACTTCCCCATGGCCTCCTCCAAACACCTTCTTTATCCTCACCACAGGACCTTCCTCCTGGTGTCTCATAACGCTTGTACTCCTTACTCCTCCAGCAGCACATCCTCTCACTCTCACTCTCAGCTCCTTCCGCCTCTTGCTCCCAGCTCCTCACATGCACTTCCTCTCCTCTGGCTCCCCCCTTCCCTGACTGGATTGAGCTCCTTTTTAAACCCAGGTGCCCTGATTAGCCTGCCTTGATTGGCTGCAGGTGTTCTAATCAGCCTGTCTGTCTTAATTGGCTCTAGCAGGTTCCTGATTACTCTAGTGCAGCCCCTGCTCTGGTCACTCAGGGAACAGAAAACAACTCACCCAGTGACCAGTATATTTGGCCTCTACCAGACTCCTGTACCCCACTGGACTGGGTCTGTCACATATCCCTTCCCCCTGCTCAACACCAAGGGGTTGGGCAGCTTTGGATGCCAGACAGTGCACACGTGACAAGCCATTGGCATTACCATGATGGCCTCCCTGCCCTGGCATTACCATGACGGCTCCCTGCCCTGCCCACATGGAAAGGTTGGAGGGATAAGAACCACCTGGTCACCCTTGTGTTCTTCTCCTTGTTCCGCTGCATCCATTGAAGAGGGGCATGGTCGGTCACAAGGACAAATCTGCGCCAGAGCAAGTAGTAGCACAATGCTTCCATGGCCCATTTTACAGCGAGGCACTCTCTCCACCGCTGCATATTTTTGTTCCCTCGGAAGGAGTTTCCTACTGAGGTAGAGAATTGGGTGTTCCTCCCTCCCTGACCATCTGTGATAAAATGGCCCCCAATCGTACTTCCGATGCATCTGTCTGCAGGATAAATTCCTTGGTGAAATCAGGGGCTATCAGTATGGGGTTACTGCAGAGGTCTGTAGGTCTGTGAATGCTTCCTCTGCTGCATCAGACCATCTCACCAGATCAGGTCCATGGGCTTTCACGAGGTCTGTCAGGGGGCTTGCCCTTGTGGCAAAGTGGGGGATAAATCATCGGTAATACCCCACTATAGCTAGGAATGCCTGGACTTGTTTCTTGAGACGTGGTTGGGGCCAATTTTGGATGGCCTCCAACTTGTTCACTTAGGGTTTTACCAGACCTTTTCCCACAATGTAGCCAAGATATTTGGCCACTGTGAACCCTACAGCACACTTGGCAAGGTTTGCTGTAAGGCCAGCTCACCTGAAGGTATCAAGGACTGCCTCCAACTTCTCTAGGTGGATTTCCCAGTCTGGGGTATTGGCCCCGACCACGTCGCAAGAAACAAGTCCGGGCATTCCTAGGTATAGTGGGGTATTACTGACGATTTATCCCCCACTTTGCTACAAGGGCAAGCCCCCTGACAGACCTCGTGAAAGCCCGTGGACCTGATCAGGTGAGATGGTCTGACGCAGCAGAGGAAGCATTCACAGACTTATGGACTGCCCTCTGCAGTAACCCCATATTGACAGCCCCTGATTTCACCAAGGAATTTATCCTGCAAACAGATGCATCGTCCAAGTAGGCAGCAGCATAACTGTTATGCGGTCATAATAGCTTGTCCATAAGGTGCTGGAAAGTAGCTGGGGCCCCATGTAGTCCAAAAGGAAGGACAGTATATTGAAAAAGACCCTCTGGTGTAGAGAACACAGTCTTTTCCTTTGCGTCTTCTGCAAGGGGAACCTGACAGTACCCCTTTGTCAAGTCTAGGGTAGTCAAGTACCGGGCATTCCCCAGAAGGTCTACTACCTCATCTATGCGAAGTATGGGGTACGCGTCGAACGGGGATACTTTGTTTAGTCGCCGGAAGTCGTTGCAAAACCTTGTGGTGCCAACAGGTTTGGGCACCAGCATGATTGGGCTGGACCACTGACTGTGGAATTCTTCGATGATCCCTAACTCCAGCATTTTTTTTACTTCTGCTTTTATTTCCTCCCTTTTGGCTGCTGGCACCCGATAGGGCCTCATTGTTATTCTGGCCCCAGGGTTCGTGACGATGTGGTGATATGTCTCGGTTGTTCGACCTGGTTTTGTCGAGAACACATCTTGGTTTTGGAAGGTCATCTCAGACATCTCATTCTTCTGATCTGGTGTCAAATCAGGAAACACTCTTACCTGTTTTGGAAGGCTTGTTTTCTTCAGTTAGGTCTTTTTGGACAGTTATGCATGCCTCCTGTGCATGCCAGGGTTTCAGAAGGTTGATGTGATAAATCTGTTCTTGTTTTTGGCGTCCTGGCTGCCGCTCCTTGTAGGTTACTTCCCCCACGGGTTCAACCACCTCATAGGGTCCCTGCCATTGGGCCAGAAGCTTGCTTTCTGCCGTGGGTACCAACACCATTGCCCGATCCCCTGGTTGGAACTATCGGACTTTTGCCTGGTGATAGTAATGGGTTCTCTAGGCCTCCTGTGCCTTTTCCAAATGTTCCCGTACAATAGGGGTGACACGGGCTATCTGGTCTCGCATCTGTATTACATGTTCTGTTATATTTCTCCTCTCATTGGGTTCCTCTTCCCATATCTCTTCGGCAATATCTGGCATGCCACAGAGGTGACGCCCATATAATAACTTGAATGGGGAAAACCCAATCGAGGCCTGAGGTACCTCCCGGATAGCAAACATAAGGTAGGGCAGTAGGGTGTCCCAATCCTTCCCGTCCCAACTTACCACCTTCCTTATCATAGCCGTCTCCTCCAGAGGTCCCACTAGGTCCATGGCTATTCGCTCAAAGGAGACCTCTATGATGGGAAGGGGTACTAAAGGTGCCCTCAGGTGGGGACGGAGACTGTGCAGCTGACACTCCGGGCAGACGCACAATACCTCTGCACTTCTTCATGTACTCCGGGCCAGAAGAACCGTCGTAGGACTCGTGCCAGAGTCTTCTCTACCCCCAAGTTCCCCCCAAAAAGATGACTATGAGCAAGACTTAATACAGTGTTCTGGTGTTTTTGAGGTACTAGGATCTGCTGTACCTTCTGCCCCTGTACTGGTGCAACCCGGTATAAGAGATTCTTCTTCATTATGAAATAGGGTCCTGGTCCCTGGGTTTTCCCTTCTACCGGGACCTTATCTATTTCAGCCATCTCCTTTCTAATGTTGTCATACCTTGAGTCTTCAGCCTGGTCCCGTCCAAAATTTCCTCTTCCGGGGCTAATCTGCCCAAGATCTAGAGGCCCAGTCTCTGTTGCCTCTACTGGTTCAAAAGAGTTAGGGTGGGGGTCAGACTCGGGTGCTTCTCCCTCCTGGGTGGCCTCCTTTTCAGCTGCGGGGTCCACCTACCTACGAGAGCGACCCTCTGGCTTTGGGTCAGTATTCTGGTTCCCAAGGCCTTAGCTGCCCTCCTTTCCTTTTTCGACTTTCTACCCTGTCTGGGAATGGAAAATAAATCTGGAGATATTTCAGAGAAGACTGGGGGTTGACAGTCTACTGTGGATGCCTCAATAATTTCAGGGTTCCCCTCTTTCTCCAATCCTCCGACTGAGAGTAAGTCTCCAAACCCTGGGAAGTCCCTCCCTATCAGCACCGGATATGGGAGTTTAGGGACTACACCTGCTGCTACCTCAGTAGTGTTCCCCTGAATCTCGATTTTTACTGGGATAGTGGGTAATAACCAACTGTCCCATGGACACATGTTATCCCTGTACGCTTAGCCCGCAGCAGCTGACCATACTTCACGAGATTCCCCGAGACAAGCATGATAGCACTCTCCGAATCAACCAGTGCTGTGGTCTCTACCTCATTTAGCTTTACTGGTCTGGGGTACATCTGTGGGATTAGTGAGATCCCCACAAGGTGGATTAAGGAGCATGGGTCTGCCCAGTTCCCCAGGTTACACTGCATTGGTGCCTCAGCATTGGGACACTGTGCAGCTATATGTCCCCACTCCCCGCAGGCATAACATCTGTATGGAGCCCTAGGCATTCCCCGGTCTCTTGGTTTGGGCAGTCTAACATCACAATCCTCTTCTCCCTCAGTGCTCTGACTCTTTGTGGCTTCTGGTGGGCCTTCAGCCCCTCTCTTTTTCTACCTGTGACCTCCTGGTTGCCCAGTCACCCGAGCTCTAAGCCTTGGTGCTGTTAGTTTAAGCCGGGGTGCCTCTTTCTTAACTGGTCAGGTCAACTCCCTCACTGTCCTTGGCCTCTCTACCAGTGTGACAACCTCATCACAGGTGGAGGGTTCGTTATCAGTTACCCAAGCACGAAGGTCTGGCGGTAGCCCCCTCATGTATCGATCGATGACCAGAACCTCTAGTATCTCATCTGGACTCTGAGATTCCGTTCGCAACCACTTTCGTGCGAGATGGATGAGGTCATACATTTGGGACGACGGGGTTTTGTTTTCCTGGTACCTCCATTCGTGATACCGCTGGGCCCGCACTGCAGTGGTTACCCCAAATCTGGCCAAAATTTCTGCTTTCAGCTGGGGGTAGTCTGCTGCAACCTCTTCAGGCAGATCATAGTAAGCCTTCTGGGCCTCCCCGCAGAGGAATGGGGCAAGGATGCCAGACCACTGATCTCGAGGCCAGGCCTCCCGTAGGGCTGTCCTCTCAAAGGCCAGAAGGTATGCCTCTACATCATCCTCTCGCGTCATTTTCTGCAGCCAATGGCTGGCCGTATGATCTGCGTCTGATCATGGCCGTAGTTCAGCTCTGTAAGGGTCTTTACCTGGTTTACCAGTTCCCGCAACATAGCTCGGTCTTGAGAAGCCTGGTCCATCAGCAGGTGATTAGTCTCTTGCTGCAGCTGCACTGCCTCTTGTTGGGCAGCTGCATGGACAGGGGTAGCCTCCTGCTGGGCCGCCATAGCTTGTAGCAATGCCCATACTAAGTCATCCTTTGTGGTGAAAAAAAAATAAACCCTCTACCCTTTTTTTTTTTAAATCACCCTCCTACTTCCACCATGCTGTGCACATCAAATCCCACTCTTGACACCAGTTGTGACAAAGTTCCTCCTCTACCTTGGTGGGTCCTGTGCTTATTTGACAGATTTGTTCACCTCAGTGACCTTCCCCACAGTCTGGGTCAACGTCTCCTGTGTCTGATCAGGAGTTGGGAGGTTTGGGGGGAACCTGGGCCCACCCTCTACTCTGAGTTCCAGCCCAGGGGCCTGTGGATTGCAGCTGTCTGTAGTGCCTCTTGTAACAGATGCATGACAGCTATAACTCCCTGGGCTACTTCCCCATGGCCTCCTCCAAACACCTTCTTTATCCTCACCACAGGACCTTCCTCCTGGTGTCTCATAACGCTTGTACTCCTTAGTCCTCCAGCAGCACATCCTTTCACTCTCACTCTCAGCTCCTTCCGCCTCTTGCTCCCAGCTCCTCACATGCACTTCCTCTCCTCTGGCTCCCCCCTTCCCTGACTGGAGTGAGCTCCTTTTTAAACCCAGGTGTCTTGATTAGCCTGCCTTGATTGGCTGCAGGTGTTCTAATCAGCCTGTCTGTCTTAATTGGTTCTAGCAGGTTCTTGATTACTCTAGTGCAGCCCCTGCTCTGGTCACTCAGGGAACAGAAAACTACTCACCCAGTGACAAGTATTTTTGTCCTCTACCAGACTCCTGTACCCTACTGGTCTGGTTCTGTCACAATATACAATGATGGGGTCTAAATCATCCGTTACCACTCAAGAGAGAGATCTTGGAGTCATTAAAACAACGAGTAGTCTGGTGGCACCTTAAAGACTAACTGATTTATTTGGGAATAAGCTTTCGTGGGTAAAAAACGCACTTCTTCAGATACATTGTTTTTGTGGATACAGACAAACACAGCTATCCCTCTGATATTTGGAGTCATTGTGGATAGTTCCCTGAAAACATCCACTCAATGTGAAGTGGCAGTCAAAAAAGCTAATAGAGTGCTGGGAATCATTAGGAAAGAGATAGATAATAAGACACAAAATATCATGTTGCCGCTATATAAATTCATGGTACCTCCACATCTTGGCTACTACATGCAGATCTGGTCACCCCATCTCAAAAAAGACATATTGAAATTGGAAAAGGTACAGAAAAGGGCAACAAAAATGATTAGGGGTATAGAACAGCTTCCATGTGAGGAGATATTAATAAGACTGAGACTTCTGAGCTTGTAAAATAGATGACTAAGGGGGCGATATGATAGAGGTTTATAAAATCTTGACTTGTGTGGAGAAAGTAAATAAGAAAGTGTTATTTATTCCTTCTCATAACCCAAGAACTAGGGGTCACCAAATGAAAATTAATAGGCAGCAGGTTTAGAAGGAAGAATTTCTTCACACAGTGAACAGTCAACCTATGGAACTCTTTGCCAGAAAGGTTGTGAAGGTCAACACTATAACAGGATTCAAAAAATAGCTAGTAAGTTCATGCACGATAGGTCCATCAATGGCTATAAGCCAGGATGGACAGGAATGGTGTTCCTAGCTTGTGTTTTCCAGAAGTTGGGAATGGGCAACAGGGGTTGGATCACTTGAAGATTACCTGCTTTGTTCATTCGCTCTGAAGTACCTAGCATTGGCCACTGTCGGAAGACAGAATACTGAGCTAGATGGACCTTTGGTCTGACCCAGTATGGCTGTTCTTATGTTTATGTCTGAGTAGCATGAATATACTTCAATATACTTAGATATCTTCTAATACCAGCGTCTGCAACTCTACAAAGTAGAAAGAAAAGCATTTCAGGGAAACAAGCGTATCACAGTTACAGAGCTAGTTGTACTTGATGCCTCTTGATTCTCTCTAAGTGCAGCCGCTCAGGATTTAGGTCTCTTCTTCCCTGGGATGCATCTCTTGCTCCTATGATTCTCTTACTCTTAGACCAGAACTTGGGGCTACAGCACCCTGTTTACCAACTATAATTTCTGTGCATATCCAACTGGGTTTGGCACCTGTGTTTCCTTGCGATAAGTGGTTAATATAGGTGACCAAACAACTTTCCTAGAACAAAGCTATGACAACTTGTCACCCCCATATTCATCTCTGTCATGTAATTAGGATATGTTTTGTACAAAGTATCATTCTAAAAGTCTTGATCTGCTAGACTTAATATCTCATTGGATTGTATGTGCTATCCTTGTATGTGAAGTTATGAAGTTTGGCTATGTATGTGTTACTAAAGCATGTTGTGAGGTTAAAACCACCACAAGCAACCTTTCAGGTACAACAGTGAAAAGGCCAAACAATGTTAATGGTTTATTGAGGAAATGCACACAACCGCAAGGATTACCCCAGGAACTGTGTACAGAAACCTCTCAGAGATAACACTACACAATTGGAACTGTTTGACCCAGGTCACAGCAAAAGAGCTTTCCAGCAAGTGGACAGAAGATATGAAAGGTGGAAATGACATCATGATGGTACCTTACTGATGAATGTTTGACTAAAATGTCTGGGGAAATTCTCAGTTTGATTACCACAAGTGTGCATGGACCTCTTCACATTGAGGGAGAGGCGGACCGGGTATTAAACTCATATACTGGCAAGATTTGACCAGTGCAGGACGGTACTGCTCTGGGATCCTAGGCTGGGAGGCTGGTGGTTAGAGAACCTGCATGTGACTGCAGCTGGGTGTGTCCCTACCTGTGTGAATGCTGGTGAAAGTGCAAGCCTGGAGGGCTCTGCAGCTTGTCACAGCAGCACAGTGTGAGAGGGATCACAGGCTGGTAGGTCGGAGGGCTCAGTGGTACCCCAATTCCAGGTGGCACCCCGGAGGGATCCTATCACAAAAGCATTGTTTTATCTCAACAGTAAGACCATCGCAAGGTATAAAAGAAAAGGTTTTTAATACACTAACAATCTTCATTTATAGCTATCTTACCTAAGTCTTACCAGTTTAGGGTTGCCAATTCTGACTGAAGATATTCCAGGAGATTTTTTCCCACAACATGATGTAATGTCATTGTCTTAAAATATCCTATTAAAATCTCCCGGACTGCTTTCAATAGTCACCAGGAGATCGATGCTGATTCTGTGAGACTCCAGGCCAATGCTGGAGGGACCCTACACCAGCTGCATGGAAGCTTAGGAAAGGCCTCACTTCTTCAGACCCTCTCCCTCTCCCACAAGTCAATAGCTGTCTGTATCAGCTTGTTTCCCTGAGAATAGCTCTCTGTCAGCATGCTTTATTTAGATATCTGGAGAGTTACTTAACTGATTAATGACCTTTTAACTTCTTGTTTTGGCAAAATAAATCTTGTAGCTTTGGGTGGAGCCTGAAAGTGGCATCTTCACAGCTAATAGTTCGGGTATAGTTTCTTAACCTTCTGACCTATTTATCAGGAGATGTTTTATCTGGTTCTACTGTGCTTTCTTCCTGCTTGTTTCCTAACCACCTTGCTATTAATTAAACAAACCCATTTATACAGTGACTTAACGCCCTCTAGTCATAGAGCAAACATTCTCGTAATGAATATAGCCATACAGGATTCATAAATTAATATGGATCGGTCCCATATCCTTGCAGGGCAGGACTTTAAAAATGCTATGCTACTGTCTATGAAGTAAGTGGCTGTATAGGCTTAATTCTAATATGCTACTTCTAAACTGTGTGGAGTCAGAGTGCACAGAATAATAGAAACTCACTAATCTATGCTGCACTAAATCAGACACTTTATAATCCATGCAAAAAGACGGCAGTCAGCAAAGTTTTAATATCAGTTACTGTAAAATTCAGTCGTTTGACTCGCAATCCAGTAATTTGCAGTGGGTCTCCAATTAGAAAGTTAGCAAGGCTCTACTGTACTTCACACTTAGTGCTGTGGCACACACAGAGATTATATTAGCTCACACTCAAAGTATCAGTAATCAATAGAAAAGCAACATGAAGAATTTCATGTAAAAAATCTTCTCTCCCTCTGCACATAGATATAGTAATTACTGAACAATAACTGAACAATTTAAATTTAGATTCCCAAATATTTATTTCATTTAGATGTATTAATATTATATGTTCCTAAATAAGATAATGATTGAAGACCTTATTTCACTATTCTTACTTAGAGTAATATTTTACTTCATTCCAATGGGATTACTTGTGAAGCAAAGTACCATTTAAGTGCGTCTGGTTGAAAAAAACAAGAGCCATTAGCCAAGTACCTGAGAGAATTCTCATTAGGACCTCAGAGTACTGATAAACTAGTGGCCAGGCCCGTGCCCCTTCCTGGAGCTCCCATTGGCCGGGAATGGAGAACTGTGGCCACTGGGAGCTGCGAGCAGCCCGCCAGGGGCTTACCTTGAACAAGCCACAAATCAAGTTTGTGAACCTCTGGTGTAGATGATATGTACATTGTTAATCTTTATTATTAAGGGCTTTTTTTCCAACCAGACACACTTAAATGGTACTTTGCTTCACAAGTAATCCCACTGGAATGAAGTAAAATATGATTCAGTTGCTAACTCGTAATACAAATATTTTAACAATGTATTTGTAAGTATTGCACATAAAGCAACTGTTGTTACTGAATGTGTTTTTTGATGCCTATGATGAAAACATTACTACTGTGAACATGCTTTTATGGCATGGCTCAACTCTTCACTTTTAAAAAGAGACGACACATCAGGATTTTGCTTCATTAGGAGATGAACAGATCAAAGGACCAGGCAATAATAATGTTCAGAGAGATGCTGGAGAGAGAACCATAGAATAAAGCCAAGGACAGATTTTAAAAAGTGCATCAATGCTGCATTTCATAGGCTTATGATATTAAAGACACTGCTTCTTCTGCAGTCATATATTACTTCCTTCTTTTCTGTGCCAGGGCAAATCCACATACAAACATTTCCATACACATACACATATATAAGGAAAGAAACTCTGAAAGAACCAAGGGAGGGATCAGATCAAAGAAAAAGAAGCGTAACAGATAAAGGTAGATCTAACTCACAATGCCAGAACAAAGGAAAGGAATCTACTTTTCATCAGGCTAGAAGCACCACCAATTATAAGGCAGGCTGAAAATAACTAATATAGTCTGAGTTATAATATGGTTTGTAGATGCATCATGTATTGAAAATATTAGAGTTTCAATGGGAAGTGCAGGTGGTTATGGAGTTATTGCTTTTTACTTGGATACATATGTTCATTGTAGGGATATAATTACGGACTAGCTGGAAACACAGTAAGAGCTGACCAGTAAACAATTCTGCTTCATGAAAAAAATTGAGATTTAAGATTACTTTTCTTCTGATGTGGAACAAAAGCAAGACCTTTTCAATTTTTCCATGACAAAAATAAGTCAGAGACTGACACAGACCAACCCAAGAGTAGCACATAGCCCAGTGATTAGGGCACCCACCTGGGATATGGAAGACTCAAGTTCAGTTCCCTGCTACAAATCAGCCAAAGCAGGGATTAGAATCTGACGAGTGCTCTAACCACCGGAAAATTAGGTATTCTGGGCTACGTCTGTCTCTCTCTCTCAAATTCCATCCTGGACCCAAATAACTTTCCTGACAAAATTTTCATTGAAGCCAATATGTTTTAGCAAAACATTTCAGTTCCAACAAAACAACATTTTTCAACAGAAAAAATGTTTCATCAAAATATTTTGATCATTTCTAGTTACAGGACTTGTCTCTTATTTAAAGGCCCAATTTAATTCTCTTTCCAGTGACTTTAATTAGAGCTATACCAGATTTTAAAGAGAGAAATTTCTTTTACTCAGAGATGCAACTCATGAAACATGCATTGGGCTGTATTGTGCAGTGCCAGAAACATAAAGTTATGTTGTATGGTTAACCTCAGTCCAGTAAAAGTAGCCTTTTCCCCAGTTGACAGATTTTTTTTTTAAATTAAACACAATTTTAATGGGCAAAAAGGGAAGCCTGCTGAAAATGCTATAGTGCCACAAGCATCAAATAACTATAGATGTTTACTTTATGTTTTTACACTTTTCTTACCCTTTCAGCCTTTCTTAATCTTACAATATAACCACTTTAAAATGTGCCATCAGTTAAGTGGTTTCTGTAACCACTCTCATTCAAGAATGCAGTTGCTACAGTGTCTATTAGCTTTGGAGTACAACAGTTTCTCTATAAACCTACATCTGAATTATTTCACACTAACTGGTCTGCTGGAAGTATAACTGAACCACAGGTCAGTCATTGTAGATTTTCCATCAATTCTGTTGTAATAACCCTATTAAGTTTCTTAAAGGTGAAGATGTGAAGGAAAGGAAGTAGCACTCCAAAAACCGCCTGTAAAAATAAATCCTGATGCACATAGCTATAAGGACATGACTATCATCAAAAAGAAATTGAAAAAAAGATGTAGGGCTTGTCTACATGGCATGGCAAAGTGCATTAGAGGGGTATCATTTGTAAAGGGCTCTAATGTGTTGCAATCTAACTGCCTTGTGTAGACCCTGCTGATGCTCTCTAAAAAGTTCCTAGTTCATGTTAATGTCCTGTTTGAAACAAGACTACTTTAATACACACAAGGTACCTTTTAGAGCATGCCAGTTAGGGCAGTTAGAGCACAACACATTAGAGTGCTTTATAAATCATATTTTTCTAATATGCTTTGCTGCCCTATGTAGACAAACCCTACACCTATTGTCCAGTGTTGTTTTTTCTTTTCCTATTACAGGAAGAAACCACCTTGACATTGACCAGATTTTAATTTTTTCTGCATCACGCGCACACATAGCCTGCTAGCTTTCATGAGCATAGCCACATCTCTAATACTCAAATCTGATAACACAGCTCCCAATATTTGAAAGACCCCCCCAGCAATGGTAGAAATGGAAATAAGCTGGATACAAACAAAAGGGCAGCATTCATACTTTTTCAGTGTTTTTAAATGTTAGGCATGATGCAATCCTTTTGAATATGAAGCACTTTGAAAAAGTAATATACAAAAAGGTAGGTAGCATGAGCAGTACATTTACTCTTCTTTGTTCACTCCAAAAAAAGGAATAGCCTAACTTAGAGGATCTGCCTCTCAAGAATCACTCTCTCTCTCTCTCCACATGGCAGTGGATCCTCCCTCCCACAGTATACTGCTATTTTCAAAATCAAGGCATAGGTAGGTAACCGTAAGTAACTATCAGCCAGAATTTCCATGGTAACAATATTTCCCCCCAGTAATTGAACAATGGAGTGATATGCATTTTCTTCCCACTTGCCACACTTCCTTAATTCTTACCTTCCAGACTCAAATGTGAACCATGTTGAGTCACGTCCATATCTCCGCAAAGAACTCAGAGGCCACATGACCAGCTTGACCTTGGCATTATGGATATCCCAGAGATAGATGTTTTCATGTGTGATCTGCATTGTACATTCCCCATAGATATCTAAATTTGGTGTAGGCATAAGATATACGTTGAATCGCTCTAGGAAGGAAAAAAGCAAAACGAGACGGAAATCTGGTGAAAATGAGAGTTAATTTGAAAAATTAACAGAATACTAATTTGCCTGGCTACAGAAATTTTAGAAATCATGAGCTGGATCCTCCGCTGATTTACATGAAATCAATGAAGCCATAACATTTACATAAGTGAAGTATCTGGCTCCTGGCATTTTACATACAGAACTACTAGAATCAAAATTATTAGATAATATAAAGCTTCATTTACTCACATGGATGGAAACAGCCCATGATGCTACTTAGGGAATTTTAAATCAAATTGTAGTTTATTGCCACATATATTATATATATGCACTCACGCACACACATGCATACACAAAAACAGAAAAACAGTCAAAATTTGAAGGTGCAAATATTGGAAATGCTAGGTTTATTTTAATTCTCAAGGCACAATAGCATGATCTAGGGCAGAATGTCAGCCTCGATTTGTAGATTTGTTTCTGAATTTCCTTGCATTTGTGAAACTAGGTCATACACTTGCAGTTTTGTGTTACTACTTTTAAGAGTGCTAGAAAGACCAAAGCTGTGAATAAAACAACAATTCAAGACAGGGCATCAGAAATACTCACTCTATAAATGAGCTGTTGGAAACATACACATATGTATAAGGGCCAATTAGGAAAAGTGGCTTCAAAAATTAATAAAAGAGCAAGGGTTTAGTGCAGAACATTTTTTAAAAAATCCAGTCTTGGGGAGACATTCATTGGGAGGGTCCTCATACAATTGTGAAAGCAATTAAAACTCATTTAAGGATGGTATGTAGAGAGAGTAACAAAATATAACAGTCAAAAGAGAGCTATATTATGTATGCAAGTCAACCAACCAAACTGTATTTTCAACATTTGTTAAATACACTTTTTGATAGATCAGTGGAGGAAGAAGTTATAAATGAGCATCCAAGTTAATGCAAAATAAGCTAAAAGTATAGGAGCAGAAATGAACACAAGTTTGGTTATGGAATGAAAGTGATCAGGGAACAATCACATGTACAGTAAGATTTGCAACCCCATGTGGCTATAAGTAAACTTATCATCCCCAATGATATTCTGTCTCAGCCCATTTAATTTTGACCCATTAGTGCCTTCTCAGTTGATTCACTCAATCTTCTGGCCATCCACCCTCTTCTGTAAAATTCCATTTCTCATGAATCATACCAATGGGTGTTAGCCCTGTAAATTGTATTTCATGCCTAAAGTCCTATGTGTGGAAACCCCACAATGTTTAGTGACAGTCCTTTAACAGATAGCACAAATAGCTTAGCAGATGCAGTTAAAATCATTGTAAACAATTTCCCTTACTGGTCACAGAGATTTCTTCAGTAGAGATCTAATCCGACGCCACTGAAATATATGAAGTCTTCCATTGACTTCAGTTGGCATTGGATAAAAAGCCCTTAGACACCAACTACTGAGTGAAGAATCTAGAGAACATCATGGTAGCTTACTTACTCTTTGTATTAGAATTGTACATGATCACATTGTTCAGTGATTAGATACTACAGTGATGGGCATTATGCAAAATCCTAAGTTAGAGGAGGGAAGGAAAAGTGTAGGAGTGAGATAATAGAAATGATTGAAGATGGACTAACAAAAATAATTGTGGACACTGATTTCTAGCCAGTCTCATGACTTCTACTTCGTAACAGACAATGTTATGATTTAGTTACACACTAGACTTCAGTTTTGTACTGTTGTGCTATTATCATTCCTGGCGAGGATTGCCACTGCTGAATTCCCAGAATACGAGACATTCTGGTGCTCATGGGAATGGTATAAGCCTTCTCTTGCCAGTGTGATCTTGCACACACAATGTGTGAGAGGTCACATTGCACAGAGGATGACATTTTGAAGGGTGCACTGCTCCTTCCCACACAGTGTGACCTCACATGTGGTGTGTGCAAAGTCAATCCAGCAGGGTGGAGCAGCACAATCTTCAAAATGGCATCCTTCCTCCATAATACTGGACAAAACCACATTCAGTTTTGTCTCTGTAGTGGACAGGGGGCAGACCATAGAAAAAAAGAACTGTCCATCTTAAAACTGGATGAATGGCCTGCCTATTCCAGGCCCTAGCATTTCCCCTCTTTGAAGTGAACCAGAATGAAAGGTCCGGATAACCTGTGTAATGGCAGATTCGCTGACCCACCTCAGTTTTAGCCTCACTGTGTGCAACCACACAAGGAGCCCCGCTGAAACGGTGCTACGTGCTGAAAAGGGGTGGTACATTCCCTGAAACTCTGTCCCTTTCTTGTGTAGCAGAATCCCCTCACTTCCACTGTCACAATGGTACCAGTACATGTGGAGAAAGGTTTGCCACTTTGCACAGATTTTAATTTTCAGGGACAATTTCATGCACTATGCTCTTATTTAAGGAAGAGTCTAAGGACATATGAAAAATAGAAGCCAATTGGTTTAGTTTCCACTTAGAATATACAAAAACAACTTTGAATTTACAGAGAAAAACTCAATATGATTTAAAAGCTACCAAAATGTTCACAGAAAGTAACCTAACTTCTTGGAATTGTTTGAGGATATTATTGCATAAGGGCATTCAGGAGACATGATATACTCAAATTGTCAGGAGACATTTGTCTACTCTGCATTCAAGGTCAATGTCTAAGGTGAGGTGTCATGGATTGAGAGGAAATGTGTCTGATTAAACTGAACATCAGCTGCAAGGCAACCAAGTGGAACCATAGGAACTTATTCAGGCAGGCAATAACAGAAGTTATTCATACATACACTGGAGAAGCAAATGTTTGTTTTTACAGATGTTCAGTTTTGTTTTTTAACTAAGAGTACAATTTTGTAACTAAAATTTATGAAAGTGTGCAGACAACAGGAAATTTGGAGGAAAATGAATGCTGAGGAATAATGCACAGAATTAAAAATTAGGGTCAAATCTGCTGGGAAAGGTTTGCACAGTCTCTCTGTGAAGTCAAGGGAAAAAATTGGGTTTCAGAGGGAAATACTGCCCCAATTGCATAGCTAGGGTTTAAGAAATCGAGGTTTAATCCCCTGTTCTGCCTCAGATTCCCTGAATGATTTTGGGCAAGTTAGTTACTCTCTCTCTGTCTCAGTTTCTGTCTGTCTGTAAATTTGGGGATAATGATACTTGCTCACATTGTGAGGATAAACTCGTTAATGTTTATGAGGTTCTCTGACCAGTCTGAGGGTACATCCCTGGAGCAGCATAGTGCTCAGCTTCACAATTTCCCTCTGGACATTAGGGTCAGCTGTGGGCAGAGCATGGTCTGGTGAAGCCAAGGCCAGAGAATTTGCTGTTGTGCAGACCCATCTATCACTCCACCACAGAAGGCATGCATGCAGGCATTCCCTACTCCATCTCTCCATGGAGCAGAGCAGCACAGAGCAAGGTACTTGGTTATGTGACTCAGTCCAGGATGTAGGCCTTGGAGAACAGAAGTCCTTTATCTTGATGAAAAAAAAATTGTCATTAAATAAACTAACAATGATCTTCAGAGTGTAGAATAAAGGAGAAGACTATTTCTTAAATGAAACATTGTGACTAAGAAAGAAATTTAGCAGCAACCATAAAAATCTCTAAGGCCATGTCTACACTACAGGGACTATAGCGGCATAACTACTGTGCTGAGCTACACCAGTATTGCCCTGTAGTGAAGAGACAGCCTACAGCAACAGATGGGGGTTTTCTGTCACTGTCGGAACATCACCTTTCTGAGCAATGGTAGTGAGATTGACAGGGTTGTCTAAGGGAATTTGCCAATGCTTCTTTGTCAAAACCAGGGCGCTCAGGAACTTCGCCCTGCCCAAAGAGTCTAGTATGTCATAGATTCTGAGCATAGGCTATGCATTTGAAACAATGACAGCACTGTTTCCTATAATCAACACAAAACCATATGGTCCCATTCCTTTGGAGGACCATAACAACTGGAGAAGCCATGAGACTATTTGACTTTGTAATTATTGACACGTCTAGCATACTAGCTATCTCCTTAGGGAATTGTTCCTTCATTCTACCAGATGTTCAGTACGATCTGCTGGGCGCAGGCTGTGGTCCTGCGGTGTTAATCTGATGGACGATTTTGTGAGTCGGGCCAGACCTGCTGGAAAATACCTGCTGGTGCCTTTGCACCACAGCCATAAACTTAGTTTATTTTGGCTAGGGTTAACCCTTCATATCAATTAATGATCTCTAGTGGTGTATCACTATGGCATTCAGTCACTGAATCATTAAAAGTTTTACAGTCCTTCTCTACATAGCATATCTTGTTTACAGTGGCTTCACGATTGTGATAAGCTTTTAACTCATTTATATGTACAGTCTGTGGTGCAACCCTGCTACAAGGTCTTTGTACATTGTAGGTAACATCGCTAACTGTTTCTACCACCTCAAAAGGCCCCTCGTATGAGTTCTGCATTTTGTATCTTTTTACAGGGAGTAATACCAGTACCAAATCCCTCACATGAAATGACTGATCATAGGTATCACGATCATATCATTCTTTCCGAGCTGCCTGGCTTGTAGTGAGGTTTTGCTGCATTATTTTTATCATGGTTTTTTAACTTCCCCCTGAACTGCACATATGCAGTCACCAGTTCCCCCCTCTGCTTCAGTGCCACACTCCTAGGAGTCTCTAATGAGATCCAGGAGACCTCTGACCTTTCTCCAATTCAAGAGATCAAATAGAGCAAACCTGAGGGATTTTTGTGGCACTTCCCAGTAAGTAAACTGGGTAACATTACAGACTAGGTAACAGACTGGGTAACATTACATCCCAGTCACTTGCCTTATTGTTTACATACATTTTTTAGCATAGATTTTAGGATTCCATTCAACCTCTTGACAACTTCATTTGTTTCTGGATGGGATGGGCAGATTTCAGTTATTTTACCCCCAACACAGCCTCCATAGCTCACCAAACAGCTGGGACATGAAATCTGACCCATGATCTGATAACTTCTCTTTTGGATAGCCCACCCTGCTGAATACAGAAAACAGTGCCTTAGCAATTGTGTCAGCTTCCACATTTGGAAGAGCAAATGCTTCTGGGTTCCTGGTGGCAAAATCCACCACTAATAATATAAATATTTTTCTCTCTTGGCTGGCTTCGGTAGGGGGGCCCTATGATATCCATGACAACCCTTTGATTACAGGTAAAGGATGCAAAGAAGCCTTGTGGAGACATACAGCCTTTTTTCACTTTTGGCATGAGTCACGAGTCTTAAAGTATTTCTTTACCTCATTTTGAGTACTGGGTCAATAGAAATTTTTCTTTAGCCTTTCGTATGTCCTCTCCATTTTTAGGTGACCAACAAAAGGACAATCAAAGGCTTGTGGCATTAACTGCTTACGATGATTTTTGGGCATGATCAATTATATATAAGCCTCCCCAAGAGTTTTATTTTTCCCAACTGGGGTCCTTATATATTCTTCCCTTTTCTATAAAGAGCCCCCTCCTGGTCTCTTTCTCTGGGACATTACTGAGGATGGCATCTCTTATGCTTTCCAGGGGGGCATCTGCACTTTGTTCTGCAGCAAACTCCATTTGGCTTTTGTTTGCACCGAAAGCTCTCTCAGGCAACAGGGGAGGAGACTCCTCACTTCCCTAACTTGGAGACACATTATAACTTTCTGCTGACAAGGGTACAGAGGATTCCTCTCCCCTCTCAGTTGCCTCTTTCTCCTCAGAGCTTACCCATGTGCATTTAGGGACATATTCCCTCTTACTGTAGGTCATAATATTAACATATTTGGAGTGATATTATGTTATTTTCCACCAACACATCAGCTGGTAAATTCTTAAGAATCCCTATATTCGAAGTATCTCTTAAACCTTTTCACTCCTAATTCAATGCAGGCTAAAGCTACCATGGTTCTAAATTGCCCCAACACAAGAAGTTTTACCTTCTCCTCTGGGAACATATCAACTTGCTTAACCACATCTCTTTTGATTAGAAAGATCTGGGCAGCAGTGTCTCTCCACCTCTGCCACACTTTATCATTTACTTTGGTCTCTTTAATAAATTCTTTGTCAACCTCCAAGAGGTCAAACCTGACAATATTAACTGGATTCCCCTGTGCCACCACTGAAGTCTCCAACTCAATGGTAACTGCATTAATCTAGGTGGACTGGGCATTGTATTTGGACTCTCCATACCGGGGGCACTGTTTCTTCAAGTGACACATTTTCTTGGGCTGTCCAGTTGGACTGGGGTCCAGTAATTAGGGTTACCAGGAACAGTCTGATATTGGATGATGTGTGCTTAGTCCCCTCCCATCTCTTGTTTTTCCCAGGAAAACACTGGGGACCCCCTTTTAGCGCTTTTGCTTTCCCTTTGGTATCCATGCTCTAGGAATGGTCTCAATTCCAGGTATAAGTCAGCTCTTCTATATTTGCTGGGGACTTTTCCCAATCCCCCTCGGCCCCATTCTGACTCCACCTCTGCCCCGTCCGCATTCCAACCCCTTCCCCAAAGTCCTCACCCCAACTCTGCCCCCTTTCTGCCTCTATTGGACTCCTTCTCCAAATCCCTACCCCAGCCCTGCCTTCTCCCTGAGCGTGCCGCGTTCCCCCTCCTCTAACCTCCCTCTCAGCGCTTGCCAAAGAGCTCCAGGTCTACGCAGGCCCCAGTGTCTCCTTACAGGTTAGCAATAGGTACACTCCAAACCTCGAGCCCTATAAGTTTCCTACCAGAGTGTCCATCCACAGTTCTACTAGCCATTCACAGTATCCACAGATTCCCTGCTTCCAAAGGAACTGTACACCTCAGCCTACCAGTTCCACCTCAGATCACAGCTCCGCTTAATAAACAGCATTGACATATATTTATAGTGACATCAAATGTACATTAAGTAATAGCAAGTAGAAGTATTGGAAACAAATGGTAACATATAAAATACAATCCTAACATATTCTAGAAGAGAGAGTTAATTAACAAGATACTCTCATGTCTCGTAGAGCAAGGCTTACCCAAAGTCCTTCCAGCGTTTTACAGCCAGGCTTGGCTGCGATCCTCCTTTCACATATACTGCTCAACTTGCCTCCCTTGTACCCCGTTACACACAGAAATCCTTTCTCTTTAGGCTAAACAAGTCACTCCCCTGCTGTTTGTTTCATCTTGTGAATTTCCTCTCTTGAGATTTCACAATCTCTTTTTTTGTCAGGGTTCCCTATGCAAACAGGGCTCCACTGTGAAGCTTACAATACACAACACACAGGTGGCCAGACAGAGAGATAAGCATCTGTTACTTCTTGCCTGAAAGGAACATTTCTGAGGTATGTCACCTCCTAGTGACCTGCCTTAACTCCAAGACCTTAGAGGCATAATTTTTAATATATATACGCAAATAACTCTATAAATATTAGCCATCCATACAATTCACAGTGATTATGATGACTTGTGGCTAGTGGCTCCCAGTAGAGACCTCATATACTACCCTTTGGTGAACTATTATGCATATATCGAACCCACAGGAGCTCTGTAAAACCCTATGAATTCCATGTGCCCTCTGCCAGCTGACACCAAGAGGTTCCTGGGTCACAGTGCCCTAGCCACTGGGCTATAAAGCAGGGTTTCTCAAACTGGGGGTCCCAACCCAAAAGGGAGTTGCAAGATTACTGGAGGGGGGGTGGTCGCAAGAGTGGCGGTGGCTAGCCGGGAACCCCGCTCTGAAGGCTGCACTGCCGCCACCAGTAGCGGCAGTGCAGAATTAAAGGTGGCATGGGGCAGTGGAGGGTTGTCACTTTTTAGGAGGGGTCATCACAGCCTGAAATATTTTCAAAGGGGATCCCAGCAAAAGAAATGTGAGAACACCTGGGATATTATTGTTGGGCTCTCTCAGTCTTATCTGTTGAAGCTGTTCCACTGTGAATATATATATTTAAAAAAATTCATTGGAGCAAGGGGACTGTGTCTCTCACAGGAGTGGTCTAACTACCAGGCTATGGAGTCCAATGATTCTGGTCCAATGATTCTTTCATTAATTACCCACAGTGGAACATTTTCAACATTGAGTCAAAGAGTGAGAGATAATGCAAGCATTGGAGTGACTCTGTAGCCTGGTGGTTATAGCACTCACCTGGAAGTTGGGAGACACTGGACCCAGTCTCTCTGCTCCAATTAAATTTTTAATTATATATCCACAGAGGAACAGCTTCAACAGAAGAGACTGAGGGAGCATCACATCAGAATATCCTATAGCTCAGTGGTTAGGGCACTCACCTGAGAAGTGGCAGATCCCCATTCAAACACCTTCTCTCTTTCAGGCAGAGGGAGGATTTGAACCAGGCTCAATTGAGTACTCAACCACTGGGCTCAACACCTTGCACTTGCCCTTGGCTTCTTGCAAAAATGGTATAGGTGTCTAAGGGTACGTCTTCACTACCCGCCGTATCGGCGGGTAGCAATCGATTGCTCGGGGATTGATATATCTCGTCTCATCTAGACACAATATCTCGATCCCCGAAAGCGCTTATATCGATTCTGTAACTCCACCAACCCGAACGGAGTTGCGGAATCGACAGGGGGAGCCGCAGACATCGAACCCATGCCGTGAGGACGGTGAGTAATTCGATCTTAGATACTTCAACTTCAATTACGTTATTCACATAGCTGAAGTTGCGTATCTAAGATCGATTTTCCCCCGTAGTGTAGACCAACCCTAACACCAAGAGAGGGTTTGCAACAGAGAATCCCAAGCAGAAGGAGGCAACTCCCTTCAGCACAGACTTAAATGGCTATCTCTGGAAGAGGGCTGGGGCTTAGCACACATCACTCAGTTTGGTACCTCCCACTGGCTAGCTTAGGTAAGGAGTTACCTAGAATGCTGGCTTTTGCGATTCCCACTCCAGGAGTCTCTTTCCCTACTCATTGTACAGGGAGCCTCGGCACCAATCTCAGTCTTTTGTGAATCCCAGTGATTTTCTAGACACCTGAAAGTAAGGAGTGGAGATACTTAGTGTCACCGCGCTTAAGTTTCTTTGTGAATCTAGCTCTTAGTCTTAATCTTGAAGGTAATGGTCCTCAAACTACAGTTCCTGGGATACTAACTTTACTCGGATCATTTCCAGGTGGCCAACAGAGCTCTTTCACTCACAGCACCTGTCATCTTTAAGTAGTAACATTTGTTAGTTATAGCCCAAGTCCAGGATTCTTTTTAGGGAAGGCCACAACCACAGCCCGATAAAAAGAAATGCAAATTTAGCCAGCTCTTCACTTGTATGAATCAGTGTATCTCCAATGCATTCAGTAGTGCTACCCAATGTACACTAACTGAGGAACTGACCTTAAATATTGATTTAACCTCTTTAACAGGAATTATTCTGCTTTACATCAGTTACAAAATATGTTGCAGAAAGATTTTTTAATTTCCTAAACATCAAAGCTATTATAAATCAATTAATTTCACCTACAAATCAGCAAAGTAGCAAAGATGTTGTGCTTAGGATTTACTAACCATTTACTTTGGTTACAGATGATATATATTGAATAAGTTTTTTAATATTTAAATAAATATCTTATTTGAATACTAGCCATAAATGTGTATTTTATCTTTTTCAAATTTGAAACGATAAACAATGCATTAAGGATGACAGAAAATGAATAAAATATGTGAAAAATTCTGCCACACAGTGAATCACATACGGTAATTCAATAGATCGAAGAACATTTTCTAAAAATGAATCAGATGAGTGTAATTGAATTATATAATCTTTTCTATGCTTCGACTAAGTTTGTAATTTCACTGTATATAAAAAATAAAAGGCTATTCTGGGAATTCAAGACCTTTGTTCAACAAGTTATCTTTGACACTGGGGAAGTTAATGAGTTTGCTGCAATTGAGATACTACGGTATCTTCCAAATAAAAAAGCACTTATACAAAGGAAGACAACACAATAGTTAACAAAATGTCTTTACTAGAGAAATCAATTATGAGGCATTAGTCAATGATAACATGGAAAGAATGAAAAGAAATAAAAAACTAATTCACTCTCTCTCACACCTACCCACAGACCCACTCTAAGCAAAATCCCCACTAAACTTTTGCATTAAAATCTGAATATACTTGTCCAGTTTCTCCAGGCACTTATACCAATTTTACATTGACATAACTCCATTTAAATCAATGGAGATGCTCTGGATAAAGCCAACATAACAAGTGAAGAATCTGGCTCACTATTTGCCCACACGTGCTACTTATTTTGATGCCTCTGCATAAGCTGAGTACTTTTGATCAGACTCCTAGGGCCTGATTTTCAAAAGCCAACTAAAGTTGATGGGAGCCTTCAATGGGCTTTACATTGGGCCCAACATTCAATCTTAAACGTATGGATCCAGAAATGAATACAAGAACTGCAGAAAACAGATAAGATATATAGGCCCAAATCCTGATTCATGCAATTGTCCAACCAAAGGAAGTAAGACAAGTAGGAGTGAGCTCATTATGTATGGATTACCAAAGAAACTGCATAAAGAACTTTTGTTTTTTGATGTCTATTCCACTGGTAATCAGGTACTTTTTGAGATTTTTCCCTTTGGTTGCATATTTGACTTAACATTTGGCATTTTGCACCTTTTCTAGATAGAATGTCTTTCCGGCCTACTTTTTCTTTCTGACTCTTGGCAGGGAGTTAGACTAGATGACCCTTGTGGCCCCTTCTAATCCTATGATTCTATTGGTCCAATCTGCAATTTTATGAACATCTTTAATACCTATCAAAATGATGGTTGAAGGTGCTCAGATCCCACATTATCTTATTTCATATTCGATTTGTCTCACTTCAGAAATATTTTAATTGAATTGATGTCTTTGCGTGTGAGTTTTCCACCACCTTACATATAATTGATATATCCCATGATTATCATTAAAAAAGTCAACATATACCACAGTATGTTAAGTATCACCATTCTCTCATATATAAAAGAAAAGAGCAAGAGTCACCAACTGTTCGCAAAGTCTGAATTTTTAACAGCAACCACAGTATCATCCTTTCTCAATTATTATTACCTCTGATTCCCAGTCTCTTTCACAGACTAAAAGTAGTTTTGTGCTGGCTATAGCTTTACTAACAATGTCAAAGACCCGGAGTCCGTCCTTAGTGTTCTCCCAGGAGCAAAAATCCCATGCCACTACACAAGAACTCATTTTGTCCTCCTCTAAAAGAAGTGCATATTGGTCTTTTTTGGACAAACAAAGAGACAGCAAATATTACTCCAGTATTTTACCAGTGCTCAAGTAATATTCAACATACAAACAACTTCATTTTTATCAAAAAGATTGAGAACATAGTACTAAAAACTAAGCAGTGAAACATTTTGATTTAACTGGTCAGAAGAACCTAACTCCTCAGGCAAACCACAGCAAGTCAGCTAAACAAATTAAAATAGTGGAACTTTTCCTATTGTTAAGGCTTAGTCAACAGATTCAAAATACATCACCACGTGTGGTTGTATAGAAGTAAGTTGATGATGTACAGTAGGTTGCTTATTCCCTGTGTCAGCAGGGGAAATGGTTGTAGTAGGGAGCAGTGTACCATACTCAAGAGATCCTTCACTTGTGGCTAAGGGTCAATGGAAATTATCAGGATCCAGATGTAACCACTTCCAGCCTCTCTTTACTAGCCCCACTGTGCTAAGCACTGTACAAACGCATACCAAAGATGTATGTATATAACATAAATAAGAAGAGTCCAATCTAACTAGAAAAGGGGTTGCTGAAGTTGCTTTGGATGGAGTACTGCAGTAATACAGGAAGCTTTGAGGAGAGGAAAGATGGTAAAAGGGGAGAGGAAGAGTAAGGGAAGTTTAGCTCAGCTCTCAGTTTCCTACAAATTTTATACAACTTAGTCATGAGTTATGAGTCTAGTACAGGGGTCGTCAACCTTTGGCATGCGGCTTGCCAGGGTAAGCACCCTGGTGGGCCGGGCCAGTTTGTTTACCTGCTGCATCTGCAGGTTCGGCTGATCATAGCTTCCAGCTGCGGTTTGCCGTCCTGGGCCAATGAGGTTGGCGGGAAGCCGAAGCCTGCACATCCCTTGGTCTGCACCGCTTCCTGCTGCCCCCATTGGGGGACGGTGAACCACAAACAGTGGGAGCCACAATTGGCTGAACCTCCGGACGCGGCAGGAAAACAAACCGGCACGACCCGCCAGGGTGCTTAACCTGGGAAGCCGTATGCCAAAGGTTGACAACCCCTGGTCTGGTATATAAAGAAAACATCTAAAAGCCACTTAAAGCTTAAGATTTAATTAAGGTATTTACATGAGTAATAATATCTCATACGAGTAATAACTGAGATAGAATTCAAAGAGGTGGCTTCATACTGTTAATGATGTGCTTTGCACAGCAGTAGCTTAAAACTCTTCCTTATTCCCTCCCCAGTGGCAGGATTTTTCCAGCCAGAGATCTCCATTAAAGCAAGCACTGCCATATCCTTGCTTAACTCCTATCACCAGGGAATAATTGTGGCAGTGGAGGGGGTGCGGATGAAGGGAAGGGAACCTTCCTCTATCCCTATTTATATATTAGCAATCATTACAACAATCAAAGTTTTAACCTTTTCTACTTTCCTTTCCGTGCTGGCTGTTTACGATGTAAAGCTTTTCAAAATATTAACAAAAAAGCCAAAGAGAAAATGCGAACATGTATTTTTCACAACATGCTGCAGATCCAATAAAACCAGTAGGTAGAAAATAAAGGTTTTGGGTTTTACAAATAAAGATTGTACAACAATGAAAAGAATTAGAAAATGGTTTTATATCTTGCTATCAGCCATCAAACATTCAAAACATAAAAAAAGAACTAATCTGTTTCAAATCACTAGGCTAACACAGTCTTTAGCCTCAATCAAGCAACATTAGCAATTTAGTTAATAGACTTAAGACTACAGCTGTGTGAAATATTTTGACCAAAACCTTTTTTTTTTTTTGGTAAGAAATGCCAGCTTTGCAACACCAAAACATGTTGTGAATGTGTGTTAATTCATCAAATGGTTTCAGTTTAAAACACAAATTAATCAGAAAAAAATAAAATGCTTCATTTCAATATTTTTATTTTAAATGACAAATAAAAATGTCTAATTTTGTTAAAAAATAAAAATTAAATAATATTCCAAATTAAAACAAAATGTAGTGTTTGACACAAAACTGTATCTATTTATTTATTTATTTCAGAATTGCCAGTGAGCTGAAAAACCCATTATTCTCCCACCTCTACTTGGGACCTGTCTCACGGCAGGTACACTCTCATCACAGGTGCTGGGTCACGTACGGTGAGAAGGAAAGAAACTGTATAGCCACCAGTTAGGTCCCTTGTTCATGACCATGACTATAAATGTGGTGGTACGGCCTAGTGGCCAGTGTCAACAAAGCAGCCCTTCTCCCAGGGCAGCATTGTCCAATGGCTGGAATTAATAAAGCAGCCCTTCTGCTTAGGGCAGCACGGCCTAATGGCCAGAGTGAATAGAGTAGCCCACCTCTGTGGTATTGTGTGGCCCATTGGGGAAGTTGAGTGCCCCTCAGAGGGGTGTGGCACCCAAAGTAGGGGGACTCCAGGCCTCCCTGCTTCTCTGAGTCCCAGCGTGGGGGGGCCTCACTACCAAGTCAGTGGGGATCCTCCAAAAACATGCTGACTGTTGTCCCAGTTCATTCACTGGAGAAGAGTCTAAGTCCCCTGGGTTGCTTCCTACCCTTTCTCCCTCAGCAATGCTCCACAGTTCCCCCAGGTCGCTGGGGTCCTCAGGTGGTGTAAATCTTTGCCGGCACAGTCTCTTCTCCAGGCTTGTCAGACAGCCTGAAGTCTGTCCAGAACTCTGCATGCTGTGGCTCTGTACTCGGAGCCTGTAGCAGCTCCCTGGAGAGAGCCTGCAGTCTGCATCCTCCTCCTTCAGCTGCCTGTCCAGACTTAGTTCGGCTGCTTCCTTTTCATATTCTTTCTCCAGGCTGAGCATGCTCAGCAGAGTTGGAAGGGTGAGGCTTCCTCAGCCTGCAAAGCACAGTGAACCCTTTTGGGGCTGGTGCAGGGTAGGTACACCCCATCAGAGGACCCTATTGTTATATTACTTATATCCTAAATATAAATTCTTCCAGACTTCCAGGCAAAAAGCATGGTGTAAGATGTCTCTTTCGGTTTATGTCACAAAGCACCAAGTATCCTCCTTTCAAAAATCTGTTGTTCATCTCAGGGGAACCACATGACTGTGGAGGGGGAGGGTAAATAGACAAATACATGTCTAAAAGAGGAGAAGCTTGCCAACTTGTCCATATTGCACATATTTTCAGAACCCTGGAATCACTAAGTGTAAAAATTAAAGCAATACCCAACATGTCTCAATGAGAGGAGGTCATTTAGTTCTAGGGGCTTACACAAAGAGGCTTACACCTGTGACGAACACAAACCAGAAGGATATAAAAGAGTATTGGAAGGCAGGGATCTCAACCTCAAGATGAGAAGGTCCCTTTTCCCTGGATAGACATACAAAGGCTGCGCCAGGCCTATTAAGACATCTGATGCCAATTAACTGGTTAAGGCCGTTAGGCTAATGGAGACAGCTGGAACCAATCAAGGTCCCACTCATACTGATCTCCTTCCAGTTCCCTCAGGAAAGCTCAGGTAAAAGGAGCTGGAAGAGAGGAAGTGTTGCTGAAACCTGAGGTAAGGGTGAAGCTAGAAAAAGGGGATCACATGGAAGTGGACCAGTGAATCAAAGCAGCTCCAGTGGTGAAGGGGAAGCCACCAACAGCTGCTAATGCTAGGGTCCCTGGGCTGGAACCCGGAGTAGAGGGTAGGCCCGGGTTTCTGCTCCTGCCCCCGCTCTTCAGAGACCTCTTTGGTCCAGACAAGAGGCTGAACTGCGCCTACTAGCTCAAAGGAGCAACAGAGACTGTGGGGTATCCCCCCTTCCCACATCCCATACTGGCCTGCGATGAAAGGACTCGGTAGGCTGTGACCCTTGCTGCTACACTGAGAAAGGGAGGTCACACTGAGGGCCCTAGCAAACTTCTGAGGCCACTGAATCTGTCCAGAAGCCACCAATGCAAGCTTGGTTCTTTGTCACACAACTTACCACAAAACCTGAAAGCTAGGCCCTTCCAGCTGCTGTTCTGTCATAACCAGGAGCTAAACCAAGGGGAAATGGGGACAGAGAAGTCCATTCTTCCTTACCTTGGATAGATTGCTATCTCCACATCTCTCCCTCCTCCCTAGCTCTTACGGCAAGTGCTCCCCTGCCCTTTCAATCTACATTAACAAGTGGCCATACCGATTTATGGAATACAAATGATCTCAACACAGAATTCACAAACTCCAGAGAAAGGGAGCGTAGCATGGAAATATTAGAGGAGATGAGGGATGTAACATATTAAGAATGCTACCATGGAAAAACCAAATTATTTGTGAAAGAAAACTGTTATTAAGTTAGTGTTTCTTTAAGTGGCAGTAATTACTTATCAATAAAGTCTGTACCTCACTGTGGCAAAGTATGTTCAGCAGATGTTTAGGGATATGGGGCCATTTGCAAATGATAGCAGAGTAGGATTGCATCTGATGACAGCACTGTCTTGCCAAGATATAAAGATATTAATGTTATGATATTATATCATGTCACCATGCTGCAATTATTTTAGTCTACAAAATATCAATAGTAAGTTAGAACTGATAGTATAATTAAACTGAAAATTTTGTCACAACCTTAGCTGTTAACAAGAACCAATAGATCAGTACCTCTTGTTCAGCCATATCTGTCTTCCTGAGAGAATAGCCCTGAAAATTTTCAGAAAACAGTACATGCCAGTAGTAAGAAAAGTAAACCAGGAGTAGAGACTTTGGGTTCTATTCCTGGCTCTGCTGCTAAGATTCAGGTATGTCTTTCCATCTTTTTCTGTCACTCTGTGCATTAATATTAACCTAACTCAGAGGGATGTTGTGAGGATATTAATGCTTATAAAGTACTGGCTTGAAAGGTGCTATGTAAGTGTTAAGTACAATTACATAACACCTATATAACGCAGTCATTTGTAACAGACTTGAGTCTGACAATTAATTGCCATTTTCACAGGGAGCAAGAATCTTGAAATTTGTTACATACTGTTGCTTTTTATGGGCAGAAAATTTAAACTTTGACCTTTCAATTTCAGATCATCAGAAGCGCATCAGTCTTTCTATGGATTTCAAGTGCTCTTTGAGCTACAATGTTTGAAAGTGAGCCCTTATGAGCTAGAATCTTGCAAATTGGTAGAACTTATTATTTTGCAACACTGAATAAAGAAAAATATTTTTTAAATTTGACATTTCTATCACAGATCACCAAACTATTTCCTCAGAAATTATTAATTTCTTCCATTACTCCGTCATGTTAGGAATAAGGCCTCCAAGTTTAGAGTAACTAAGGTAATCTTAGTTCATAAGGTCCACAGTTCTATTCAACTTCTGCTTGAGGCGGCAAAAAAGTTAGAGCCGGCCCTGCTTCTTTGTACATCCTTCTGGGATTTTAAGAAAACAAGCACTTGCTTTGCATTAAGCAAGTAACTAGGATAGCAACTTTGAGTTTTAAAGATGCTAATTTAAATAGAGAATTCTATACTGGGGCATATGTATCAAAATTGCATTGTCTGAGGTACTGTAACTAATGACTCAGTACAGAATGTTCTTGACATTTTGATTTCATTCACCCCCCCTTTGCTTGAAAAGGTACCACTAATCATACCCCTTGCTGTCTTATTGATGTGATCCACTCCAAGGC
Source organism: Gopherus flavomarginatus (assembly GCF_025201925.1). Taxonomy (NCBI): domain Eukaryota; kingdom Metazoa; phylum Chordata; order Testudines; family Testudinidae; genus Gopherus; species Gopherus flavomarginatus. The sequence continues at coordinate 201,233,152 of NC_066618.1, forward strand.
CCCATGCCTCCAAGTTAATTGTATTTGTTTCATTCCATTAATTTACAACAGGACAATAAAGATGCTAATTATTTTTACGTGCCAATTTTTAGTAGTCAGTAGCAACACAATTAACTGTTATACTACAGCAACTGCATCAAGGTCAATTCAGACTGAACTGTTCAACGTGGATCTTTAGGGGACCCTATATGATGAGAGCCCCACTCTATCAGGCACAAGCTGAGAAATCTCATTGTGATATTCACTGCTTATGATACAAAGCAGTAGGACACTGACTCAGAGCTCTGTGGTGATATATTGAGACCCCTAGGGAATAAAGATGTTTCTCCTTTTATTGCAACCCATTTGAGCAGATCACAGGTTTGTTCCTCTTCATCTTTGAGGAAACCTCCATCTACTGGTCCCATAACTCCCTCCCTCAAACGCAGAACACACTTGTTCTACAATATAAGAACTTATATATATATGGTAGATAATAGAAAAAGAGTGTGTTTGTGTTTTTTTTCCTGGATATATTCCTGATCACCCTCACCTCCCCACATGGCTGTCAATCCACCCTCCTGTACTTAGTACAGTGGTCTGAGGCCATTGTGAAGGTGAACCATATTACACGCTAAATCTTGTGTCTTGCAGTGAGTGATCCAAACAAACAGCTTCACAAAGGCCCTAGATTTATTTGAAATGGACCTGAGCAACATCCTTTCCTAGAACTAGTAGGATGTCATACTTCTTATGCCTTTCTCCATGTTTCATTTACTGGATTCAAATGCATCCAGGACACTACCACAAGTTAATAAATAAAATAATATTGAGAAAATGGTAGTCCTTCCATAATTTAATGATGTAATTTTGTTTGCAAAGCTGAGGCAAAGATACAGGTACTGATTCTATTTTATAGCTATCGGGGGACATGGCTACACTGGAAACTTCAAAGCGCTGTCACACCCCTGAGCCAGCAAGTTAGAGAGCTATAAAACGTAAGCGTAGACAAGCTCTAAGCTTCTTTGCATTACTTTGTTAAAAAACATGGACTTTGTTCCAAGGAATAAGAATGATTGATAAAAGAGGGCTGTGATTTTGGATGTCAAATGACTCTAAAACAGAAGATTTTGTTTAATTCTTGCGGATTTCAAGCACCAACAACCAAGTGCCTGTGCATTTTCTGGAAAGCTAAAGACTTTCTTCTCAGCGGACCATGCCCCACCATTATATTTATTATTTGTATGTGGTAGCACTTAGAGGTCCTGGCACCATTGTATTAGGCACTGTATGAACATATAACAAGAAGATGTTTTCTGAGCCAAAGGGTGACTTTTTCAAATGTTCATCAATTTTTTCAGGGACTATTTTAGAATGTCTGCAGTTTTCTTTCATTCTCCAAAGAAGTCATTATATTAATTTTCCAAATGTGACCAGAGAGAGAGAGAGAGAGAGAGAGAGAGAGAGAGAGAGAGAGGGAGAGAGTGTCTCGATATATACACATCATATTTGTCATGGACTTGCTACTAGAGTTAGTCAGAATTTTCTCTCCTCCTTGCATCTGATCAATTTTTCCTTATTCTAGTAGATGTGAAGAAAAAACAAATGTAGACTATTGTTTACCTTTAGGAAGAACTATACAGAAATATTCGGAGGGGCCAGATCAGATGGCTACTTACCATTTTGCTCTCTCTGGACTCCAGCAGCAAGCAAATCTGGCTCCCCAAGGCTTATATCATTGAGCCTGGTTCCTAGACACTCTATGCAAAGATGTTTGCACCACTCCTCTGCTTCCAGTTCTGAAAATAACCATAAACAAAGACATCAGTGGAATTCATGAAATATTTTACTCAAAAGAAGGTACAACATGAAATAAGTCTTTGATCAACAGGCTATTTTTATGATTGAGTTAGGACTAATAACTTCTGTTTCAAAACCAGCAAAAAACAAACAAAAAAAATCGCATACACACTGTTTTGCCTTGATTTATGGACCTTTTCTAAAAAAAGAATTGAACCATGGCTCCTGAATTGATTAGAAATAGGCGAAAAGTGTAAAAAAGCTCATTTTGCTAGAAATCAACTCACATATCCAGGACAGCCACCAACTTTTTCCAGTTGCAAAACTTTCTCTGTGTGGGTGACTGGGGGAAGGCTGTTCAGAAAGTATCTTTCAGCAAGTCCTGCTTGATGGAAATAATTTAATTTAAAATTATTTTAATGTAAAATTATCTGAAAAGAAACATTATTGTTGCTCTAAATCCATCTTGATTATTAAGATTAACTGGGTTGCTTTTGCTTACAATCCCTAGATATCAATATGATGGAAACTAAGAGAATGGAGCAAACTCAACTCTCAAATTCACTTCCTTATTTGTCTGATAAAATCCAAGTTTAATGACTTTTATAGCACCATACAGTGGCTGTCATTTTTCCTGAGGTAATTTATTTTGTCAAAAATATATGTTTTCTTACAGCACTGAACTGTTCCAGTACCCAGAGATTCAACAATGGGTTTGTCTTATAAAAGGAACAGTAAATAAGACAGAGCTGTGAGGAGATGGTAAATGTAAAGTCATTCTGCCTCTCGAACAAACATCTAAAAGAGAAAAAGAAATGTGCACAAATCAATACTGTGTTCACGAACCCAGCCTAATGTTACTATAGTTAAAGGAGGATTTTTATGGAAAAACTTTGAAAGCAGTGAGTAAGTTCTTAAGCCATATGTCTCCTGAAGTCAAATTCATGACAGGTGGAAAACACAACCCTACTGAAAGGAAACATGCAGGTTTCTTGTGACTGCTCCTTGTAAATCTTCTTTATCAAAAAGGCATTTCTAGACTCTGAAGGTTGGGATCCAGATTAAAAAATTCCAAATAGCAAGGTTTAGTTTGGGCCAATCTCTCGCTGGAACCCACTGTATTAATCAGATTCAGTTCATTCCTTGATTGTAGCTATTACTGCAAGTTGTTATGACTCAGTGGTGATTAATTTCGACTGTACCCCCACAAAATCAGGCACAGCCATGGGAAAGCAACTCACGTAGAAAATCCCTCTCGGAAGAAATATATTTTAATACATATGAGAAACTATTTAGTAAATCAAATCAACATAATGGGAGGCACAGTCAATAGAGGGTATATTGTCAATCCTGAAAGTATACTTTTAATAGTTTAAATTTGGAAACATTTTGGAAAGTATAAAATATATAGAAATATATGAATCATGAACTTATAGCCAAATACTTGAAGAATATATTATACTTACATAAACCTCAGGCAAAAACAAATTTTATTGATTTAGGTAAACTGTTACCACTAATTAATGATTTGTATGCAACTAAGTAAAGGAAAATACTACAGTTATCATTACATCAGGCTGTAGTCACATTTGTCATATTGTAAGTGTATAAACCATGTTTACCTCTTACAAAAACTAACAATTTAATAACCTATAAATATATATTTTCCAATATTGAAATGACTCTGTTGTTGGAATGAACAGCTTCTGCAAGACTGAAGGGCTGTATGTGCACTTCCAGAAGCACAAATGGATTGTCTACTAAGGTGCTGTTTCAGCTTATGCACTCCTAGTACTTTCTGGGTGCACAGGATTGCCTAGGTGGAGCTTTCCCCCCTGACACACACTCTGAAATAACCTTTTTTAAATGGCTACATTCCCCTTGAATCTACAACCACATTCCCTCTTATAACACATGGATATATTAGGGGAGTTGTAGTAGATTCCTTTTCCACATCTGCAGAATACCAAACCAGTGCAATTTAGATTAGAATTAGGGCTGTCAAGTGATTTAAAAAAATTAATCGCAATTAATCGCCTGATTAAAAAAATAATTGTGATTAATTACACGATTAATCATGCTGTTAAACAATAATAGAATACCATTTATTTAAAATGTCTAGATTTTCAAATATATTGATTTAAATTACAACACAGAATACAAAGTGTACAGTGCTCACTTTATATTTATTTTTATTACAAATATTTGCACTGTAAAAAACAAAAGAAATATCTAATATAAGTACTGTAGTTCAATCTCTTTGTCATGAAAGTTGAACTTACAAATGTAGAATTATGTACAAAAAAACTGCATTCAAAAATAAAACAATGTAGAACTTTAGAGCCTACAAGTCCACTCAGTCCTACTACTCGTTCAATCAATTGCTAAGACAAATAAGTTTGTTTACATTTATGGGAGATACTGCTGCCCACTTTTGGTTACAATGTCACCTGAAAGTGAGAAGAGGCATTCACATGGCACTGTTGTAGCTGGCATCACAAGATATTTACATGCCAGATATGTTAAACATTTATATGTCCCTTCGTCTTCAACCACCATTACAGAGGACATGCTTTCATGCTGATAATGGGTTCCTCTCGATAACAATCCAAAGCAGAGTGGACTGATGTATATTCATTTTCATCATCTCAGTCAGTAGCAGAAGGTTGATTTTGATCTTTAGTGGTTCAGGTTCTGTAGTTTCCGCATCAGAGTGTTGCTCTTTTAAGACTTCTGAAAGTATGCTCCATGCCTTGTCCCTCTTAGATTTTGGAAGGCACTTCAGATTTTTAAACCTTGGGTCGAGTGCTCTAACTATTTTTAGAAATCTCACATTGGTACGTTCTTTGTGTTTTGTCAAATCTGCTGTGAAAGTGTTCTTAAAACAAACGTGCTCGGTCATCATCCGAGACTGCTATAATATGAAATATATGGCAGAATACAGGTAAAACAGAACAGAAGACATACAATTCTCCTCTAAGGAGTTCAGTGACAAATTTAATTAACGTATTTTTTTTTAACAAGCGTCATCAGCATGGAAACATGTCCTCTGGAATGGTGGCCAAAGCATGAAGGTACATACGTATGTTTAGCATAATTGGCATGTAAATACCTTGCAATGCCAGCTACAAAAGTGCCATGCGAAAGCCTGTTCTCACTTTCAGGTGACATTGTAAATAAGAAGCAGGCAGCAGTATTTCCCATGAATGTAAAAAACATATTTGTCTTAGCAATTGACTGAACAAGTAGTAGGACCGAGTGGACTTGTAAGCTCTAAAGTTCTACACTGTTTTGTTTTTGAGTGCAGTTATATAATCAGAAAAATCTACATTTGTAAGTTACTTTCATGATAAAGAGGTGGCACTACAGTACTTGTATGAGGTGAATAGAAAAATATTATTTATTTTATCATTTTTACAGTTCAAATATTTGTAATAAAAATAATAATATAAAGTGAACACTGTACACTTTGTATTCTGTTTTGCAAAAGAAATCAATATGTATGAAAATGCAGAAAAACATCCAAAATATTTCATAAATTTCAATTGGTATTCTATTGTTTAACAGTGTGATTAATCATGATTAATTTTTTTGAGTTTATCGCATGAGTTAACTGTGATTAATTGACAACGGTAATCAGAATGCTTTGAGTTGCGCAGTAACTGACACCAAATTTGTTACCAATGACATTAACAGTGCTCATCTTTAAGAATCAAATTGCCCTGCGACAGCCTCTGAAGTGCCATAATTTTTTTTTAATTCTAAGTACAGGGAAATTCTGAAGTATCTGACCTATTCCGGTGAATCCAATCCTGCTTCCCTGGAAATCAGTGGCAAAGTACTCATTGACTTCAGTGGAAACTGGATCAGATTCTACACATTAACTATCAATAAGGGTTAACTTTTTAGTGACCATCACTGTATGGCATGGCAGAACTTTGCCCACTTTTACACCTTTATGCCATATGTTCTAAGGCATATTTTAAGCAGCCATAAATACTCTCAAAATATTCACATCTTCATTTCCTCTAATATTCAATTATTTTGCTCTGCTATATGAATATCAAAAGGTGAGATCAAATGTAAGTAGACAGGTGGCCCCAATTTGATACTGCTTCTTGCAAGAGAAATGTAACTAGCAGCAGCCTGAAGTCGGTACTTTTGAAAATACAATTTGTTAGTTGCAAGATTTTTAGGCAGGTTTCCCTGCAGTTTTCCCTGAGCTTCCAGGTCAGTGGCTGAAGGAATATGCCATTTCTGCTCTAGCTCACAGTTCAAAACCTGCTGCAGTTATGTAAGGTGAATTTTGTTCCCTGTATCCTGATTCGCAAGAGCCCAGTGCCATGTCTCAGGAATCCAATACTTCTGGTTAAATTGAAAATGCATATTGTACAGTCCTATGGGCATCAATACTAAAGAATCACAAAAGACCTCCAAAGTGTTGGGCACACACAACTACCACGGACTTGAAGATGCGAGATCAGATCCAGTCCAGTAACAACACGCAAATGGCTCAGTAGATTTTGTACTAAATTGAAATAAAGATGAGGAAAGCTGTTCCACGCTCTTGTAAGAAATTGTCAGTTGTATGGAGATAAAAGAACCTTTTCCTTGTACATAATACGAATTTGGTTTATTTCTTTGTGCTTTCCCTAATGCCTGCCTATGTCTAGCTACTCAGACCTAAAATGGCTGGATCTTTGACTTGGAACCAATTTCTACATATTTCTTACAAAAAGTTACTTCTGCTACCCTTGCTCTCCCAGAACTGTTTGTAAGAATTCCAAAACCCATTTGGATTTTCTGATTCAGAATAAGATTGGAAACAAAATTGGATCATTGAAATCTGGACCTGAAAGATCTTTTTGGAGAAGAAAGATGGGAGCTGAAGAAACACACATGCCAATGTTTACAAAAATATACACAGCCATAATAAGAAATCTCTCTGTGAAGGGTGATGCGGGGACAAAGAATCCCCATAGAACTATTTCTTTTAATTGAATTGAGCCACATAAAATAAATTCACAAATGTGATCTCATTTTTCACTAGTAAATAGCAGTACAGCCTGCAACAGCCAAATTTTTTTTAACTAGTACTTCATTTTATAAAACTATCATAACTTCTGAAGACTTGAGAAAAAATATTTAATTAATATTTTTAAATAAATTATGTGACAATGTTTCCATTAATTAAAGGTATCCATGTTAGTTAGAGAAGGAAGTATATACTCAGAAAACAGCGTGGCAGCTTAAGTCAAAATAAGCGATTTAAAGCTACTATGCTGTTTCAGACTTTTGATGACCTTTTTTCTGCAGTGCTTTAAATACATTTCTGGGTGAAAGAGCCTTAATAAATAAGTAATGGAGTAAATGCAAGTTATTAAAGATGAACATGCATATTTTAGGAAGAAAACAGAAATTAGACTTAAAGTATCCATCTACTTTTCCTCTACAGATGCTGAAAGATATGGCAAGGACAGATCTATAAGCAGCCTGTTTGAGTTAAAAAAATCACAGTAACTGCAATTACAAAATAACCGGTCATGTACCTAAGTAGTTACTTGAGCATGCAATGGCATGCATTACCCTGGCAATTGCCTGTTCACATTTGAAAGTCTGTACAAAAGTGTCAGCTTAGTCAATATGCTTATTCCTACCATATAACCATTAATCTAAAAATCTCAAGAGATAGTGAAATTAACAAGGTAGGAAAATTGTAGTACAAGGCAAAAGACTTGTCACATTAATGCTACTTCTCATTAAAGTATTTCCCAAAATATATGATATTGTATACAAGTACAATTCTTCCTTTAATGAACCATGCTGCATACGCAGCAAAGAATCCTGTGGCACCTTATAGACTAATAGACGTATTGGAGCATGAGCTTTCATGCATCCGACGAAGTGGGTATTCACCCACGAAAGCTCATGCTCCAAAATGTCTGTTAGTCTATAAGGTGCTGCAGGATTCTTTGCTGCTTTTACAGGTCCAGACTAAAACGGCTACCCCTCTGATACTATGCTGCATACTTCCGTATTAGAAAAGAAGAACATATAAAATGCTAGAATACTCCTATAATTAGGGCCCTACCAAATTCACAGCCATGAAAAATGCATCACATATTGTGAAATCTGGTTTCCTCACATGAAATCTGGTCTTTTGTGTGCTTTTACCCTACACTATATAGATTTCATGGGGGAGACCAATGTTTCTAAAATTGGGAGTCCTAAGCCAAAAGGGAGAGGGAGTCACAAGGTTTTTTTTGGGGGGGGTCACAGTATTGCCACCTTTACTTCTGTGCTGCCTTGAGCCCCTGGGCAACTGGAGAGTGGCGGCTACTGACTGAGGGCCCAGCTCTACAGACAGCAGCGCAGAATTAAGGGTGGCAATACTATACCATACCATCCTTACTTCTGTGCTGCTGGCAGTAGCTTTGCCTTCAGAGCTGGGCTCCTGGCCAGCAGTCGCTGCTCTTCAGCTGCTGAGCTCTGAAGGCAGTGCTGCCGCCAGCAGCAGCACAGAAGTAAGGGTAGCAGTACTGCAATCCCCCTACAATAACCTTGTGACCCCCCCCACACACACATCTCCTTTTTGGGTCAGGACCCCTACAATTACAACACTGTGAAATTTCAGATTTAAATATCTGAAATCATTAAATTTACTATTTTAAAAATCCTATGACTGTGAAATTGACCAAATGGACCGTGAATTTGGTAAGGCCCTAGCTATAATGCTGAATGCTATTAGTCATTAATTTCATAACTATATAAAATGTCAGCCATTTCCATAATATAGTTTTTTAAAATGGCATTAACACTAGATAAGGCAACACCAAGAACTAAATACTCATAATAATGTGAAAACTTAAATCAAATTTTAATAAATGCTGTACAGTATTGGGGCAAAATACTTCAGTAGGTCTCCCTGGGGTCACCGTGGGTGGGAAGAAAGGGTATCTTATCCAAACCGTATCTTGACAATATAAGCTAAGGGCTAAGTTTCAGGCCAATTCTTGTAAAAAACCAAACAAAACAAAACATTGGTGAAGGTATGGGAACATGAGAGGAAATTGTACATTTTATAGAAAGTGTTTCTCTCCTTACCCTCCCACCCCATTAGACATTGGTGCAATTTAGCTATACAACATACCTATTTACCTCACTGCTAGTCCCATTGAAATGAATGGTGATACTCATGCAGTACCATGTTACTCGGGGTGAACAAAAGAACTGTGTCTTTAAGGCTAGATTTCCTGATAGTATTACTCATCTAGGGTACTACTTTTCTCAGAAAGTAGTCCCATTTATTTCAGAGGTACTCTTCTTCTGAGTAGGAACTATGCAATATGAGTATGGCTCCAGCGTTCTTAGCCAAAAAGAAATACAACAATTGTTTGGTATGAATGATACTTTTCCTTTTTAGTGTAAAAGAGGAAACGCTAAAAGCTGTCTGGAAATAGGCAGAAACATATTTTTATAGTGAACATTGTCAGCTACAAGGATTTGCTATAGAAATTAGGCAACTTCCCAGTATCATCAATCTATTTCCAGTTCTGCAATTATTAAATGAAAAGAAAACAGTGCAAAAGTAAAATAACTGCAGGCAACATGTATAAAATATGCTTCATGGCAATAATATAAACAACATCAGTCACATCTCCAAAAAGGGCCCTTTCAGCAATGACACACAATATATAACTCCTTTGGGAATTCTGCACCAAAAAAATTCTGCGCACAATATTTAAAAATTCTGCAAAATTTGTCAATATATAAATGTGGAGGCTCCAGCCTGGCAGTGGGGAGCAGGGAGGTGGGAGATCACCCTGAAGCCTCTCCTTACCCCAGACAGGAACTCGACAGTGAGGCTGCATGTAACCCTGACACAGTGCAAGGGCTGGGCCTGCCCCAGAAACACCCTGGTGTCCTGCCCCTCTGTGCAAGGTGCACCAGGTAGAGACAAGCAGGCTCAGCCCAGCAGGATCCAAGTGTGGAGGGGCTTAGTATGGGGGGATCCAAGTGTGTGGTGTGAGGCAATCTGGCTGCCGGTGGCACAGTGGGGGATCTGGATGTACAGGAGCTCATTGGAGGGTTCCAGATGCAGGGGCAATAGGACTCTATGGGGGAGGGGGGTCCAGGTGAAGGCAGCTGAGACTCAGCAGGGGCGGGTCTGGTTTTCGGGGGCTCAGCAGGATGCTTCAGGTGCTGGGGAAATGGAGCTTGGTGGGGTCAGGGTCTCAGTGTGGAGGGCTGATAAGTGTGATCCTGGAGAAGAGGGGGTGGGGCTCATCAGGGTGGGGGTTCGATGGGCCTGCTTAGCAGGGGAGCTCCAGCTACAGAGGGGATGCTGTATGCTAGACTGGCTTCCCCTGTCCCTTCTCCCCTGTCCCCTGCCCCATCCCCTTCCTCTTCCCACTGTCCCCTGCACCTACATCCTCCTCCTTTCACTCTCAGGTAGCCGGATGACCACCCTCCCTCATCCGGGCAGCTCTGCACTCGCAGAAATCGGAGTGGGGATAGGGAGACAGTGGCACATGCCCCTGTGTACCCCCCATGCCTTGCCTCTGTTTGGGGAGGATGATGCCTCCCCACGGTGATTTACCTCTCCACCCACTGCTCTGGGTGCCAGAAATGACGCACCCAGACTGCTGGGGAGGAGCATATGACCACTCTTATGACTTCCCTTTGCTTCCCCATCATTTTCTAAGGAGAAGCAAAGAATTCTGCACCAGTCATGAATTTTGAGTGCACACATGGGGCAGAATTCCCCCACGAATAACATATGTATTGAACACAATTACATCAAGTTACACAGCTACTACTTATGTAGTCAATTGCACAATTTATTTGGCTCAAAATTGTCTTCAGCCTGTTTCAGATTCAATTTTCCCTGACAAGGATTTTGTTTCTCTTGGGAGATCGAAGAATCATCTCTTAAATGAACAGGGGAATTAAGTACCTTCTGTATAAGTCTTAACTATTTCCTTTCTTCTGCCATCAGAGCTTCAAGTCTCATACAAATGAGAATTCGTATTCATATAAACACAGAGTCTGGGACTTATTTAATCCTCAATAACATTTCAAAAAATAAGTCTTATTCTCCAGTTATGGACAAGTGTAATTGTTAAAGGTCAGAATACGGATAGATAAGATAGGATGAGAGAATTGCTGTAACAATCTATCTATACAGAAGCAAAGCTGGTGTGGCAAGATGGGGGTACTTTCTATACCATTTATGTAAACCACCATAGATTTAGTGGTGATATCTATGTAATAACTGCACAACTATATATAAAAAGTATCTTATCATGTACCTTTGATAGCCTATGTTAGGATTTGATACCATATTATTTGAGATCATCCATATAAATCAGTAGAAAAGGCGAAGTACCTAGTGGACTTCATGGAGTCTACCTTTCAAGGGGTACACATTCTGTTCGAGGTAGGGGCTTTTCCTGTGATTAATTTTTAGACTTTATTAGATCCCTGCCCAACTCCTCCCCCCGCCCCTTTTTTTTGTTTCATTGACAGGAGTTTATTGGCCAAAGGGGGTGTCAGTGTTGCAAGTGTCATTCTTAGGGTACAAAGACTTTGGAAAGCATCACCCACACTCTGCCACAACTGTCTTTTAAAAGAAACACAAATGTTTCTCTCTTTGCTTCCCTTATCCCCAAATATATTACATTTCACCCAAAATTATGCCGGAATGAGACTCAGAATGGTCAATGATTGGTGCTGAACTGGAGATCCAAAGGTATGACCTCTTGCTATCCATTAGAGCTAGAAATGGGAGCGTCATGACATTAAACAGTTAGGTTCAGGCCCCATTTTCCAATGGCAAAAATATTGGCAGTGTACTGTTACAGGGTCAATAGTATGCCATCATATCTTAATACTACGATACATTGTGTGCACTTTTGCTGAGAATAAATTAAGTTTTAGTCATGTAAAATTTTGCATTCATGTAGGTCTAGTATTAGCTAGAGAATGTATTTGGTATGTCTTCTGTTATCCTTCCATTTGACTGTTTTATCATGTTTACCCTTGTAATTCTCAATATGTTTCTATTGCAAAATAATACAGATCTTTTAAGTTTCCTTAGATAATAACTATAGACTATAAAACCTAATAAATAAATGTCTGCACAAATACACTGATCAAATCCTGAGTCTTAGAAATTCTTAGTATACATCTTTTATTCGCATCTCAAATTAATCATTTATATTTATTCTCAGTGTGAAATGGATCATTGCATTTTCTACACTAAATTATCTTTTTCATCCAAAAATATTCTAGATTTAATGAAAATATTTACCCTTTTTGTTCAGGCAAGCAAAACATAATATGCAGCATTCTTCCCTTCCCGTGCTTTTCTTTTTTAATGAAATTGTACTTTGTATATAGATCAGGTAGTTTTAGATTTGTGATTTTCAAGGCGAGCCACCCTTAAACATGTGACCGTCCATCTACATCAGTACTGAGAAGTTGTTGTTGTTTTTTCAGACGACGACACTCCTAGGTAACTTAAACCTCTAGAACTGAGGGTGAAATCCTGAACCTATTGAAGTCAATAGAAATTTTGTCATTGTCTTCAGTAAGGCCAAGATTTCCTGCAGAGGCCATGACTCAGCAAATTATGCACTTTGCTGAACCAGAGCCTAAATGCCTATATAAAAAGTGTGAAAAGGTGAACCCTATTCCAATCATGTAGCATTTTCCCACCAAAAAAAGCAAAACTTGAGAATTAGTCTGGATGACTGGATATCACAACGGGTGAAAAGGTTTAAAAATTCAATAGTGTTCTCCTGAATTACAACTCAGACCCTTGTTAAATTGGAAACTTGCTATCAAAAGACAGTTCTGATTACAACTCTTTCACCCTTATTTAGGAGACTGTGGAACTTTCCAAAAATCTGAGGAACATTTACATGTAAGAGTGTTCTTCAAGCCTATTTTTAAAACTGAGAATAAAGCAGGAGCAGGGAACTTAGCTTACTAAGAGGGAAAAAAAAGATCATTCACCTTGTAATAAGTGAAATTCTTCAAGATGTGTTGTTACTATGTGTAGTGCATTTCACATCGTACATGAGCTTCATGCCCCCTGGTGTGAATAATTTTTCCTAGAAATGCAGCCCCACTCTCCTCATACTCCACAAGGAAAGTCCAAAGGGGGCTGTCAGTTCTTACTGCTAGTTTCCATGATAGAATCTGAAGCAGTAGGAAAGGTGGCTGAGTAGTTCATTACACAAAGACACATCATATCTAGAAGAACTCCAGTTACTTTCCTTCTTCTTCAAGTGTTTGTCCCTACGTGTAGTACACTTCAGGTAATTCACAAGCCATGTTCCTCTTGAAGAGGTGAGTGCCTGGAGCCCTGTGCCACTACAAAATGCTGGACATCACCAGCAAATGATGTCTCGTGCAAGTGTGCACAGAGACCCAGCCTGCTACTCTGCAGATGTCAGTACTAGGGATATCCTTTAGTGAGATTAAGGCTGCCAGGGCTCTTGTCGAGCATGCTCTCACACTGCCCCCAAGAGGGTCATTGTTCAGTTTTTAGCAGAGTACTATGCGAGTGATCCAAGATCCACTTTGACATCCCCTGGGCGGAAACAGCCTCTTCCCTTCATCCTCTTCACAAACAAGACTGAGTCTAGGAGACCTCTTTGAATCAGCTGGGATAGTGAGTCCTCCCCTTGTTTTTTGTCAAGAGGTCTTGTTATGAGAGGACTGGACTTGACATAACCACAGCCATTTTGTGTATTCAGCTACCATTAACTGGAAGAGAGAACACCAAATAGTTAGTGTTGCTAATAAAAATAGATGAAGTGACAAATTCATGAGACTGAGAAGGAGTGTGGATCCCAGGTAACAGTCTTATACCAGGAGAAGGCAGTAAGAAAGCTGAGCTGACAGGCGCATCAACAATCTTAAGTCCTTGCACTTTCTGTTCACATCTGAATGCAAACAAGGCTGTTGTCAGGTGACCCTACTCACGAAATAACTCCCACAGGGTCAGGCCGTGAAGTTCCCACCTGTGCTCTCTGAAGATATGTCTGCTGAGGGAATCTGCCAGGATATTTTGAACCCCTGGAAGATGGATGGCAGTCAGGGCAACTTGCAGGGGTATGCATGTGTTCCAGTGAGTTGCAAGGGACATGCCCCTCCCTGCTTGTTGACGTAACAGATCACTGTCATGTTGTCCAGTAGCACCAAGATTGACTGACTGAAAATGCAAGGCAAGAAATACTCACAGACCAACTGGACTATTGTCCACTCAAGCATGCAGATGTGGAGCATTAACTCCTGAGGGGACCACATTGCTTGGACCACCTACCCCTTCCAGATGGGTTCCCCACTCTATCAGAGATGTGTCTGTCGTCATAGTCCTCATTAGCAGTGGGGGACTGAACTGGACCCAGATGCACACCTTTCCCTTGTCCTCCCAGAAGCCAAGGGACTCCAGGACACCAGTGACTCTATGCCCACTGTGTACATAGTCTGGCAGCAGTTTGGCAGCCCCTTTTCTATGCTTGGTGGTGAGCACAAGGAGAGGAGGGGTGCATGGGTGAACTGAGTGGGTGCTGCCAAAGTGTACTACACATAGGGACAAGCACTCAAAGAAAAAGAGGATTGAATTGAAATATAGAATTCAGTGCCGAGGGGTACAACGAAAGACAATATTCATGGGCCACAATGTGAACCCTTTAAACTGGTGAGAAGGGCTTAATAGCGAACTGACTTATGAACCCACATGAAAAGTGTAAAATACCTCCTTACTCCCACTTCTGGGCTATCTGCATTGCTGATCTGCGCCTGGGAGAGAGAGTAGCCATCACAGGGCCTCTGGCTCCCTTCTGGCATAGGTGGACTGGCAAGGAAGCGGGCAGAGTACTGGCAAATGAAACTGAGCTGGTGCTGAGTGGGATGTACACTGCACCAGGTATAGTGATGACACAGCTTATTTCTCCTGGAGCAAGGGAGAAACAGGGACTGAACTGTGAATGAGAGTCACAACTGTGTCCCTAGTGTGCCTCTAGAGTAATGCAATTATGCACTGTCCCTTCCTTAGGTCTCATGGTAACAGACAATATAGCCCAGAAGTAGGCCATTGAAGTCAATGGGACTAGTCATGTAAGCAACCGCTTTCCAGTATGAGTAAAGGATTCACAGTCTGGCCCTCAATAATCTCCTTTTATGTTGTTCATTTGGATTTTATGCTGAGTTGTTTATAAGACGTAAGACCTGAAAAAGAAGCAAGAGGCTAGAATAAAAACAATTTTCTGTTAGTGAAATACAAGTCTATATTCTCCCATCCCATCTCTTTGCAGTACAGAAAACAACGTTCTGAAGATGGTATGTACAGCTAACATAACTTCTTGAAAGGTGTTTTAATTTAACAAAAACAAGTGGTGAGAAAATTGAACATTGCCATTTACGAAACACAGAGACATTTGGTTGCACTGAGTCTCAGTATACACTTGACAGATGAGTGGAAGGAAAATAAACCCATTGTTTGTAATGCTTTTGCTTGCTCTTTGCATTAATACTCTTAAATAGGAAAATGGCTCTCAATGCTTTTCTCCTGTCTGCTTGTCAGCCATGGCCTAATTCTATCTTCAGGGGGAAAAATAAGAGCCAGGAAGGAAAAAAACACCTTGCAACACAAAATCACTTCTTGATTTTGAAATATGTGAGGGTAACTTGGGTTTTGTTGACTTATTTATAAGATATATATTGGACATCTAGGTTTTCTTTGGCTCATGGCATTAGAAATAGCTGCAGCAGCAGCAGTTCCTAGATTACTGAAGGTGAGTGAGCAGCAGGGTTCTCTTCTTTTTTCAGTCAGATAAGGGCTTGCACACACAAATCTTTCTTCTCATTCTCAGAAATCATCTTGAAACATGCCTTGGCACAGAATCCTTGGAATCTAGTAATAGAGATAAATCAAGTGGTTTAATTTCTATGTGTTGAAAGAAGATCTCACTAAATAGCTACTGCAGGTGCAGCAGAGGTCCAAGGAGCTGTTTCAAAGATTTGTATCTGAAATGCATTTGCACAAAGTTTGCCTACGTCACTCACTGTTCTGGGTTTGATGTGGATGTAAAACAGTAATATCTTAAAAGATGGCTAATATTTAGCCCCTAAGAAATCATAACCTTTTTAATTTAATTAATACTATTCATGTATATTTCTGAACTACTTTCATTACCAGCACATGCAATTTCCTTGGAGGATTAAAGTCTTTATCTAACTGAGAGGTAGGAGGAGGAAGTCACATTTGCTTAAGATATTGCTCAGAGAGTTTTTATAATTTATTAATTTAAAGTATTCCCTATACAGTCAATGTGTCGTTAATAATATATTATTTAATATTGTCTCATATCCCATAGACAAATATATACATATTTAATATTTATATTTTAAAATTTAAATATATAAAAATAAATATTGGAGTGCATTTGCATGCAAGCATGTTCACTTTTTTACAAATTTACTCCCCCACAAAAAATAACCAAACATATATTTTTCTGCGTAAACACACACACACATCCCTCCCACCCTGCTCTAAACCTATGCCTAAATTGAGGATAACAGCTAAGAGAAGCGGAAAGCATGCTACACAAGCACTGGGAAAGGGGAAATTTTGGCCAACAAAATTGAAGCAAGCCCGTACTCTTCTATGAAATGCCCTGTGTTATACTGGAGGTCAGACTAGATGGTCATGTACTTTCTAGCCTTGGAATCTATGGGATATTCAATACCATGAAAAACAGATAGCACTAGGACTTGTCAAAAATGTCTTCAACATTTTTTTCCTATGGAAAATTAGATGTTCAACTAAATGAAAATTTTGGCACAAAGCTTCTGCTTAACTTGAAAATTTTCAATTTTTTGGAAGAAAAGTTAATCAGCCAAAAAAAGTTGGGTTTTGGTTTATGAAAACTAAAAAAAAGAAAATGTTTATATTTTTCAACTGTTCTAGATAGCATCTTAATTTTTGAGATTTATCTAACACCCCTTCATCTCCTCCGCCCTACAATGGGAGCACCTCATAGAATCATAGAATCATAGAATATTAGGGTTGGAAGAGACCCCAGGAGGTCATCTAGTCCACACCAACTAAATCATCCCAGTCAGGGCTTTGTCAAGCTGGGCCTAAGGATGGAGATTCCACCACCTCCCTAGGTAACCCTTTCCAGTGCTTTACCACCCTCCTAGTGAAATAGTGTTTCCTAATATCAAACCTAGACCTCCGCCACTGCAACTTGAGACCATTGCTTCTTGTTCTGTCATCTGCCACCACTGAGAACAGCAGAGCTCCATCCTCTTTGGAACCCTCCTTCAGGTAATTGAAGGTTGCTATCAAATCCCCCCTCATTCTTCTCTTCTTCAGACTAAATAACCCCAGTTCCCTCAGCCTCTCCTCATAAGTCATGTGCCCCAGTCCCCTAGTCATTTTCGTTGCCCTCCGCTGGACTCTCTTCAATTTGTCCATATCCCTTCTGTAGCTGGGGGGACCAAAACTGGACACAATACTCCAGGTGTGGCCTCATCAGTGATGAATAGAGGGGAATAATCACTTCCCTCGATTTGCTGACAATGCTCCTACTAACAATGCCTAATATGCTGTTGGCCTTCTTGGCAACAAGGGCACACTGCTGACTCATATCCAGCTTCTCATCCACTGTAATCCCCAGATCCTTTTCTGCAGAACTGCTGCTTAACCAGCCACCTGTGGTCACCATATTCAGATAAATATTCCAACTGAAATATAGGACTGCTTATCTGAGTAGTTGGTCACTATCTGGACCACAGCAGAAGGGTGAAGAGCTGAGTTGACCCTACCAGAATCTGAATTTTTCACTGAGGCAAAAAAGTACTGGGGTATTATCTGCAGGAATCTTCCTTCCAAACTTTTTGAGAATAAAAGTGTTCCAATACTATTTAGTTAAACTAAGAATTTCAGAAATTCTCAGACTTACTGCTTCACAAGAAGTCAAGATCTGTTCCGTGCTCCACTGCCCTTAAAAGATTTTGTTTTGTAGACTCCATTAATCAACAGTAATTATTGAAAAGCTTTCCAAGATTTGCTATTTATTTTTGTGCCACCTACACTCTATCTTTGTTCTTCCATAGCTTCTTAAGGAACCTGTTATAAAAAGGGGAGAAAGTGGCTTGCAGTGGAGTAGAGATTGACAAAAAATAAATATATAAACAACTTTATGTCACCTATTGACACAAGTGGTTGGTCTAGTGATGAGCTCTTAGTTTTCTCTCTCCTTGCTAACCAGTCTATACCTTTTAGAGTATGGCTACACTTGAAATTTCAAAGCGCTGCCACAGCAGCGCTTTCAAGTGTGAGTGTGGTCGGAGCACCAACACTGAGAGAGAGCTCTCCCAGCGCTGGACGTACTCCACATCCTCTACGGGTGTAGCTTGCAGCGGCACTGATTACACTGAGGCTTTACAGCGCTGTATCTTGCAGCGCTCAGGCGGGTGTTTTTTCACACCCCTGAGAGCGAAAGTTGCAGTGCTGTAAAGTGCCAGTGTAGCCAAGGCCTTAATCTTCAGTAAGAGGCTCACATTGCTCTCCATTCTCCCTTCTCTCTTCACAAATGCCTCACTGATGGTTATAATTTAGTAACTAATGACTGATAAGTGGAAATATTTATCCGACATCTAGCCCAGCCAGTCCATAGCTCATTGAGGGCTCTTGATTGTATTAAACATAACACTTCAGCTGCAACCATCCCCTGAAAGCTTCATCCCAAGTTCTTTCAGTCACAGAATCGCTAAGGAATGTTGCTTGATTACATGAGAGGCAAACTCTACAATAGCTAGGCCCCTGCCCATTATAGGCCATTTGTAGAATGAGTCAACTGCAGCTTTCAGGTGACATTCACTTCCAGCCCCAGCCAGAGTGCATTGCTGAAATCCTACATGGAACCATCAACTTGTTTTGTTTTGACTTGTATATTAAAATATTAAATAATACATATTTTTAACATATATAAATATTTAAAACATAAAAGTCAAAACAAAATCAATTGAAATGATGTCAACATGAAATATCTTATCAAAACATAAGAAGAAAGTTGAAGTGTTTTATTTTAGCTTTTACCCAGTGCCAATTCATCAACATAAGACACATTCCCATTGATTTTGACAAAACTGCATTTTTTGATGAAAAACTGTTCTGTCAGAAATGTTTCAACCAGTTCTCTCTACAATATACCCAGGGCATTATAGAAAATACTTTTTTTCTTCTAATCTTTTTCTTCTATTGTGTCTTACCCAGGGGCGAAAGTAACTTAAAGGACTTACCAGTATGCCAGAGTCCTAAGCAAGGGGTGGCATGGCCTCAACCGGAAGAGGCGGGGACTTTAAATATCCGGGTCCTTTAAATCAAGATATAAAAGCCCGGGGCTCTGGCTGCGGCTGGGAGCCCTGGGGCCTTTATATCACATCCGGAGCTACCAGCTGCAGAGGCGGCTGGAAGCCCAGGGGCTCAGGGCTGATTTAAAGGTAGCTGCTGCTACCGCAGTGGAGCCCCAGGCCCTTTAAATCACCACTGGAGCCTTGCTACTGCTACTCCTGGTCTCTGGCAGTGGGGCTCGGATAGTGATTTAAAGGTTCTGGGACTCCCCGCAGCGGCCGGCGCCCTAGGCCCTTTAAATCACCACCAGAGCCCTACCGCTGCTACGCTGGGGTCTGGCAGCAGGGCTTGGGCGGTGCTTTAAAGGGCCTGAGGCTCCCTGCAGCAGCCGGAGTCCTGGGCCCTTTAAATCGCCAGCCTGGGGAAGCCGGTCCAGTCCTGGCTCTTGCTGGTACACCGTACTGGACATACCAGCTAGCTTTCACCTCTGGTCTTACCAGAACTAGACAGAAAACTTAGGTCTTTCATTTCTGAAAGAGGACATGACTACAAAATACTAGCCCAATATGACACACAAAGAATTAAATATGTATATGCAATTTTGAAAGTGTTCACACTGTTTGCATAAAGTTGGGACTAGTGTATAGATAACCTAATAGAAAACAACTTTTTATTAATTTGATAATTTATATATTATTTCCTGTGGTACTTAAAAAGAGGATTGGAAGAAGAGCAGTCAGGCAGCAGAGGCCTTTGAAATCAAGTGTAGTTTTAACTGCTGCTGTTGATAAAATTAAAAATAAAACCCCTTCTTCTCACTTGCCAAGCAAATAATCTCATGCCCCTTGAGTACAAAGCATGATAGCAGTAATAGCTCTTTCCTTGATACACATAGAATTTTTAACACAGGATATGGTCTCTTGACAGGGTGGCCAGCCAGCTGTTCTGATTTGACCTGATTAAGACATCTCTTATAGGGATGAGCAGTATGTCCTCATTTGGGAAAATGGAACACCACTGAATATTCCTTTATCCTCTAGAAAACCAAAAATCTACTAATCTCATTTGACAGGAGGCAGTGGATTAGAATATTAAATACATCAACATGAATTTTATAAAGAGAAGGATAATATAAAAAGTAATCTACATGTGAATAAGCATTGTACTTAATTTTGTGTTTAATGTAATGGAAATAGAAAACTATGTACACAGAGAGACCCCCATTTGGCAAGCTGGAGCAAAATCTTTAAATTAACCATATTGTATGACTAACTGATTGACCCTACTCACTCTGAGTGCCATGTTTTCAGGGACCATTCATTAACGAAATTGTAAAATTTGTGCACTCCTCCTTTTGCATGCACAAAACCCATTGTTAAAGTAGATTGATACAAGAGTGGAGGGGAACTCACACTGCACCAAAGAGAATGGAATTTTGGGGGAGCACTGCTTACCCAGGCCAGGGAAGGGATTGGGTACTGCATGCCCTCCTGTTACCCCTTAATTTAGTCCCTGACAAATCACCCAGATTTGTGTTCACAAACCAGGTAGCAGTGTATAAAGAGGGAAATGTGTGTGTGCACAATAACTCAATTGCTTTAGGCAAACACAGGATTCTGCATAAACAAACTGATACAAACACAAATTTTATTTTCCTTAAATGAAAGTCTATTGAAAACATAGGCCTATGGATAGGTCCCTATCAAATTCACGGTCCATTATGGTCAATTTCATGGCCATAGAATTTGAAAATTGATAAATTTAACGTTTTCAGATGTTTAAATCTGAAATTTCACTGTGTTGTAGCCATGGGGGTCCCGATCCAAAAGGAGATGGGGAATCACAAACCTGTTGTAGGGGCTCATGGGATTGCCACCCTCACTTCTGTGCTGCCTTCATACCTGGACTCTGAAGCCAGCTCCCCAAGAGTTTTCTGCAGCCGCAGGAGGCTCCTGGAGGTGGAGGTGGGTCTGCTAGAAGCATCCCAGCTAGGTGCACCTAGCTGCTAGCCCTCGCTGGCTTGGGAGGGACAAGACTTGCTCTTTCTCTACACGGCTGCTCTTCGCTCTCCCGGCTGCAGAAAGCTCCACACCGCCCCTTTCCCCCCAAGCACACACACACATACTCACTTCCTGGCCCCATCACTCCACAGCCACAGGAGGAGAGGCAGTGTACAGGGTATACTCCCCTTCAAGATGCAATTATTAGCTTGTTTCAATAAAATAAAGTAAGGTCATGTGAACTTGACAGGCTTTATTGATTGATACTTTATAGCAGCAAATAACACTCAGGGCTCAACTCCTTGATTGGTAGATATGGGTACCTGAGAAAGTTTTTTAAGGGAAGTGATCTCAGTTGGTAGCCCCCAACTTGAGAACCACAGCTTTCAGTTAACAAAAACAAGTGGAAAAAAAGTTCTGGTTTCAAATGTCATTAATAGAATGTCAGCATGGAGCATCCAGCAACTGTGCGGTGTCTTTCTTCATTCTCTGTATCTGTGCTGAAAACACCTGTCCATTTAGACACTGCTCTCTCTGCATCCATGCAGTTGATTAGAATTGTCACACAGCACCAAGCTAGCTTTGCAAGATGGGGGATTTTGCCTTCCACTTAGTTCTAAAACTGTAGCACAAGCAAACTACAATCCATTTCTTTCACAATATTTTTGTAAGCAGGCATCTCCAGCCTACAATTCTTATCAAAGTCAGGAATTGCATTAGGCAAGGTTAAATCCACCATCAACAGGTGCATTTGTGCAGGGTCAAAAATATGCACTGCTACAGGTTGTTGAAAATTTTGAGCTATTTTTGCTACATAGCTTGACTCTTCCCCATAGCAGTTTGTGCTTCTTTGCCATGGAAGAAAACACATGCTTAGCACTGGCATTTAACTTGGCATTGTCAGAGTGATTTTTGTTTGACTGTGCTTCCAGTCCAGAACAATATATCCATTACTATGTGGTATGCTTGGTGGATTGTGACATGCCAAGATTCAAACCAAGTGATTAAGTCCACGAGTCCTGTGGCATGTTTGGCAATGAACTGAACTTCCTCATTCAGCTGAGCATCGTTTAGAAGGGTAGATAGTTCTGTTAAAAACTGCCTTTTGGGTGTCTGTGTCAGCTCTTATGAGAGAAACTCAGAGTTGTACTTCAGGTGAGCTGCGTGGAATTGTACAGCTCAAAACCAAGAATTCCAACAAGTAATTACTGGCTCTGGGGGAAGTGCAATTTTTTGTTCCCCATTTCAGTCATGTTTGCAATGTGCTGCCTGTAATGAAGTTTGCGGCTTGGGCAGTGTTTAAAGATCTTTTTAATGTAGCTGCCCAGTTTATCAACTTTACCAAACTCACATCTCCACAGCTCACTGACAAAAGAAATTATATGTGCATTATACATAATATGGACAGCATTGGCATTAGACCTTGGAGAACAGATTTGAAAGATTTTGTCATGTAAGTTGAATTGTCACTTATGAAAGCAGATATTTTCTCAAAGTTTGCCCTCTAATTTGAAACGGTTTTAATTATCGCTTGAGAAACTGTAGTGTAGTTAACAGCATCCAAATAAATGCAATTGGCAAGCACTGTTGTTGGCTTTCCTGTCTGTATGTCATTGGCCTTGTCAGAGGTAAAATCAAATAGAACATGCAGTACATAGTGGTCTTGCTCATCTGTTGACTCAGCTGAAATAACTTCAAAAAACTTACATGAGTTAATTTAAGTTCATCTCAAAATGTGTAGCAAAAACCTTTGGAAGATAGTTCTGTTGGAGCTTATTCGCACTTGGTAAGTAACCGGCATTTTGAATGAACTCATGCAGCTTTGAATGATCAAGTTTTTCCAATGGTATATTAGCACTTGCAAATGCATCCACAAAATCCATTCTAGCTAAATGATGGGTCTCAGAGCTCTCTGTTGTCTTCTTAAAAAGACAATCATTTATTTATTTATTTATTTATTTTACTTTTTTTTCCCAGCAATGTGCTATCTGCAGCCCTCTTTCTGCTTCTATGGGTTTCCGAGTCCAAGTGGAGCTGAATCATTGTCACAGACGTGTGATCCAAGGAAACACACTGCAGCTCGTAATAAATACACCATTGGCATGTAGAATTTGGCTTCCAAATTCTTTCACAGGATCCACTGCAGTAAAGATTGTAGAGGTTTTTTATTTACTTTGAACACTCATTGTCACATAATTTCATTTGTCTTCCGGTAGGCTGCCACTTGAGAACACTACCCTCCAAAACTGCCTCAATGTCCATATCTACCAGTCAGTGAGTTGAGCCCTGAATGTTATTTGCTGCTGTAAAGTGTCAATGAAAATATCCTGTCAAGTGCCTCATCTTTATTTTAATTTTTATTGAAATAATCTAATAATTGAACCTAGAATGTGTGTGTGTGTGGGGGGGGCAGTTCCCTGTACAATGTCCCCTCCCCAGGCAGCTGCAAAGGGAGGGGGACAAGAAGAGAGTGGAAAGGAGGGGGTGTGGAGCTATCTGCAGCTAGGAGAGGTACCCAAGAGCAGCCCTGCAGGGAAAGAGCAAGTCCTGTCCTGCGCGAGCCCTGCCCAGACTAACAGCTAGGAGCCCCTTTCTGGGGCGCTCCCAGGAGCACATGGAAAATTGGATCTAACTCCACAAGCCTCTTCCAGCTGCAGAAACCTCTGAGGCTGCTGCCCAGTCCTGCAGCAGGGGGAGGCACCTGGAGATGGGTTTGGTTTCCCCCTCCCCCCAAAAGCAGCTGTGCAGGGGATGGACAAGTAAAACAAGTACAATTAGAATGACTAAAACCTTCAGTGTATAGCTCATTACTTCTGTTCCCTTGCTGAAACTTTCAAAGAAACTCAGGAAATACTGGTTGGTGAAGCAGCTTGCCCTGACCACACAGAGAAACGTGCACCCACCTTTTTAACTTCTTGCTAATAATGTCTGGGTTTTTCAGAGCTAAATGTGAATATATTTGCAGTTGTGCCTTGGCAAGTAAAAGAAACAAACCAAAATTATATTTAAAAAAAACTGTCTCGCCCTTATAAGGGCATCTGTTATCCTGCAATTGTGTATATGAGTTTCTGCTATGAACATAATTTTCTCAATAGCAGTATAAACCTGAGGAAAGCTCGAGAGAGCAAGTACTAAGCAGCCGTTTGGAGCGCCAGTACACACACTACTAGAACTACAGGATTCTTAGAGGATCTTCAAAGTTAGTCAATGTGTGTACTGTAGAATCATAGTTAACTATACTTATTACCTAATTTAGGTAGGTAGCTAGATTTCTTTCCCAATGTAAAGCACTTTTGCTGAAAGTAAACTAGTTGTGCTCACCAAAAAAAAAAGTACAAACAGAGATATAAAATCTACTTGTGCCCAAGACAGCAGATAAACAAAGGTACTATAAAGACATTATTAAATAATATGTGGATATTACTTATTTGTATGTTAGAGCTAACCCGTACCAACAGCGGGGGAGGGGAGGATTATAAAGTGGGATGGGGCAGTGCAGGTTGGGTATCTCCACTGAAATATCAGGGAAGTACAGCCTCTTGAAGCATAGGGACTTCCTGGATGCTGTACCACACCGAGAAGTTACAGTACAGACCCTTTCCTGCCAGTATTTTTATGCTGCCCCATCCCTTTTATTTTTGTGTCAAGAGGATGTAAGTTGGAGGAAAGGCTCCTTGCACACTACCCATCACACTGATGCAGGGCTGGACACAATCAGGCCTTTAATACTTAGAATGTAAAATAGAAGATACATAGACAGTTTGCCATACTGACTGTGATGGTCTGTGAATGAATGTTTATAGGAGCTCAATTAACACTAATATGTCTCTGTTTCCAATGCGGTTTTAATTATCTAGAGGTTTTACCATTAACATACTCAAATGGTCTCTCAATTTACATTTATTAGTCACATCCATCTCTCACACACACAGTACAAATTCTCTAAATATGCTATTCTAATTGCTAAGTCCAGCAAAAATAATCCATAGCACAGTAGAGGAACCACTTCTGATCTTTGCTTCGCTTTTTATTTATAGAACACAAATTTAATTACAAGATTTTTTTTCACTTGAAATAAATAGTGCTCGTCAAAGGATTAGGTCAACTGAGAACTGTGAAGAAGGATAGGAAGGTTCCTTAGGAGGACCATGCCTTCATTTGGTCAAAAAGCTGCGAATCACGCAGCTGCTCCTAAAGTCACGAGTGTTAAAATTATATGCTTAAAGGACCAAGTTCTCTCTTCCACTTGGAAGTTTGTTTCATTCTGTTTTAACTGTTGCAATTATGAATTTACAGCTGACTTCCTTATTATTTTCCTCAGTTCTAGGTTATTTTCAGTTACCTCTTTTGTACTTTTGGGACCAATAGCTGTCCTACAGTACTTTTAATGGGACCATAAAACAGAAGTGCTATGTCTGGATCTTACCTTTAGGAATATAAACATTTTACTTTTTTATTAAAATGTCTGAATTTAAAAAAAAAAATCTGTTAACTAAGACAAAAAGTTCTTTAGATTTGTGTGGGGTGGTCTTTAAAGCTCTAGGCTATTGGCTCCTAAGTTGTGGTCTGCGAACACTTGGTAGTCAGTGGAGAGCTGGCTGGGCACATGGTGTGGGCTCGTCTTCTTTTCAGGTGCATCTCTGTGTCTCTGTACTAGAGCTATCTGGAAGTTTTTTAATAAAGTGTTTTCGTGTCAAATAAATGCTGACTTGGCAAAAATGAAACTGCTAATCAGGGTTGATTTTTTTAGCACTCTACTGACTCAACTCCAAAGAAAGGCCTGCACCTACCCAAGAAGTCAGAAGAGCAGAACCACTTATTGGGATTCATGTGAATGTGGAGATCAAAACCCTCTGATTTCTCAGACCACCTTACCCCTAAGACTAATTAGCTGGCACTCCAGCATGAAGACAGTTCCTTAAGGATGGGCAGACTTGTGCACATTTGAGGACTATTAGTACATTACACCTGCAAAGAAAAATGTGGATACATTTCTTTTAAATAAAAGTGCCACAACCATGCTGAATTCAAGGAATCAGAATGGACAAGTCTCTAGAAAAGCAGTGAATGGAACTGGAGTCTTCCAAGTCACAGACTAACTCATAACTGCTGGACCATCCTTTCACTGACCATGGACTTGTCACAGTAATGATCAATGGCAAGACACAGTTTGATGAATTAAGCACTTGTAAAATTTAAACCCTAATAAATTAAATGTAACTTGTTATTGAACAGATCCTACTCTCCAGGTGTTATACCAATATAGTAAAAACCAGCAGGATCTTATTAAAAGGGATAAGGCAAAGGTGCCACATTTATTGCAAACATAATAATAAAGCAAAAGATAAAAGCAAACAACGTTGTTACCTATTTCTATTACTACTTATTTCTTATACACACACACACATATATATATATTCATTCACACAATCATTCATTCAGGTTCTGTATAGGTGTTATAGTTACCAGCCTAGAAGATGCTCATGCCAAGTTACTGGCCAGGTATCTTGGTCATGAGGATGGAGCCGAGTTTGTGTCAAATGCACCTGATGCTCCTGGAGGCTGGTAGCAGAACCATAGACTCAAAGTCCGCAGTTTTTAGAGTCTATTTTTATAGGAATTAATTCCTATGTTAGTCTATGGGAACCGTTTCACATTCCTGGTGGCTCCACACTGTTTAAAGTGGCACATTCCTTTCAAGTGTTTGGGGTGGATCCCAGTTTACCCTCCGGGGGTTGTCTGGTGGTCCACTTGACACATTCTTCAGCTGATGGATCCTTTCCAGGCTGGCACCTCCCTAACCATTCACGGACATCAGACATTCATCAACATATATTCCATATCTTAACCATATTTTAATTGACTGTCTCCACCACTTTTGGGGTGTGTGTTAATTCCTATGAGATTCCCGGCCCTGTAATCACAGAGAGTGGGAGTCTGTTTATTTACATTGTATCAATTACAGCTTAAGGCTAGCATAGTGTTTACTTCAAGAACAAAGTTAATTAACTTGTTTGTAAGTTTTACATAGTAATAGAGTATCTTTCACAGGACAGATACAATCAGTGTTTTCTGCAGACAGGAGCCCACAAGCCCCAACAGAAGAACTAAAAGACCTCTGGACTTAGTGAAACTGGGGGGGGGTCACTGTCACTTGGGGGAATCACTGTTAGTACCCTCTTTAATATCCCTACATAGGCTTAGAATACCAGTAAAAACTGAATTTGAAATAGCTTTCACTTACAATCACATCAAATATCTATCTATATCTAAATATAAAGTATACGTTTGCCACTTATAATTCCAGACCAAAATGTACTGTCTTTCTATGACTAGTATGTGTGTTTTTGTATATTCAAAGTTATTTGCATTGTTTGTCTTAGACTAAAGTGTACTATTCACGTACAACCTTTCATGCCACTAATACACGTACATTTCATGCAATCCAATATGAATTGTGTAACCAGGAGATGCTCATCGATTGACTAATTTCAGTTTTCTTTCAAGATGGCAATAGCAATACTTGGTACCAATTTGGACATAGATGTTAAATGCAGGCAGGCTTTAGGACAAAAAAGAGAAAAAGCTTATTTTATAGTCAGCAAGGAGCAGATATTGAAACATGGTAAATAATGTTAAACATGATGAATTGCAACTACAGAAAAGTATTCACATTCCTATATGAGATCACTGTCTCTGCAGAAAGGAGTATATTGCAATTATCAGTGTACATTTAAGTGATTGGAGAATGTGGAACTTCCAGACACCATTTTTAAGATCTCCATAGTATTAACTTAAAAAATACTTAAAAAAAAGAGAACTGAATGCACCCAGTATGCTTTCTGTTTGGCGCCAAATCCAACCTGGATTTTATCTAACTGAAAAGTGAACGCATTGAAGTTTGTTCTAATGTCAGGAAGAGGATTCCTTCATTCAACTAATTAATTTCAAATAAAGACAAGATAGACCCAGTGTCTACAGAGATTTGAAGGGTGCACACAACAAACCTGGGGAGCAATTATTTAAGGTATATATGTATGAATAATGATGATTAGGGCTGCCCAGAGGAGGGGGCAGGTGGGGCGATTTGCCCCAGGCCCCGGGCCCCACAGGAGCCCCCACGAGAGTTTTTTGGGGGCCCTGGTGCGGGGTCCTTCAGTCGCTCTGAGGCACCCAGAAAACTCTTGCGGGGCCTGGGCTCCCGGAGCTTCTTCTGCTCCAAGTCTTTGGCAGCAATTCGGCAGAGGGGGTCCTTCCACTCCGGGACCCATCGCCAAAGACCTCAGGCCCCCTGAATCCTCTGGGCGGCCCTGATGATGAAGCTAGAAAAGAAAATTTTGGGATGAATATCAGAAAAGCGTGCTTGTAAATTTATCAGAAAAGTGGTGGAGTCCCAAAACTGAATTATTTAATACTGGCTTGCACAAAACAATATAAAACATACCCAGTCTTTCAGCTGAAAAGGGACATCCCTTCCTTAGAGAGGAGAGTGCATGTGGCAGAAGTCTTCGCTAAGAACAATACCCACTAACAGCATTCAGGTCTACATTTCTTATTTCACCCATGTTTTATTTTCTCATAGACAGAAAAACAATCGTAAGAAGGCAGCTAAATAAACCTTGTAAGAAGTAACAGAGCAACGAGCATGAGGCGTGGCCTCAACCAGAAGATGCGGTGCCTCTCAAGATTTAAAGGGCCTGGGGCACGGCTGTGGCTGGGAGCCCCAGGGCCTTTAAATCAACCTGTGGCTCTCAGATGAAGAGGTGGCTGGGAGCCCCCGGGACTCAGGGGCAAATTAAAAGGCCCTGGGCTCCAGCAGCCGTGGGCTCCAGCAGCTGCGAAGCTCCAGGTCCTTTAAATCCACCCCCACAGATCTGGCTGCCAGAGCTGTGGGCAGGATTCAAAGGGTTCTGGGCTGCCTGCAGTCAAGGGAGCTCTGAGCCCTTTAAATCCCAGCCCCAGCCTGGCCGCCGGAGCCACAGGTGGGTTTTAAAGGTCTTTGGGCTGCCCGCAGCCATGGGAGCTCTGAGCCCTTTAAATCCCGGCCCGAGCCCTGCTGCCGGAGCCACTGGTGGGATTTAAAGGTCTTTGGGCTGCCCGCAGCCATGGGAGCTGTGAGCCCTTTAAATCCGGGCTCGAGCCCAGCCGTTGGAGCCGCTGGCACAATTTAAAGGTCTTTGGGCTCCCTGCAGCTGCGGGAGCTCTGAGCCCTTTAAATCTGGCCCCAGCCCAGCTGTCCGAGCTGCGGGCAGGATTTAAAGGGCTCTGGGCTGCCCGCTGTGGTGGTGAGTCCAGGGCCCTTTAAATCCCTGCCACGGAAGCCGGTGCAGTCCATCATGGTGTACTGGCTCTTGCCGGTAGGCTGGATACCGGACCATACCGGCTTACTTTCACCTCTGCTCTCTCGCCTCTTGAGAGAGAAGGACCTGGCTGCCTGGGAGTTGAGAAGGGTACCTGAGGTGGAGCAGTGCTGGGGAAGGGCAAAAGAAGCTGGGGAGCTCCAGTCAAGAAAAATCCCAGGCTGCAGGCCTTGCTAAAAGGGCCAAATAGATACTGGGGCTGCAGAGGGACAGCCAAAAGATAGGCAAAGGCAGCAGATCCTAACCCTCTTGCTAATGATGAGTGGTTTACAGACTGCAGTCTGCCCCAGGGAGTGGGGGCTAGATGATGACTGGCAGTAGCCACTGAAGAAAGGCAGGGATAGAGGGTTGGGGGTTCCCCTGGGAGGGAAGACCCAGAAGGAGGGGTACTGCGGTGGGCAGAACCCTGGGCAAAGGGCACCAGGGTCTGGGAGGGACACTGGGCCAGCAGCAGGTGAGACACCAGCCTGCAGAGGGCGCTCTGGGCTGGAAAGAGCTAATTCCCGAAACAGCCAGCAGGAGGCGCTGCGCCAGTGAGTCTCCACCCCGCCACAGGTGGGAATAATTAAAAAGTCATCTTTTTGTCAACATTTACTAAACAAATACATTCATTGGGATATTTTCCATAGGCTCACACGTTGAAATAAATGCAACGGTAAATAGCTTGGAGACCTAGAGTATGGTACATTGTCAAATGTTGATTGGAAAAGCTACAATTTACATGTACAACACATGGGATAACATCCTGGCCCTACTGAAGTTAATGGGAGTTTTGCCTGAATTCAGTAGGACCAGAATTTCACTCACAATTTTCAAGTTATAATTTCATTATTTCTAAAGCAAATCTTATCTCAAATGCTGTTACTAAGGGCTAAGCATCAGATCATCAGCTGCTGCAACTCAGCATAGCTCCAGTGATGTAAATGAAGGTATGCTAGTTTACACCTGATGATGATCTGGCCCTCAATTCATGAGAAGATTGAAGTTTCAGAAATAACTAATCTGTGAGTTATCACAGGCAAAACAAGTCCTATCCAACAATAGTCAACATTAAACAACAGCCCACCATGTTTTCCCACTGCAATACTTCCAAAACAGCCTAACACATTTTTACAGATCTTTCCAAAAAAGATTTACCTTTGATCTGAGAAAAAGCATGAACATCTCTGAACAAGGATATATTTTAAAAGAGAGAGAGAGAGAGAGAGAGAGAGAGAGAGAAATGGACTTTTAATGGAAGTACCTCCTCATCCAGCACTCTCAAGGCACAATAGCACTAGTATGATATTGACAGCTTCTAAAATTTCTATATTTCTCAAATCTAACAAACAAACAGCAGCAAGTTCCCAAGCTTTACAGGTAAACACCAAGAGAATTTCGCTGTGGAATAGACTACTGGGGCTTTAATTTTGACAGTAATGTTCAAATTAGCAAGTGACTTCCGGCAATCTACCTGAAACCTAGTGGGATTAGATGGATATTGAACATATTGGTATATTCATCTCTCATAATGAACTTTTGCACTGAATGAAATTACTCACCATATTCTGTTACTTATTGAAAAACAGAACACACAACATTCCTGACTGGAAAGTTTTCTTTCCAAACCAGTATCGTCCTCTCTTGCCATATCACTAGATATTACACGATATATGAATGCTCCAGGCTCCAGGTAAGTATACATAACGGTATACATTATTTTCTATGCCCGTATAAATATACTAGTCAGTTCAAAACCCCTTCAATCAATGACAGGTTCAGACTTTCAGAAAAGACTTTAAATGGTTAATCTATTTATAGCACCACGTACTGCACGCTATGTAAGTAGTCAAATGCAACTGAGACTGAATAGTGATAGAAAATGAAATATAGAACTGGTGTTTCAGGTTAGGTGCAGTAAATTACCATGTTATTCATTTAAATCTCTCCAGTCATACATCATCTGTCAATACCCCAAATTCCATCTATAAATTAATGTCAGAGGTTTTTGTGCTGCCTCTAAATGTACACTATTTTCAAAGGAGGCCAGGAGTTGCAGAAGTCACATGGTTTAACAATATGACACACGTTTTCACAAACCCTGAAAGTGCTAACCCATACTCCAGGAAGATGAGTAGAGACCCTCATGCCTTAGCTGATGTCTGATTTTCCAAGTGCCTCTCCATTGCTATCATACCACATGTGGTGTCTTGCCTGGTTACATAATACCAGATTCTGATGTCCTGAATGTAGCAGAACTCGCAAATGTGCTTCAGCCCAGAAATGAGGTATGTTCTCAGACAGACATAGGTAGAGTTATGTATTTCTATCAGACTATTATTAGGCATGTTTGTATGGAAACAACATTTTTAAGAGTCCATCTGCTCCTGCTACTTTTTCCTCAACTGAAGTCCTAATAGTGAGTTCATGACAGCATAGTAGAAGGATTAGGAGTTTGGATGAGCGATAAGCAGAGTAAATAGATGAACTTAAAAACAAAAATGCTGTTTTAATATGAATATCCTCAATAATAATAATATAAAAATAAGAAGAGACATAAAATAAGTGATATGCAATATAAGCAGGATTATCTCAAATTAGATTGCCAGACGTATTGGAGCACGAGCTTTCGTGGGTGAATATCATGCTCCAATACGTCTGTTAGTCTATAAGGTGCCACAGGACTCTTTGCTGCTTTTACAGATCCAGACTAACACGGTTACCCCTCTGATACTCAAAATAGATTGTTTTCTAAGATTGCCCTGAGGTATCAAGAAATCCTGCCACAAATACGTGCTTTATGAATTTTCCGGAAACAGATATATCCGTAAATTCCATTTCCTTTTACTACATATGTAAGTGGTACTACTCACGTGAGTAAGGTGAAAAGGATTTGGTTCCAGTTCCCAAAAAGCAAATGTGGATGATACTCTCAATTTCCTTGTCAATTCTGTCCTTCACTTCATCACATAAAATAATCAGTTCTTCATAACAGTGTCTTAATATCTCATATGTTTTCCACAAGCTTCTAAGGGGCAGATGCGCACCTGGTAATTGACTTCAACAGGCCTAAGACAATGTATACCAGTTGAGGATCTGCCCCTAAGTATTTCATTCCAGAGAACTACATACTGTAAATTAAATTATGTTTATTATTATTATGACCTATAAAAACAAAACTATGTTAAAAGTACTTTGCCACCTGAAAACTAAGGACTCTAAAGTTCAGAAATGACAAATCAGAATCTCCCATGGAACTTTAATTGAACTCCCTTGCGTGTATACATTGTGATAGTTTTGCCCAGCATCACACAAGAAATCTAGGTCAAGGACAGGACTAGAATCCAGCTCACTTGGGTCCCAGTCCAGTGCTTTCAACACAAGATAATATTCTCTCTCCTCCTGCAGTGCCTTGCATCATTCACTGCTCTTCCCATGCACTGAATTAGGAAGAAGTCCTATGGAAAAAAAATAGCATATGGCTATATAATTAAAGACTGCAACAATGCATAACACAAGAGGTGTGAATTAAGGTTGAATGGGCAGTTTTAATTCAGGCATTTCCTAACTTGAGTGCTTGACTTTGTACCCTCAACACTGTTTTCATACATATTTTTTGGAAATAATAATAATATATACTTGACTTACTTTACATAACACATATTATATATTCTCTATTTTCTGCTAAGACAGCATAAGGTTATGTTGTCTAACTGCCAATTACAGTAGTTATTCTGATCACCATTTCAAATAGAGTAGCTGGCTGGAATTAACTAATATAGCATAACAGCATCAAGTTACTATAGCAAAGAAACAGATGACATAGGAGAATAGAAACACCATAATATTCATAAAAACAAATGTATGAATATTAATTCTTAATTCATAGTGGAAAGCTGGTAAGTGTTGATTTTAATATAACCATTTGGAGTACAGAATTTAGCATGAGCTGTAGAAATGTTCTGTGTAATTCCAAGGGCTCTTTAGCGACTGTTAACACAGATGTTTCAGAAGTACTTTTAAACAAAAGAACTCCATTTGTGTACAGCCCTCATCCTTTTCCCCAATAGCTTTGCCTCAGAATAATCTGCTTCTCTCCTGATTAACTGTCACCAAATTCCCACCCTAGCAATGCATCTTAATTGAAAAAATATACAATATGGAAAATGTGTATGCCAGCTTATGAGATATATAAAATAAGCAACAGTATGAATATTTTCAAGATTGTTTGAAGTGGGAAGAAGTGAAATTAATGGATTTGTTCATTACCTCCAACATAGATTGTCTATTTTTATGTAGTGTGGAAAGCCATCTACTCCACAGATCTCAAGGCCAGAAGGGACTATTGCAGTCACCTAGTCTGACATTCTGTATAATACAGGCCTTAGAAGTCCCCAAAAATAAGTACATGTACATAGAAGGTCAGAATACAAAAATAGTGTCCTGCTATTTTTGTTGCATCCACAAAATATGAGCATCTAGAAAAGGATGAGAAGAGTGGAAAATACACATAATCCTCCCCTCTCAACTAATAAAATTTTTGAAGTATTTCAATTTTTCTGACCAGCACTAGTGACTGTTCACCTTGTATGCAAATACCCATGTGTGTATTAGGGTGACCAGACAGCAAGTGTGAAAAATCAGGATGGGGGTAGAGGGTAATAGGCGCCTATATAAGACAAAGCCCCAAATATCAGGACTGTCCCTATAAAATTGGGACATCTGGTCACCTTGGTATCCAGATTTATATTTTATGAAGTGAAGTCCTATGACTAAGACATGGGAATTGGTACTTGGGCATCTGGATTCTGTTGCCAGTCTTTCTTTGAGACCAGGGAAATTCAGTTAAACTACTTTCTATTTCCTCATCTGTAAAGTGTTTTTTGGGGGGGCAGGTAGAAATACCTCCAAATACTTCACAAGAATGTTTTGAAACAATGTTCATAAAACTTTATTGAGATTCCTAGATGGAAGGCACTATAAAAGAGAAAAACAATGTTATTATTTTTCTGCATAACCATATTATTATGGTCTACCACTGACACCTCTTCTTATAGTGTATGAAGAGTTATCTTATAGTGTATGAAGAGTATGCTGACATACTGAGATATACAGCATGAAGGCAACTTAAATTTTTTAGTGCTTTAGTATCTTAACAATTTTTAAAGAAATGTATACATGATAAAATGTTGATCTCTTAAGTTGTTCATTCATTATATCTTAATTAGAACCACTTCAGCTTTGCATAGGGACTCATATTTATGTCATGAATATGGAAAAGGGAAGATAATATCTTAAAATTTCTGCTGCAGAGGACTAACAATTATTTATGGTAGAGTAATTTGGCAAGTCTCTTGAGAAACTCTAAATTGAATCAGAAGGAAGTTTTATTATACATAGATGCACAATGTATGAAAAATATCAGATTTCAATTTTTCCATAAACAATCAGAGGCTAAAGAACAACTTTTATTCTCTCTAGCTAGCTAAATGTTGGACCACATTGCAGGATTTTATTTTTTGTATGTGTTTATATCATGTCATTGGTACAGATTTTACTTAGGTATAGAATACAGAGGTTGGCATAATACACAGATTGAAACACTTATCACACTACTAGCTAGAGGAAGACATGAAACATACGGATCTCTCACTGCCTCAATAGTAAGATCCAGAGGCAAGGGCCAAATGAGAAGTTCAGATCTTCATTCTCCCACAATAGGAAGGGCGAGGGTGCAAAGTTTCATGTGTTAGGGTAGCGGCTTTGGTCTCTGCTCGGTAACTCACATCTTTCATACTAATCTGTGATTAACAGGTAACAGATACAGTTGAACCTCCATCATCTGCAGGCACTCAGATGAAATTTTCTGCCTCTTTGTTGCCTTCTAGAACTTCTTAACCTCTGGCTGAGTTATTGAAGTCCTCAAATCATGATTTAAAGACTTCGCGTTACAGAGAATCCACCATTTACACTAGTTTAAACCTGCAAGTGAACCGTGCCCCATGCTGCAGAGTAAGGTGGCAAAAAAACCAAAACAGGCTCTCTACCAATCTGACCCAGGGTAGAATTCCTTCCTGACCCTAAATATGGCGGTCAGTTAGACCCTGAGCATTTAGGCAAGACCCAACAGCAAGACACCAGGAAAGAATTCTCTGTAGCGACTCAGAGACCTCCTCATCTTGATCACAAGTCATTGAGGATATTTGATACTAGCAGTTGCAGATCAGCTATATTCCATTGTAAGCAGCCTCATCATACTTCTCCTTCATAAAACTATCAAGCTCAGTCCTGAAGCAAGTTAGTCTTTTTTGCCTTCACTGCTTCCCTTGGAAGGCTGTTCCAAAGCTTCACGTCTCTGATGGTT
Source organism: Gopherus flavomarginatus (assembly GCF_025201925.1). NCBI lineage: Eukaryota > Metazoa > Chordata > Testudines > Testudinidae > Gopherus > Gopherus flavomarginatus. Next base: position 201,269,011 of record NC_066618.1, read on the forward strand.
AGAAACTGTCATCTAATTTCAAGCCTAAACTTCTGAATAGCCGATTTATATCCATTTCTTCTTTTGTCAGCATTGGCACTTAACTTAAATAACTCCTCTCTCTCCCAGATACTTATACCTTTGATGTATTTATAGAGAGCAATCATGTCTCCCCTCAGCCTTTGTTTGGTTAGGCTAAACAAGCCAAGCTCTTTTGAGACTCCTTAGATCATCCTAGTAGCCCTTCTCTGCACCTTTCCAGTTTGAATGAATCTTTCTTAAACATGACAGACCAGAACTGCACAGAACTTCCATATGGGGTCTCAGCATGCTTTGTATAATAGTACTAACACTCTCCTCTCTCTACGGGAAATACTTCACCTAATGCATCCTAGAATCGCATTAGCCTCTTTCACACCCGCATCATACCGAGGGCTCATAGTTGTCCTGTGATCATCCAATATACCCAGATCTTTCTCCTCCTCTGTTGCTTCCAACTGATAAGTCCCCAACTTATAGCATCAGAGGGGTAGCCGTATTAGTCTGGATCTGTAAAAGCAGCAAAGAGTCCTGTGGCACCTTACAGACTAATAGACGTATTGGAGCATGAGCTTTTGTGGGTGAATACCCACTTCGTCGGATGCATGTCAGTTGAAGAACGCCATTAAAAAAAAATCTGTCTACTTCATCAATCTTATAAAAGCTGCTGTATTCACTGTTAAAAAAATTATGCATAATTTTCTAGATGGCTAGTTTAAACAAACAACAAAAACAGCAATAGTCTCCCATAATGACAAGGCCAGATGGAACAACCTGAAAAAAACAATTCACATGAAGAATATGAAATAATCTTCCTTTTTACACTTAAAAGTTAAGGTGACTGTTTGGAAATGACTATTAATGACATTTTATAAAAGTGAACAGGTATTTTCCTATGCTCTAAAGTTATTAGTTGTATTTTATAACTATTGGAAAAAGGGATGGGGAAAGAGTTGACTTTTGATCATTATGTGTACCCAAACAATAGGTGAATAAATACCTTTTTCCTGGAACACTGAATGATGCCACAAAAGACCATAAATACAGCAATTCCAACACAAAATCAGAACCATTCACTTTTGATTACTGAGCCCAGATTTCACTAAAGCCTATATTACAGCAGAAATGCACACAAAAGCCCAGTTAGAACTGGTTGAGCGGGGGAAGCAGGATGTCACCCCAGGATAAATCCATAAAACACAGAGGCTATTGTCAATGTTAATTGATTCTCACCTGCCCATCACTGGGAAGCAGGATCTTTTCAAAAGGAACAGAAAGTAAAAAGATGCTGTCAAAGTGGGACCTGCCACTGTGTCAGACAAAGGAGTCAGATGTTAGTATGTGCTCTCTGGATACACATAAGCCCATAGCTTTTGCTTTTCTGTAGCTCAAACTGAGAGAGCCTACCCAATTATCTCTGTTGGGAAAAGTAACTAAAAATATGATCAGACAATTATTGACATTTGTTTTGTCTTTTTCTCTATTTTCAAACAAAACTCGACCTATGTGAATTTGTTTGTAAGTTTGGAATGCCCATGAAGTTCCATCTCTCAAGTGAAAAAAATGCAGCTATTTATCCAGCCATTGTATACCTTCCCTATGGAGTACCTGTACTGGACATTTGCCCTACACTTATATAATGAGTTGCAACATATGGCCTATCTATCTTTCCTATGCATTGGGATAGTTTGCTTTTCGTATGCCCTTAATAATCTCTTTGAAAAACTGCCAGCTCTTTTGAACTGTTTTCCCCCTTGGACTTGCTTCCCAAGGGATCTTATGTACTAACTCCCTGAGTTTGCTAAAGTCTGCCTTCTTGAAGTCTATCTTATTGTGTTGTTTTCCCTCTTACCGTTCCTTAGAATCATGAACTCTACCCTTTCATGATCACTTTCACCTAAGCTGCATTCCAATTTCAAATTCTCAACCAGTTCCTCCCTATTTGTCAAAATCAGATCTAGAACAGTCTCACCCCAGTAGCTTTCCCCAGCTTCTGAAATAAAAATTGTCCTCAAGAGTTTGTTGGATAATCAGTACCCTGCTGAATTATTTTTTCAACAGATGTCTGGGTAGTTGAAGTCCCCTATCACAACCAAGTCTTGCACTTTGAATGATTTTGTTAGTTGTTTAAAAAAGGCTTCATCCACCTCTTCTTCTTGGTTAGATGGTCTATAGTAGACCAGTACCATAATATATCCTTGTTTTTATCCTTTTTATCCTTACCCAGATACTTTCAACAAGTCTGTCTCTTATTTCCATCTCAGTCTCTGTGTATACATTTTTAACATATAAAGCAACACCTTCTCCCTTTTTCCCCGCCTGTCCTTTCTGAGTAAGCTGTACCCTTCTATACCAATATTCCAGTCATACATATTATCCCACCAAGTCTCTGTGATACCATCTATGTCATAGTTGTGTTTAATAACTAGTATTTCAAATAATTCCTGCTTATTCTTCATATTTCTCGTATTAGTATACAGATATCTAAGATATTGATTTGATAACCCCCCTAAGTTATCTCGTCTCTCTTATCCCTGCTATAACGGCCCATGCTCCCTCCAGATTCCAACCTTTCTCCCAGGTCTTCATGTTTTTGACTTATCTGTGGGCTTCGCTCACCTGCCCCCTTCAAACCTAGTTTAATGCCCTCCTCACGAGGTTAGCCAGTCTGTATCCAAATATACTCTTCCCCATTCCTTGACAGGTGGATCCCATCACTGTTTAGCAGTCCTACTTCCTGGAACAGCATCCAATGATCAAGAGAGCTAAAGTTCTCATGGTGGGATCATCACTGCAGTCAGGCATTCATCTCCAGGTTGCATCTGCCTCTACCTGGGCCCCTAACCTTGACTGGAAGGATTGAAGAGAACACCACCTGCTCCCCCAAACTACTTCACCCTTACTCCCAGAGCTCTGTAGTCACTTCTGATCTTTTCAGGATCATACTTCATGGTAGCATTAGTATCCACATGGAAGAGCAGCGTGGGATAGTAGTCAGAGGGCCAGATGATCCTCGACAATCCGTCTGTAACATCTAGGACATGGGCTCCTGACAGACAGCACACTTCCCAGGATGCCATGTAAGGACAACAGATGGATGCCTTCATCCCCCTCAGAAGAGAGCCACCAGCCATCACTACCCTACGTGCGGTACAGTCAAAATGTGGTTCCAAAAATTTTATTTTGATATTAGAGAGAGACAGTGGATTAGGTAATATCTTTTAATGGACCAACTTCTGTTGATGAGAATCAAGTTTTTGAGCTACACAGAGCTCTTCTTCAGGTCTGGAAAAGGTAATCAGAGTGTCACAACTAAATACAAAGATGGGATAGATTGTTTAGCGTAAGTAGTTAACACATATTTCAAAGGACCACTCAAGCTGAAGTAACTCATTAATAACCCTCTACTCTTAGGGAGGAAAGGAAAAGGGGGGAATTATTAGAACTCTTTGCCCCCCAAAACAAAATTCCAACAAAACTGGACTGATTTCACAAAGCATTTTTATTTTGGATGTACTGCATATTCCAAATAGCTCTCTGATCAACTCTGCTAAGAAGGAGACAAAGGTGATGTGTTATTATTTTTCTTTTCTTTATATTAAACTTAGAGTTGGCAAACACATCAAAATTCAAAACATTAAAAAACTGAGCCATACAGTAACTGAATTTTGAAGCTGAAGGAGTTTGTTGGTTCTTTACAAAATGGGAATATTTTCACCAAAAACTTTGTCCCATCCTCCTCACCACCTCCAGAAATCAAATAGGAGAGAAAACGGAATTCAAAGTTATGAATGAGGTCTAGATTCCAACTTGTCTAAACAGTTTCCCCCCCTCCACCCTTAAAATTATTTCCTCTTTTTTTCTACTGGCAATAGTGAGTTTCTCAGGTACACCATACCAACACATAGATCACCTATTCTTGCATGGAAACTGTAAATATTCTGTTACCCACAAAAACTATTTTAAAAGAACCTTAAGGTTGTGAAATGAAGCACTCAATAGCTAAGAAACACCAACAATTATAAGATAGAATAGTATGTGGTCATTTAATTAAAGAGTGTAACATAATGCCTATGCACTGAAGTAAAGTTGCACAGGTAACCTTAATACTGGCATTTCCTAAATTCTGAATGCTTCACTTTGTAACCTCAATAATGCTCTTTTAGTGTATTGTGTGTGTGTGTGTGTGTGTCATTGTGGATAGTTCTCTGAAAACATCCACTCAATGTGCAGTGGCCATCAAAAAAGTGAACAGAATGTTGGGAATCATTAAGAAAGGGATAGATAAGAAGACAGAAAATATCATATTGCCTTTATATAAATTCATAGTACACCCACATCTTGAATACTGCATGCAGATGTGGTCGTCCCATTTCCAAAAAGATATATTGGAATTGGAAAACATTCCGAAAAGAGCAACAAAAATGATTAGGGGTATGGAACGGCTTCTGTATGAGGAGAGATTAATAAGACTGGGACTTTTCAGCTTGGAAAAGAGATAACTAAGGGGGGATATGATATAGGTCTATAAAAGCATGTTTGGTGTAGAGAAAGTAAATAAGGAAGTGTTACATAATCCTGCTCATAACACAAGAACTAGGGGTCACCAAATGAAATTAATAGGCAACAGGTTTAAAACAAACAAAAGGAAGTATTTCTTCACACAATGCACCGTCAACCTGTGGAACTCTTTGCCAGAGGATGTTGTGAGGGCCAAGACTATAACAGGGTTCAAAAAAGAACTAGATAAATTCATGGAGGATAGGTCCATTAATAGTTATTAGCCAGGATGGGCAGGGATGGTGTCCCTAGCCTCTGTTTGACAGAAGCTGCGAATGGGCAATAGGGGATGGATCACTTGATGATTACCTGTTCTGTTCATTCCCTCTAGGGCACCTGGAATTGGCCACTGTCAGAAGACAGGATATTGGGCTAATTGGACATTTGGTCTGATCCAGTGTGGCCGTTATGTTTTAGCATGTAATTTTTAAAGTTTTTTTTATGAAACTGTACAAACAGATATTCCTTCATGTGGCATCACCTTGACACTCAAATGGGTCATAAGCATGGTTGGAACATTTAGATTCATTGAGACCCCTGAAGTTTGAATTAATGCAGTAACTGATAGCAGTAGTAGATGCTGCTGGAAATCTGGCTGTTGACTCTGCATTTGAATCTGGAAGCTTCCTCTTTGATGCTGCCCAGCACCCAGTAGGGGGAGCACTGAAAGCAGAGGAAGGAGAGTCTTCCTGCTCTCAGTTCTTGTGCTGAGTGAAACAGCAGCCGGGAACAGCAACTGTGGCAATAGTTATACACAGCACCTGCAGCCCTAGGATTGAGCGTGCTAATTACAGACAGAAATGTCAAAGAAAGTATCTAGCAAATGTAGCTAGTATTTAGCAAACTATAACAAATCTCTACTGAGATTGTGCGAACAGATTTTCAGAGGCTCATAATTTGCAATGTTTTGGGTGTTTTTCCACAGAGATGTTCAACTTCTCAACAAAACAGTTATCAGAGTCTTCCTCCCAACCCACAAATATGGTCTGAACTATTTCTGGTGAAACTCGTCAACAAACTTCAACGTGATGCAGACACCCAACATAGAAAATTTTAGCCTGAATAGTTAAAGTTTGGCAAAGTCATATGTAACTCTAAATAGGGTTTTATAATGGGACAATATTATCAGCTCTGCCCATAATAAAGAGTATTAAATACAATGCTTCTGAACATTGCATCACGGAATCCCGAATGTAATATTTTTTCATTTAAAAAATAAACAGTTATGAAGATTTCCTACAACAGCTGTTCTACTAGTTTTAAAATACCACACTTAGTAAGCACTAAAAATACAATTACGCCATTTGGAATAGTTTGGTGCAGCAATCTTGAGAACTGATTCATCCAACACAGTTTTTGTTTTATTGAACACAGTAATAACACCAAGATTATCCTTCAGGTCACTTTTATTTTTAAAGGACTTTCATATGAAGAAATAGGTAAAACTTTCTCAAAAGACTTAATAAAGGTCTGTCACTTATGCCCACTTAGAGCTTTGTATCATCAGAATAGAATTATCTTTTGTAGCTTCAGGACAATAAATATGATAATAATATTGTATTATGAAGTACTGGTAAAATTTTTAAAAAGTTTTTTCCCTAATTTCAAATTTCCCTGTCTGTCCACATGCCTGGAGATTTTATACCCATTCTGTGTTCACATGGCTCTTCAACCATATTCATTTATAGGACTATAAAATGATAAATAACTGACTTGATAATGTAGTTAAATAAGGTAGCTTAAAAACAACTACTAATCACCACTATTTTCCCACTTTGCCTCCCATACAACCATAACATAAGAATTTTAAAAATCTTTACACTCATAGACTCCAGGACTGGAAGGGACCTTGAGAGGTCATCGAGTCCAGTCCCCTGCCCTCATGGCAGGACCAAATATTGTCTAGACAATCCCTAACAGCCATTTATCTAACCTACTCTTAAATATCTCCAGAGATGGAGATTCCACAACTTCCCTAGGCAATCTATTCCAGTGTTTAACTACCCTGACAGTTAGGAACTTTTTCCTAATGTCCAACCTAAATCTCCCTTGCTGCAGTTTAAGCCCATTGCTTCTTGTTCTATCATTGGAGGCTAAGGTGAACAAGTTTTTTCCCTCCTCCTGATGACACCCTTTTAGATACCTGAAAACTGCTATCATGTCCCCTCTCAGTCTTCTCTTTTCCAAACTAAACAAACCCAATTCCTTCAGCCTTCCTTCATAGGTCATGTTCTCAAGATCTTTAATCATTCTTGTTGCTCTTCTTTGGACCCTCTCCAATTTTTCCACATCTTTCTTGAAATGCGGTGCCCGGAACTGGACACAATACTCCAGCTGAGGCCTGACCAGTGCAGAGTAAAGCGGAAGAATGACTTCTCGTGTCTTGTTTACAACACACCTGTTAATGTATCCCAGAATCATGTTTGCTTTTTTTGCAACAGTATCACACTGTTGACTCATATTAAGCTTGTGGTCCACTATGACCCCTAGATCTCTTTCTGCCATACTCCTTCCTAGACAGTCTCTTCCCATTCTGTACGTGTGAAACTGATTGTTCCTTCCTACGTGGAGCACTTTGCATTTATCTTTATTGAACTTCATCCTGTTTACCTCAGACCATTTCTCCAATTTGTCCAAATCATTTTGAATTTTGACCCTGTCCTCTAAAGCAGTTGCAATCCCTCCCAGTTTGGTATCGTCCGCAAACTTAATAAGCGTACTTTCTATGCCAACATCTAAATCGTTGATGAAGATATTGAACAGAACCGGTCCCAAAACAGACCCCTGCGGAACCCCACTTGTTATACCTTTCCAGCAGGATTGGGAGCCATTAACAACTACTCTCTGAGTACGGTTATCCAGCCAGTTATGCACCCACCTTATAGTAGCCCCATCTAAATTGTACTTTCCTAGTTTATCTATAAGAATATCATGTGAGACCATATCAAATGCCTTACTAAAGTCTAGGTATATCACATCCACTGCTTCTCCCTTATCCACAAGGCTCGTTATCCTATCAAAGAACGCTATCAGATTAGTTTGACACGATTTGTTCTTTACAAATCCATGCTGGCTATTCCCTATCACCTTACCACCTTCCAAGTGTTTGCAGATGATTTCTTTAATTACCTGCTCCATTATCTTCCCTGGCATAGAAGTTAAACTAACTGGTCTGTAGTTTCCTGGGTTGTTTTTATTTCCCTTTTTATAGATGGGCACTATATTTGCCCCCTTCTAGTCTTCTGGAATCTCCCCAGTCTCCCATGATTTCCCAAAGATAATGGCTAGAGGCTCAGATACCTCTTCTATTAACTCCTTGAGTATTCTAGGATGCATTTCATCAGGCCCTGGTGACTTGCAGGCATCTAACTTTTCTAAGTGATTTTTTACTTGCTCTTTCCTTATTTTCTCTTCTAAACCTACCCTCTTCCCGTAAGCATTCACTATATTAGACATTCCTTCAGACTTCTCAGTGAAGACCGAAATAAAGAAGTCATTAAGCATCTCTGCCATTTCCAAGTCTCCCGTTACTGTTTCCCCCTCCTAACTGAGCAGTGGGCCTACCCTGTCCTTGGTCCTCCTCTTGCTTCTAATGTATTGATAAAAAGTCTTCTTGTTTCCCTTTATTCCCATAGCTAGTTTGAGTTCATTTTGTGCCTTTGCCTTTCTAAACTTGCCTCTGCATTCCTGTGTTATTTGCCTATATTCATCCTTTGTAATCTGACCTAGTTTCCATTTTTTATACGATGCCTTTTTATTTTGTAGGTCACGCAAGATCTCAAGGGTAAGCCAAGGTGGTCTTTTGCCACATTTTCTATCTTTCCTACCCATCGGAATAGCTTGCTTTTGGGCCCTTAATAGCGTCTCTTTGAAAAACTGCCAACTCTCCTCAGTTGTTTTTCCCCTCAGTCTTGATTCCCATGGGACCTTACCTATCAGCTCTCTGAGCTTACCAAAATCCGCCTTCCTGAAATCCATTGTCTCTATTTTGCTGTACTCCCTTCTACCCTTCCTTAGAATTGCAAACTCTATGATTTCATGATCACTTTCACCCAAGCTTCCTTCTACTTTTAAATTCTCAACAAGTTCCTCCCTATTTGTTAAAATCAAGTCTAGAACAGCTTCCCCCCTAGTAGCTTTTTCAACTTTCTGAAATAAAAAGTTGTCTGCAATGCAGTCCAGGAACTTATTGGATAGTCGGTGCCCTGCGGTGTTATTTTCCCAACATATATCTGGATAGTTGAAGTCCCCCATCACCACCAAATCTTGGGCTTTGGATGATTTTGTTAGTTGTTTGAAAAAAGCCTCATCCACCTCTTCCACCTGATTAGGTGGCCTGTAGTAGACTCCCAGCATGACATCACCTTTGTTTTTTACCCCCTTTTAGCCTAACCCACTGCACCCAACCAGTCTCAGCAGGAAACTTCTACCATCAATACTCTACCCATCTTCCCTCATTTGTCACCAAGACATTCACAAAAATCTCAGACAACACGTTTGGTTTGGGTTCTAGACAGGTAAATTTAGAGTGAGTGAGAGTGCCCTTCTTTCCACATCAGAGTGGTCATTTTATATCATTTTCAGTTTTTTGTGTTTGGCAGTCTCAAATTAGAATATGCAGTTTCCCCCAAAACGGTGAACCACAGCCACTGGGAGCTGTGTGTGCGGGGGGTTGGGGGAGCTGGCGGCGTGCCTGCGGACAGTCAACATCAGCAAAATGTCTCGCGGCCTGCAATCAGATTACCCTGATGGGCTGCATGCAGCCCACGGGCCACAGGTTGCCCACCACTGGCCTAGAGTCTCGGATAGGTGTCTATTATTTTTTAACTCTAAAATAGATAAATACAACTAACAGACTCACTGACACATACCACCTATCTACCTTTGCTGCTGGTACCCCTGAACTGGATCCTAGAAAATCACTGCAATTTTTTTTCTTTTACCACAAAATTCACTTCTGTGTCAGGTTATCCCTCTGATTTTGAGTAGCCTTACGGATACTACTCATGTGAATGGAGTTAAGCACATGGATAAATGTTTGCATGACTGGGCCCTAAATGTGCATATCCAATGATATATCACTGTTGTACCTCCCATTTTGCAATCTCCCTTCCCAATATTTATTGTTATCCTTTGCGGTGTTACATCTAATTTGGACTGTCTGCTCTTAGAGAATGTCATTTTATTTGTCTGTAATGATCTGTTACATGCATTTTACTGTATATTGTTTAGTAATAATTAAAGAAATATATAGCTTGAAACAATCTAGGACCTCTTTAAACAAATGTGTGTTGTCAATTAATAACAAATGTGCACATACTTGTGTGGTTTCAAAACAAGAAAGCTAGTGTACTTTAAAAATACAAAGCATTTGGTGTCTCAGTAATGATAGATGATTTTATGAACCACAACACCCAAATACACTCAGAACTTTACTTATTCATCATGCCAGGTAACTGTTCAATACACAAATTGCTTGAAGTTCAGCTTTAAAGTGTCCTGAGATTTTAATTGTTTTTTTGCCTCCCTTGTGTGAAAGCATCACTCCCCTAACAAATGCCTATAGCAACAATTTGCAAAAACCAGAATCCATGTCACTGCTTCCCTTAATAATGTCCCACAGGTATGGTTACTTGTTCTACAAGCTTAGCTGAAAACCTCAAGAGTCTCTGGACCATATGGGCACAAAAACCAGACAAAAACAAATAAAAAATTATCACCAAAACCTCTGTAAACAACAACACAATCAAAACTTCCAATATTGCTTACTTTAAAAAAAATGCAACACATTCCGTTTAAGATAAGATTCCTGTATCTTAATCCATCTTCTGAGTCATTGTTTCATATACAGCTTGATTTCCTGAAGCTGGAGATGTGGTAGTAATTGCTTACCTGACTCACAGGCAAATGTCTTTGATGTCTCATCATGAAAAATAATTGCCACTGCATGTTTCTTTGTCTCTCTAGGCAGTCTGGTTATGTTTTTGATGTTGTGAAGCTCAGTTACCTTGAAGTGAAGAGAAATGTATTTTAGACCAATGTATAAATAGTACAGAACATTCACCCCAGATGTTCAGTTTTCACTACAATCACCACATTGTCGGATCACCATCTGAATTCATTTTCTTGTAGCTGACAAACAATATACAAGTGTGTCAACAGCTGTAGAATTGTCTACAGAATTTATCTTCTGTCAAAAATGTATGGTCTTTTTTTTTTTCATTTTATGAGAAAAAGTATTAACCTATTCTTTTTCATCTAGAGTGGCTTTGATCACTCCCTATAATACAACAAACTTGTGCGAATATACAAATTGGCAAATCTGTTGTAGAATTTGTAGCAAGTACGTTGCTGTTAAAGAAATAGCAGTATCTTATTAGCCAAGGGAAGCAGCCAATTAATTGTACCAATTAATACCTTACACCTTCATATTGACACTGTGTCATTTATCTTAAGTGGAACGGGCAGCTCCAGTGCTGTCCTTGTCAGAACTAGAAAGTCTTGATTCTAACTTTAACTGTATTGATCCAAAAATTGAGAAGGTCCAGGAAAAATTTAGCAAGAAGAAATTAGCCATAATATTAAAAAAAAAGTATAAAAAATGCAATATATATTTCCCCATCATTCAAGTCACATGGATAACTTCAATTAGCACTAAATGGGAGAAAAATACCCAGAAAAATACGAGTACTACTAGTATTGTCTCGTAAATAGTACTTCCCATTACAAGGCCCTGATTTTAGTTCCTCAGAACTTTGTGAAACTTTAACCGTTTGGGCTGAAATTTTCCAGGTCAAGTGTCTCCCTCATGCTGAATTGTTTTGAAATTTTTCAGTCAAAACAATTCAGCTATTTATAAAAAAGCTGCTAAGGGTTTTATCCATAATAACAAAATTCTGGAGACCTTTTCTATGGACAGCTCTAGCACTCAGATTCAGGAACTAAAAATTTGGCAGGGAGGTGACTTTTATGTTACCAATGGGCCTTTTGCTGTCCCCCTGAAAATGTGCCCAAATTTGGCCAATTTATAAGCATTTGAAAAAATTCCCCTTTGCATATGCTCAGTAGAGACTTCAGGGATTTTAGCTGCTAAACTCTCACAAATTTCTATTCACACTGAGCATGTTCCAGCCCAGGGCTACAAAGGACTTTCCCTATACTTGCTTGTTTGGGTTGCTACGGGCTGTGAGGGTCTGGACTCCGGACCTGAGAGCAGGGAGTTTGTCTCATGAAAGCAATGACACTCCTACTCCCAATGCCCAGAATGCAGAGGTCAAAAGAGCTAGATCAGCTGGGAGCAGTAGATTGCAGAAGGAAAATGATCAGGATGAGAGAAGGTAGAGAGCAGTACTGAAGGCTGGCAGTGGGGGAAGAGAGGGAAAAAACTGGGATGGAATTTGGGAAGGATATGACTGGTTGGGCAAGGAGACTGAATTGGAATTCAGTAGGTAATAGGGGAGACAGATTGGTGAGGAGTTGGAAGGACACTGGAATGGCTGGGAAAAGAGACTGGGACCAAGAACCATGAGGTGCAGAGTGGGAGAACGTGAAGATGGAGGAGAGGCAGATCTGATGAGGAACCAGAATAAAAGAGAAGAACTAGGACTGGCGGGCCAGAAAGACAGAGATAAGGAGCTGAGGGGACATTAAGACTGGATGAGGAACCCAGGGAGGGAGATTGGAATTGCCAGCCAATAAGGATGGTAAATATTTGGAGAGAGAGAGAGTCAAATCAGATGACACACTAGGGATGGGGAACAGGACAGGTAATGACTGGGGCAAGGAGACTGTGCCTGGGATGAGATGCCTAAGGAGTGGGGACCAGGATAGGATAGACAAGGAGAATGGGATTAGAACAAGATGAAAAGTGTGGGGAATTAATAAGACTGGCACAAAGACAGGTCAGAGAGGGTGGCGCACCAGGGTCTGTGCCCACTAGCACACACTCCATTCTACTACCTGGAATGGAATACCAGATTCCTTAAGTCTCACCAAAGCTCTGCTGTCAGCAAATTTCTGTCAAACTGACTGACAAAGGGTCCCATCTCTCTCTAAACAGTGGTCCAAAGACAAAATGACAACCTACTACTGCTACCAGTTACTCTTTAGGTCAAATGGCAGAGGTCTGTGTGGTTGATCTAAAGGTTCCAACCCTGCTGATGAACTATTTGGGTGTCAATATTATGCGATGGAATTTTGGGGGTTTTCCCCCCATTTGCTCTCATAAAAACCTTGGAAGTTGTACACAAAGGATCTATGTTAAAAGAACATTACTGAGGCCTAATCTCCACTGGCAAACCCTCCTAGAGTAGATACACTGATAGTGGCAAAAAGGTTCTTTTTCTGATATACACTGGTGGTTCCCCAAACAAAGTAAGCTCTACCAACAAAAAATATCTCTGCTTTTGCTGGTATGATTGTGTCTACACTAGGGTTTTTGCCACTTTAGTAATCCTGTTAAAAAACAAAACAAAACAAAACCCTAACTGACATTACTATACCTGCAAAAGTTTCTAATGTAGACCTAGTCTAAGACTGTAAAGTCAAGCACTCAAAAGTTAGGAAATACAGAATTAAGGTTACTTGTGTAACCTTAACTCACCCCCCTTGTGAATATGAATTATGATGCAGTCTTTAATTACATGATCACATACTATATATTCCACAAGACCCCTGCCTCAGGGCACAGGATGGACAGTGCTCATTGAATAAACAGCTATTCAATATTTTGTTTTAGCTTCATTGTTCAACACGTGGCCCCAAATCTTTTGTACCGCACACTGCTCTGAAGACAGAATTGTTCATTTCCTCACAGTTTTTTTTTATGGCGCTCATCACCATAGTATCTGAATACTTCATAAACAATTTATTTAATATTCACAATACTCCCCCACCTCCATGAGGTGAGGGGATGGTATTATCCCATTTTACAAATGGGAGCTAAGGCACATAGAGATTACAGTCAAAAGTATCCACTAATCTCAATTAGTGACATCTGTTGCCTCCAGAGAAGCTCTGCAAAGAAGGAAGGGGGAAAAAAATCATTAATTAATGGTGGAAGGGAAGGAAGCCCAGATTCCAATAACTGAAGGGCAGGAAGATGCCAGAATTTAATAAATGTAGGGGAACCCAAAATTAATTCACTAGAAGATAGGAGGGGGCAGAAACTCACAGGCTCATTAATTAGGAAGAGGATTTAGGGCTTAGAAATCATGTGTTTGATTGATTGGAGGGAGCCCAAATTAATTAACTGAGGTGCAGGATAGTTCTCAGTGTTCGATTACTGGGGGAACTCAGAATCTATTAAATAATTTATTATCAGCAATCCATGGACATAGGGGTAGGGAAATAGGTTTCACCCATACTCTGAGTCCCTCTCAACTTCAGCATAGGGCTCTTGGATGTCAGTGATGGGGAGAAAACCCCAACACTTTGGCACCAGGACTATGGCCAAAATACATGTGAGAGGAGCATTCAAGAGAAGGAGTGGCTTTATCTCTTCCCAGACTTCTCAAAACTCCAGCCAAGCTAGCAACGTGGTTATTTACTGGTAGGGGAGTGAAGATGTAAATTAAAATGATGTAGCTTTGGAGGATTTGTAGCCTTGGAAGTATGAAATCTCAGGTACTTTTCACTATGGCTAGCAAAGTTGGGCCCATATTTTTAAAGGTATTTAGGCACCTAAGGATGCAGATACGCGGCTAGTGAGTTTTTTCAAAGATGCCTAACTGCCATTGACTAAAGATTAGGTGTTCAGAATCTAAATAGATAAGTAACACTATAACATGCAAGAAATATAGATGATCCTAATTAAATGGGAAAAAGCATATGAAGAGGGTATTGGAGGTATCTGTATAAATGGTTGTGAGGACAACATTCAGAAAAACCCAGTACAATACGCACTAAATTAACAATGGAAGGTTTCTCTCTCTGGAGCAGGAGGAAAGGAAATATTACATAATAATCTTCAAAAGCTTTGAATGGTGACAAGATGTCATAAACTGTATCAAGAACTCTTTAAACAACTCTTCAGCCAGAGGTGTAAGCTATTCTAGGTAGTGATTTTTTCCTTTATCACTTGAGGATTAAAGACTATCAACATGATCCTGCAGTAAATAGTTCCTGACTTGCCACTGATTTAAAAAAAATAGATAAAAAATACTGCAATCTGGGCACCAAAACAATATAAGAATTTTGACAGTAACTCAAATTTTATTCAGAGGCTACTATCAACAAAACTGGGGAGACATATTTAGCCATCCATACAGAAGCAAAAGTTTCTACTAGTCTCTCATACTAATCAGTATATTAAATTACATCATGCAATAAATAATTGTATTAAAATACATCAGCAGTACATTTTCTGTTGAAAAATCAGGATCAGTCACACACAGAGAAGCTTTCAACAGTTGGAAGTAAGCAGGGGATAGACTCATAGACTCTAGGACTGGAAGGGACCTCGAGAGGTCATCGAGTCCAGTAAATGGATGAGTCCTTCTGTTTCACGTCTTCACTGGGAAGAAATGCTCTGCCTTGATATTCATGGGAGTCTGATACAAACCTTGGGAGCAGGGCAATACACAACACCTGTTTGCTTTACTCACAGTCTAAAGATATCAAAACTTCAGTGGCACAACAGACATGTGTACAATGAAAAACATTTAATCCTTAAATGAGAGACCATTTTCTGCCACATTCTCTTTGTCCTTTTCTATGTGCTATGACCAGCACTGAGCCGCCATGGTTCTCCAGATTTTCAATAGACTGTAAAGTTCCTTGTTTTGGTAGATCAAGTACAGCTGCATGAAATTCACATTTTGTTTCATGGGATTTTGATTCCTAAAATGTTGTGGGCTCCCTGCCACTCATATTGGTTCTACATGGCAGGGGGATAATTCTTTGTTGAATAATGCATAATTTCATGTAGAAAATATGCTTATTTTTTCCATAAAAATCATGAAATTTTCTATGGAAATGGGCCTATTCTCAACACCGTAAGAAAATATTTGGAGTTGTTTTACATTTAATTACAAAAGCACTGTTATTAGAAACCTCTTTAGAGCCTGTTCTCAGGATTTTTCTTGGTCAATAAAAATAGAACTTTAATACTGAATTTAATTTTAAAAGGCTACTTCTCTTGCCACTAACAGGACATTGCCTACTTGAAATCCACCCATTTCCCGAAAGTGCAGTTAGAATTACTTTCAGGTACTCCCAACTGCTCGAGCCTTCTTAATGACTTTGTGGTTTTCAAGTCACACATTTTCATTTTTTACAAGTATTTCTCAGTATGATATGCCCACACAAATATCGGGACAAATTGACCAAAAGGCTACACACGTGAAACTGACTACCGAGAAACAGGGAAAAATAGACCATATCAAAGTACTGCCAAGTACATAAAATGGACAAAACTGGAAAAAACAGTCAAGGTGTTTGCTTTCTTTAATCTGTTACTGATAGTAATCTGAGATAAAACTGTCCTGTGAACTGATGCAAAAATAATCACCTTAGCAATGGTGGTGGAGCCTTCCCAAAAGTGGGTGGGTCCCCACCCCCTCCATGGCTCCATTCCACCCCTTCTACCCAAGGCTGTCCCCAGCCAAGCTGGAGCAGGCTGGGAGCCATGGACCCTCCACCTGCCTGGAGTAGGGGGGCCAAGAGATCTCCCAGCCCTATTGCACGCCCAGCAGGCCCTCTGCTCAGGGTTTGTGGCTCCTGCACAGCTCTCCCCAACCCAGCTCCGGCCAGGGGATGAGGCCTTGGAGTCGCAGCGTGGCCCTGGTAACAGCTGCACTGCACGGCCAAGCAGCTGTGAGGAGCCATGGTGTGGACCCTCCACCTGCCCTGTGCGAGGGGTCCTAGAGGCAGGGATACAGGCTGCTCTCTGCCCCCCCTTCAGCTCCGGCAGGTGGAGGGTCCATGGTGCCCCATGCTGCCCAGGTTCCCTGGCTGGTCTCGAGATGCCGGCCTGGCTGGGTAGGCGGAATGGCTCATGGCAAAAAAGTGGATGGGCCAGGCCTGTCCACTTTCAAAAAATGGGAGGACCATGGGTCCACCAGTTCCAGCACCCTTGCACCTTATCAAAGAAAAGAATCCAGTTTTCACATCATTTTGCTTCTGGCATTTTAGCAATTCCCTCTGTTCATAATGGGCCTCTTACAGAAATGCAAAAAGGGATACAAAATTGTCTTCAAAAGCCTGCTGGGGATTATCCTTAAATAAGAGAATCACTGATTGGCAGAAAGCTAGCATTGTTAGCTCCTCAACTGCTCCTGCCAGCTCAACTTGTACTGAGGACCAGATAAGTTCATGACTGCTCCTAGCATCAAAATGTGGAAAGCTAGTAGAAAGCAACTTACGCCTCTGTACTCAAGTGTGCTAAGTGCAAGATCTTAAATATCTAGTTGTGCTTGTGTCCACACTTAAATTTATCTTCCACTGCTGTAAGTGGCCTATTATGCCAACATAGTAATATCACCTCCCCAAGCAGCACTGAGCCAAGGTCAAGGTACAGAGATCAACACAGCAGATACGTGGACACTGTGCTACCTGTGTCAACCCTAACAGTCATCCAGCAGCTTTACCACAATGCCCAACACTGACTGATCTGGTCACCATTGTGAACTCTACTGCCCAGGGGTTATGGAGACTGGAAGCTACACCTCTCCTTTACACACCCACAAATTTTGTAAATTCCTTTTCCTGATTTCCTGTCTAGCAGCTCTCCATTGTTGCATGTAACTGCCCAGCTGACCATGCCAGCTACATGCTCCAGACAAACTCAGCCTGGAGGAGACAAAAGATATTGGATCTCTTGGGCCTGTGGGTAGAAGAGGCTGTGCAAGCACAGCTATGGACCTACCATGGAAATGTGGATATCTACAAGCAGATTGCTCAGCCTGCCCCTGTGGTTCCTAACTATTTTCTGTGGCTTAACCTTGGGCCTCAGGTCCTGGTTCCATTCTATGGCTTGACCCCACCCCTTCAGCTCTGGACCCAGGTTATTGATTGTGGCTCGACTTCCTTCTCCAGTCCATCTATGGACGTGACTGTCCGGCTCTGGTCCCTGACATCCCCACTCATGAAAACTCCTCTTTCTCATCCTTGTGTGTGCCTGAGGGCAATGACGGATTTCTCAAAATATGTGATGTTGTTGTAGTTCTGTTGGTCCCAGGACAATAGAGAGATGTGGATGAGGTAATATCTTCTATTGGACCAACTTCTTGTCTCGCCCACCAACAGATTTTGGTTCAATAATAGATATTACCTCCCCTACCTTGTCTCTTTCAGATTTCTCAATGGCTTTCATTCCAAGGTCTAGCTCTGAAGTTTTGCTTTTACTTCAGATTGTTTTTTCCCCACTCTGCTAGGCCTTCTAAGAGAATGCCTTTGTGATGGTTGCTCCATTATTTGGCAGTTAGATCAATTCAGCCCTAATAGCTTGCAATCACTGGTCTTATGATTATGGGTGGAGAGGGAGCTGAAACAATGCTCCTCCTGACATTCCAACTGGTCATCTCAGAAATCCTATAACATATTTTGGGATATAGACAAATATATATTAACAAGCACTCCCACATTCATCATAAAGTAGCTCTGCCACATTCAAGTCGTTCAACTAAATGGTCTTTCCTAGCCTCATTGCCTACAAGTCTATGGAAAAAATACATGGTAAAAAGTAAAGTTTTTGCTTTGTTGTTCAATGGACACTCACGACCACAGTCATCAGGTCACTAGTTTTTCTATGACTGTGACAAAAACTTAATATTAGGAGTATTTTCCTTACATTGTAAATCAAAAGTCAAGAGTTGGGCCTCTTTAGAAAGCTTGCACACCAGACTATTACTCCTACCCCCAGTGAAAAGAATGTCGACTGTCCAGCCTAATGCATAGTCAAACTACTCTAGCTATCCCCAGAATGTTTTTGTTGTTGATTAGAATGGGTAATTTTGTTCTAGTGATCAGTCACTATGATCATATATTGGTGTACCTGTTAACACTACTGCTGATTTTTCTATTAAGCCATTGTCTATTTCGCAGTAATACGGCCCTTGTTTCTGCAGCACGAACTAATCTCTATTATGTCTAGTGCTGTTTCTGAGTCCAGAATCTTGTTCTTTTCCAAGCCAGGTCTCTGATGCAATGTCTCACAATGCTGTCCAAGGACCAATTTCAGATGGTCTATAGAGCTATTTCTGTTACAAGGATGAAACATATGGAAGTCTTGAAATTCTTGATAGCAGAACCTAGCATTCTTTATACAGAGATGATGTGTAACTCTTGATAGTGGGGGGATGGCATAATTTAAAGGTTCGGCCACCCCTGAACAGCTTGAGTCATGGCCTGCCCTAGGCAGATCCCCCTTACCCTCACTCTCTACTCCCAGAAAGCAGCAGCCATTCCCTGCAGCACCCAGCTATTGCTCCTGCCTCTCCCCGTAGGGCACAGCTCACAGTCTGCTCATTCTCCGAGATCACTGGACTGGCTCAGCTTCACCAGCTGCTGCGCAGGGCTGGCTCTAAGTCAACAAGAAATTCATGCACGGGAGTTGGGCAGCCCCAGCCCTGCCCCAAGCCCTTGAAAGCTAGGTGGTTTCCAGCTGTGGCTTCCAAGGCCCTCCATCTCTCCCCCCACCCCTGCAACCAGGGGCTCTTGCGCATTAGCCACCCCGTGGCCCTGGTTAAATGCTTCCCAGGTCTCTGTGCGAGACCCGAACAAACACTGGGGTAGGCGCCCAGCCTCACGGGCCCCTGCAAGCCTCTGGCAAATGTGGCATTTGCCTTCCATGTGCAGCCCCGTTGATGTGGCTGGAGGGTCGCTGTAGGTCAGCACAAGGGTGACAAAGGGCGTCTCTGTTTTGAAATAAACTACTGTGCACTCACGTATTTAGAACCCACTCCCTTCAAAAAAAGAAATACAAATAAAAATATAAGCACTGGCAGAAATCTTGGGGAGCACATAGTGTCGCCTCTGTCTGTAAGTGTTTCCAAAGGCTTTTTAGACAAACTAACCCCCCGCCCCATCCAAAAAATACTACACAAGAACAAGCACCTTGAACATCCACTCCATGTCTTCATTAGGTGTGTCTTTGGTATGAAGTCAATTGTGATCATATTTGCAGATGATATCGAAATAGGAGAGGTAATAAACTCACAATATAGAAGTGATATGAGCTTCACCATCCATCCCCTTTAATCTACTACATATATAAAAAAAATCTCTTCTGCAAAAAAAAGAAAACCACACACACAAAAAAACGGAATTAACAACATACATTCTTAACTTCACCATTCAGTTGCACTGTTTTTCGTTACACTTACTTCGTTTATATCTCTGCATAAACTAAATTTTTCAGGACAGGTGCTTTGTTATTATGGTGATGGGGGATATACAGGTAAATAGATGCATCAATACACTGATAGTCTTCATATCTGTCTTTGAAGCACAGAACATATTGTTAATACCGTATTAAGAATCATAATTAATAATAGAGCAGTGGGGCTACAGGCATCAATAAGAGATTTGATGATAATAAATGTAAAATCCTACATATCAGGAGATGCAATGAATTGCACAGATACAACATGGGATGACTAACTAATAGCTGAACCAATCACACTGAAATGAGTTCATTTTCATTTTGCCTACTTAATACTCTACTAAAATTACTTTCTTATTCAATCAGGTTATATTGTGGAATTGAGATTTACAGGGGAGAGGAGGAAGGTCCACATTAATATATGTCTTAATATATGCCTTGCAAAGTTACAAAAGAGATCCGCTGCAGTATTCATTTATGCAAATAAATCTTGTCTGTGTATATAACTCACATCCAGGAACATGATCCTAAAATGATATATTTTAATAGCTCACTGCTCCACAGTGCAGTCCTAAATTATAGTAAGAAAATAAAGTCCTATGACAAACAAAAACAGATAAATGAAGACATGCAAAAACAATACATAGAACTATAGAAATGTGGGACTAAGGGACTTTGAGAAGTTATCAAGTCCAGCACCCTGCATTGAAGCCAAGTAAACCTAGATCATCCCTTACAGTTTTCTGTCCAAGCTGTTCTCAAAAGCCCCTAGTGATGGGGGTTCCACAGCCTCCTTTGGAAAACTATAGTTAGAAAGTTTTTCCTAATATCTAACTTAAATCTCCCTTGCTGTGGTTTAAAGTCACTACTTTTTGTCCTACCTTCAGTGGACATGGAGAACAATTGATCACAGTCCTCTTTATAACTGTTCTTAACATGTTTAAAGACGTTTCAGTTTGTGATCCACTATAATCCCCGATCCTTTTCAGCAGTAGTACCACCTAGCTACATATTCCCCATTTTTGTAAGATTCCTAAGTGAAGTACTTTGCACTTGTCTTTATTGAATGTTATCTTGTCGATTTCAGACCAATTATCCAATTTGCCAAGATCATTTTAAATTCTAATCCTGCCCTCCAAAGTGCTTGCAGTCCATCTCAGCTTGGTGCCATCTGCAGATGTCATAAGAACTCTCTTCGCTCCATTTTCCAAATTATACATGAAAACATTGAATAGTACTGGATCCAGGACTGACCCCTGTGGGATCCTGCTAGGTATCCTCCCAGTTTGACAGTGAACCACTGATAACTACTCTTTGTATGGTCTTTCAACCAGTTGTGCACCCACCTTGTAGTAATTTCATTTAGACCACTTTTCCCTAGTACCATCAGAGGAAATTGAAAAACACCAAACATTTTATTCTTAGGCATGTCCTGTTTGAATAATTCTAAAAATATATACTTCCTCATATCTGGAAGTAGGACAGGGAATGTTCTTGAGAGTCCATATACCTCATAGTATTTACATTGCACAGAATCTGGAAATTGCCTGGGTGGAAGGAAAGGTCTGAACTGACATGAATGGATTTCTATTTTCTAGCATGCCACTAGGTTCCTGTCGCTACATTTCTATTAACAACAACAATAGAAGTAGAGGAAAAGGACTGCAAAATGTAACTGTTCATCCTTTTCTTTCTGAATAATGGTCCACATGCGACCATCTGCTGTGCAATACCAAGCACATCATGACGTGAGGAAGGGACAACCAATGGAATGACAAAGGGCAGCAGCTCTGCTGCATTCTTGGCCCCAGACACTACAGAAATCCCTCACTCCAGAAGGGACAACACTGCAGGAAATGGAAGGAGCAACTGCTATATGTACAGTGATCCAAACAGAAAATTGCAGAGTGTTTGAGTCAGCAGTAGCTCCCTTTACATGGCTGAACCCTACTGACACCAAGTGGAAGTTGTGCTGGAGTTGCATAGCTTTGTGGGTCTAAAGGAGGCCATGCGGTCATTGAGAAGCAAGGAGAACCAGGAAATTCAGAAGTCTGGGTTTACAGGGGGATGTGTGTCCCAGATCTATGAGTATCTCAGGATATTTGTGGAAGCTGAACTCAACCGATATGGGACAGCAAATCCTGCCTTGCTAACCAGAACAGTTTAGGATAAAATGCATTTTCCTAGCTCCAGTGCAGCTTTTTATGGATAAGGACACAGCATGAGGCCAAGCACAGATATGGAAGGCTGAAAAACAAGCTTGAACAAAAAAATATTAAAAAATCTGGATACTGCAAAAACTGTTTTAGAGGGGTAGTGACAAAACTGAACGGAGAACAAAAGAACAGATAAGACAACACAGAATTAGATGAGGAAGGTTGAAGAGTCTATCAACAAAGTAACTATGAAGGAAGAAGAACAGAATAGAGGAATGAGAGAAAATGTAAATGAAGACCAGAGCCTACTGACTGAGCACACAGTCTTTTCATCCCTGCAGGTGGATTTCCCCCATGACAGGGCAGGCAGTAGTGCCAGTAATGCCATCCTCCAGGAGTTCTGCCAGGAAGACACATAGTGGCCTCTGCCCTTGCTCCCCAGGGCATGCCTCCAGCCACTTGACTTGCAAGCACCTGCCTCCAGGCCCAACATAGGCAACCTCCATCCTGTGGAGCTCACATAACAGGAAGGTGACTCAAGCCTCATGAATGGAAAAGGCTGATAAGAGAGAGACTAGCCTGAAATAAGTGAGAAAGAATAAACATACAAAACATAGACAAGGTACAGTCAAGAAAGGTTACTACAAGAAAATGAAAATTTGACAGAAAATATGCACAGCTCAGAAAATGAACATTCTATTATTTCTTATTGCCTTTTTATTTTAAATTTGATCTTTTAAAACAACTGAAACATTCTGAAGATCAAAATTCATCAGTTATTTTTGAGAGTGTAATCCTTATTATTTTAAATTTTGAACTGAGTGAAAAATAAATAAAAATCTTTCATTTATTCTTAGGATTTAAATAATTTAAAAAAAACCTGGAAATTGTATTTATCATTTGAACCATAAAACTGATTGACCTTCACCTTCAACAGAACATCATTATCATCATCATTAAACTGACTCCCAGAAAATTCACCCTGCTGTACCCTGTCATCATATGATGTAAAACCTGTCCAGCTACCAAACAAATCCATTCCAGAATTCTTTTGTCTTGTTGCCATGAAATCTAAGTATTTTTTTTTAAACTCATCATTTGATGGGGGGTTTGCTATATATTTCACAATATATATTAAGTGCTTCACAGTCTCTACAAGTTGGGACTACCAAATCTGCTTGATCACTGCAAATTATTAATGTAGACTGGCATTCATTAGCTAATAAGGCAGAGCGCTCATCACAGCAAGTTATTTCACTTTGTCTCTTGAAGTACACTACTATAATGTTTTCAGAACTGAACAACTGCTGTGTAATCCGTAAAATGAGCCAGCCCACTGGGGTTACAGTGTTCCTGGCCAATTGTCTGCAGTTGTAAAATGAAGTTTAAAGCCTCATTGTGATCTCTCTTATTTTAATCACCAATTATTAAATTTATAGCTACTGAAACAGAATTGCCTTTATACTTCAAAACAATACTTTGTATCATGCAGACAAAGATTAATCAACCATAATATAAAAACCCCAACCTCCATGATTCCCCCCATATATTTTCCAAACTACCATTCACTTTAATTCACAAATTGAATATCATAGAACAATCATCTTGGTGCATGATTAAAACAGAAAAACCTCAGGAAGAATTGAGAGTTTGGAAATGTTTTAAATAAGGCATAATTTGGTTAAAAGAACCATGCAATTTAGAATCCAAATTTAGATTTGAAAAATAAAGTAGTTTTGAGGATGTGGGGAGAGAGAGTTTAAAACAAAACCAAATATGAATAGCAAACATCTTATTATCTTCATTCCAAATGTCAATAAAGATGTTTTTTAAAACGGATCAGTCCCCTGATGTGATGGGAACGTAAACACAGTAGCATTGTGCTTTTGTCTGAGAAACAAAAATGGAGACTGATTAGTTTAGTGCAATCATCCAAGCAGATAATAATACATGAAGTTCATAAATGGTGAATTATTTCACTTTTAATAATATATTTAGATTATTACAGTATGACAATACTAGTAGAGTATGCCAGTCAGCTTCCATCTTTCATCCATCATAATGCTCTCTAATAGTCCATTTGGGTCCACACTTTTCATAATTGATCTGAATCCAAATGTGATTTTTTCCCCCCTGAAATATGTGTGAAATTTCATTTTCAGTAAAATCAAAAGTAAATATACCTTTCCAACTTTTAAATGTTGCCCCTGATTTGCTAAAAATGACACTATTATCAGAACTCCAGATCTGTCACTAACAGCTGTTTATTAAGTTTGAAGCTACTTTAGAACAAATTTTGACTAAAAATTCACTTGTGTATGTATAGCAGAATATTTTCATTATGGTTTAACAACTCAATAGTCTTTGGAACTACTGAACTACAGAATTCTGCTCTTTAAAATGATGTAAATCCAGACAAACAGTTTCCTTTAGTAGGAATAGGTGTTGAACTCTGCATAGATGAACTTGTGAAATCATGCAACCATCAGGGCATAAGTCTGATTTACCCCATTTTAAATAAAGTGAGAATTTGTCCCAATGATTTTTAAAGTTTTTCGTCAGACAAATTAAAATGAGACACATCTGTGTGTATTTTATTGGACAGGCATTGCTTTAACTGACTCCTGCAAAATTCAGGTGTACAAAATTCAGGGCATAATTTGCATCCACAATTTAAGTCTCTGAGTTGGTCAAGGCGCTCCATGTAGGTAGACTACTGAGCCTGCATGTAGTATCACTGACTTCGAAAGGATGCTGTCTATGTGGAGCTCATTGAGGAATCAGGGCCTAGCATCTAGCACTGATGCGTCTCCTCAGACATATAAATTAAGAGATTTGGCGCCTGATTTAGCAAATCACTTAAGCATGTGTTTAACTATAAGCACAAATAGTTCTATGCACTTAAAATGAATCATGCACATAAATCTTTGCAGAATTGGTGGCCTTATAAAATACATTGTAATAAATATAAAGTTACCACAATAAGGCTAACATTTTCAAAACATGTAGACAAGCCCTTAAATGAACACTTACTTGGTGGCAAGCTGGGGTGTAAATCAAGCCCTCATTAGCCCGCTGCACATTAAGTGTCCATGTGAACTCTGCTGCCACACACTAAAAGTTTTTTTAGTGAAATTTTGATCTACCCTCTTTGAAAGGAAAGTAGATAAAGGCGTACTATGGAACATTTAGTGTGCAGCAGCAGAGTGTACAGGGACGTTAAGTGCACAGCAGGCCAGGGCAGGATAGATTTACACCCCAGCTTGCTGAAAAATAAGTGTTCTTGTAGACAAGCCCTAAGCAATATGAGAAATTTTGGCTATATCTAGTCTAACCACAGTGTGGACTACAATAATGTGAACTACATACGTTTTAGTTCACACCAACAGTGTCCACCCAGGCCAGGAACAGTGTGCAACACATTGTTGTGCTCTGCAATTCACACTCTGCAATGCAGTGACCTAGGCACTTAGGACCAGGTCTACGCTACACAACATAGCTACCATCTCTCGGAGAGGTGAATTAACTATGCTGCTAGGAAGCTCTCCTGTCGGCTTAGTAACATATTCATTAAAGTGCTACAGCGGTGCAGCTGCACCACTGTAGCACTGTACATGAAGCCAAGCCCTAGGAATCTTTTACTCTAAATGCAAAGGCAACCAATGTATGCATTTACAATCATTACAGTAGCTATGTACAAGAAATTAATCATATTATATTACTTGTGGAATTCCCTATGGTATATACGAAAGCTACAACAGTCAATTGGGTAAAAGATATAAAAGGTTTTTATGTCACATATTTTACAGTACAATATATGAAGCAGCACAAAGAAGTTAAAAATATTCTGCCTTTCAGAATTCTGTACTAATTTCATTTAGAAGTTGTCTGAAAAAGAAGAGGATATTCTGTATTAGAAACCCAGAAGATACTGAGACCTGTGTCCGCTGAGAAAGGAAGCACATGGTGGTTTGAGAAAAGTGAGTGAAAGACTCTGTAATAAAAGTACAACCCCTTGTCTGGAATTTCTGCATTTTTTTTAATTTGACCTTTCTAGTATTTATTCTTCCAAAACTTCTTTTTATTGTTTCTATTGCATCTGCTTTCAAAATTAAATGAAATTTATTATCTGATTATATGAAAATTCTTTTAGCTTAATTGTCATGGGGATAAATTTGTTTAGAATATCTGTTACGACAATTATCTACAGCTACATTTTCAACCCTAATGCATTTTTAATAGCATTCTTCATCAGCCAGTGATTTGAATTTCAAATTTCCTTCTATGAAGTAGTAAAAATTAGAGACAATTTCTATAGCAAAATTCATAATAAATTGTTCTTTTTTTATTTACTCCAGAAGGACTCTTTTGCAGTAAACATACCAAATGCTTGAATGAGCCTTTTAATATGCATATGGCTTGTTATATTTAGTCTCTCTTTACTACCACAGAGAGTGAAAGTGACAATAAACTTAAATGTCTCCCCCAGCATCATATTCAACCTTAATGTTTGCTATTAAGGACATTTCTTGTTTGCGTTTCCAGCGTAAGAATGAAAAGGTTTATGAAAGTAATCATATTAATCTCTCTTTAGAGATATTTGTTTAGGAATTTCAAAAAACTATCAACCACGTTTCCATTTGAGAATCCTATACTCATTCCATGATTCACCTAACAAAATGCAATGTAGCTTTAAAGGCGGTCATTCCAGTTAAAACTCATACATGCTTAAAAACCAAAATTTCCTTACTAGTGTTACTGATAGTATGTTAGATGGTTAAGTTTGAAATACATTTTCCTGTTTATGCTGTTCACTTCTGCTACTTGCATAATAATGGAGTAATCAATTCCTTTAATTTGTTACTTAACCCCTCCCCCCAACCTATGATAAAAGAATATTATGACTGCAAAGTCAAGCATCTCAAAGCTAGGAAATACTAGAATTAAGGTTACCTCTGCAAGCTTTATTCATACTCTTGTGCATATGCATTATGATACAGTCTTTATTACTTGATCACATTCTATTTTTTTCCATAGGACCCCTGCCTTATTCCGTGAACATGATGGACAGGGCTCAGTGAATGAGCAGTTATTCAATATTTATGCTCATTGTTCAATGTGTGGACCATGCCTTTACTGCACACTATTTAAACCCTGCCCCAAAGAAAGAATTATTAATTTCTCCATGTGCTTTTCTATGCTGCTCATCAATATAGTATCTGAATGCTTCACAGTCAATCTTCATAACTCATCTCTGTAAGGTGAAGGGTTGGTAATATCTCTATTTTACAGATAAGGAGAGAGGCAAAGATAGACTGAGGTCAACATTTGTCCATTAACTTGGATGCCTGATTTGAGACATATAGGACCTGACTTTTCAGCATACTTACCATTAGACAGTACTTCATATGTTCAAAGCAAAGATCCCATTGACTTTAGTTGTAGCTCTTAGTGCTCCACAGTCCAGCAAATTAGACCCTTTGGTCCCAAGTCAGGCACCCAGAAAACAAGCCACACATAATTAGTGATACCTGTGAAAAGTTTAGATTAAAAATTGCTTGAATGGAACTTTGTGGCAGGGGCAGAGATAGGATCTAATTCTCCAGGCAGTATTCAACTGCCTTAACTATGAGACAATCTTTTCTCTTCATGCAATAATTCCATTTCATTTCCAAATTGTGCAAAAAATGATTAAAGGGTCTTAAAGACAACAGTCTATTTAGTACAAAAGCAAACTAATCATGACTATGATCATATTTCTCTCTCTCTCTCTTTTTTTTTTTTTTTTTTTTAAGAAATTCCTCTAACTATATAAAAATCAGATACAGTAGTCTGGCCACCTAGGCATCTGACTTATTATTGAGACCTAATTGTTTTATATGAAAGCACTTGGTGAGACAACTTTTCTTTTCTGTAAACATTTTTTTATCTAACTGCTCTGTCTACCTTACAATTAATTCAAAATAAAATCCCCAATCCTTCAAACAATTCCACACAAGAGTAGATAATGGGACTACACGTGTGTGATCATGTGCAACATTCAGGCCTAAATTTGTAAGAGTTCAGTCAGGTCCCTACTCTTCAGTCAGCATGTTAGAATGGTGCTTTCTCAATTACACTGTAGAGGGGAGAAAACAATTGTACTGCTTTAATACACTCTGAGTTGAAGGGGATTTCATTGTGTTAGTTTATATTCTGCCCTTTGATGTACTGAAACTCTATTAACAGCTTTATTACTGCACAGTTCCAATTATATTTTGTAATTTGCTTTTTGGTACACAGAATGCCTGTTCTGAACAATATTATTCAGATAGCTGTATATTTAAAAGGGGGCTGATAATTATTGTAAATTTTACGGTTTGGTGTGCAGAACACTCAGTATATTAAGTTATTCTGCAAACAATTACTCATTTAAATGAGGTTCACTTTAATCAGTTACCATTTCCAACGCAGCTATCTCCTGACTAATATATATTTTCATCTTCCCACAACCTCCAAATAAAGTTAGTAAAGATGGTTTCTCATCTCACAGGTTAACTACAACATTTTCAAAACACAGGACTAAAGTGGGAGGGAAGAAGCAGGTGAGATTTTCAAGAGTGCTTAAGACCCATTTTCAATAATGACTTACACCCAGATTTTTAAAAGCATTTAGGTATTGCAATGCTCAGCATTGCAACACCTAAGTGTCATCTACAAAAATAAATTAGACACTTAAGGCTAGATTTTTAAAAGATCTTTAGGTGCCAAATCTCCACTGTAAACAAAATTCTGGTGCTTAAATACATTTGAGAATCTGCCTTTTAAACTCCTAAATCAGTTAGGGGTTGCAGCATTTAGCATGGCAATACCCAATAGCTTTAAAAATCTGGGCCTGAGTCATTACTGAAAAGAGTCAAATCCTAATGAGGAAAAATAAAAGGGTGCAAATTCTGGCAAGTCAATGTAAAAGTATAAGACAGTACAAGGAAGAATTTGAACAGCAAATAGTCAAGGACACAAAAACAGCAAAAGTACACATGCAGCAGGAACCCTGCCAAACAGTCATTGGAGCCACAGGCAAGAGAGGTGCTGAAGGAACACTCAGGGTAAAACAAGGTTGTTGCAGAGAAGCTAAATGAATTCTTTGTATTAGTCTTCATTATAGAGGATATGGGGAGATCCCCACATCTGAATCAATTTTTTTTTAGGTGACAAATCTGAAGAGCTGTCCCAGAATAAAGTATTAATAGAGGACAATTTGGAACAAATTGATAAATTAAACAGTAATAAGTCACCAGGACCAGATGGTATTCACCCAAGAGTTCTGAACTTTGGAACTCAAATATGAAGTTGGAATCATAGAATATCAGGGACCTCAGCAAGTCCAATCCCCTGCTCAAAGCATTTTTGCCCCAGATCCCTAAATGTCCCTGTCCAGGATTGAACTCAACTCTAGATTGAAGAGGCCAAGGTTGAAACCACTGAGCTATCTCTCGCCCTCACCCCAATGCCTAACTGTGGTATGTAACCTATCACTTAAACCAGTCTCTGTTCCAGATGACTGAAGGGCAGTTAATGAAATGGCATTTTTTTAAAAAGACTCCAAAGGCGGATCCTAGCAACTACAGGGTGGCAAGCTTAACTTCAGTTTCAGGGAAACTGGTAAAAACTAAATATCAGAATGATCAGACACGTAGATGAACATGGTATATTGCGGAAGAGGCAACATGGCTTTTGTAAAGAGAAATCATGCCTCACTAATATACTGGAATTCTTTGAAGGAGTCAACAAGCATGTGGAGAAGATTGATCCAGTTGATATAGTGTACTTTCACTTTCAGAAAGCTTTTGAAACCCCACTGATTGACATTAGCTTAAGAGCCTTCTCACCAAATGCTCTTAAGCAAACAATGAGTCATTGGATAAGAGGGAAGGTCCTCTCATGGATCAGAAACTGCAGATAGGGAAAGGGTCAGAATAAATGGTCATTTTTCACAATGGAAAGAGGTAAATAGAGGGGTACCCCAAGGATCTGTACAGAGACCTGTGCTCTTCCACATATTCATACATGAGCCGGAAAAAAGGTTGAACAGAGAAGTGGCAAAATTTGCAGATGATACAAAATTACTCAACATGGTTAAGTCCAAAGCTGACTTGAAAAAGTTACGAAGTGATCAAACAAAAAGAGTGACAAAATGGCAGATGAAATTCAATGCTGATAAATGCAAAGTAATTCATATTGGAAAACAATTTCAACCACACATACAAAATGATAAGAGTTTAAATTAATTGTTAGCACTCAAGAAAGACATCTTGGACGCATTGTGAATAGTTCTCTGCAGTGCAGTGACAGTCAAAAAACTGAACAATGTTATGAACCACTAGGAAAGGGACAGATAATAAAACAGAAAATACCACTATGCCATGATATAAATGCTATGTACTGAATATTGCATGCAGTTCTGGTTGCCCCATCTTAAAAAAGATATGTTAGCATTAGAATAGGTGCAGAGGATGTCAACAAAAATTATTAGCTTCCATTAGAGGAGAGATTCAAAGACTGGGACTGTTCAGCTTGGAAAAGATACAACTGAGGGAGGGGGTGATATGATAGAGGTCTATTAAATCATGAATAGTGTGGAGAAAGTGAATAGGGAAATGTTGTTTACCCCTTCACATAAACACAAGAACTAGGGGTCACCCAATGAAATTAATTGGCAGTAAATTTAAAATAAACATAACAAAGTACTTCTTCACATAATGCAGCCAATCTGTGGTTCTCGTTGCCACAGGATATTGTGACGGCGAAAAATATAACTGGGTTCAAAAAAGAATTAGATAAGTTCAGGGAAGATAAGCCCATCAATGGCTATTAGCCAAGGTGGTCAGGAATGCAGTCCCATGCTCTGGGAGTCCATACCTCCAACTGTCAGAAGCTATGCCTGGACGAGAGTGGATGGATCACTCAAAATCACCCTGTTCTGTTCATTCCCTCTGAAGCATCTGGCACTAGCCACTGTCAGAAGGCAGGATACTGGGGTAGATGGACCATTGATCTAATCCAGTATGGCCATTCTTATGTTCTTAGGCACTTTTGAAGACTTTACTCAAGATTTGAAGTTTCCACAACCTTAGTAAACTTCAGAGGGACATTTTGAAAACCACAGATGCATCTGAGTAAGTCTATCAGCCTAAGAATGAAAAGGTTTATGAAAGTAATCATATTAACCTCTCTTTAGAGATATTTGTTTAGGAATTTCAAAAAACAATCAACCACATTTTCAAAAAAAAATGTAGACAACTATCTTTCTATATTTGTGATGCTATTGTTTATGATGGATCAGCATTACAGTAAGAAATCTCTCTTTTGATAGTGTCCAAAATAATTATTTTGGAGATGAAACTTTATGAAGTTTGGTCAAGATTTACAAAACTGATTAGTGATTAGAAATTGAGACAACTTAAAGGGACTTAATCTGTAGAGGGAAGCTATTTAGTTCTCTTTGAGAATTTGCATTGACAGGTAAAGTGAAAAATGAACTTGACCAGATGGTATAATTAAGTTCATATATCAAGGTATGGGCTAATGGGATGGCAACTGTAACAAAACCAAACAAGTTAATGATTTGATGGATCCAGAGGTTTTAAGATAAGAAAATATGAGCACTATTTATTAAAACAGTTGAGGAAGACATATCTAGACTTCAAAATGAAAGAAAATTTTCAGGCTTGGATATGAGCCAAGGTTTTTAGTTAAGGCTGACAATATAGAAAGAGCAAAACCCAGAATTTCCAATCCTTCTTTTGGTGGATATATTTTTAAGCAACTTCCCTCTGAAATTGCAGCCAACCATTGTTATTAATATTCATAGTAATCAACAACAACAATAATAATTTCCCAAACTTTTGAGATTCTAAATGAGACAGACATAACTGCTGATTGGCATCAAACATAAGCAACAACATAATAAAATACTGAAATATTCAGCAATATGCCAGTGAAAATAAATTTGACTTGAATATGAATACATTCCAGATTTTATTAATGAGATCAGTTATTTGGGAAGTATGTTTAGGGAAAATAGTTAAGTCCCAGGCAGACTACAAAGAGCAACAAAAGGATCTGTCAAAATTAGGTGACTGGGCAACAAAATGGCAAATGAAATTCAATGTTGATGAAAGCAAACATAATCCCAACTACACATATAAAATGATGGGTTCTAAATTAGCTGTTAACACTCAAGAAAGAGATTGTGGAGTCATTATGGATAGTTCTCTGAAAACATCCACTCAAAGTAGAGCACCAGTCAAAACAGCGAACAGAATGTTAGGCATCATTAAGAACAAGATTGATAATAAGACAGAAAATATCATATTGACTATATAAATCCATGGTATGCCCACATCTTGAATACTGCATGCAGATGTGGTCATCCCATCTCAAAAAAGATATATTGAAATTGGAAAACATTCCGAAAAGGGCAACAAAAATGATTAGGGGTATGGAATGGCTTCTGAATGAGGAAAGATTAATAAGACAGGGTCTTTTCAGCTTGGAAAAGAGATGACTAAGGGGGGATATGATTGAGGTCTATAAAATTATGACTGGTGTAGAGAAAATAAATAAGGAAGTGCTATTTAATCCTTCTCATAACGCAAGAACTAGGGGTCACTAAATGAAATTAATAGGCAGCAGGTTTAAAACAAACAAAAGGAAGTATTTCTTCACGCAGCACACAGTCAACCTGTGGAACTCTTTCCAGAGAATGTTGCAAAGGCCAGGACTATAATAGGGTTCAAAAAAGAACTAGATAAATTCATGGAGGATTGGTCCATTAATGGCTATTATCATGGATGGGCAGGGATGGTGTCCTTAGCCTCTGTTTGCCAGAAGCTGGGAATGAGCAACAGGGAATAGATCATTTGATGATTGTCTGTTCTGTTCTTTCTATCTGGGGCACCTGGCATTAGCCACTGTTGGAAGACAGGATACTGGGCTAGATGGACCTCACCCAGTATGGCTGTTCTTATGTTCTAAAAAGGATGATGGACAAAGGATAGGTAACGTGCAAATAGAAAGAGCCTAAAAATGGAGGCCTAAAATTCACATCTTAAAACAAACAAACAAAAAAATCACTCAATTTTCACAAATAAATGTTCAAATTACATCATCTGAGGATAGTACCAATTGTCAAGGGATGACTGCAAGAAAAATGCCTTAGGGAATTTAAATTTGTCAGGGAACGACTTGTTCTGAAATACTTTGATATTAACAAAGAGCCTAAAATCAGTGCAAGGTCACCTGGATTGGGAACTGTTGTTCTCCAAGACAACTGTCCAGTGGTGAATAGATCCTAAGCACTGATTTAAACACAACAGAAGTATGCTCAGATTAAAAACAAATGCTGACAATGTTGTGCATTGTTGGGAGCTGTTTCATAAATATATTAATAGGAAGAAATCAGCTGAGGGAAGACATGCCATAAACCACTAGAAACCATATTAAAGACACCACTGTTCTAAGTACCACCTAAAATTCAGGAAGTGATCAAGAAATTGCAAAAGCTTCCTTAACTGTGAAACATAGGCTTAGTAAGGAGCTCTTTATGCCAGTATGATTTAAAGAACAACTATAAATAGTGACAGCAAGAAACTGCAGGAAAAAGACACTGAAGAAAATATAATTCATGTGCTACTTGTTTTGAAAAAGTTTGGTAAGACCAGCTGAAAAATTACAAAATGACCTGTTTTTACAAGAGATTGAGAGATTAAACCTAGACAGATGACAGACAGGAAAAACCACCACCATCACCACCACCAGTTATCAAGCACAAAAGCAAATTGGGACTAGAGATGAAATTTCTGCACAAAGGACACTGTGTCATAATACAATACAGCATGAGTTAAGAAATGCTAAGCATAATCAACAATGCACATGTGAGTACTGAGAAATATAAGAACAGAGTCTAAAATGTCGCAATCTGGACAGTTGTGCATGCTGCCGTCAAAGATAAGGTATCTGTGGGTGAAATATGCACTCAGTAAAGGAATGAGAATGCAAAATAACCTGTGAAATTACATGATATTCCCAATTGCCCTTAGTCTGCAGTTGGTGCAGATCTATTTGAATTAAATGGGAAAGATTACCATTGAGTAGCAGACCATTCTATTTTTTCTTGAAATTGAGTAGTTGCACAACATGTTGCATTTCATAATTTTTTCCTGCTGGGTTTCTAGATGAGTTAATAACAAATACTGACATTAAATTTGTGAGATTCGCTTTATCCTTTTTATATATACACATCAGTTCAAGCACATCACCTCAAGCCCTTACTAAACAATCAAAATGAGTTAGCAGAAGTTTGTCCAAATAGTAAAAATTCAAAAGGATCCATATTTAGCATTGTTAGACTGCTACAGTGCAACTGACAATACTTTATTAAAATCTCAAGTGTAGAGACAAAGAAAAAAACCTTATGGTTAACATCTTAATTCTTGAGCCAAAAACAATTAATTGTGTATTAGCTACAAAAGAATTATGTGCCAAGAAACTAGAACTGAAGAAATACCAAAACAAGAATAGAGCACCTAGCAAATGGGATCCTGGTCTAACAAGGACTTCTGCACACTATGGCAATACAAATAATAAATAAGAATATTAAAACAATTATCACAACTGCAGGGAGAGCGATAAACTCAGACCGAAAATGACTGGTAATCTGTAAAAGTAATATCTATACCAGTCACACCACGATCAAAACCATTCCAAGGAGACAGTCTGACCCAAGGAACAGAAGATGTCTAAACAAATCCAAGAAAAAAAGAAACCATGTTGTCCCACTCGACTACTTGCCACTGAGCTATTCTTAATGAGATGCTAGTGCCTCATGGAAGCTTTCTGAAATGTTGTTATGGATAAGAAGTAAACTCTCTAACTCCTGACTGCTTGTGGTGTGTAATGATTTCATGACAATTTTTATAAAGTGGGGATGTCACCCTGGTGACCTGATTAAATTTTTCCTTAGATAATTATATTCTACATGCCTAAAATTCCACCACTCATGGAAACAGGACAAGGTATTATTCTCCACATCCTGTCCTACAGGACTATACTATTTTGATGCACTGTTAAATGGTTGCCCAATTAGATAATTGTTTCTTCTATAAAATATATGGCTGAAAAATCAGCTTCAAAAGTTCTTTTGGAGCTGTTTGCATGAAAGGTACTATCTAAATATTATTCATTTGTATCTGTTTTTTTTAAATGTTATCCTGCTTTCTTTATTAACAAAGACATTTTCAAGTAAAAGAGATCTTTGCTTCTGAAGAGTTTGTCTACTCCTACTCCTTATTTCCCTATCTGGAGATGTAATTTTATTGGGACATCACAACTGTTTTCTATGCAAGTCATTCTTGATGTCAGTTGTGAGTCATTTGTGAATATTTGATGGAAATAAATGGAATCTAAAGTACATAAAGGGATATAGAGGAATCACGTTAGTGCAGTAAAATGAACAACAGTGGACATAATTGTCTCTGATTAATGAAGGGCTAGTAATGTCATTTTTAGATATCAAAAACTACAACGTTACTGAAAGAGAATTTAAATAGGCAATAATAGCAGCCCATGTGTATGCTCTATATCTCCAATTCAAACTGTGCCACTTGTATTTTAAAGAGGAGGAGGACTGTTTTTGCTTGGTGGGGACTTGATACATCTAAGAATGAGAAAAATAGACCAGTGACTTGCAAATTCCTTACACAGCTCTGATCATAACCAACAACATCATTGTTATACGAGTATTGGGCCTCTCATTAACAAAGACTTCCACTAATGCCAAACTATTTGAGTGTTGGGGGGAGGAGGAGGGGATGGTGAACAAATATCCACCAGGAAATAGTGGGTGACCCACCTGATCTGTTTCCCTTGTGACAGGTGCCAAAAGGTGGACCCAGTTCATCAGAACTGAAATGTGAATTTGTCCTTCTGTGATGGAAAGCACAAGACTGGGATCTCAGGAGATCTGGATTTTTTACTCCTGAGTCCTTCATGGTCTCACTGTACAACCTTGGGTAAGTCACCTCTGTGCTTCAGTTTGACCAACTATGAGCTAATGAGGTAATGTCTAACTGTGAGGTAATGTCTAGTTCAGGGGTAGGCAACCTATGGCACACGTGCCGAAGGCGGCACGCAAGCTGATTTTCAGTGGCACTCACACTGCCCGGGTAATGGCCACCAGTCCGGGGGGCTCTGCATTTTAATTTAATTTTAAATGAAACTTCTTAAACATTTTATAAACCTTATTTACTTTACATACAACAATAGTTTAGTTATATATTACAGATTTATAGAAAGAGACCTTCTAAAAACATTAAAATGTATTATTGGTATGCAAAACCTTATATGAGAGTGAATAAATGAAGACTCGGCACACCACTCCTGAAAGGTTGCCGATCCCTGGTCTAATTTATAGAGCTGTTGTGAGATTAAATCCAAATGTTTTATCCTGCCCTTTGAGATCCCTGGATGGAAGATGGTTATAGAAATGTGGATTAGTCTAGACAGTATTTGGTCCTGCCACGAGGGAAGGGGACTGGACTTGATGACCTCTCGATGTCCCTTCCTAGAATCTATGAATCTATAAATGCAAGGCATTATGTCATTTTATTATTACATCACTGCTGCACCACTTGGTGAGTTAATGACAGCATCTGGAGTGAAAGGAAAGGAAAGCCCTTTCTCAAATATCTTAGGTTCCTCCACAGAACTGATTGTAACAAATAGAGAGCAATAAGGAGCTCATTCAATCTAGACTGCCAATTTAGTAATAATGCTGATTTTTTTCTCACAAAATAAAAAAAAATCCCCACTGTGACATACCCTGTAAACTTTGCAATCATCTATAAAAATTATGTTTATTTCAACAGTGTTGATCTCACTAGAACTTACAACTGGTACATTTAGCATCTTCTGAAACTGTTTTGATGTTTAATTTATAATTGTTGAACATAATTTGACATAAACACCCTTGTACAAAACTTTAGTAAATTCAGTGTCATCTTTTCAAGGCAAACATTAATGCAGAGATCAGATATTTATATCAAACAGAATAAACTTATTTTGCCTATCTGGACAGAAACATAAAGGCCTGATTTTTCAACATTGACATCAATAGGAATTTTACGATTGACTTCAGTGATCTCAGGATGACATCATTCAGCTTGGTCATGCTATCTTCTTCCAGAGTTTACATATCAGAAGCACCTTATGCTCAAGTAGATGTGCAGTTGTGGGACCACATGACATACCTTATGAAAATTTCTGAAATATGCTGCTTTTTCATCTGGAAATTTTTCTAGCCTTCTGGGTCCTTTACTGGAAGCCTTCTTGAAAACCAACCAGCATCTCCTGAAAATCTGCAAACAAAATAAAGGAACTCTATTATTCTCTCTTTCTTATGTAAGCTCATTAACATTAGAGTCCTAAATTATATGGTTCAGCTGATCCATGGGAAGAAATTCCCATAAAACAGTCCTCAGTTTGAAGACATTAAGAGTACCCTTACTGGGTTAGACAACTGGTCTACCTAGCCCAGCATCCCGTCTTCTGACAGTGGCTCATGCCAGATGCTTCAGAGGGAATGAACAGAACAGGGCAATTTTGAGTGATCCATCCCCTCTCATTCAGGCCAAGCTTCTGACAGTTTGGAGGTTTATGGATTCCAAGACCATGGGATTGCATTCCTGACCACTTTGGCTAACAGTCATTAATGGACTTATCTTCCCTGAATTTATCTAATTGTTTTTTAACTCAGTTATACTTTTCGCCGTCACAATATCGTATGATAACGAGAACCACAGATTGGCTGCATTATGCGAAGAAGTACTTTGTTATGTTTATTTTAAATTTGCTGCCAATTAATTTCATTGGGTGACCCCTAGTTCTTGTGTTTATGTGAAGGGGTAAACAACATTTCCTTATTCACTTTCTCCACACTATTAATGATTTAATAGACCTCTATCATATTACTCCCTCCCTCAGTTGTCTCTTTTCCAAGGTGAATTGTCCCAGTCTTTGAATCTCTCCTATGATGGAAGCTAATAATTTTTATTGACCTCCTTTCCATCTATTCTAATGCTTATGTATCTTTTTTGAGATGTGGCAACCAGAACTGCAAACACTATTCAGTACAATGCATTTATATTGTGGCATTATGGTATTATTCTGACCCTTTCCTCTATCTCCAGTTACTGATCCATGAAAGGACTTTCCCTCTTATCACATGACTTCTTATTCTGATTAAGAGCCTATGGTGAGGAACCTTATCTAAGACTTTCTGAAAGTACAATACACTATATCAACTGGATCACCCTTTTCCACATTCTTGTTTACTCCCTCAAAGAATTTCAGTAGGGAAGCATGATTTCCTTTTACAAAAGCCACGCTGACCCTTCCTCAACATACCGTGTTCATCTAAGTGTCTAATCATTCTGATCTTTACTATAGTTTCTACCATTTTGCCTGGTACTAAAGTTAGGCTTACAGGCCTGTAATTGCTAGGATTGCCTTTGGAGCCTTTTATAAAAATTGGTGTTGCATTAGCTACCCTCCAGTCATCTGTAACAGAGACTGATTTAAGCAATAGGTTACAAATCACAGTTAGTAGTTCTGCAGTTTCATATCTGAGTTCCTTCAGAACTCTGGGTAAATACAGTCCGGCCCTGATGTCTTACTGATATTTAATTTATCAGTCTGTTCCAAATTGTCCTCTATTAATACTTCAATCTGGGACAGTTATTCAGATTTGTCACCTAAAAAGAGTGGCTCAGCTGTGGGGCTCTCTCCAATATCGTCTGGAACGAAGACTGATGCAAAGAATTCATTTAGCTTCTCTGCAATTACCTTGTTTTCCTCGTGTGCTCCTTTAGCACCCTAATTGTCCAGTGGCCCAGCTGACTCTTTGGCATGGTTACTGTTTCTGATGTACTTAAGAAAATTGCTGTTAGAATTTGAAGAGCAAGTAGATAAGGACATAGACAATTCCTTAGCCTGTGTTACTATATTGTTACACTTAACTTGCCAGAGTTTATGCTCCTTTCCATTTTCCTCACTAAGATTTTACTTCCAATTTTGAAAGGATCCCTATTTACTACTAACAGCCTTTTTACTCTGCTGCTTAGCCACTGTGGCATGTTTTTGGTACTCTGTTTCATTTTTTTGTTTTTTATTTGGGGTATATATTTATAGGCACTCATCCCTGGTGACTAGAAGGCTGTGTCCGATCCTGCTAGGGTCCAAGCATTGTAGTCAATGAGAGTGGAGGATCCTCAATAACTCTCAAGAGAGCCTTGATACATAGCATGATTGGACCCTTCCTGTATCCTCCTTTACAAGTATAAATGAGAGAGCCTATTTTGTTAAACACATACCCATGCCCATTCAAATACAGTATAGGGATAGGAGCCACAACTGTGGGGTGAGTGAGGGTCAGGCTTGATGCCCAAACCCTTCAGCCATCCAGGGCCTCCCCTCCCACATAAACCAGGATTAAGGCTGCAGTGCCCGGGAGGAGGGTGCTGCTGTGGGTGATCAGCACCTCCTCAGCAGTTTAGCGTACCCATTGAATCAGGAGGCCACCTCCATCTCTGTTTTAAATAGATCTAAAGTGAAATCCTGGCTCCACTGAAGTCAATGGCAAAATTGCCATTAAATTCACCATAACCAAGATTTAACCCCCAGTATTTAAAAGTGTATATAAAAATCCTTGATACCTAAGGGTATAAAGAACTATGTAGATGCTAAGTATTAGAAAAAAAATTGTTACAGTATTTTGGTATTTCTGTTTCCAGACAAAATATAGACCAGTAATGCAACTTCTGAACTTCAAAAAACCTTCAGACTAGGTTATGAATGAAACTCAAATCAGTATTTTTTTTCTATTCTATTTAAGAGGCAAACACAATATGCAAAAATAAAAAAGTAATATTGCCAAGGACTTGTAATTTAATTATTTTTATAGCTTTCCAAAGCATTTCCATTGTTATTATGATTACTTATTTCTATTATCAGCCTAGATCAGGACCTCAAGGTGCTGGACACTGAGCAAGTACACAGTAAAAGGCAGCCCTCGCCCCAAAGAGCTGACAATTTTTGGGCATATCTCCACTTGGACTATCAGGAAAATTGATCCAAATTAACTAAAGATGGAATTTAAAGTGGATTACTTAAACCCCTGTGGCCTTCTTTTAGTTAATTCACTTCCAAAGTGAATTAAACTAAACCGAATTAAGGCTACTTTAATTCTCAATGAGAGTGTCCACACAGTTTAACTAATCCATTTTAAATTCACATTTTTAATTAATTTGGATTAATTTTCCTGATTTTGCCCTCCATCCTTCATCTCTTCCCCTCCACCCCACAGACAAACCCTGAGTTTATGACAAGATATAACAGGCAAATGAATGAGAGAAAGGAAGGGGAGGGGAAGTCAGGATAAGAGCTATAAATTTATGTAATTTTGCCACTCACTGACTGTGTGAACAATGTCTAGGTAGAGTACATATTTTCAAGGTTTTTAAAATATTTTCCCTTATATTTTCTAGAGCTTCACTCTATTTCATAGTTAGATTTTAATTTCCTAAATTTATAGAAGCCAAATGCGAATACCTAAATTGAATTAGCCCTTTACTATGGGCCAAGTTTTGCAGGTCCTGGGATGCAGGTAAAGCAATGAGGAAACAGAAAAAAAAAAAGTACTCATTTGTTCAACAAGACCCTTGAGTATTTACAAACTAATATACATATATATATCTTACAAATTTATATTGTGTATCCTGGGCATCAGTGACTCTGAAATGGATGTGGGAATCATGGTGCAAAGCTGTGGCCAAAAGGGCTAATATGATTCTTTGATGTATAAACAAGGGAATATCAAGGAGGAGTAGGGAAGTTATATTAACTCTGAATTTGGCATTGGTGCAACTGATAGCAGGTGGATCTAACAGTAAATTGCGCTGAATGCAGACACTATCAGGCACGTGTGGAGTTTGCTGTAGAAGCAATTGTACAGGCTATTCAAAATGATCTCAGTGTAGGAATCAAGTTTAAATTAATATACTGTAGTAAAACCATGGCAATGGGATGCAATCAATATCTCAGATGAATGCTAGACATGCAATAAATCAAATGTTCTCTTTTAAAAAACCTCTCATAGTACTTCAGTGTCACTTTGTGTTTAGTTAAGAAAACATTAAGGCAAAAGAAGAAATTATTGGCTCTTCAGGAATTGGTTTGCAAGTATATTTCTTATCACAGGACAAGAGAGGTTGCTGGTTCTTCTGTTCAGGTTTGGAAAGTGACAACTGCACTTCTGAAAGTGGGAATGCTATCTAACCTATGAGGAAAGCAATGTACCATCATATCCACTCATATAATGTAGTGTAATATCATTTCTTCATGTACTCTATTCATTAGACAGTACTTCCTGAAATGATGTGTCAGCAGTGGATGTGTTCACTGAAACAGTAACATCACCTCTGCAAGTTCAATCTCCCGGTAATAATGTTACAACATGGCAAATCTCCACATATGCAAGTTAGAGTGGATACACAGAGAAATAGAATATTTTTCCCCTTCACATCACTGAGTGCAACTGTGCTGTGCTCTCTGATGCTTTTTTGCTCTCATGTTTGCTCACCAAACATGCCTGATTTCCAGTGCTTAAATTTCTGGTTTAGCAAGAACTTGCTCGTTATATCTTGCTCCTTTGGTAATGAGAATCTTATCAGTGCTGTCTCGCAGGGATGCGAGTCTTCTCAGGTTCTGCCTATATGCTTTTTCAATCCATCCCACCTCTTTTAAAGTCAGTCTTTTCTCCGAGATTCTTTACACCCTGTAATGGTAAAATGGGCAATTGTCTCTTCCACTTTAGGGTTGGCATAAAACTTCCCATTTTGATGATCTACCCTTAAAGATTAATGGGATCAGTGCTCTGACAGATGGGTCTGAAGGAGAATACAGTTCAACCTACAGAAAACAGCATCATATGTTCTATATTTTCAATACAGTGGATTTTAAACACACTCTCAATTAGTTTTGTCCTTCGTGGATACTTTACAGGTGACCTCAAACTGAGATAGAGGAAACAAAAAAGATGACAGCAAGAGCAGTAGCAGTAGAGTGTGCTGACTATGACAAAATATTTTTCCTGTCTTATGCCATGGTTATGTGGGATAGAATCCAAAGCATCAGCTATATCCTGCACAGCAGAAGTGTTCCAGATGGTTAATTTGGCTGGCCTCCAATTAAATAAAGAGTAAAATTTTCCCTCACTGTGAGGAATTTGCATTACTTTGTAGATGAAAATCACCGGAAGCTAGTCCAGGTTGTCTGCCACTGTAGGGAAAAAAGCAGAGTTTCACATCTTCTTTGCTTGAATTTCAGACTGTGTTACTTGCTGAGTTTTTGTAGATGCTGCAGAAGCTTTGCACTACAACTTGTGAGCTAAATTGGTGAAGTTCAGCAAAAAGTCTTTGGGACCCTATTAATGAAGACGGCCAATACTGCCATTCAAATGGTCTCAGTGACAACTATCTTTAAGAGAGACATGGTGGGTAAGATAATATCTTGTATTGGACCAATTTCTGTTAGTGAAAGATACAAGCTTTTGAGCTACAGGGAGGTCTTCTTCAAGTCTGAGAAAGGTACTCGGTGTCATAGCTAAATACAAGGTGGAATAGATTGTTTTGCATATGTAGTTAATATATACTGTAAAAGACCATTCAAGATGAAGTGACCAGTTAACACTTCTGCAGTGAGGACAGAAAAGGGTGGTTAGTGGGTTAGAGATTGTTGTACTAAGCCACAAATCTAGTGTCTTTATTGATCCATGTTTTTTTAGTGTCTAGCAAACTTATGAATTTAAGCTTCCAGCCTCATCTTTTGAACGTGTTGTGCAGGTTTCATTTTAGGATGAGGACTGAGAGGTCAAATATAAAGTGATCATTTTGTGAAAAGTGTTTACCCACAGATAACATGGTGTTTTTATCTTATTTTTCTATGTGAGTTCATTTGAGAGCATAGGGATTGTCTGGTTTCACTCAAAACACTGCAAACAATTATCTTTAAGGAAACCCTCATTAGGCCTCTGCATGAGGTTAGGCCCTGGGATGCTTTAAATACATTCACTGGAGCAGACTTCAGAAGCCAGAGTAAGTGATGCTTCATATAGAAGGATTCTCCTGTAAATGTAGTAGATCCACCTCCCAGCAAAGCAGTAGCTAGGTCGATGAAAGGATTCTTCCATAGACCTAACACTGTCTACATGGGACTTAGGTCAGCTTAACATCATCTCTCAGGGGTGTGGATTTTTCACAACTCTAAGCAACATAGCTAAGTCGATCTAATTTTCTAGTGTAGACCAGCCTTTACGCGCCTTTGGCTTCCTATTTGTTCATGGGTAGCTTAAGGTGTTGATTTTGACCTACAGTGTTCTAAATGGTTTGAAATCTGGATACTGGAGTGATCACCTCAATTTGTGTGATACCTTCACATTTGTGATCAGTGGAAACTAGTAGTCCTCATGTTTAAAAGGGAGATGGCTGGTGGCAGGATATTTCATGTGAGGGTCCTTGACTGTGGAAATGATTCCACCTTGATCTGACATTTCCTGAATATATTCGCTATCAAGAATATTTGTTGACATTTACCTTTGCTCTTTTGCAACTGTTTAGAAATGGGAAGAGGCATTGGAATAATGCAAATGCTGGATGAGGATGCTTATTCATAGGTTATTTTTATGGAAGGAGCAGACATGATGACATCTATATATTTGAAGTTTTATACTTTCTGGACCAGGTTCTAAGAAAATACATTCAGAGCTGGAGTAAATGTGTGCAATTCCATTTACTTCAACAGAGTTTCCTCCATTTGCACCAGAAGAATTCGGGCCTAAAATTGGTAAAAGCATTAGAGGTATGGGTAGATAAACATGAATGAATAAAAATAATATGTGCAGTAGCACAGAGATTAATGCATAACAAGTGAATGCTTTCTTTACTTAAGACACCTTATTGTCATGCAGAAGCCCACTTAATCATTCAGGAAAAGTTGGATATTCTTTTATCCCTGGCTTAGTTTTAGATATCATTGGCTAGTAATCAAAACTTTTGAAATTCTGTGGGAGTTCACAACTAATGTTGGTAGCAATAGTGAAAGAGATCAGTGTCATGTTTAACAATAAGGGAAATATAACTGCATGCGATTTTGCCTATATCATATTTAGTATTACCTGTAAGAATGTATGTCCCTGCTTTTAGCATAGGTGGCTTTCTCCTCAGTGTGCTGGCTTGTCTGGATCCCATTCTTAATGTCAAACTCTCTCCATGTATTGTACAGGGAACTTGAGTAACTAGTGCTGGGCTTGGGATTCCACTAAGTGACAGGGTGTCTAAACACTAGGCACTGTGGTGTTTGAAATACCTCTTTTGGATCTAGCCCCCAATGCCTAGGGAAAATGCCAAAAGTAGTTTAGATTGTAGGTAAACATAGACAAACTCAAAACACTGCATTAACATGCTCTATGCCTAACTGCATATTATAGTTTTTCCATGTGGAAATTCCAGAGGGGTTAGCAGCTTGACGCAAAATGCTTTTTAAGCACATGACACTCTCTTCCTCCTCCTATTTGGTATCATAATTACAAGGGCCATCATAGGCTGTCCAATGCAATTCTCAAACGATCGGCACTGAAGCATGGAAATATGCATGGTTCCTTCTAGGTGACAGCAGAGTATTTTTTAAATAATGCCCTTTTCTTCTCAGATACATTTAATTTTCATTCAGACAGTCAAATCTAATCCGAGTTTCCCCCCAGTCAGGTTCTCTCATCACTTTATGCTGTGCAGCTATGCAAAGCA
Source organism: Gopherus flavomarginatus (assembly GCF_025201925.1). Classification (NCBI taxonomy): domain Eukaryota; kingdom Metazoa; phylum Chordata; order Testudines; family Testudinidae; genus Gopherus; species Gopherus flavomarginatus. Next base: position 201,313,965 of record NC_066618.1, read on the forward strand.
CACTTGTGCTAAGCAAAGAATTATTTCTGCAACCCTCACTAACACAGTGTAGTACTTCTCTGGATGAGTAAGTACTACTCAATGTGTGTAAGGGTGGCAGAATCAGTTGTCAAAAGAGGAACTGCAATTAGTGAAGAGGGACACAGAACAGTTCATCTAATAGCAAAAGAAATTGATTGTTCCAAATATTTAAGTAACTTTATTCCCCAACACAATTTTTTTAAAAAACTTTGCAGAAAGAAGCACCACTCCATAGTACTTCTCTCAACTGTCTTTCTGGTCATCTACAGCTGTTCTTTAAAAGTTCTTTACATAATAAGAAAGAGACATTAAGCATCATTAACTGAGCAGAAAAAGGATTGAGAACTGCTCTATTGCTCCCATCTGTTTCATACAGCAACTTCACAGCTTGTTTTACTGTTTTCTTGATACTTACTTTATGTTCATTGAAGGCTGTTGACTTGAATGATACATGCAAGTGTTTGTCTGGCCAGTGACTGAATCACTTTTATTCATGTTGATGTAAGCTCTGTGGTTTCATCAATACCAAGGTTATACATAAAGTCAAATAAAAAGATGCTAGGCGAAAATAACAGCACAACTTTAGCCCCTATTAAAATCCATATAGTAGATAAATTTTCTGGAAGGTACAAGATGGAAAAATATTTTGTCTGCTAAAAATAATACACGATGATAGCAAGCTATACATGAGAACTATGTGGATTTTGCAGCTATATATTCTCTTTTTACTTTTTTTGAAGTTTGTGAGTGCTTCTGCACTCATTTACAAAGCTACTGAGCCAGAAATGACTTGAATTAATGTCAGTTCATATCTTCAGTAATAACTAATAATGAAACTCTGAAAGTATTTTAAACACCCAACACATTTTTACAGGCATCCATTCATTGACATAAGTCCCTGAGCAAGTATCTACTATGTAAGAGAATATTCTCACAAAATAACCACCCACTTATCACTTTATTTCAAGGAGGTGATTGAAAAGTTTTTCAACTCTCTGCTTTGCTAGTAAGTTTACACATTAAGAATTCTTTTTGACAACACTTAAAGGAATCTCTCTGATAGATATCATCTGATTCTTAAGGCTATGTCTACACTACAGCTTATATTGGCAGAATTTATGTTGCTCAAGGGTGTGAATATCCCACATCCCCGAGCGACATAAGTTACACCAACATAAGCACCAGTGTAGACAGCACTTTGTTGGCAGGAGAACTTCTTCTGCTGACATAGCTTCTGCCGCTTGTGGAGGTGGTTTTATTAAGCTGACTAGAGCACTCTCTCCCATCAGCACAGAGTGTTTTCACCAGATATGCTACAACACCACAGCTGCATCAGTACAGCTGCACCGCTGCAGTGCTGTACATGTAGATATGTCCTAAATCTAGTTGATTGCCACTCTCACCAATCTTAGGGAACTTGGGGAACCTCTAATTGACTGTCACCAGCAGCCATCTCTCCAGAGGAGTAGTGACTCAAGATCCTATCTTCTTACAGAAACTGTAGCTGAGCAGAAACAGCCACTGAAGCATCACTGATGGAAATTTTTGCTAAGTGAACCCATTGAATGAATCCCAGTAATGCATCAATATAACAATAATCTGACTTACATGTAATCATTTATTGAAAAGGTTAACTATTCTCCTCCGCCCGCCCCCTAGTCGAGTTCAGTGAGGCATAACTCTGTTCAGATATTAAAATGATTATTCAAGACCTACCGAGGTTCCACGAAAAGCACTAAAGGTGAAGAAGTTCAAAATTTAGGTCAATAGCAGTTGGGAGACTATGCTTTTTTTTTAACTAGGTGACATATAACCTGAAGTTAAACGAAAACCAGAATCCTGACTCAAATTAAACTCAGGTTTAACCATGCTGGCATCATCACCACCCTCAACTGCATCATGCTGAAATACATTAAGGAGAGAAATAAAGAGCGGAGATGAAAGACGGGGTGAGATAGCCTTTCTTCGCCTAAATTATTATTTTGTCAGGTCCTCAGCTGAAGTACATCAGTGCTGCTCTACTGCCTACAATGGAGCCATGCTGATTTCCACCAGCTGAGGATCTAACACTTGCTTTAAAATGTTTTATTTAAGGGAAGCTAAAAGCAGCTCTTAATCACAAAAACTCTAAGGATAATAAATAAACAAATCACTCATGCCTCAGGGCATGGGCAGTAGATATCAGAGGCCAGAGGAGGCTAAGCCTCCCCAAACAGGATGTGGCATGCCTCTCTTTGGATGCATGACAGCCTCCTGCCTTTGGAGCACTGCCCATTAAAAGGGCATCCAAGCCATGACCCCACCTGTGCTCTGCCCTGAGGCCCCATCACTACTCTGCCTTTTCCCCCTGAGGCCCCATGCTTGCTCCACCTCTTCCCATCCCCGCTCCACCTCTTCCCCCGAGGCTGCACCCTCACTCCACCTCTTCCTGTCCCCACTCCACCTATTCCCCAGAGGCCCCCTGCCTGCTGCTTGTGCCTCTCTGCCCCCTCTTCCAAGAGGAAGAGGGGCCTTGGAGGGGAGAAGGCCAAATGGGGGTAGGCCTCAGGGCAGAGTAGGGGCAGGGCCACAGTCCAGGCACCGGTGCCCCTTCTACTTCTAGGGAGCTTCCAGCACTTGCACCCAGCCTCCCCAAATGCAGGAGCCACATGCCATGCATGCCTCAGGAGGGAAAAAAATCACCAAGTCTCTGAGCCACATAATTCCCACTGAAGTCAATGGTAGTTTTTCCCTCAAGTGCATTGAAGCCAGAAGGAGTCAGGAAATTTCTTCCATCTTTTCTTGATAGTGAGCCAACAATAATACTGAATATAAAGAATAAAACAATCCATAGGGTTCCCAGGGCATCTTCTCTACTGTGTATCTGTTAGAGAATAAGCTGCTAAACCCAGGGTTGTGAGTTCAGTCCTTGAGGGGGCCACTTAGGGAGCTGGGACAAAAAAAAACAGTACTTAGTCCTGCTAGTGAAGGCAGGGGGCTGGACTCAATGACCTTTCAAGGTCCCTTCTAGCTGGTGGAGGGATAGCTCAGTGGTTTGATCATCGGCCTGCTAAACCCAGAGTTGTGAGCTCAATCCTTGAGGGGACCATTTAGGGATTGGTCCTGCTTTGAGCAGGGGGTTGGACTAGATGATCTTCTGAGGTCCCTTCCAACCCTAATAATCTATGATTCTCTGGAGCAGGGAATGGTTTCTATCTTGCACAGCACTGAGCTCAGTCGTCAGTTCTTAACAAACAGAGCTAATCATAATACTTCATAACTAGTAATAGATCATTGCACAATTGACTAGATGCATTTTGGGTTCTTTTCTTTTTCCACACAACTTTGAAGCTGTGCATAGGTTGCTGCCAGAAGCAGGATACTGGACTACTATGGCAAATTCTAGGTGAGAATTTCCAAAAAGACACTATTTATAGAAGCAAACTGGCATGTGGAGAAGAGATTGTAATGGATTTCTAAACAGAAGAGAAATGACAGAAAATTCCCTCCCACTTTCCCTCCAAGGAAAACAACACAGCTTTACTGCAAACATGTAGAAAGGATGTCTTTTCAGGGCTGAAAAGGCAATGTGGGTAACCAGACTGAAGTTGTACTAATGACCATGAGAACTGAATAAGGGGAAATGCTGGATACATTGTTAGGTTACAAAGCTTGAGGTTTAGTTGATTTTTTTCCCATTTGGAAGGTCAAGGTTGGCTCTCTCTCCTAACACCTCAGCCCAAAGAAACAATAATATGTTTATAGAATGTTCTGTTTTATCTCTCACTTGCATTCTTAAGAAATGTAAAATTGTATTGCAAATGTATTGCACTGCTACACCTAGAAACTACTGAATAAGATACATGCTTGCCAGGAATGAATTAAAACATTATACTCTGAAAAGCAGAAAGCAGCAGACATTATAAAAAAAGCAAGAACAAATTTCCTGTTAACATTTAAAAGGACAAGCTTGTTTTATGAAAATTCAGATTCTCCTCTTGAAGTCCAGTTGCCCCTGCAGCATTGCATCCATGTTCTTTTCCCCAAGCCCTTCTGAAGACTTTCAGCAGAACAAGGAATCTATGAGTAGAGATGGTGGGGATGGGTAGGGTTGGAAGGGAGGGGGTGTTGATTAGCAGTGGACATCATCTGAAGAATCTAGGATCTCCATTGAAGCCCTAACCAAACTGTGAAATAATTATTTAAGAGAGGGAGGAATTCTTGAGGAAGTTCTAGCCACTGAGTGGGTAAAAAAAACAAAACCAACCCCCCCCTAAAAAAACAAAACAAAACAAAAACAAAACACCTGGGGGACACAATTTGTCCCATATTATCAGTGGTAGATTAGTTCTATGATATGACTTAATTAAGATGGTAACCTATCCCTTTGATTCCTCATGTATTTAGATTTAGCGTCACTTTCAAGATCTTTAGCAAAAAGCCAGTCTTAGGATTTTGAGGAGGTATAATATTTATTATTATTTTTTAAAGCTGCTGTCTAAATCCATTGATAAACTAAGGAGATGAGAGCTGTCTGGCCAGTGGTTCTGCCAAGTCTTATGGCAATTTAAAAAAAATATGTATCTTGTATGCATTTACTTATAGAAACCAGTGTTGACAGAAAAGTTACTGCACAATATAATGAGTACATCAAAATTTATATTCCATTTCTTTCCCTAAAATCTGTTATAGCGGTTTTTTAAAAAATTATCTAAAAATAAGTATATCCTAAACTTAAAATTGAATATAAATGATCAGAAATTGGCCTAACAGGCATTTTTAAAAAATCTAAAAACAAATAAAACTTCTCCCTCAAAATACTCAAATATCTAGAAAACTCATCTCACTCCCTATTAAGTATTCTTCCCCATGAACACAGACATTCTTCTGTGCTAGCTACAAGGCATACCTAGTGATCCATACGAAATACCATCTTTGAGAGTGACAGGCTTATTTCTATACATACTCACTTTGCCTTTTCAGGTAAATTCAAGAAAATGTCATCCTTTACATAAAAAGAACAGGAGTACTTATGGCACCTGTAGCGAGGCACCCTGGCTCCCAGCTTCACCTGAGAGGGCCGAGCCACTGCAGCCACCAAAGTTGGCAGAGCCACCGCCACCAGTCCTCGCCCCCGGAAGTCAAGAGGCGGGACAGGAAGTATAAAAGCCCAGCCCCTGCACTCACTTGGAGGCCGGCCGCTGAAGAGAACAGACACGGGTGGCCGAGCTCCCGCCTGGCCCGAGCTTCCCGGGGCCCGGTATCCTGAGGAGCTGCCCGAGCTTCCCTGTGCCTGGTATCCTGGGGAGCAACCTGAGCTTCCCCATGCCTGGTATCCTGAGGAACCCATGGTCTGGGACCCACCGGAAGACACCAGCGAGACACAGGTACCCAGAGAGGGGGAGGTCAGAAGTGGCCCCGGGGGTAGCCGACCCTGGTTTGGCTCCCGGGGAGCCTGAACCCATGTCAGTGTGTTGCGGCCAGGATCCCCGCTGACAGCAGCGAGTCTTGGCCCTGCTGCTAGGGCCCCGGGCTGGAACGCAGTGGAGTGGGAGGGCCTGCATTCCCCCTGCCACCCTTCCAAGAGTGGCGGACTCCCCCTCTCGCTGGCCTTTCTCCTGGGCTTATAGACTATTGGTTTGCTCAACCCCTGCTGAAGGGTCTGAGCTCCAAACTGCGTATTGCCCCGCCCTGACCCAGGGTCTGGGCTCATAGACTATTTGTTTACTCAACCCCTGCTGAAGGGTTTGAGCTCTGAACAGCTTATTGCCCCGCCCTGACCCAGGGCCTGGGCTCATAGACTATTTGTTTGCTCAGTCCCTGCTGAAGGGTCTGGACCCTGACCTACCCGCCGGCGGTAGCGAGGCGCCCTGGCTCCCAGCTGCACCTGAGAGGGCCAAGCCCCAATGCCGGACTTTTACAGCACCTTAGAGACTAACAAATTTATTTGAGCATAAGCTTTTGTGAGCTACAGCCCACTTCTTCGGATGCATGGAATGGAACATATATTGAGGATATATATATACACACATACAGAGAGTATGAATACATACATAGTGTGTCTTCCTCCTCACTCCCACCCTTTAATTTTATTTATTACGTCCAGGAAAACGTATTGCTGCATTGAAAGAAAAAAGAAAAGCAAAAAAATCAAAGTGTATGAGATGGTCTGCTTGAACTTCCTATTGGGAGGATAACTCTTCTCTGTCTTAACTCTTGGTTTTATTTCTTGAATCTCATTTCTACAGTTACAATGTAAGAACATAAGAATTGCCATACTTGGCCAGACCAATGTCCATCTAGTCCAGTACCCTATCTTTTGACAGTGGATGGTACCACATGCTTCAGAGAGAGTCAACAGAACAGGATAGTTTATCAAGTGATCCTTCCATCCAGTCCAATTTCTAGCCATCTGAGGTTTAGAGATCCCCAGAGCATGAGGCTGCATCACTGACCATCTTAGGTAATAATCATCGACGGACCTATCCTCCATAAACTTATCTAATTCTTTTTTTGACAGCAGTTATACCTTTGGCATTCACAACCACCCTTGGCAACAAGTTCCATAGGTTGACTCTATGTTGTGTGAAGAAGTACTTCCTTTCTTTGTTTTAAACCTTCTGCCTATTAATTTCACTGGGTGACCTCTGTACTTTTTGTAAAGCAAAAAAATGCAACTTCTGTAAAGAGTGTTTTATTAGCAGTCATGCACTCGATTTAATGGAGCCAGAATGAGGTAACAAGGATGGGAATATAGCTGTACCTGGTAATGACAATTTAGTACACAAGCCCCATTCCATTACAGAAGCTGCAGTTGTGTGCCACTAGACAATCTCTAGTCAAAGAGACTACTAGAATTGCATCAGAATACAGTCCAAAGGAAGGAAAGAATAGGTGGTTTAGAGATTGTGATGTGAGATTGCACCCAAGAACATTCCAGAAGATATGCTTGTTTCTCGGCTAACAGCTTAGTATAATAGCAGAAAGGTTACAGGCCTGATTCTTTGCTGCCTTGCTCTTTGTGCAGTTACTTACACCGACACAAAGTGGGTGTAAAACACTGCTAGATCAGTCTTGTAGCATTTTGTACAGGTGTAAGTGACTGTATATGATGTGGGGTAATAGAAAATCAGATCCTATCTCCATAGGTCTTTTCTTGAAGTTCAAGAGAGAGAGAAAAAAAAACCCAAGGTACTGTATCAACAATAAATGTTAACTTTAATTTTAAGAACAACTTATAACTGTGAAATGAGCTTCACAGAAAAAGGGCTGAATAGCTTCCCATTGAAACACCAAAATATTATTAAATGTTTTTAATTTATAAATGCTCTTGCACTGATATGCACACAAAATGAAGAGAGATATTTGAGTCACAGTGTGGAATTTTCTAAAACATTCTCTTTTTTGTAGATATTGTTCTTGAACGTCTTGCCTCTAATATTGCTGTTTGCTTAATTTCATCATTCCAAGTAGAGAATACATTCCATAATTCAGAGTGACAAAGAAGTTTTGAGACACCACTTAGATATGATCCTTTTTCAGTGTCACAGTTCAAATCCCAAAGCTTCTGGTGGTTCTGGTTTTGTTTAGTGATTTTTTCAGACTGCAAATGTGCTAGCATTTACAGCGAGGAACAGAAAGAAATATAGAAACATCTGGTGCAGTCAGTCTGTTTCATCTCAGATTAGATCAGACCTCACAGGCTTGATTGCTGTCAGTGGGAATTAGTATGAAGTTAAAGAGACGATTAGGGACAATTCAACCAGATATCCTATAATTGCTGTTGTACGTGAATCTGGAATGTTTATAATGTACCGTAATTTATGGATCTGCAGTTGCAGGCTCTATTTGTAATTCATAAGAAGATTTACTTCACTATTAGAGAGTTATCAGAAATCAGAGTGTGTCATTACCAGTAATTTTCCAACTATTCCTATGGTAACCAAACCCCTGAATCACTGCGTGTAATTGAACTGTATAACCCTGGAATATAAAGTCCAAAAGAGTGTTCAGATCAAACAAAGAGAATTATCTCCAGTTTTTGACATAGTTATTATTTTAATCTTCTCTCTCTCATGTTTTTACATGCACATATGTATATATATACACACATGTATATACATATATATTATACATAAATATATAACTACATATATATATAAATAATTAGAGGCAGAAATTTAGAAAAAATGTTCATAGTATTCTTCGGAGAAGAAGAGAAAAGCAAACGTGATTCTGGGATGCATTAACAGGTGTGTTGTAAACAAGACACGAGAAGTCATTCTTCCGCTTTACTCTGCGCTGGTTAGGCCTCAACTGGAGTATTGTGTCCAGTTCTGGGCACCGCATTTCAAGAAAGATGTGGAGAAATTGGAGAGAGTCCAGAGAAGAGCAACATGATTAAAGGTCTTGAGAACATGACCTATGAAGGAAGGCTGAAGGAATTGGGTTTGTTTAGTTTGGAAAAGAGAAGACTGAGAGGGGACATGATAGCAGTTTTCAGGTATCTAAAAGGGTGTCATCAGGAGGAGAGAGAAAACTTGTTCACCTTAGCCTCCAAGGATAGAACAAGAATCAATGGGCTTAAACTGCAGCAAGGGAGATTTAGGTTGGACATTAGGAAAAAGTTCCTAACTGTCAGGGTAGTTAAACACTGGAATAGATTGCCTAGGGAAGTTGTGGAATCTCCATCTCTGGAGATATTTAAGAGTAGGTTAGATAAATGTCTATTAGGGATGGTCTAGACAGTATTTGGTCCTGCCATGAGGGCAGGGGACTGGACTCGATGACCTCTCGAGGTCCCTTCCAGTCCTAGAGTCTGAGTCTATATGCACTTTTATTAATCCCTAGACACCTTAAGCTCATAACTCAACATCATGTTACTTTGCTTTGAGTTGTCAATGGGACTGTCTGAAGGAAGAGATTCACAAACAATGCGAACACCTGTATTTCACAGCACCACTAGCTAGAGCTGGTGAGGAGTGTGACAAAATGCTATTATGTCAAAATGAACTTTTCCTGGGAAAGGGTTGTTTTTTATTAATTTCTTAACTCAGATTTTTCCCCAAAATTGTTAGTGTCTGATTTCAACATTTTTGAAATGGCCAAAACTGAGATAAAAACATTTTAACTGACATTGACTGAGTTTGTTTTTTGTTTTTTGGTTTTTTTTTTTCAGATTTTTGGTTCATGACATTTCAAAATTTTGAATTTTCATCCCTATTCAGGGCAGGAACATTTTTTGAAATCTCAAATTCCAGGGGATGGGAAAAATTTTTCCCACCCAGCTCTACCACTAATACCTACACATGCTATAGTACGGATGTTCTCCTACAGCATGTGCTGCAAACTACCAAGAGGAGGAAAAAGCCAGAGCTTCCAGTATTAAAAAAGTACATTTCTCATTATGCCCCCGAAACTGTTTGGTTCCTGTGAGTAAGACATTCCATGAGGGCTTAATTTCTACACACACAGGTTGATTGTGAACAACAAGTAGACTAGATGATAAGCAAGGGCCAGAATCTGCATCCTATGTCACCTAATTCATGCTTATTACCATTTGCACCACAAGTATTCCCTGTCATATAGCAGCCCTGCTGGGATGCCTCTAAAGGCAGGCTGTGGCATGAAAGGTATGCCTGCCTTAGTTTCCACCCATGAAAGGAACATAGATGTCAGTGACTGATACGAAGCGTGCTTCTGGGCCTAATTCATTCATATATACCAGTGCGAAAGTCTTGTAGTGAAAATCAATCTCCAATCTCCACAATAAACATGTAAACATTTTTCTATTCCCTTCTGAGGAACCCACCTGAAAGTCAACTTTGTTCCAGTTTGACTTTGCCCCTGTTCGGAGGCCCGTTCCCCAAGCCTCCCCGTCTGAAGTGGCCAATCCTCCTACAGCTCTTCACTCGGGTCTTTGCCCAGAGGAGTTCTCCCCACCCCCCGCCACAATATCCCACTCCTTCAGGCATCCTTGTCATGGAGTCCTACACCATTGTTCAGGGGATCTACCCTACAACAACCCTCTTGCTTCCAGGCTTGGCTTCCCCTGACCAAGCTGGGTCTTCCCAATTTTTTTAGGATCCTCTGCCCGAGACTTCCATTCATCAGGGGTCCTCAAATTTGGTCAGTTCTCACCTGCAGCTCCTCACTGGTAGCTCACAGTTACTGCTCTCCTTCAGCTCCTTCCCTCCAGCAAATGTCTTCTGATCCTTCCTGACTCTCTCAAGCTCCAGTTTACCAGGTCTCTGATTCACCTAGTTGTCTTCCCTCTGGAGCCCGGATGTTCTTTTATTAGGGTCAACTGACCAGTTACAGGTGAACTGGCCTCTTCCCTTCTAAAAGGCCAGTGTTACCTTATGACAGTCCCAATGAAACCAGTGGAACTACTTGCAAAATAAGATATTTACTGACATTCTATGTCAGTAAAGGGTACAGAATGTGGCACTAAATTTGAACAGTACAGGCTTATTTTACCTAGTAAATTTTTTTTATATGAATAACATATTGAAAATAAAAAGTACATACACTAAACATTTACTTATTTTCTCTTTAGCTTGATCCAAGTTATAATATTATCAAGAATTTTTGATTGTCCAGAATAGTGATTTCATATACTATAATGATTCTTCAAGAGAACAATTGTAGTTTCTTGTGAATTTTTAATACATTGTCTGCTCATTAAAGCAATGGGAGTCCCACCTTCTTTGAGTTAAACTTTGACTCTACCATACTTTTTTGAAGGCAATGAAATGTCATTCTTTGTTATATATATTTAATACATGTTCTTTGACAAGATAAATGTTGTTTACCACATGCACAAAAAGGAGTTTCATACTATAAGTAAAAGAAAAAAGAAAGATAATTACTGAGATACTGCTTCCTTTTTTGTGCCTTTAGAATTCAAAATTCTGACCTTCATACACAGCTTCAAATACCACATTTATATTGAAAGATGGTAGCTATCTACTCAAATCCTAAGCATTGCATGTTGGGAGCATACGGATTTGTCAAAATAAATATTACAAAATCAAACCCATGCAACTGAATACCTTAAAGCAAAGCAGAGATTTTGAATGGAATAATAATCATAGCCACCTATTTTAAACTACCGAAGGACAAAATCTTAATAATTTTTACAGCCTTAATTTAGAGGGTTACAGACTTAAATTGAGCTTTGGGAGCAATAAATTTATTCTTTATGTTTTCAAGAGGTAGCGTTAGTGTTCTTTACATATCTGTCCTTACTTTTATCTGCTGTATCACAAAAACGTATCTATCAAGAAACAGCATCTCTATCCTCAAGATGAAGTTGCTTTGACTAACAAGATAGATGGAAGTGGAGTCTGTTTAGTGTGGTATGCAGTAAGACTAACAACAGCCCTTTAAAGTTAGGGCATTTTCACAACTATAAAAGCGTAAGCTGAATATGAAAGCTAGAGTATCTTTTATATGATTACGGGCTATTTTATTTCTAATATCATCCCAGTCGGTTAGCTGTAAAACAGTGGAGGTCAGAGTCTTTTTTTCTAATATATTATAGGTTTAAAACATTTTGCATATAGAAAATTCTGCAGAAAAAGCGCTAGATGCTTAAATGTGTATGGTAGCTAATGACCCACATAATCCATGGTCCATTACTATGAAATAACTGGTCATTGTTACATACATATGTACAATTTGTACAAATATATACACATTTGTTTTTTTCTGAACATACATAGTAAAAACATCACATCACTATTTTATATTATAGGGGAGCTAAATATTTAGAACAGGATATGCATTTTGCAAATTGCACTTTCCAGCATCAGTGTGGTTGAATTAAACTCCTCATGTCAGGTCATACAAATATCAACAACAGTTTGAGGCATGGGCTGGTGACTCCATTGCCACATCAACATTGTAACCATCATCAGCTATTCTTGTCACTATGCCCTCAGTCTCAAACCTATTTCCCTTGCTATGGTTTAAAGCAGTGGTCCCTAACGCAGTGTTATATATATGTGTCTCCATAGCTGAACTATATTGAAGCAGATTTTTTCAAAGGACCACTCTTAAGTGCTTAGGCAAAAGGGGAATTTTCAAAGGCAAATACACATCGTACTCCCACTCTGAAAATTTACTTCAAGTCATGAGTGTTCAAAAGGAACGTGTTCACGCAGAAAACAAACACACATACAATCACATTTTCAACTACTTCACTTGTTTCTTCCGAATGGTTTGCTTTTTGCCACTGTTCTGCTTCCTATTACAAGATATCACAACTGGACCCAAATCTAAAGTAGCTGCAGACACACCATCAATTCTCTCCTGACGTGTGTCAATCTTGAACAGAACACACACACCATCAGCTTCAAATGTGAGAGAAAAGTCTTTAACAACTAGAACAAGGGACTGAGGAGGAGAGAGGGGAGAATGAAACCTGCAGTCCCCAGCAGTATACAACTCACAGTATAGATTTGGTTCAGTTTCTCTTGCAGAAGAGGAATATGAAGCAGAAAAGAACAGTTTGTACATCTAATAAAAGGGAGAAAACACACACACACACACACACAAGGATCAGTCTATCTTTTCCCTAAACTCTTCAGCCATCTGGACTGTGGGGCTCCTAGGATGCTCCAAAAGCCAAGGTAAGCACATATTCTTAATTTTTCCTTGATTATTGTGAATGTAGGGGAAAGGGTACTCATCTTGTTACAGACCCAGTGGGTGATGCCGAGTTTTTTTTTTTAAATAAGATTGCTACATCCCAAACTGGAGAGTTCAGTTGTGCCAGAGACCTCTCTGGAGTCCCTGTTCAGCATGTGTGTGAGCCTCTAAACATGTGTGAACTGGAGCTGTTTTAGAGCTTCAGCATATTGAAGTTAAGCTGAAAGACTCCCAGTGACTTGAATGTGTTTTGGCGAGAGCCTAAAAAGAATAATTCCTATGATATAATGATGATCTAAAACAAATGCAAGTTCCTTGGTTAAAGGAAGAATTATCTCATTTCACAAAAAAGAAAAAGACTAGGGGAAAATAGAGCGATAAATAAGCCATCGTCTCAATAGTGAACCATGAGGTGACACCACCATGATTCTCCTTCTCCATCTCATTCTGGAAACAAGTACCCCAAGAACATTGACTTTGATCACAGATGCTAGCGTCATGATTAATTCACTGGCACAGTTAAAATTACACAGTAGCTTTTGCCTTGTATTTTTAAAATCCTCTCCTGTCTCTGTTTGCAGAAAAAAGTTACTGAGAAAAAAAGAACAGCCTTCCATGCAGAGGAAAGCCTGACTAGTTGTCCAGTGGGTGCCATATTTTGTGTGCCATACTGTCTCATTGGTAGTAAACAAACATGGTGTTCTGTCATGCCCTTATGTTCCCTGGAAAAGATTATATTAAAAAGGAAAATTTAGAGTTACTGATTTAAGGTAAACAAGCACCTTAGTGACAGACTGTACCCCTGCACAATATTTCTGTTTATTTATGCAGTATCGTTGCTATGTGCCCCTATGCCTTCCTCCCAGTATTAAAAGGGCAGGGAGGATGACAACAAAAGGATATTGTTCATTCTGGATGGCTGTGGGGCTGAAAGTGAGTTTGGCTGTATGCCAGGAGATAAAATCTCAACAGCACTATATATTCTAGAACAGACCTGTCTATTGATATTAAAAACCAATATAAACCTGACCTCTATGTAGTGATTCCTATGACATTCACGTTGGTTGCTGAAACATTGCTAGCATCTGCCTTAGGCAATTCACTTTGTGGTGTCAAAAGTAGTTAGAGAGGTTTGGGGTGGAAGGTGTGTGTGCACGTACAGGAAGGTATTGAACAAAGCTTGGAAAGCCCAGCAACCACGGGAATTTTCCTATGGTTCAGAGCTGTGTGGACACTCCTTTCTCCTCCATGCCCCATGCACTATTGGCATGTGACATCTGTGCACATGAAGATGTGCTGCAAATAAGAGGGATTTTCAAACAAATTGTGAAAGGGATGATTAAGAGCTCCACAAAAAGAGCTGCATACCTTAACCATTTTCAGTGCCCAGCAACAACTGTTTTATTCTACAAACAATGCTATTTTTTTTTTTAGTTCCACCTACTGGCCTCTAGTTATCTATAAACTGACTACACAGATACAGACATCTATTTAGTAGAGCACTCTTAATCCAGTGACCAGAACAGCAGCATCTTATAAAGGAATGACTGAAATACCAAGAGGAGGAACCAGAAATCAAATTTTTGTTGAGCGAAAGGAAGATGCCCTTATTAAAGAACTCTCAGTCAAGACTGTTGGCTGAGCTGAACTCAGGGATCAGTTGTGGATTAGCTATCCTTGACCACAGCATTATCAACTCTTGGTCCCTTGAAGGAAGTGTGCTTTCTACTGCAATCATTGGCAAAACAGCTATTGATGACAATGGGCACATGAGTTGGCTCTGAAGTTTCTAATTAATGATCGTATTGGAAGAACTCTAAATGTGACATTTCACAAGATGAGAGCAATTTTCTTTAAAAAAATCTTAATACATTTGTAACTGATTTTGTTTCAGGATGCTATCATGTACGAGGTGACAACCCGTATAATCTTATTGTAACTCTTTTTGTTAACCAATCTTTCCATGTGAAAGGTCAGGAACATACTATAGTTACACAGTAAAATATACAAATTGTGCATGACATATGTCTAGTAGGATTAATAAAATAATTACTATAGCTTTAGCAATAACTACTTTGAGTAAGAATGTATCATGAATTATAGGGGCAAGACACAGGAATTTGACAGAAGTCACAGTGTGATATAAATACACAGACACTGCCAGAGTGCGGATTAAGAAATTGACTGTAGTTCTTTGCATTAAATCACTCAGATAAAGGGAACTGAGTTATTATGAACAATTCTTTATGCATAATTGGAAAGTGATTTATCTTAGATTTCAGGTCTCACTTGATGTCAAGTCTACTGACAGGGCAAGGTAGAGATAAGAGAAAGAGGCTTTGGCCTACAGGGGATCATTACGTTTCATAACAAGCTCACTTCTTTATCACTGCCTTTATAGTGTAATAATACATCACATCAGCTTTTGATTTCTCTATTTTAGTTTCTTTATTTATAAAAGAAACAGTTCACTGACTCACAGCAGGCACAGCCACATGAAAATATATGTATTTTATTGCAAAAAAGAATTATCAATCAAATCCCAGAGGGTGGGACACAAGAGAGAGAAATATAATCCCAAAGGGATTTTCAGATAGAAGTTTAATCACAATATCTTAGAATAAAGGTTTATCTTTTTAGGCAAAAAAAGGTTCAGATCTCCAACTTGAAATAATGCAAACTATTTAATCATTTTTATTTATAAGGATGAGGCCAGGGGCTTTAGGTTTAGAATGATTCAAAGCTTAAGTGAGACATTGATACATATTTAACAGACATCTAATAAAATCTATTCACGATTTTGAACAGCTGACATGTAGTTAGTACAAAGGCAGAGTGTAGTAGGTAAAATTGACTTATGACATACTAATCAAAATACATTTTTCCCTTTATACTACAAGCACCTTTGAATGTTAAACTGTGTTGTGCAGTATGTGTGTGTATACACACCCACCCACTATATTTATATATAGATTACACATACACACATACGGTAATGACTGCTATAACTTCGCCCATACCTTGAATGGTCCAATATATATTTAAACTTAAAAATTAAAAATAAATCTTGGAGGAAATTTAAGGCTTCACTATGCCTGCCGCCATGACATCATCATCTGAGAAGAGAACAGGAGCAAGGGGCTGTCCTGGCAGCAGGAAAAACCAAGGATGCCAAATAACTGAGGTGTGAGGGAGGGCCCTTCAGCCAGAGGCCCCTTCAGCCTGCTGAGAGCTAGAGAGACCTAGACCAAATACCACTCCCCAGAGATCTGGTGTGATGGTGGGGAGAAAGCGGACACATAGGAGAGAGGAACCTCTGCTCCCTGCAGACGAGGGAAAGAAAGAGAAAGGCATCCTCCCCAAAGAGAAACCAAAGAAATGGGTAGGGAGCTGGGAACAATCTTTGCTCACCAAAATAACAAGAGTCACAGGTATGAGTTGAGTGGTGAATAGATTCTACCTAGTTCTCA
The DNA here is from genome assembly GCF_025201925.1 of Gopherus flavomarginatus. Lineage (NCBI taxonomy): Eukaryota > Metazoa > Chordata > Testudines > Testudinidae > Gopherus > Gopherus flavomarginatus. The sequence goes on from NC_066618.1 coordinate 201,330,089, forward strand.
TCTTCTACCGGCAGGCAGTAGTGACTAGAGAGTCCTGGACCAAAAAAATCCTTGCTGATGAAGACTTGGTTGAAATTGATGTGTATGTCCATGAAATGTTTCAGCTTTGACAAGACATGTAATTTCATTTAATTAAAAGTGTTCCAACCAGCTCTAATTTAAACAAACAAACAAACCCCACATTTTCTGATATCTTTTGGAAATGTTGCCTCCACTTGCTGTGTGGAAAGCTCCAACTAAGCACAGGACAAACTGGCTAATTTTACAAGGAAACCCTAAAACTGACTAGATAAAGTGCACAGACTATATAAATAGAGATTGTTTTATGGACAAACCTCCTCCTCCAGTTGTAATCCCATGAATTACCTCGCCTTCTGTAATTTCCTTGTATCAACTACCAGAATTAATTTGATAAAATAATACATTTCAAATGTCAAAATGTGATACTTTCCATTATTGTTAAGGCTATGATTTAATCACAGGTATTTTTAGTAAAAGTCATGAACAGCTCACAGGCAGGAAACAAAAAATCATGGCCGGTGACCTGTCCATAATTTATGCCATAAATATCCCGATTGAGTCTTGGGGAGGAGGGTGGGAAGGCACTGCCTGCACCACTATCTGTGCGGGGGAAGCTTTGGGGGCCCAGGGCACCAGCTGTGGGGGGGAGCCCCGGGGAGCCAGCATCAACTCCGGCTGCCCCAAGATCGTTGCTCAGGCGGTCCCCAAGGCCAGCTGCATCAGTCGCGCTTCTGACCATCCCTGGGCCAGCTGCCTGGGGCAGTCAGAGCAGTGGCCAGTGCAGCTTGCCCCAGGACCACTCCAGCAGCAGCTTGTGCTGCTGGCTGTGGTGCTGCCGGAGCGGCTGGGTGCAGAGCTGATTTAGCAGCAGCCGGTGTGGCTGTCCCCAGGGCCACCTGAGCAGCTGGCTCTGGAGCCAGCTGCTTGGGTGGCCGTAGGATCAGCCACAATGGCTGCTGCAGAAGTCACAGAGGTCAGAGGAAGTCACGGAATCCATGACTTCCACTACCTCTGTGACAAACATGGAGCCCTAATCATTGTATGCAGTGTTGGTTCCAGATATTAGAGAGACATGGTGGGTGAGATAATATTTTTTATTGGACTGACTTCTGTTGGTGAAAAACAATCTTTCAAGCTTACACAGAGCTCTTCTTCAGACAACAGCAATACCCTGTGCTAAGTCTAAGAACCTGTTTTGATCTTATTTTTAATTAGCATAATTAAAAGTAAGTTCAGTGTGATTTTATATATGGAGATATACCTATCTTCTAGAACTGGAAGGGACCCTGAAAGGTCATTGAGTCCAGCCCCCTGCCTTCACTAGCAGGACCAAGTACTGATTTTACCCCTAAGTGGCCCCCTCAAGGATTGAGCTCACAATCCTGGGTTGAGCAGGCCAATGCTCAAATCACTGAACTATCCCTCCACCCTGGAACTTCATTAATATGGTTTTCACTTTTTACAAAGAGAAAAAAAGGAACTGAATTTGTACCTGAGACTGGTGAATTATTCGTGTTTTTTCAACAATGAGGTGGGATTCAAAGATCTCCCAGTGATTCATTATCCACTGTTCATTAACACAACACAGTATAATCTAACTCCTTGGGAGCCTTTACAGTCTATCATATCAGTGCACCTTCGGGGGCTTTAATCTTCACATTATCAACACTACAGTACATAATTGCTCCTTCAGAGATGTTCTGGTCAATCACGTAAAGTGGGTATTTGTGTATTTAAGACAAATATAGTTTTTATACTACCCTACCTTGCATCCTCATGTACAACAACAAAACTTCATGAGAAATAGATACTGCATCTATGAACCAGCCCTCTTTAAAACTCATTAGCATGGTGGATGTAAAATATAAATAAATAAAAATATTCTCTTCAAGAAGTTATTTTAAGGTGCTTCACAGCACCTTATTCTGTAAAGCAAACTCCTTTCTCATTTTGAGTCACAGGCTCAAACTCATTTTTAATGTAGTATATTTTTAGTCCATAAAATAGCTCTTAGGTTTTTTCTAATACATTTATCAGCACCTCTGCCATCATACATCTGAATAGGATGTCTGTCATTTGTGAGATCAGGAAAGGATTACATAAATTTGATGTGACAGCTTGCACTTTGCTGAAGTTACATAATGATAGAAGAGTATAAATTAAGGGTCAAATGAAACCTTGGTGCAATTAACTTTTTGGGCTATGTAGTTTATGTAGTTAAAAAGTAAGAATCTATTTTAGTTGTTTGCTGTGCCGTTTTCCTACATTGCATATTAGGAAAAAAATCCCCAAAAAATGAGAAAATTATTGGGGCTTCTTGTTTATTATATCTTAAGATACAACACCAAGTTCTCTTCCTCATTTACACACATGCAATCTCACTGAAGTCACATCACAAAGAAAAACACACATTTGTCCTGCTGAGTTAAATTTAGATATTCATGAATGTTAACTAGTAAATGTAGATACTCAGCGTTGAGGCTTTGTGTAAAATGAACTGCCTGAATGAAGCTGGAGATTATTTCTTGAATTAGAGGCATACTGATGTGACTGAATATTGACAAAGTTCTCAGCAGCGAGTTTGAGCTAGTGCAATATGACAGTCTGCTTTGATGACTGTGCATAGTGATGATACCATCTGCACACAAGTAGGACATTCCTTTGTATCACACCAAAAAAAAAATCTGAAAATAAAAAGAAATCACCCACCCTGAAAACCAAGCTGCACATGCAATGAACATTTAACAGAAACTGCTGAAAGCTACATTATCTTTCTCTTGAAACTGCTTTGGAGAGGGAGTTAACTGACTCTTATCCTATTACCATATGTTTGCAGTTGAAAAGCCGTCTATCAATCCTAACATGAGAGTAATCTTGCCACCTGTGAGCCCCTGAAGACAGCAGCAGTACTGTCAGTCAAGGGCACCTGGTTGCAAGGTGCCCAGGCTGCTCTCCAGAAGGTTCTGTGTCTAAGGCTGCAGGGAGCAGCAGCACTGCTATCCTCTTCCTGTCAAAACTTCACTCCTCTCCTCCTGCTTCTCTTCCCCTTGTAATACTGCCTTCCTTCCAGCAATGAATCTTCCTATATATCATGGCTTGGAAGGGACGAAAAGGGGAGAGGATGTCTTCCCCTGAGGTGAGCTGCCACTTCTAGCTTCTTCTTTATGTAATACAAATAAATAAATATGAAGACAGCCAAGCTGAAGTGAACATTGTCAATTAGAAAGTTTCAGAGACTCTAATTCTAGCTGTCCAGACTCGTATAGCAGAGCCACCACTGTGATTTCTTGTGCAACCATTAAGCTAAACCATAGTTTATCTGTGGACAGCAGTTCAGCTGCGAGATTTTTGTTCTAATAAGGTGCTTCTTCTTTAGCTCAGAGTCATACTGCTGCTTTGCGCAGTCTTCTATGAATGTGTGCAGGATTTCTCACAGATTGTGTGTGGCATGATCATACACCAACTTCATGGAATTGTCCACCCTCTCCATTCACAAAGCTAGCAAATCACAGATATCAGGCTGTGGGTAAGATTTGAATGAAAGTAGAAGTCAAATGTTGGTCACTGGGACTTCCATTGTTTTTACAGCACAAGGAAACAGTGTAAATAATGGCTTTTGGGGCAGCGATCACATCTTTAATCCCTATGTAAAGTGTCACACCTATAGCGCTGTACAGATATTGAACAATGCCCCATACATTTACTCTCATCGGTATATTTTCAATTAGTTTCCATCTATCTATATAGATAACTATACTCTCATGGTATCTGAACTGCTATGATTCAATGGAAATGGATGGTTAACTTGCCTCAACAGGATTTTCCTCCTGTTTTGCCAAAAAATCCACTTCCTGCTCATTTTCTGCAGCTGGTGACCAAGGATGGAATAAAATGCAAGCTTTGACTCTGTACATACCATGATATGGACAATCAATTTCAATTCCCTCATACTTCCTATGAATAACTGTGTGTGCTGCTGAAGATCATAAATGAACACTAACAGTTGCTATAAGGTTTTGAGGTCTTGTAAGATCCAGCAAAGATGACAAGAGTGTGATGTGTGGTAAACATTTCTATACTCCTTTACTCCTGTGAGGTTCTCCAAGTGAGACATGGCAGTAGCCAAAAATAAATGAAGAGAGAGTTTCCTTGCTTTGAGTATAAGCAGCACATGTACTTAAAAATAGATAAGTATAAAAAGGCAACCTACTTGATTGATGTTGAGGTAGAACCAAGAAAGAAAACAGCATTCTATTTCTGATCTGGTGTCAGTACAGAATTATTATTCAAGTATGTGAACTAAGTAACATTATGCTCCAATAAAATAAAAATAATACTCCCAGATGGTCAAAGCCAGAGTACAATGGAAATTTGAATCAATCCAGCAGACATAGCAATTTAGAGCTAAGTGCTCTGAAATTTAGGGTTTCAATTGTCTTATTTGTTAGCTTGATTTGCATAAGAGTTGCAATTTTTGGCCTGATTCTGAGCTACCTACCATCTTTCCCTAGTGCATCTTAGAGGTATGTGGGAAATGGAGAATAATGTGGGCACAAAGGTGTTCTTGAAGACACCATTATGTACTCATAATCCTGAGAGACACCAGTGGCTGGCTGACTATGACAGTCCGTAGAAGAGCCGCTCTAGGGATGATCTACTGTATAGCAGCTGCTACAAATTGCCAAAGCATAGGCACTCCCAGCACACCTTTGACATTATGGATGCAGAAAGGGTGATACAGGAATACCTATAGCAATACCAGAACACCAGAAGATTCCTCTAAATGGGGAAACTGCCTCTGTTTGGATCCACAAGGTATGTCACTGTTTTGCCACAGAAAACAGGTGCAGCACAACTTGCCAATAAACTAAAACTTTTAAAGCGACTGAAAGAAGTTGTGGGTGGTTTGCAGAGTTTCCTCTACCTTGTCTGTTACTACTGATGATACTTGTCTTTAGGGTACATCTGACTGGAACACAATTCTGTTTTGTGGCAACTGTGGCAAGATGTCAGATTTCAGATGGAGAGAGAGGTGTGCGCGCCTCTCTCCCCCAACCCCACTCCACCCTCTATCAATGGGCAGGGTTTGGCCTGGGATGTTGGAGATCCAGGTTTAAGTCCCTGCTCCACCTGATTCAGAGAAGAGTTTCTCCATCCCAGACTCAAACCTGGGTGTCTCTCATCCCAAGCAGTACCCTAATCACCTGGCTATAGTCAGTCTCTCGCTCAAAAAAAACCTTCTGGGCCCAGATTTTGTGAAAAGCGGTGTCTCCTTTCAATGAAACAATATATTTAGATTAAATTTCATTTTGTCAAAAATGTTCCGACCATCTCTAGTTAAGAGTTTATTCTTCCTCCTCATGTCTTCCTACTTAATCCTGCACTGAAGTCTCAATGTCGAACTTGTGATATCCCTATCATTTCCATAGCAACACACCAATTTCCTATGCATGATTACGACTCCACTGCAGGAGGAAACAGTCAGAGAGGCTAGGCTAGGAGGAAGAAAACATTTTGAAAACATTTCACAAAGAGAGAGCAAGATTCAGCACCAGTGGAATTGGGATCAGGGTTATCAATTAAAATATAAGGAAAAACAAATTTAAAATTTAGACACAAACATTTCTTTGCGTGGAAGTGATGTTTAATCAAATTTGCTCCATCTTGGAAGTTCTCTGCTGCGATGTTTCTTTGAAATCAGCCAGTTAATGAACATTTAATTTAAGTTGGGTACTGGAAATAGTGTCCGTCTCCCTCACCCACCATCTGCCACTTATTTTAGATTCTAAATTCTTTGCTTAAATTTTTGGAGGACTAGGGGTCTCAGACTGGGATCAGAGTCTGCATCTCCCTCTTTGTTTTGTACAGCATAAGTATTCCAGCTGATTCTCGGGCCTGGTCTACACTACGCGTTTAAACCGAATTTAGCAGTGTTAAACCGATTTAACCCTGCACCCGTCCACACAACAAGGCCCTTTATATCGATAAAGATGGCTCTTTAAACTGGTTTATGTACTCCTCCCCGATGAGAGGAGTAGCGCTGAAATCAGTATTGCCATGACGGATTAGGATTAGTGTGGCCGCAAATTGACGGTATTGGCCTCCGGGCGGTATCCCACAGTGCACCACTGTGACTGCTCTGGAAAGCAATCTGAACTCGGATGCACTGGCCAGGTAGACGGGAAAAGCCCCACGAACTTTTGAATATCATTTCCTGTTTGCCCAGCGTGGAGCACTGATCAGCACGGGTGGCAATGCAGTCCCAAATCCAAAAAGAGCTCCAGCATGGACAGTACGGGAGATACTGGATCTGATCGCTGTATGGGGAGACAAATCTGTTGTATCAGAGCTCCGTTACAGAAGACGAAATGACAAAGCATTTGAAAAAATCTCCAGGCTATCATAGACAGAGTCCACAGCACAGTGCTGTGTGACAAGCGTAATGGAAAACCAAAGAATCAAATGGATGCTCATGGAGGGAGGGAGGGGGTACCAAGGACTCCAGCTATCCCACAGTCCCTGCAGTCTCCAAAAAGTATTTGCATTCTTGGCAGAGCTCCCAATGCCTGAAGGGTCAAAAACATTTTCCTGGGTGTTTCAGGGTATATCTCGTCAATTTACACCCCTCCCCCCCAGAAAGAAAAGGGAAAAAAATTGTTTCTCGCCTTTTTCAGTGTCACTCTATGTCTACTGTATGCTGCTGGTAGACGGGGTGCTGCAGCGCTGAACACCAGTATCCCCTTCCCGGTAGCAGATGGTACAATATGACTGCTATCCATCGTCATCATCAGCCTGTGAGTGCTCCTGGCTGGCCTCGGTGAGGTCAGCCGGGGGTGCCTGGGTAAAAATGGGAATGACTCCCGGTCATTCCCGGCAGATGGTACAGAATGGCTGGTAACCGTCTTCATCATAGCAACTGGGGGCTGAGCTCCATCAGCCCCCCCCCCACTTTTCATGTCTAAAGAAAAGATTCTGTACTGCCTGGACTATCATAGCAGCAGGATGCTGGGCTCCTCTCTCCCTCATCGTTTAATGTCCTGCCTGGACTGTCATAGCAGCTGGAGGCTGCCTCCCCCTCATTTTATCTCACTAAAAAGTCAGTGTTTCTTATTCCGGCATTCTTTATTACTTCATCATACAAATGGGGGGGACACTGCAACGGTAGCCCAGGAGGGTTGGGGGAGGAGGGAAGCAAAAGATGGGGTTATTGCAGGGGCACTCCCAGTGAATGGCATGCAGCTCATCATTTCTGTAGGATCTGACACGGAGCAGCTGTGCTCTCTGGTACACTGGATCTCTAGTACACTTGCCCAATATTCTAGGCAGGACTGACTCTATTTTTAGATACAACATAAAGGAGGGAATGATCTGGGAAGTCATTCCCATTTTTGTCTTTGTGCCCCCGGCCGACCTCAGCGAAGGTCAGCCAGGAGCACCCATGACAGCAGCAGACGGTACAGAACGACTGATAACCGTCATCTCATCGCCAATTTACAATGGCATGGCAGGCGGTACAGAACGACTGATAACTGTGTCTGCTATCTTGCAAAGGCAAATGAATGCTGCTGTGTAGTGCTGCAGTACCGCCTCTGTTGGCGGCATCCAGTACACATACGGTGACAGTGACAAAAGGCAAAACGGGCTCCGTGGTTGCCATGCTATGGCGTCTGCCAGGGCAATGCAGGGAAAAAGGGTGCGAAATGATTGTCTGTCGTTGCTTTCACGGAGGAAGGAATGAGAGATGACATTTACCCAGAATCACCCACAACACTGTTTTTGCACCATCATGCATTGGGATCTCAACCCAGAATTCCAATGGGCAGGGGAGACTGCGGGAACTATGGGATAGCTACGGGATAGCTACCCACAGTGCAATGCTCCATAAAACGATGCTAGCCTCGGTACATGCACACATACCACCGAATTAATGTGCTTAGTGTGGCCGCGTGCACTCGACTTTATACAATCTGTTTTACAAAACTGGTTTATGTAAAATCAGAATAATCCCGTAGTGTAGACATACCCTCAGGCTAGTTTAAATAGTGGTGTCACATAACAGAAAAAGAGCTTTGCTTCCATTTCTTGGCTTTAAAAACCTGTTTAGAGCACAATTATTTGCTTCCTGTTCTCATCATTACACTGATTAATAACTTTATGTGGGTACAAGAATTAGGAAAAATTGCTCACTGTGCTTCTCTAGGTTACTATGTGCCGGTATCCATTATATGAATGTTATGACAGAAGTGACATCTAAAAATTTCAGCTTTTAATCTTGCACCTCTGTGCTCTTTGCCAAAGAAATCCAACTTCTAATGTGATTGCAAATATACATGAAAAAGAGCATGCTCAATAGAACACATTAATTTTCTGTCAAGGAGCTCTTAGAGCTAACAGCAAAACCATTAAAATAGGAAAATATTGCCTATTTCATCTCTACAACCAAGCCATTTGATCACCAATTGATAGCACAGAATTTTAGTTCTGTCTGTACAATGGTGACCATGCAGCAGACAGAGGAAAACCCAGAAGGCTCACTCCAGACAAGGGAATTCAAAATAATACGGAGGAAAACAAATTATTTTCGTTTATAGGATCTCTGATGTGAATTCTGTTCTGTACATATGAAAGACAGAAAACTATTAAAATATATCTACTTTGAAGAAATTCTTGGATAACATGAGTCAAATTTAGAAACGGTGCAAGAAGATACAAATCTGTTTATTGTGGAGTTGTTCTTGGTTACACCTTTTCTGGATTAGCCCTAGAGTATATATTTAGTCAAATAATTTCTCCACTACTCAAGTGGTTGCTCTCTCAGGTTAAGAAAAAAATATATCTGTAAAATAAATGTACAAAATGGAAAATGTTTCAGATCTGTTTACAAATGAATAGAGTTTAGAGTGCTTTATAAAGGAGGGCAGTATCATTATCCCCATTCTACAGATGGGGAAATAGAAGCACAAGGAAGGGAAGTGACTTGCCTAAGGCCATCCAGTAGGCCAGTGGCCAAAACAGGAATAGAACCCAAGTCTCCTGAGGCAGAGGCCCATGTTTTATCCACTAAGCAACATTGCCTAGCATGAATATAGCCTGTACCTTCTTGATGAGAACTTTGGCTCCGATGAACATTTTTTGACAAAACAGTTTAGCCACATTATGCAAATTGTTTTGACTTCAGATAAATACAACATGACTACATTCCATTTTGCCAAAAATGGTCCAAGCAGCTTTATTATGTACGCTTTACCAGTAACCTTACATCAAATAGGAAGATTTCATTGTAATACAGGATTGTATAAGTTTGATCCTTGAATTACTGCCAGTAGAACAATTCACAGAAAATGTACATTTATTGATTCTATGAGAAAATAGAGCAATTGCTATTTTTATTTTGTCCTTTCATCATTTCACATATTTGAAGTTTATAAGGTAGATGAACTGTGGGGGAGTTGACAAGGACACAGATTCATAGATTCGTAGACTCTAGGACTGGAAGGGAGCTCGAGACGTCATCGAGTCCAGTCCCCTGCTCTCATGGTAGGACCAAATACTGTCTAGACCATCCCTGATAGATATTTATCTAACCTACTCTTAAATATCTCCTGAGATGGAGATTCCAGAATCTCGCCAGGCAATTTATTCCAGTGTTTAACCACCCTGACAGTTAGGATCTTTTTCCTAATGTTCACCCTAAACCTCCCTTGCTGCAGTTTAAGCCCATTGTTTCTTGTTCTATCATTGGAGGCTAAGGTGAACAAGTTTTCTCCCTCCTCCTGATGACACCCTTTAAGATACCTGAAAACTGCTATCATGTCCCCTCTCAGTCTTCTCTTTTCCAAACTAAACAAACCCAATTCTTTCAGCTTTCCTTCATAGGTCATGTTCTCAAGACCTTTAATCATTCTTGCTCTTCTCTGGATCCTCTCCAATTTCTCCACATCTTTCTTGAAATGCGGTGCCCAGAACTGGAAACAATACTCCAGTTGAGGCCTAACCAGCGCAAAGTAGAGCAGAAGAATGACTTTTCGTGTCTTGCTCACAACACATCTGTTCATGTATCCCAGAATCACGTTTGCATTTTTTGGAACAGCATCACTCTGTTGACTCATATTTAGCTTGTAGTCCACTGTAACCCCTAGGTCCCTTTCTGCCATACTCCTTCCTGGACAGTCTCTTCCCATTTTGTATGTGTGAAACTGACTGTTCCTTCCTAAGTGGAGCACTTTGCATTTGTCTTTATTCAACTTCATCCGATTTACCTCAGACCATTTCTCCAATTTGTCCAGATCATTCTGAGTTATGACCCTGTCCTCCAAAGCAGTTGCAATCCCTCTCAGTTTGGTATCATCTGCAAACTTAATAAGCGTACTTTCTATGCCAACATCTAAGTCGTTGATGAAGACATTGAACAGAGCCAGTCCCAAAACAGACCCCTGCGGAACCCCACTTGTTATACCTTTCCAGCAGGATTGGGAACCATTAATAACTACTCTCTGAGTACGGTTATCCAGCCAGTTATGCACCCACCTTATAGCCCCATCTAAATTGTATTTTCCTAGTTTATCGATAAGAATATCATGCGAGACCGTATCAAATGCCTTACTAAAGTCTAGGTATATCACATCCACCGCTTCTCCCTTATCCACAAGACTCATTATCCTATCAAAGAAAGCTATCAGATTGGTTTGACACGATTTGTTCTTTAAAAATCCATGCTGGCTATTCCCTATCACCTTACCACCTTCCAAGTGTTTGCAGATGATTTCCTTAATCACTTGCTCCATTATCTTCCCTGGCACAGAAGTTGAACTAACTGGTCTGTAGTTTCCTGGGTTGTTTTATAAAGATTGCAATCCATGTGCCTGTGCAGAGCCCTATTGACTTGAATGAATACACTGATTTTAGTAGGGCTCAATGCAGACATAGAAGTCTTTCTTCACCGAGTACCCTACAGAATAGGGGCTTGGTCACCCACAACTCATTTTAATAGTCTTCTGCTGTTGCTTTATGTCACTGGTCTGCTTTTTCTGACAGCCCAAATCCCATATAAGAGGTATGTTGTTGCCGCTGAGCTTAACACAACAATCTTCAAGCAAAAATAAATAAAGCAAATCAGGAAAAAAAGATTTGTTCTCTGTGTCTTCAACTGAGAATTAAAAACCCTCTAATATTATTCCCTATGCACTGTGCATAATGCACCGAGTGTTTAATAAATCTGACCATTAAAGTAGATAACAATAGGGCTGGCACAACTTGTATATAGCAAATGTCAGCATCTGTTAGTATCAAAGTAGGATTTGAAGAAACTGTACCGTCTAGCAACTTTTACCAAGACTAATAATTAATTTATACATTTCAGATAACGTTGCTTTCTGATTTCACTTGAGTCCCTGAACAGAACACTTTTTAAATACCCAGTAGACTCATATGTTTTTGAGCTACTTGCCCAGTCTGGCATAACTTTACCTAAAATATTAGAGATTATTATCAGATGTGGAAATATTCATATTTAATTATATCAGGGGGTCCACAGGTTTGGCCGATCACAGCTCCCATTGGCCGCAGTTCGTCTCTCCAGGCCAATGGGGGCTGTGGGAAGGGCAGCCAGCTCATCCCTCGGCCCACACCACTTCTCGCAGCCCCATTGGCCTGGAGGCTTTCCCTGAACAAGCAGTAGATCGGCTTTGAGAACCACTGGTTAACTCACTGATCATGGGCCAAAATACATTGCAACCACAGGTTTTCAGTCCCTGTTTCTTCAGCTTTATTTCTTCCAACTAACACAAGTTCTACATATCCATCGTGTTCCTTCCCTCAACCCAGAGTCTTCTGCAGAGTCATCTACTCTACAGCATCATATTCCTCAGGCCATTTCTCTGCTCTCTGGGAGTTCAGACAAGCTTCTCTGCTCTCTTCTTCCTAGCCTGTTCCCTGCAAGATTACACTCCACAGGGAACCCACCTGGGAATCTCATGTAAATTAGGTTCTTTCCCCTGGCCCAGGGACTCCTGCAAGCACTCCTATTCTCCATAGCTCTTCTGCTCAGCAGACCTACTGCTGGCTTTTATGAGAAATAAGTGATTTTGAATGGCAGCTGATTAGTCACAAGTGAGCTTAAGTCTGATTCCCTTTAAAGGACCAGCTGTCCTCTGACACAGTGCATCTTCATGGAAGGGGAAAAATCCTTTGCATTGTTACATCAGCTTCAGTGATAGGGAAGATAGGCCAACACTCATAATAATAGTGTTAAAAAAAAAAAGTAACCCCTAGCAGTGAAGAGAAGGGAGTGGAAGAGTTGCATCATAAAGAGCCACGTTTTGAAACCTTTGCCTATGCTGTAGTTCCACGTAGCACCTTACTCCACCTTGAGTAGTTCGCTGATTTCAATGAAGACTACTTGTGAAGTAAGGCACTGCTCAGCATGATGAACAGCATTGTAATCTGGCCCTAAATGACACTCAACATATGGATCAGAATAGAAAAGGGTGGGGGGTGGGGCTGGGGTTACTTCCTACTCTTAGTCAGGCAGCATTTGATAAGCGCAATATTTTTAGTTTCAGCCCAGGCCAACATAAAGTGTTAATCAATTACTGCTTAAATAACATCATAACACTTTCACATATCACTGTATTTAATTGATATGAAGTTAACCATCAGACATATTGTCACCCCTTTCCCAAAGCATCTCTATCTCTGAATGTGTCCTAAATCCAAATGAAATATTACCCTTAAAGTTCTTACCCTATGAGTCATGTGTTTCTAATCTTATAAGGAGGGCACGTATGTTTGAGTTACTAAGATGGCTCTGCCTCAGTAAATCTATGTGCTGTGAGGCAGGGATTTATTAACAGTCAGTGTTTTACTAGCAGAAGCATGGGAGATCAAAAATATAAAGCCTGATTGTGCCCCAGTGTAGTCAATGAGGGTTTTACCCTTGATTTCAATGGAATTAGGATCAAGTGGTTATTGTTTGACCTACCAACAAGGAAATGACCTACCGTTACTGAAGTGGTACCACATACCAGTATGAGAAATTCAGTTAAGTAAAACAGATTAGACACTCCAGAATCTATAGTTACAATAGTATCAGAATAGCTAATTCTATCCCATGTGCTCCTACCCCTGTCCCTCCCACTTTAGGAGTGTGTGGCAAGGGAGGGAACATGGCCAAAAAGTTATAGTACCTATGGCATACCAGCCCCTCAAGGGCTATTAGGAAATGGCACAAGTTAGAGCAGCCTTGAGACTACACTAGATTGTTCTGGGAGTCAAACTAGACCCTGGCAGGCCCCTGGAGCAGTGGAGGGAAATACCTATGGCCAGGACAAGAGATCAGTAACCATATATACTATATTGGTTAAAGCAATTTTTGCATAAAACTAATTCTGTTTTGTAAGATAGAGCTCTCTATCTGAAGATTTTTTTGTATGTTTTTTAATTATTCGAGCAAGCAACTTCTACATAGAAATCAAACTGAATATAGCAAGAGAGTAGAAAGGAGGTATACCTAAAAGATGTGCAGATCACAACATAAAACAGACTAAGACTTATTTTTATTTCTTATTTTTTTAACAATGTCTATGTTGTTTTCAGGATGACCTATGGTTTGTTTACTTACAGCAGGTGAGTAAAAATAGCGACTTGCATCTCTTGGGGAATAGTAGCATGACTCTATCACTTGATAATGAAATTGTAATGCTTTGTCCAAATGTTAACAACAATATGAGTAACTCAAGAATAATACTAGAAGCAAGATATTTTCACTCTCCTATTATGCTAAAAATAAACTTCTTTAAAGATCAACATGTAGAATTATATTAAATCTATTTGTTTACAGAGAACCCACATTATTTGTGACTATCCAATGGATATCTGTATTAATAGCAATAATTATTACATTTACATTAATATTTGTTTCTGGGCAGCTCAGAAATGAGTTTGAGGTGATTTGATTACTATCGGTGCAACAGAAATTACTCATTTAAATCTCTGCACAAAACCTACAAGCTCAGCATTGATTATGATGCATCTATGTGACTCTATTTGTAAAAAAGCTATGTCATCTACTGTTAAAGCCAATGACATCTGCCACACACACAAAACTCTCACTAATAGTGCTGTACATAGCAAATGCTCCTTCCTCATCTCTCTGGTCCCTCCCCCTCAAATGCTGATCAAATTTTTAAAGTGGAAAAATCGGGATACTGTGGTCAGGAGTGTGATATGGCAAGTCTGGCTGTGGGTTAAGGAAGGTTTGTGGGGAAGTGGGAAGAAAAATGAGTGCCCTCTTCCCTCTCCTACCCCTTTCAGAATGGAAAATTGGGACACTTTACAAGTATAGGGCATCGTGGGGAAAATTAGTATTTATCCTTCTGTGACCCCTTTACTGATCTCTTCTAATCCCAGCCTCTGCCCTGCCAACATAGCCCTCACATTTCCCCCACTATTTCCTTTTCACACCCCACCACCAATTCACTCACGCCCTCGTTCAACCATTGACTCTATTCCCAAGACACTCAATCCTATCACTCATTACAACCCATTTTCAGATCAGACTCTCCTCAGCCACCTCCAACCCAATTCTCAGCTGCTCAGAGACACATATTCCACTATCACCCTGTCTGAGTAACCCAGGGTTGTCTCCTACTCTCATCTAACACCTCCACAGCTCACAACCCTCTCTGATCACACACCACCAGTCTCACAACATCCCCTTCCACAGACACAGAAACAATATCATGAAATATTGAATGTACATTTATTTACACAAGAACTAGCGTACCATAATAGTAGCAGGACGTATAACACATTATCACTACAGAACAACATCTTTAATTGGTTTCAGTAGGAATACAGCGTCTCTGAACTCTTCTTTTCCCACCTCACCCTAACAGGGCATGTACAAATTTTCCTTTTATTTGTTTACTTTCATATAAACACCACTCACACTAAGGTCTCTTAGGAAAGATGGCTGACTAAATGTGACACCACAAAATGGGGGTGGGAGTGGGGATGGGAATTAGATCCAAGAGTTTCCCTAGAATAGTTCATCTTCCTCTCAGCTAGATTTCAACACAGAGGATTGATACAAATGGCTATAAGAAAGTTCTATTTCTTTTTCAGTGCCTACCAACGTGTTCCTTTTCCCACCTACAGTAATCAGATACAAACTGAGATTTCTGGAGGCTGTTTTACAAGTGCATTCTTAGCTTCTTTTATATACTTCAAGAAAAACGTTCCAAAAAAGTACTCTTGCCTGCTTGCTCCAGTGAGGTTGCCTGGGAGGGAATACAGCTTCTGTGTGGATGTCATCAGCACAGCCTTCATACTTCTGCCACCTTTCCTCATAGTGATGGGGAAGTTCAAGCTGGTGGATATGCTTAGTTGTTGATCCACTAGCCATGCTCCTACTCATCTCCTGCCTTGCTCCTCACGTCCCCCTCCATAGCTGTACAGAATGATCCTCTGTCATGCATAGCTCTGTGGTGCATAGGAAATGCAGACTCTTCTCTTAAGTCGCCTGGATCCTACACCTACAGTGTGCAGTAGAACTGCACCTGTTCCACTGTCTGTTGCACTTTCTGTATCTGCCAAGTAGCTGGAATGGGATTTATCCCATACTTAATGACTACCTTTCATAGATGTGTTATTACTGCAGACCCTGCACTTACTTCCTACTCCAGATAAGCAACTGAAAATGGAACCATATTTCTGAACATCGGTAAACATCTTCACAGGTTAGCTTCATGCTATGTTAAATCTAAAATACCATCTTCATTTTTGCTTCAAAATTATATTGTCTCAAGAACTGTAATTAAGAACAGATAGTCCTACTCATACAGATGTGTAATGCAGTGAGATATTTGCACAATGTATTAGATATCTATTAATCCCCTTTAAAAAAAAATCTATCCTGGCCTAAACAGTAGGGTCCCTCTACCCAGCAGCTGCGCTGTGATGACCTGTAAAGCATAAGAACCTGTGAAAGAGGCCTAAATTGTATTATGAGAACAAGATAGTAACTTTATCCAAAATGATTCACTGTTCACTATTGTAAAGAGCAAAATCATTAAAAGTACAGCATAATGCTCTGTAATTATAATCTGAACCATTACCCTTGTTAAAAATACATTCTAATTACTTTAAGTTTATACACATCATTATAACTTTACTTGCACTGGGAACTAATAAATAGATTAGTAAAATCCTGCAGTCGGTGCTTTAAATCATGTTTATTCATTCAATTCAGAGTGGAACATGCAGAAAATGTGTCTTTATAAAGAGATACAACTACAGAGACTTGATGGCTCCAGGGATTAGTTATGGGATATTGACTTTTCCACATCTAGTTTGCTGGTGTGAATCACGCCCAGCTTGGTGTTGACTGAAACTCATTACTATCTGGTGCCTCTTCAGTGTCCTACATAAAATGAAGTGGTTGTCTCTGTCCAATTGGTGGTACACTGTACACTATCATGGCAACTAGCATTAATTAGAACAATTTTTGGCAGAATCACCAAAGAAGCAGAATATTGAAAGTGGATGGAGACAGCCACCTGGGTGATCCATCATCTCCAGGGATGAGTCACGATGGCTAAATAGAATGAGGATAGCTGCAGTTTCTTCTCCCTCTGTATTAAGCATATATCTGCATTGCACTATTAACATGGTCTCTTTCCCAGGATTTAACCTTAACCAACTATAGTCCAGATACCAAAACCTCTGAACTGGGTGTGCGGATGCTTTAAGCCCAGGCTAGCTAACCCAGTTCAGGGTGTGGGTTACAGCCCAGGCTGTTTAACTCAGGTGGGAACCTATTCACTTTGTAGTGAAGATGAAAGCTAACTCATTTGTGAGCTGATGGTCTTCCAATGCCCCTCTCACAACTCTGTCTTAAGTACAGACCAGTTATCCCATAATAAACACCATTGACTGGAAGACAATACTAGAGCATCTTAGCACAAAGACCTATGGGATTTATCCCCAGAATCATAGAAGATTAAACCTCAAGAGGTCATCTAGTCCAACCCCCTGATCAAAGCAGGACTATACCATCCCAGCCTGGGATTTGTCAAGCTGGGCCTTAAAAACCTCTAAAGATGGAAGATTCCACCACCTCCCTAGGAAACCCATTCCAGTGCTTCACCACCCTCCTAGTGAAATAGTGTTTCCTAATATCCAACCTAGATCTCCCCCACTGCAATTTGAGACCGTTGCTTCTTGTTCTGTCATCTGCCACCACTGAGAATGGCTGAGCTCCATCCTCTTTGGAAGCCCCCTTCAGGTAGCTGAAGGCTGCTATCAAATCCCTCCTCACTCGTCTCTTCTGCAGACTAAAAAAGCCCAGTCCCTCAGCCTCTCCTCATAAATCATATGCCCCATCCCTCTAATCATTTTTGTTGCCCTCCACTGGACTCTCTCCAATTTGTTCTGTAGTGGGGGGCCCAAAACTAGACACAATACTACAGATGTGGCCTCACCAGTGCTGAAGAGAGGGGAATAATCACCTCCCTCAATCTGCTGGCAATTCTCCTACTAATGCAGCCCAATATGCTGTTAGCCTTCTTGGCAACAAGGGCACACTGCTGACTCATATCCAGCTTCTCATCCACTGTAATCACCAGGTCTTTTTCTGCAGAACAGCTGCATAGCCAATTGGTCCATAGCCTGTAGTAGTGCTTGTGATTCTTCTGTACTCAGTGCATGACTCTGCACTAGTCCTTGTTGAAACTCATCAGATTTCTTTTGGCTCAATCCTCCAATTTGTCTCTCCAGCATATCTACTTCTCCCCCCAGCTTAGTGCCATCTGCAAATTTGCTGATGGTGCAATCCATCCCATCATCCAGATTATTAATGAAGATGTTGAACATAATCGGCCCCAGCACCAACCCCTGGGCACTCTTTTTGATCAGTCTGCCAACTAGACATCAAGCAGTTGATCACTGCCCATTGAGCCCGATGATCTAGCCAGCTTTCTATCCACATTATAGTCCATTCATCCAATCGATACTTTTTTAACTTGCTGGAAAGAATACTGTGGGAGACTATAACAAAAGCTTTGCTAAAGTCAAGATATTTCACATCCACTGCTTTCCCCATATCCCCAGAGCCAGTGAGCTCATCACAGAAGGCAATCAGGTTGGTCAGGCATGACTTGCCCTTTATGAATCCATGTTGACTGTTCCTGATCATCTTCCTCTCTTCCAAGTGCTTCAAAATGGATTCCTTGAGGACCTGCTCCATGATTTTTCCAGGGACTGAGGTGAGGCAGTAGTTCCCCGGATTCTCCTCCTTCCCTTTTTTAAAGACAGGCACTATATTTGCCTTTCTCCAATCATCTGGGACATCCCCCAATCACCATGAGTTTTCAGAGATAATGGCCAATGGCTCTGCAATCACATCAGCCAACTTCCTCAGCACCTTCAGGATGCATTAGATCTGGCCCCATGAACTTGTGCATTTCCAGCTTTTCTAAATAGTCCTTAACCTGTTCTTTCACCACTGAGGGCTGCTCACCTCCTCCCCATACTGTGCTGCCCAGTGCAGTAGTCTGGTAGCTGACCGTATTCATGAAGAGAGAGGCCAAAAAAAGCATTGAGTACATTAGTTTTTTTAGCTAACTCTCCATTCTCATGGCCTTCCCTCCCCACCCCCCACAGAATTTCTTGACAGTTAAAGTGCAGGGACCAGGTCCAGTAACCTTTACTTGTATGAGTAGACCTTAATTAACTTCAGTGGGACTATTTGTGATAGTCATACCTACCCACAAAAATACTGCTCCTTTTTAGATGAATGTTGAAGTCCCTCATAACTGAAATCATGTTTAACATACTGTGTTGTTTATCTATAGGATGAAATTCCACTGTGCAGAGTAAGACACATTTATGCTGTGAATTGAGGGGATTAAGTACCATATAAAAATGCTGCATAGGTCTTGTTCTGCCCTTCTATATAGGGTTGGATATTACCCAGAGATTAAGAACCACATGCATTTGTGTGATATTGCTTATATCTAAGGCTACAGTTTTGTCACAGAGGGTGGAAGTCATGGAATCCATGACTTCCAAAGACTTTCCATGATTTTAGCCCTGGCGGCTGGGAGCTGCAGGGTGCTGTCGCTTCCTGCAGTGGCAGAGAGCTGTAAGGTACCACTGCCGCCTGAGACAGCAGACCCCCAAGCTCTCAGGCGCCATAGGCAGCAGAGGTAACCTGGCTGCTCCCTGCCTGCCGCCGCAGGAAGCCAGGGTGACCCCCTATCATAAACCTTATCCTTAGCGTCCAAAATATGGGGGTTGGCATGAAAACCTCCATGCTTGGTTACCAGCTTGGACCTGGTACTTGCTGCCACCACCCAAAAAATTAGAGTGTTTTGGGGCACTCTGGTCCCCCTGAAAAACCTTCCCTGGGGACCCCAAGACCCAAATCCCTTGAGTCTCACAACAAAGGGAAATAATCCTTTTTCCCTTCCCCCCTCTAGGTGCTCCTGGAGAGATACACAGACACAAGCTCTGTGAATTCAAACAGAGTGACTCCCCCTCTCCGTTCCCAGTCCTGGAAACAAAAGCACTTTCCTCTTCACCCAGAGGGAATGCAAAATCAGGCTAGCAAATCCAACACACACAGATCTCCCCCTGATTTCTTCCTCCCACCAATTCCCTGGTGAGTATAGACTCAATTTCCCTGAAGTAAAGAAAAACTCCAACAGGTCTTAAAAGAAAGCTTTATATAAAAAAAGAAAGAAAAATACATACAAATGGTCTCTCTGTATTAAGGTGACAAAATACAGGGTTAATTGCTTAAAAGAAATATGAATAAACAGCCTTATTCAAAAAGAATAGCACTTATACTCCAGCACTTATATTCATGCAAATACCAAAGAAAAGAAACCATATAACTTACTATCTGATCTCTTTGTCCTTACACTTAGAAACAGAAGATTAGAAAGCAGAAACTACTTCTCCAAAGCTCAGAGAAAGCAGGCAGACAGAAAACAAAGACCCCAGACACAAAATTCCCTCCACCCAAAGTTGAAAAAATCCGGTTTCCTGATTGGTCCTCTGGTCAGGTGCTTCAGGTGAAAGAGACATTAACCATTAGTTATCTGTTTATGACACGCCCCCCAAATTGCAGACAGTGGGGAAGCTCACTGGCGGCGATTTCCTTCTAGAACTTTAAAATAAACAGATTACTACAACACATGCACCTTTACATATACTACTAAGTATATAACTAACAGACTTCTACATTTTAAGAACACTTTTTAACTACTGAATTCTGGGACACTCTCACGGGAGAGTGCATCAGCAACTTTGTTAGAAGCTCCTGTGATGTGTTGAATTTCAAAATCAAAATCTTGGAGAGCTAAACTGCAACGAAGAAGTTTCTTGTTGTTCCCCTTGGCAGTATGAAGCCACTTTAGTGCAGCATGGTCAGTTTGTAGTTGGAACCGCCGTCCCCAAACATATGGGCGTAGCTTTTCCAGGGCGTACACAATGGCATAGCATTCCTTTTCACTGACTGACCAGTGACTTTCCCTCTCAGACAGTTTCTTGCTGAGAAACACGACAGGATGGAAGTTGTGATCTGTTGCTTCCTGCATGAGCACTGCTCCTATACCACGCTCAGATGCATCTGTGGTTACTAGGAATCGCTTGTCAAAGTCTGGGGCCCTGAGCACAGGGTCAGACATGAGCATCGCCTTAAGCTGGGTAAAGGCCTTTTGACACTCATCAGTGCACTTAACGGCATTTGGCTGGGTCTTTTTGGTCAGGTCGGTCAATGGAGCAGCGATTTGGCTGTAGTGTGGTACAAATCGCCTGTAGTATCCGGCCAAGCCTAGGAAGGATTGGACCTGCTTCTTGGACCGTGGGACAGGCCACTTTTGGATAGCATCCACCTTGGCCTGTAGGGGGTTTATGGTTCCTCGACCCACCTGGTGCCCCAGGTAAGTCACTCTGTTTTGGCCTATTTGACACTTTTTGGCCTTAACAGTTAGTCCAGCCTGCCTGATACGCTCAAAGACCTTTTCCAGGTGTAGTAGGTGTTCGGGCCAGGAGTCTGAAAAAATGGCCACATCATCGAGGTAGGCAACTGCAAATTCTCCCAGTCCTGCTAGTAGACCATCTACCAGCCTCTGGAAGGTGGCGGGTGCATTTCGAAGGCCGAAAGGAAGGACATTGAATTCATACACCCCCGCATGGGTGACGAATGCTGACCTTTCCTTGGCAGGTTCATCTAGCGGTACTTGCCAGTACCCCTTGGTTAAGTCTATTGTAGAGATGAACTGGGCACGTCCCAACTTCTCCAATAGCTCATCGGTACGTGGCATTGGATAGTTGTCCGGACGAGTTACAGCATTTAGCTTACGGTAGTCCACGCAAAAGCGTATTTCCCCATCTGGTTTGGGTACCAGAACCACTGGAGATGCCCATGCACTGGTAGATGGGCAGATTATACCCATCTGTAGCATGTTCTGGATCTCCCGTTCTATAGCAGCTTGGGCATGAGGAGACACCCGGTAGGGTGGGGTTCTGATTGGGTGAGCATTACCTGTGTCAATGGAGTGGTATGCCCGTTCAGTCCGTCCTGGGGTGGCTGAGAACAATGGGGCGAAGCTAGTGCACAGCTCCTTGATTTGTCGCTGCTGCAGACGTTCCAGGGTGGTTGAGAGGTTCATCTCTTCCACGTCACCATCTTTTTTCCCGTCGTAGTAGACACCGTCAGGCCACTCAGCGTCATCTCCCTGGACTGTAAACTGACAAACCTGTAAATCTCTGGAATAGAAAGGCTTGAGAGAATTAACATGGTACACTTTAGGCTTTAGTGAAGAATTGGGAAATGCTATGAGGTAGTTTACAGTTCCCAGGCGCTCTTGGACCGTGAATGGCCCTTCCCATGATGCTTTCATCTTATGGGCCTGTTGCGCCTTCAAGACCATAACCTGGTCTCCTACCTTGAAGGAACGTTCTCTGGCATGTCTGTCATACCAGGCCTTTTGCTCTTCCTGAGCATCCTTTAGGTTCTCTCTAGCAAGGGCTAAAGAGTGTTGGAGGGTGCTTTGTAGGTTGCTTACAAAGTCCAGAATGTTAGTTCCTGGAGAAGGCGTAAACCCCTCCCATTGTTGCTTCACCAACTGTAATGGTCCCTTAACCTCGTGACCATACACAAGTTCAAATGGTGAAAACTTTAAACTGGGATGTGGTACCGCCCTGTAGGCAAACAGCAACTGCTGCAACACTAGGTCCCAATTATTGGAGAATTCGTTGATGTATTTTCGTATCATGGCCCCCAAAGTTCCATTGAACCTTTCCACCAGGCCATTGGTTTGATGGTGGTACGGGGTGGCAACCAAGTGATTCACCCCATGAGTTTCCCACAGTTTTTCCATGGTCCCTGCCAGGAAATTAGACCCTGAATCTGTAAGGATGTCAGAGGGCCAACCTACCCTGGCAAAGATGTCTGTTAGGGCCAGGCACACAGTGTTAGCCCTGGTGTTGCCTAGAGCTACTGCTTCTGGCCATCGGGTAGCAAAGTCCACGAAAGTCAGTACATACTGCTTTCCTCTAGGTGTCTTTTTTGGGAAAGGACCCAGAATATCCACAGCTACTCGCTGAAATGGGACCTCAATTATGAGGAGTGGCTGGAGAGGGGCCTTGACCTGGTCTTGAGGCTTTCCCACTCTTTGGCACACCTCACAAGACCGGACATACTTGGCAACGTCCTTGCCCATCCCCTCCCAGTGGAAGGACTTCCCCAACCTGTCTTTGGTTTTGTTCACCCCAGCATGGCCACTGGGATGATCATGGGCTAAGCTTAAGAGCTTCCCCCGGTACTTAGTTGGAACCACCAACTGTTTTTGCGGCTGCCATTCTTCCCAGTGTCCACCAGAAAGAATTTCCTTGTATAAAAGTCCTTGGTCTATAACAAACCGGGATCGATTAGAAGAGCTGAGAGGCGGTGGGGTGCTCCTTGCCGCCGCCCAAGCTTTCTGAAGGCTGTCATCTGCTTCCTGCTCAGTCTGGAACTGTTCCCTTGAGGCTGGGGTCACCAGTTCTTCCTCAGACTGTGGACTTGGGCTTGGTCCCTCTGGAAGCAATGTAGGTGATGGGGTTGTTTCCGGTGCTGGTGAACCACTCTCCGCTGGTGCACCTGAGGTTATTTCAGGCTCTGGCTGAGCCTTTTGGGTATGGCTGTCTGTTGCTTCTGCCAGTTTTGGCTCGCTGGTGCCCTCTGGCGTTGAGTTTGAAGATGTGGTTGCACTTGCTGGTGCTGGTTGCTGTTCCAGTTCCGGGCCTGGGACTGGAGGTGTTGTGGCTGTTTCAGTGGTTGGCATGTAATCCGGGTCCACTACCTCTGTCTGGGTCTCTGGTAACCCAGACGGGGCGTCTGTGGACGGTTCAGGAACAGGAATGGGTCTGGACGCTTGCCTGGTTTGGCTACGTGTAACCATTCCCACTCTCTTGGCTCGCCTCACCTGGTTGGCCAAGTCTTCCCCCAGTAGCATGGGGATAGGATAATTGTCATAGACTGCAAAAGTCCACATTCCTGACCAGCCTTTGTACTGGACAGGCAGTTGAGCTGTAGGCAAGTCTACAGCTTGTGACATGAAGGGGTAAATTGTAACTTTGGCCTTTGGGTTGATGAATTTGGGGTCAACGAAGGATTGGTGGATAGCTGACACTTGTGCCCCCGTGTCTCTCCACGCAGTAACCTTCTTTCCGCCCACTCTCAATTTTTCCCTTCGCTCCAAGGGTATTTGAGAGGCATCCGGGCCTGGGGATCTTTGGTGTGATGGTGGTGTAATGAATTGCACTCGCATGGTGTTCTTTGGACAGTTGGCCTTGATATGTCCCAGTTCATTACACTTAAAGCATCTTCCATCTGATGGGTCACTGGGCCAAGGTGAGTTACTGGAGACTGGTGAGGTGGAAGAGTAGGGTGTCTGTAGCTTTACTTGGGTGGTATGCGGGGTCTTTGGCTGTCCTCGGTTGTAGGGTTTATGGTCGGTGTGCCCCCTGGGGTAATCGTTCCCCTTGACAGTAGCTTTCTTGCTTTCTGCCACTTCCATCCATCTGGCTCCAATCTCCCCCGCCTCAGCGAGATCTTTGGGTTTTCCATCTTGTATGTACCATGTGATGTCTTCAGGAACACCATCCAAGAACTGCTCCATTTGTATGAGGAGGTGCAGTTCTTCCAAGGTTTTAACATTGTGTCCTGATATCCAGGCCTCATAATTTTTTGCAACGTAGTAGGCGTGTTTGGGAAATGACACATCTGGTTTCCACTTTTGGGTTCTGAAGCGCCGACGGGCATGATCTGGGGTTATCCCCATTCTGTATCTGGCCTTGGTTTGAAAAAGTTTATAGTCATTCATTTGCTGCTTAGGCATTTCAGCTGCCACCTCTGCTAAAGGTCCACTGAGCTGTGACCTCAATTCTACCATGTACTGGTCTTCAGGGATGCTGTACCCAAGACAGGCTCTTTCAAAATTTTCCAAGAAGGCCTCGGTGTCATCCCCTGCCTTGTAGGTGGGAAATTTCCTGTGCTGTGGAGCAATAATTGGCGCCGGGTTGTTAGGGTTGGCTGGCACATGCAACCCAGCTTTTGCCAAGTCCAGTTCATGTTTTCTCTGTTTTTCCTTCTCTTCATTTTCTTTTTGTTGTTTTTCCATTTCTTTCTGTTGTTTTTCCATGTCTCGGCGGTGGTCCGCCTCTTTGGCTGCCTGTTCTCTTTGGTAGGCTGCCTCTCTTTCTCTCTCTCTTATTTCAATCTCTGTTTGTTTTATTTCCAGTTGTCGCCTGTGTTCAGCTTCTCTGACTTGTTCTACGGCCTCAATTTTTGCCTTAGAAGTCATGGTTCTGGTTTTCTTGTGTTGGGGTGCCCTCCGGTGGTTATACTCTGAACTGCAGGCTCTGTTGCCTCCTGCAGTCTGCCTAGCAACAAAGCCTTTAGCTAATCTTCAATGTTAAGTAAACCTGAAAAACCACTTTATTTGCATGTATATAGTGCTGGTAATGACTCTCAATGGGAGTGCTATTGTGTGACAAAAGACTCTTAATAGAACCTTAATGGTTTCTTGCTTAAGATGCAAGCCACAAACTGCCAGAGAGAGCAGAAAAAAAAATTCTCTTTGGTTCCCTTTTAAAACCAACTGTTTCTCTCTGCTAAAAAGCCCTTAGCAGAGAAAAGAAAAATATAATATTCCTACTGGCTTCTGGATTCTGTCTATCATCCCACCGCTGCTACTCATATCATAAACCTTATCCCAGATTTGGACCTTAGCGTCCAAAATATGGGGGTTGGCATGAAAACCTCCATGCTTGGTTACCAGCTTGGACCTGGTACTTGCTGCCACCACCCAAAAAATTAGAGTGTTTTGGGGCACTCTGGTCCCCCTGAAAAACCTTCCCTGGGGACCCCAAGACCCAAATCCCTTGAGTCTCATAACAAAGGGAAATAATCCTTTTTCCCTTCCCCCCCTCCAGGTGCTCCTGGAGAGATACACAGACACAAGCTCTGTGAATTCAAACAGAGTGACTCCCCCTCTCCGTTCCCAGTCCTGGAAACAAAAGCACTTTCCTCTTCACCCAGAGGGAATGCAAAATCAGGCTAGGAAATCCAACACACACAGATCTCCCCCTGATTTCTTCCTCCCACCAATTCCCTGGTGAGTATAGACTCAATTTCCCTGAAGTAAAGAAAAACTCCAACAGGTCTTAAAAGAAAGCTTTATATAAAAAAAGAAAGAAAAATACATACAAATGGTCTCTCTGTATTAAGGTGACAAAATACAGGGTTAATTGCTTAAAAGAAATATGAATAAACAGCCTTATTCAAAAAGAATACCAATCAAAGCACTCCAGCACTTATATTCATGCAAATACCAAAGAAAAGAAACCATATAACTTACTATCTGATCTCTTTGTCCTTACACTTAGAAACAGAAGATTAGAAAGCAGAAACTACTTCTCCAAAGCTCAGAGAAAGCAGGCAGACAGAAAACAAAGACCCCAGACACAAAATTCCCTCCACCCAAAGTTGAAAAAATCCGGTTTCCTGATTGGTCCTCTGGTCAGGTGCTTCAGGTGAAAGAGACATTAACCCTTAGCTATCTGTTTATGACACCCCCACAGCTCCCCTCCTGCAGTGGTAGCAGGGGCACCTTGGAGCTCTGAGACCCCACGGGTGGTGGGGGCCCTAGAGCCCCAGCCACCTCGCAGGTGCCCAGTCTCTTCCCATTTTATCATGAATATTTTTAGTAAAAATCAGGAACAGGTCACAGGCTCCGTGAATTTTTCTATATTGCCCGTGACCTGTCCATGACTTTTATTTAAAATATCCATGACTAAATCTTAACCTTATTTATATCCAACTAACTGTGTTCTTCTGAACAAATTGAAATGCATATTTGTAAAAACTAGAATAAAAATAACCAAAGAAAGAAAAAAAACCAAGACAAAAGATAAAACCGCAACAGCACTTGTATTTACCATTACATACAAAGGGGAGGGGATTAAATTGCAGAATATCTGATTTTAAACTGGATACCATAATGGAGGTTTAATTACATATTTTCTTACAGTTTAATCAGTATAACTACCAATATGAAATTACGGTATTATAATTAACATTGGGAACATTCATGATTAAGTAGGAATGAATTATTTACCACTTGGCAAACATTCAAATGCTAGCAAGAAAAGCTTCTTGAAAACTAAGATCAGAAGAAAAACATGGAGGAATATATAAAAATGACTTGCAACTAATGTAACAACTTTAAGCAATGTATTTAACACAGCATATAAATACAACCCATTTTTAAAATGTGAACAGTACACATGCTTTGGGACACAGTTCCCTTAATTTAAATCCATAACCAAATATTTAAAGACAAAGTAACTTGTAATTTTAGATGTAAGTCACAAGTAAGTTAGAGTGAAACTAATGCAGGGGTCCCCAACGAGATGCCCACGGGTGCCAACATCCTCCCGTCCTGGCTGGCAGTCAAGCATCTGCCGAAATGCCGCCAAATTTCAGCGGCATTTTGGTGGCGATGCCTCTTGATGACGCCGCTTGCCACTGACAAGCAACGTCATTGAGAGGCGTTGCCGCCGAAATGCCGCAAAAATTATGGCATTTCGGTGGATGCTCAACCTCCGCTAAGGTCCTTCGTCTGGTGCCTGCCAGATGAAAAGGGACCACTGAACTAATGTATTTTTTCAGCTAGCCAGACCCATATTTGGGACAAATTTAGGGACTGAATGCAATTACATCTGAAGTCAATGGAGATAGACCATGGCTAAACTTGGCCTGAGGTTTTTGTGTTTGGCAATTATGATGATTTAAAGAAAAACAGAATGATGAATCCTTTTTAAATCAAGACTAATATTTCTCCTATAAAAAAAACACATTGGTAACATTTAAAGAGTTGTGAATACCAGCCAAATCTATCCTGATCTGAAAAGAAAATGTTTGTGAGCCAACACAAATTGGTCAGAATAGATGCCTCAGCTTTCTTTTGAAGAAATTGAGAATGGGTTGGGCAAAGCAGGTTTCAAACTAAAAAAAATACCCTCTACTTTCTAAGAGGCCACTTGCTTGCAGTTTGCTTTGTGATTAAATGGCACAGGGACCATTATAATGATGCAGTCTATCAAAGTCTTCTAGCTGGTTGTTTACACCTTGTGAGAGTGATTGAATGAGGGTTGTTTTGGGGTGGGTTTTTTTTTAAAGTTGTGATGAAGTCCTTGCCTGCTGTGCCTGTGCAGCCCCCTCCCCAGCACACCTTTTTTTAAATCTTTTATTTTCCTTGAGGACCACCGTGATGACACTTATACTTCAGAGGCTGTACACTACAAACAGGAACACTACAAACATGAGAGTGATGTCTATTACCATGCCCTTGTTTATGCATAAAATGTTTTCTAGTGTCTAGCCATCATCATTTTAATTTAACTGTCAATTACACTCAAATAAAGAAAATTATTTTGTTAAATGAAGTGAACATTTAAAAAAAAAAAGCCAAACAGCTGCCAAAATAGGAACATTCCAATGATTTAACTTCCCTTCTCTAATTTCTCACTTCATTTTTTGGAAAATCTCTCTCTTTCTTTTGCAGGAAGAATAGGGAGGTTAAAAAAGAAAAAAAACGACAAAGAGAACAAGACGGATGGAAGGAGGGTAGAGGGATGGACACTTCATTCTACTTTACTCCCCCCCATCTGTATCTTCTCCTTTCTTCTACATTTATTTGGTTTTTCCAGTTGAACAGTGAGACTCCCAATTTTCCCTCTTTCAAGGCTTACCCTGAAAACACTCCAAAGAGGAAATCTTATTTCTGTAAGTAGTGTCATTGGCTAAAAGTAACTTGTTTCCAGAATCAAATCCCTAGTCAGTAATTCTCATTTAGTCATAGACTTTAGGGTCAGAAGGGACCAATATGATCATCTAGTCTGACCTCCTGCACAAAGCAGGCCACAGAACCCTACCCATCCACTTCTATAACAAACCCCTAACCTATGTCTGAGTTATTGAAGTCTTCAAATTGTGGTTTGATAAGACCTCAAGCTGCAGAGAATCCACCAGCAAGTGACCCATGCCCCACGCTGCAGAGGAAGGCGAAAAACCTCCAGGGCCTCTGCCAATCTGCCCCGAAGGAAAATTCCCTCCCGACCCCAAATATGCCGATCAGCTAAACCCTGAGCATGTGGGCAAGACTCACCAGCCAGCACTCAAGAAAGATTCTCTGCAGTAACTCAGATCCCATCTCATCTAACATCCCATCACAGACCACTGGGCATACTTACCTGCTGATAATCAAAGATCAATTGCCAAAATTAAGCTACCATCATACCATCCCTTCCATAAACTTATCACGCTTAGTCTTAAAGCCAGATATGTCTTTTGCCTCCACCACTCCCCTTGGAAGGCTGTTCCAGAACTTCACTCCTCTAATGGTTAGAAACCTTCGTCTAATTTCAAGTCTAAACTTCCTAGTGTCCAGTTTATACCCATTTGTTCTTGTGTCTACATTGGTACTAAGCTTAAATAATTCCTCTCCCTCCCTAATACTAATCCTCTGATATATTTATAAAGAGCAAGCATATCTCTCCTCAGCCTTCTTTTGGCTAGGCTAAACAAGCCAAGCTCTTTGAGTCTCCTTTCATAAGGCAGGTTTTCCATTCCTCGGATCATCCTAGTAGCCCGTCTCTGAACCTGTTCCAGTTTGAATTCATCCTTCTTATACATGGGAGACCAGAACTGCATCATTTGATATAAAAAGCTTACCCCTAAATTTAAGTCAAGCAGAAATAGAGCGATAGACATTGCAAAAATCAATATTACTGCTATAGATAAAAAACAGACTATTTCAGCTGGAAAAAAAACGTAAATGATTTGGAAATGCGATTGTATGAGCTGTAGTTTGGGTGCCTTACAGTCCCCCATTCTCCCTAGTGCTGTGTTCAACCGGAACACATTTCCCATGATCAACCATGTCCAAGGACTTCTATAGTATGTGGCAAAGGTTGAGCAAGATGAGAGACTGTGGTGAATCAATAATAAAAATAATTTAATATGTTGTCAGTTGGAAACACAACACTGAAATTTGTAACAGGTCTTCCAGCAAAAAGTTTACGGACAAGCACAAATTCAAGCCATGTCACCTTGGGCAGTTTCCTATGAAAAAAAAATTGTTTGCTTCTGATTTTAACAATTATGTCAAAACTTTAAAGCCATCCAGCTATGCATAACCAGATTTGCTATTGAAGTTTTGTTTTTGTTCTCTTCACTGGAATTATGCTTATGTTTTGCATTGACATGTCATAAAAATAGAAAGACAGATCTTTGGGTTATGAAAGCACAAAACTCATCAGTATATATGGGGAAGTTCATTCAAGCCACCACCCCACCCAGTGCGTCCCTTCTCCCTGACCCGTCTCAGGCTACCTTTGCAGTTATCCCCTCATTTGTGTGATGAATTAATAAAGAATGCATGAATTTGAAACAACAATGACTTTATTGCCTCTGCAAGCGGTGATCAAAGAGGGGAGGGGAGGGTGGTTGGCTTACAGGGAAGTAGAGTGAACCAAGGGGGTGGGTTTTCACAAGGAGAAACAAGCAGAGCTTTCACACCATGGCCTTGCCAGTCATGAAGCTGGTTTTCAAAGCTTCTCTGATGCGCACCGCACCCTTCTGTACTCTTCCAGCAGCCCTGGTGTCTGGCTGCATGTAATCAGTGGCCAGGTGATTTGCCTCAACCTCCTACCCTGCCATAAATGTCTCCCCTTTACTCTCACAGATATTGTGGAGCACAAAGCAACCAGTAATAACGATGGGAATATTGGTTTTGCTGAGGTTTGAGTCAGTAAACTGCGCTAGCGAACTTTTAAATGTTCAAATGCACATTCTACCACCATTGTGCACTTGCTTAGCCTATTGTTGAACAGCTCCTTACTACTGTCCAGGGTGCCTGTGTATGGATTCATGAGCCATGACATTAAGGGGTAGGCTAGATCCCCAAGGATAACTATAGGCATTTCAACATCCCCAACAGTTATTTTCTGGTCTGGAAAGTAAGTCCCTTTCTCCAGTTGTTCAAACAGACCAGAGTACCTGAAGATGCGAGCATCATGTACCTTTCCTGGCCATCCCACACTGATGTTCATGAAACATCCCTTGTGATCCACCAGTGCTTGCAGCACCATTGAAAAGTACCCCTTTCTGTTTGTGTACTGGCTGCCTTGGTGGTCCGGTCCCAAAATAGGATATGGGCTCCATCTATCGCCCCACCAGAGTTAGGGAATCCCATTGCAGCAAAGCCATCCACTATCATCTGCACATTTCCCAGAGTCACTACCCTTGATAGCAGCAGTTCAGTGACTGTGTTGGCTACTTGGATCACAGCAGTCCCCATAGTAGCTTTGCACACTCCAAATTGATGCCTGATTCTCTGGCATTGCAAGCTTCCAGAGGGCTATCGCCACTCACTTCTCAACTGTGATGGCTGCTCTCATCTTGGTATTCTTGCGATTCAGGGCAGGGGAAAGCAAGTCACAAAGTTCCATGAAAGTGCCCTTACACATGCGAACGTTTTGCAGCCACTGGGAATCATCCCACACCTGCAACACTATGCGGACCCAGCAGTCTGTGCTTGTTTCCCAGGGCCAGAATTGGTGTTCCATGGCATGAACCTGCCCCATTACCCCCATGATGTCCAAATTGCCAGGGCCCGTGCTTTCAGATAAGTCTGTGTCCATGTCCGCATCACACTCATCACTGTTCTACTGTCACCTCCTCGCCTACTTTTGAAGTTTCTGGTGCTGCATATACTGCAGGATAATGCACGTAGTGTTTACAGTGCTCATAACTGCTGCAGTTATCTGAGTGGGCTCCATACTTGCCGTGGCATGGTGTCTGCATGGAAAAAAGGCACTAAACAATTGCCTGCAGTTGCTCTCACAGAGGGAGGGGCAACTGACGACATGGCTGGCTTACAAGGAATTAAAATCAACAAAGGGGGCAGGTTTACATCAATGAGAAATGCACACAACTGTCACACTGAAGCCTGGCCAGTCATGAAACTGGTTTTCAAAGCCTCTGTGATGCGCAGCGTGCCTTGCTGTGCTCTTCTAATCGCAAACAGCCTAGTCAGCAAACAGCGCCAGTGAGATTTTAAACGTCCAAAGGCACATTTTACCACCATTCTGCACTTCCTCAGTCTATAGTTGAACTGCTCCTTGCTACTGTCCAGGCTTCATAAGCCACGGGAGCAAAGGGTTGGCTGGGGTGGTGCTGCCGGCTGGGAGAGCAGCCTGAGGCAAAAGCCTCCAGCTCGCATGATATTCCAGGTAGGACTGAATCTCCATTAGACGAAACTTAAAGAAGAGAATGACCTGGAGTCACTCCCATTTATGTCCAAGTGCCCCTGACCGACCTCACCAACGCTGGCCAAGAGCAGCCATTTCTGCCCAGGCGTCCCTGACTGACCTCACCGAGGCCAGCCAGGAGCAACCAGGAGACAGCAGCAGACGGTGCAATACAGTTGCTAACCATCTTTGCTAACGTGCAAAGGCAAGGAGCTGCTGCTGTGTAGCAACACAGTAATGCATCTGCCAGCAGCACCTGGGAGACACATGGTGACAGTGAGCTGAGTGGGCTCCATGCTTGCTGTGGTATGTTGTCTGCACGGGTAACCCAGGAAAAAAGGCGAGAAATGATTTTTTGCCATTGCTTTCATGGAGGAAGGGAGGGGGGGCGGACGACATGTACCCAGAACCACCTGTGACAATGTTTTTGTCCTATCAGGCATTGGGAGCTCAACCCAGAATTCCAATGGGCAGCAGAGACTGCAGGAACTGTGAGATAACTACCACAGTGCAATGCTCCGGAAGTCTACGCTAGCCTCGGTACTGTGGATGCACTCCGCCGATTTCATGCACTTAGTGGGGACACATACAATTGACTGTATCAAATTGATTTCTAAAAATTGACTTCTATTAAATCGACCTAATTTCATAGTGTAAACATACCCTACATGACTTGCCAAAGGTCACATACAAAGTTTGTGATGGAGCAGAGAATTGAACCTCAGTCTCCCAAATCCTAAGATAATGACCTAAACACTGAACCTCAAGATTCAGTGGAAAGGAAGAAAGAGGAACTGGTGAAATAGACTTTTTGAGAATAATTCTTACATTTCTTTAAAAATATGCAGCTAGGTGGGGTTTTATAAACCTAATGCACTTCTAAAATAGGAATTGTCACATACTTCCGAGATTTCCTAATACATTTAATATTTAAAATTTTATATTTAAAATTGATAAAAAGAAATATTTTTATATACAGTGAGTACTCTGTGGAACTCCTTGATATCATTGAGGCAAAGAGCTTATTAAAATTTCAAAAGCATTACACATGGATAATGAGAACTTCTACGGTTACAAGTGACAGGATTAAAAAAAATGTTAAAGGATATAAGTGTTCATGCTTCAGGTTCTTAGCCAACCACTAAATGTCAGGGTTGGCCACCTCCAACAGAGGTAGGTAGGGTGTGTGTGTGTGTGTGTGTGTGTGTGTAGAGAAGTAAGTAAAATCTTGGCTACCTCCAAAGGAGTGGGTGTGGGTGTGTGTGAAAGTAAGTAAGTGAGAGAGAGAGAGAGAATGAGATAACAGTGGCCTAGAGGAATCATTGGTCTGATATGGACTGACAATCTCTATGTTCTACCATTGCAGAATGATGTAGGGTTTTTTTTAATTAATTTTATTTTTTGCTTCAAAAATACAGAACATCCAATGCCCCATATTACATTTTACAGAAAATTTAATTTTATGTAATGACTTCTTAAAGTTATGCATTAAAAAGTTTGTTTTGTGAGTGGTGAAAGATTAGTGCAATTTTATTTAAATTGTAAAATACAGAAAGGATCTGATTCTTTAAATCGGTTAACTAAGGACTTTAAATGTATAACATTGGCAGATAGGCACAGAACTAAAATCAATAACATCAGCAGAACTGTACTGTCTTGTCAATTGACTGAGATGTTCTCATTATTAAATAACTAAAGTTAAATAAAAGCATGATGTGAAGTAACAAGTCATGAGTTTCCATCAACAGACTTGCCAAGAAAAATAATGGCAATAAAGAAGATAATGCAATAGGTGAGAGTTGACGTTTATTTCAGTGAAGTATATCATATTTACTGAATTTTTATAGTGAAATTTGGCTTTTTTGGAAAAAATACTGTAGCATACAACAGAATCTTATGACATTTAGGGTCTTACTCTGCTCCCATTGAAATGATTGGCAACACTTGTGTTGATATGAATGTGACCAAAATCAGGTCTTGACATCCACTAGGCACCAGTGAGGTTACCTCTCCCAACATGGTGTGGGCTAAGTGTGTGTTTCTGTGTATCTCATTTTAAAATACATGCCTAAACAAATTCCATTTCCTGGAAATTTTAAGAAAGCTTCTGCCAGATTTTTAGCTTATGTAATTTGGCACAGCTCCATTGGTTTCAATGGATTTATACCAATCTATACCAGCTGAGACTTTGATTCACCGTTCTGATTTATTTCCACATGTGCTTTTTAAATTAATTTATTTTACATATAGATATATAAAATCATACATGTACACATATGTAAAATAATGCTGCAACATAGGTCTGCTGACAGTCATTCAACCCTACGGATGATAGGCAATAGCATCACCACCACAATAGCCCACCAGCCAAGAGCCCCACAGCAGAGGCTCTCAGAGAGATGAATCAGAATACCCCCTCCTCTAGCCTGGTATTGCCCCTTCTTGGGCTGATCCCACTGTAGAGTTGGGTGTGCATTCTAGTGACTTCTAGCTCATGTGCCCCCATAGTGCGCACACACACTTTACTTCATGAACATTAAGAATCTGATTTTCAGAGATGCTGAGCATCCAAAAGGAAAACTGAAGCCAGCGCTTGCTGTGGATGCTCAACACTTTTGCAAATCGGGTCCTAATTAACTAGACGGCACATCCTCTGTTTAACCAGTCTGATTGTTCCCGTCATTTAACATATGGAGAAATTAACACATGGAAAAATGTCATATTACAAAGCAAATGATGGTGATGGATTGATATGACTATACCTTAGCACATGACCCGCCATCATAATGTTGTGGTGACAGAGTTTGTGATGTGACTGGTACAAAACTCAGAAGCTGATATTCCTAACACTTCTTCCCAAATGCCATCAATATAATTTCTTGCCCATTGTATTCACTTTCTAGTGGTCATCCAACAGTGGTCCTCCCATGAGCCATAGGACTGCAGTTAGAATGACTCCATGTAGCCGTTTCCTGAGGCCTTCTAGTAGTGAGGTGATTTGTAGTCCTCCTCAGAGATCAAGCACATCAATTTTGTGACATCCCTAATCCCCACCTGACTGAGGAAATGAAAGATCTGCAAATTAACATATAACCTCCCACCTCCCCCCCCCAGCATTTTTCCTGTGACACCACTTTTCCTCTTACTCACAAACCTCAAATTACACGGTGCTCTTTCTATTTAAACAGTGGCCCAATCTGACAGCCAGTGAAGCACTTCTTCATCACTTATCAGAAATGGAAATTTATTCCATATTGCGATTTTCCTTTGTGACTCCTTGGGGATGCATAATGTGATTAAAAATGCTATTATAAAAGACCATCTGACTCAGACATCACCTTTCAGCATTTCCTAGTTCTTTGAGACTATCCTCACTACTTTTCTGTATAATATGCTGTCTTACAGACACACAGACAAAAGCTTTCCTTAGTATTGTGGAAACAGAATGGCACTATATGTACTGGCTGTTACTATTCAACTGAGCAATTTAGTTTTCTGAATAAGAAAAACTTTTATAAAGGCAGTTACATTGGAAAGGGCAGATTTGCAGTGTGATATTTTTAATATCATTGACTTTGGGGCCTGATCCTGCAATCCTTATTCACAGGAGTGATTCTCTCTCATGTAAACAGTCCTATTTAGTACTATATGATGGAGATTTTATTACAAATATTATTTGAATTGCAGGAACACCTAGGTTCTCCAGTCAGAGATTAGGGCCCATTCTGCTAGGCAGTATACACAAACACAACAAAAAAAGTGGTACTTGCCCCCAAATCATTACTCATGTGATTAAGGCTTTGTAGGACTGGGCTTTATATTGGGTTTGCCAATTACATTTTTAATAGAACACTTCTTTTGGATGTTATCAATTAAATTCTAGATAAAAGAAAAATATACTGGAAAAACTTATAAATATACCTAACTCAAAACTGAAATCTGTGCATCTTTCTTTTTAACTACCTTTACTCTTGTGTTTCCTTGTCTCACACTCAACTTCTTCTCTTATTTGATGAAGAAATAGAGCTGGCTGGGAAACCAAAACAATTTTTCATTAACCTTTTCATTATTATTTTTTCTCGCTGAAATGTTGTTGTTTCAGCAGAAGCTTCTCAACCAGTTCTTAAGCTGTGTTTATGACAGGACAATAATTTCCACAGCAACTGAGTATAACGTGACATACAGAATTATGATCTCACTGCAAGATTAGGCTACTAGGGCAAGAACCCTTATTAGAACATACATAACTTCACCAACAGCAAAAACGAAGGTAGAGAAATACTGAAAAAGTATATTTCCTTGCATGGCACTGGTTCCATTTATATCTGTATTTATTTTCCCTAATCTCTCCCTCCAGAAAGCTCTATTAATCTATAGTATTACAAATGAGTTAAAAGGTTTGTAATTCTTCATCCTAGTGGTCTCTTATTTATACCTTCAGATATTGTTGAGTGACAGTTTATTGTGAGATTTCACCTAGAATGGAGAAACAATGCTGGCATTGTTGAGTGCATATAGATAGATTAGCTAGAACAGAATAGAATTCCTAGCAAATTATGCAGTTTTAAATAAACCAAATTGTGGAGATACATTGGCACATATGGGCCTACAGTAATGTTTCCAACTACGGAATTTATTTCTTTTGGTTATTTATGCATTAATGAATAATTAAGCATCTTCCAATGTCAAGAATGAGCTCCTTAGGAATTTGTATACTATAGTTAATAGGATTATTTTCATTGGAATTTGGTAAGTACTACGTTAATGATTTCTCTAGTCATAGTTTTTTGTTTTGTTTGTTTTTGTCCATAAACTTCAACAGCAACATTTCTATTCTTACTTCCCTTCTTCCAATGTGGAATATTACCATTATTTTGATATAATTACTAATTAAAAGTTTTAATTAAATTAATTTTTATGCAGCAAGAGTAAAGTTACGGGGCAGCAGAGGAGGGGGAAATCTACAGCAAACACATTTGCAACAGGAATTAAAATCCACCTGCCAGGCTGTTGCTTTTTTAAAGTTCCCTGCTGGCAATGCTGAAAACAAATGCACTTAGGGGGAATGCTGTTTTTCAAGGCAAATACTTTCTGTGCTGCAGTAAGTTTTGTTTATATTAATTGTGTTATGCTTGCAAAAGAATAGCTCTTCAGTCAGACCTCCCCAGTGAAATAATCATCATTACGCCCAATTTACAGATGTTCCTGATTAGCGTTGTACCTAAGAATGAAAATCAACATTTCTACATAATGTTAATATAATTAAAACCCCACAACATGCAGATCATTCCAGTTATCAGAAGCAACACAATGGCTGATCTTACATTTTTATAGATGATTGGAAGTTAAATCCTGCTCCTGCAAGGAAGCATCTCCTGTGAGATGGTTGTGGGTACTCAGCATTTTGTAGAATAGGCTTTTGCACATATAAAAATTGTAAAGAGCTAGAGTTGGTTCCAAATCTCCCCACATCCCCATTTTGACTCCATCTTTCATGATGCCCCTGGCCTCCACTTATAGAGAGGAGGGGAGATTCATCCTTGGACATGGCACATATACACAGGACATATAGCCTATAGAGGAGAAAGGTGCTTGAGGTAATAATACTATAACTCCCATGGGGGAAAGAAGTAGTATTTCCAAACCAAATACTTTTACTTTGGGGAAAAACCATTTTAGTTTTCATTTAATACATTTTGGGATTTCAGCTGAAATATTATGATTTGAAAAATTAGAACTCTATGTGAAAAGCATCTATTTTGCTAAATAGGTCATCTAGTGAAAAACCCAATTTTACCTCAAAAAACAATTTTAACAGAAAAATGTTGACCAGCCCTGCAAACAGCCCTTTAGACATTGTGCTATGCTACTAACAAGTTACCCTATTAAATTTATTTTGGAAAGTATTCTCCTGGTTATTTTATTTTCCATGTTATATGACAGCAAAATGATACCAGGGGACAAAATTATATTGTCATTGAAATCAAGTGGATCTACCCCAGCCTAATCGAGTTCAGAATCTAGCTTGGAGGCAGTGGGGATGATTTTGTGAAAGACAGTATTGCCAATTCCAGGATTCAAAGATTATGAGTCAGGCTCCAAAAATCACCAGATTGACTGAAAATTCATGAGATTTTAGAAATAATAAAGGCGGGTTCTTCTATTTGCTTTCTGGGGTTAGGGTTCACATTTTCAAGCTTTTACTCACAAGCATGATGGCTAGGAAATATATTTTTCCTTTCAATGAAAGTTGGGATCTCACAAAATCATTGGACTCCAGGAGTTTGATCTTTAAGAAAAACAACATATCGCAAAACTCGTAATAAAATCATGAGAACCAGCAACATCAGAAAGAACATGCAGCCTCAGAAACAGTGTTATTTTCTAACTCCCCTGTTGTATTGTTTAAGGTGAAAAAGGATCTGCATCTCCTTTCACATAAGGAATAATTCCATAAAAGTTAGTGGAGTTACAGCTGGGTAACAATGGATTGATTTCATTATTTTTCATTGCACCTCTATAACATAGGTATGAAGCTCCCATTTTCTAGACAGAGAAATGAAGTCTCAAAGATCAAATGATGGACACTCACGTCAGAAAACAAAACTATGTCCAGAATTGATTTAGAACTTGGTTTTCTTGAGTCCGAGGCCTTGCCTGATCCACTGGAATAAAGAGCCCTGCATCCAAGTCATGTATCCTCTGTCTCATTTACCATTTGTATACAACATCAGGTAATGATGACACTTGCCCCCACCCCCTTAAATGCTGCACATTTGGGGATTTTGCTTATACAATATTATTATCCCCACATTACAGATGGTAAAACAGGAGGACTTGTCTCAGTATGCAGAGTGGTCTAGTGAATCAGACATTTCTAGGAGTTGAGAGTCTTCGGATCAAATCCTGGTTCTGACACTGACTTGCTGTGTGATCTCAGTAATAGTCATTTAATCCCTCTGATCCTCAATTTCTCATCTCTCATAACCCAGGGCCTGGCTACACTGGAGAGTTACAGTGCTGGTGGTGGGTTTACAGCGCTGCAACTTAGTAACCGTCCACACCTGCAAGGCACATCCAGCGCTGCAACTCTCTGGCTGCAGCGCTGGCTGTACACCTGGTCTGCTTGGGGTATAACGATTGCAGCGCTGGTGATGCAGCGCTGCTCATCAAATGTGGCCACCAAAAGCACTGTAATTGGCCTCCAGGGTATTAGGAGGTATCCCAGAATACCTGTTCAGCCACTCTGCTCATCAGTTCACACTCTACTGCCGTGGCCTCAGGTGACCCACTCTTTAAATGCCCCGGGAATTTTAAAAATCCCCTTCCTGTTTGCTCAGCCAGGTGTGGAGTGCAATCAATCAGTGACCATGCCTCCATGCTCCAAACGAGCCCCAGCATGGAACAATGGCGAGTTGATGGACCTCATCAGTGTTTTTGGTGAGGAAGCTGTGCAGTCACAGCTGCACTCCAGCCGTAGGAATTATGATACCTATGGGCAGATATCAAAGGCCATGATGGAAAGGGGTCATGACCGGGACATGGTGCAATGCAGGGTTAAAGTAAAGGAGCTGTGGAGTGCCTACTGCAAAGCCCGCGAGGGAAACCGCCGCTCAGGTGCTGCCCCCACGACCTGCCGTTTTTACAAGGAGCTGGATGCGATACTTGAGGGTGACCCCACTGCCAATCCAAGGACCACGATGGACAGTTCAGAGCAGGGAGAGGAGAGGGAGGTGGGGGGAAGGGAGGAAACCGAGAGTGAGGGTACTGGGGAGGAGGGAGACACCCTGGAGTCCCAGGAAGCATGCAGCCAGGAGCTCTTCTCAAGCCAGGAGGAAGCTAGCCAGTCACAGCAGCTGGAACTTGTTGGTGAAGAAGAAGCAGAGGAGCGGGTTCCTGGTAAGCAGCTTTTATTTTCAGGATGGAAATGTTTCGGGAGAGAAGGGGAGGTTATGGCTGCATGCATGCATGCCTAGATGTGGAATAGCCCATTGATGTGGTCTAACATGTCGTAATCTCTTACCGGCCTCGGTAATCTCTTCAAAAGTTTCTGCCAGAGCGTGGGCAATGCACTTGCGCAAGTTTATAGGGAGAGCCACTGTGGTCCTTGACCCAGTCAGGCTAACGCGTCCGCACCACTGTGCTGTGAGGGGTGGGGGACCATTGCTGCACACAGGCAAGCTGCATAGGGGCCAGGGCGGAATCTGCATTGCTGTAGAAGACCCTCCCTTGCTTCCGAGGTAACCCACAGCAGTGAGATATCTTCCAGGATTAACTCCTGTGGAAAATGTAGGGATAGTGTTCACTGCAGGTCCCCCCGCAACTCTCTGCTTTCCCCAACACACAGAAACCCCAGTGCAGCCCTGAACCAATCAGTTCTCCTTCCCAGATGAGCCGCGGCAGCGAGACGGCTTCCAGGATTAACTCCTGTGGAAAATGTAGGGATACTGTTTACTGGAGGTCCCCCCGCAGCTCTCTACTTTTCCCAACGCACAGAAACCCCAGTGCAGCCCTGAACTAATCAGTTCCCCTTCCCAGGTGAGCCACGGAAGCGAGATGGCTTCCAGGATTAATTAACTCCTGCACTCATTACCCTTCACTCACCATGTCTTCACTGCCGTGGGCTCTCTGTGCTGTGTTTGGTATGTGGAAATTATGCTAAAGTGAGAATGCAAACTCCTTCACTGTGATTATACACTATGCTGCCTCTGTTAAATGTTTCAATTTTTGTCTTTTTTCTAATAACAGTGTCCTTGACTACTGCTACAAATGGACTGGCCGTATCACAGACTGCTGAAAAGCTACAAAACCTGAGGAAAAAACCACGAAAAAGCAAAGAAGATATGGTGAAAGCAGTTATGAATCAGTCTGCCAAAGAGAGTAAGAAGCTACAGGACTGGAGAGAGAAAATGCAGCACTGGAGGGGAAGAGAAAGCAGGAGAAAGGAATTGGCTAAGAAGAAAAGCACAAAGCAGCTGATAAGCCTCCTGGCACGCCAAACGGACTGTATCCAGTCACTCGTAGCCACGCAGGCAAAGCACTACCATGCTATGCCCCCTCGTCACAAAGCTCTCTCCCTTGTGCCCCAATGTCAGCTCCAAACCCCCTTCTCCAGCATCCAGGTTCTTACCACCACCAGCCGCCCCCAACATCTGTACGTTCACCCACCAGCCCTGAGAACTACGACCCTTACCCTCTGCATTCAACCCCCATCACCATGCAGTATAGCCATCCTGAAGTGCAGCAGTCATTGCACAGCACTCCAGACAGGACATATTCAAACCTGTGACTGTACAGATCACCACCCTACCCCCTTGCCCTTTTCCTTACTTTCTTTTCAATAAATGATTTCTTGGCTTTTAAAACAGTTTTTATTATTGCAGAAAGTGAAAGATACCATACCCCAAGGAAAAAGCAGGCACTGCAAATCATTGTAACCATTGCACTTCACTCCCGTGCAAGGCACCAAACAGTACTGTTGGCTTTCAGCCTCAAATTCCTCCCTCAAGGCGTCCCTAATCCTTGTAGCCCTGTGCTGCGCCTCTCTAGTAGCCCTGCTCTCTGGCTGCGCAAATTCAGCCTCCAGGCGTTGAACCTCGGAGGTCCATTCCTGACTGAATGTTTCACCCTTCCCTTCACAAATATTATGGAGGGTACAGCACGCGGATATAACCGCAGGGATGCTGCTTTCCCTCAAGTCTAGCTTCCCAAAAAGAGATCGCCAGCGCCCTTTTAAACGGCCAAAAGCACACTCCACAGTCATTCGGCACCAGCTCAGCCTGTAGTTGAACCGGTCCTTGCTCCTGTCAAGCTTCCCTGTATACGGTTTCATGAGCCAAGAAGTTAATGGGTAAGCGGGGTCTCCAAGGATCACAATGGGAATTTCAACGTCCCCTACTGTGATCTTCCGGTCTGGGAAAAAAAGTCCCAGCCTGCAGCTTCTTGAACAGGCCATTGTTCCGAAAGATGTGTGCATCATGCACCTTTCCAGGCCAGCCTGTGTAAATGTCAATGAAATGCCCACGGTGATCCACAAGAGCCTGGAGAACCATAGAGAAATACCCCTTCCGATTAATGTAGTCGGATGCTAGGTGGAGTGGTGCCAGAATAGGAATATGCATCCCATCTCTCGTCCCTCCACAGTTAGGGAAACCCATTTGTGCAAAGCCATCCACAATGTCCTGCACGTTCCCCAGAGTCACGGTTCTTCTTGGAAGGATGCGATTAATGGCCCTGTAAACTTGCATCAACACGATTCCAATGGTCGACTTTCCCACTCCAAACTGGTTCCCGACCGATCGGTAGCTGTCTGGAGTTGCCAGCTTCCAGACTGCAATAGCCACCCTTTTCTCCATTGACAAGGCAGCTCTCAATCTCATGTCCTTGGGCCGCAGGCTGGGGGCGAGCTCCTCACGCAGTCCCATGAAAGTGGCTTTTCTTATCCGAAAGTTCTGCAGCCACTGCTCGTCATCCCAGACTTCCATGACGATGTGATCCCACCACTCAGTGCTTGTTTCCCGAGCCCAAAAGCGGCGTTCCACGGTGCTGAGCATTTCTGTGACTGCCACAAGCAATTTAGTGTCATACGCGTCAGATGACTCAATATCATCGTCGGACTCCTCACTGTCACTTTGGAGCTGAAGGAATAGCTCAACTGCCAAACGTGATGTGCTGGCAACACTCATCAGCAAAGTCCTCAGGAGCTCAGGCTCCATTTCCCACAGAAATCACGCTGCACACAAACCGTTGGGAGACTCACGATAGCGCCAAACGTGGAAGGAAAAACAGTGACTGCTGGGATGCGTAGCGATGCACCATGAGGCGTTGGGACAGGAAGCAGAATGACCCGCACCCTTCCGTCCCCTTCCCACAACCCACGGTGCCAAAATGGGACAAGATGCTCTGTGGGATAGCTGCCCACAATGCACCACTCTCAACAGCCCTGCAAATGCTGCAAATGTGGCCACACTGCAGTGCTGGTTGCTGTCAGTGTGGCCACACTGCAGCGCTGTCCCTACACAGCTGTACGAAGACAGCTGTAACTCCCAGCGCTGCATACCTCCAAGTGCAGCCAAGCCCAAAGTCTTCCTTTCCCACTGCTGATACACAAAGAATGCTAGATTCGACTCTAGGTCACTGTGTCTCAGTTTTTAAGCCCATCATTCCTAGATGCTCTTATACTGGTATAGGTATAAATGCCCAGGTAGACTTATTTCCTCATCTTTCCTTTTCCTTCCTTTCTAGGTTATTCTTCTGCATCTTATGTATAGAATTATGTTGTTAAAATCTCTCCTGAGATAACTTTGTACTAGCTACTGTTAGCAAGCATCACTTACAGCTGTTAGTATAGTTTGGTTGTTTTTTTCCCCTAACAAAAGACAGTGGACTTTGAAAAAAATCTCAGCCTGGAATTCTACAGAATACTAAATTAAAAATAAACAATGCACTCTGCATACACAGAAAGGCCCAAAGAAAGGACCCTCAAGAATTTTTGCAAAGTTAAATGAAAATGGGTCAGATTCAGCCTTCTTGTCACCCTACTAATATCAGGCATCAGTTTGGCACAGTGTATTGCGTGGTTCAAAAAAAAAAATCATTACAGTGCCAAAAGCAAACAGAGGAGCTTCTGGAAAGGCAGCTACAGTGGCTTCATGATCCATATACCGACAGGTTCTGTACCTTTGCAGAAAGGGAGGTCAGGACAGTACCGGCCCCCAACTCTTAGCCAGGCCCATAGAGGGAGCTCCACAGAACAGGGCATCCACAAGTGGAGAGTGATCAGGAAATGGGTAGGCAAGGGTTGGAGTGGAGATACACACATCAATCCTACTGGCCCCATGAAAATGGGCCAGGAAAAGCCATACAGACTCAGGATATATTCATAACCTGTTCCCACTACCACCATCTCTGCTATAGTTCCTGGGGTAACTTCTGGATGAGGGGGCCCTAGCTGCACAGTTCCAATCAATCTGCACTGCCAGGGAGTGGGGTGGATTGTTTGGGATAGAGAGCCAGCACAGAGGCATAAGATCAGGAGATCTATGAGACGTGGGGGATGGTTCTTTAGGTCATTTCACGGGTGGAAGGGTGGAGAAGAGAAAAGCGTGCAAATACCATACCACAAGAGGAGAACATAGAAGAAGTGTCCTCCAGAAAAATCTACCAGAAATGTACTCTGCTTAG
Organism: Gopherus flavomarginatus; assembly: GCF_025201925.1. Lineage (NCBI taxonomy): Eukaryota > Metazoa > Chordata > Testudines > Testudinidae > Gopherus > Gopherus flavomarginatus. Next base: position 201,374,159 of record NC_066618.1, read on the forward strand.
TCCCCCCTGCAGGTTTTCCAATAGGAGTGAGTAACTGGGTCATGGGCTAATGCTAAAGAAATCATTTGACCCTTATAAGCCAACCCAATTTACCAGACATTCACCACTCAATATACCAGGCATTCGGAGCTTAATACTGAGGTGGTAACAGCATATAAAAAGACTGAAAACTTATTTTTTACATTGCTCCTGGCGTAAACATGCCATTTAAGATGTTAAATTATTCACAGTTGACTATTTGGACTATGGTTTATATATTATATGAGACAACACTTGAAAGTAATAAAAATTGGTATATTTGTGAGAAACAGGAGGAATGTTCCTCTAAAAACCTATGAATGTAATAGATTTGTGGAAGGACAAAGCAAAAAGACTGAAAATATTGTAAAAGTTTTACTTAAAATATAGACTGCTGGCAATTATTAGTTTATCCCCCCCACCCCCCTTTGAAAAGAATATGGTAGATCATATTGCCACAGCCTCTTCTTTTTATTTTACCTCTGAATGTTCATGCAATTTGAACACTGACAAGTTTGCATAGTGCAAATTTAGAGCTCCAAATATTTACTGTTTGTTGCCCTACATACAGGTCCATGAGGGAGTTTTAATGGAGTCAATGGGAATTTTGCCATTAATTTCATTTAAAGCAGCACTAATAGCTATTAGATAAAGTAAAAACTCCATAATGACACCACAAAACCTTAAGCACTATGTAAAAACATTTACGAAAATTCCAAACCCACAAATTATTGAGTAGGTAAAAACTTTTCAGTGTTTACCAACTCTTTCAAAAGAGTTACTTAACATAAACACCACACAGAGACAGTTTCTTTGAGTACAATACTAACAATTTTTGTAGAACTAATGAGGCCAAATTCTGTCCTTGATTGAATACAGAGAACCTTTAGTGAAGTCAAAATAATTCAAATAATGAGAAAGATCAGTAGAGAGAAAATTATATAATTGTCTTTAAAATCCAAAAGGGAGGTATAAGTGACAATGAACAAGACTATTTGGAATGCTCTATTTAATTGATTTTACTGATTTTCATAGATTATACAACAGAAAGAACAGGGAAAGTATTTCATTATCCAAGCTTCCTCTAAGAATTAGTGGCATTTTCTAAACAATTAAGAAAATATAAGACAAATTATTTATAAGGCATTATGATCACAAAATACACACCTTTTATTTTGTAGAATACCATTTTCATTACTATCTATATACTACAATTATTTCTACAATTATTATACTACAATCTGTATACTACAATTATTTACAAGCCCCTTGCTCGATCCTGTGCCCACATATGGAGGGAAGCTTGTGTTTCTGGGATTGCCCCTTTCGCCATTTCACTTCCCTTTATCTCTGCAAAATCCCAGCTCCAGGGACTCTATGGTTTTAGCTCCATGGAGATGAAAGTAATGGGTTGGAGGAGATCTGGGGAAGCAGCCTAGCTCCTTGCTTCTTGTAATCCCCTCGGGGAACAGACTAGAGCAGGATAAGACAGCTAGGGGCTGTAGCAATTTGTGCTGTCTCCATTTCATGTTATAGGATGTTCTTTTAGAGGAGCAGCCCTAGCAGGAGGAGCACTGAAAGCACAGGTGCAGGAGCCATGTTTCCAGAACCTGGCAGAAGCAGGTGCAGCTGAGTAACATGCCAGAGGCAAGTGACAAACTTACCTAAAAGGATCTGCAATGCCAGAGAAAGATGCTGCGGGAAGCCCAAGGAGAGAGGACTGTGTTCCTAATGGGCTGCAAGAAGGGTAGAACCTTGATCAGAGCAGTTGCTGACAGGGACAAGAGGCTGGCTGCTGGGACTTGCTGGCTCAGTACCCTGAGAAGGGGGCAAAGAAGATGCTGGGGCCATGGGGAAGCAGCCCAGGGAACTGAAGCAACGTTGAGCAAAGTTAAGGAGACACAGCAGGAGGCTGCTATCTAAAAGGTCCCCAGGTCAGGACCATGAATAGTGGGCAGGCCCAGTTCCCTCCCAGTCACCACTGGAGAAGTGGCTAGATTATTGAACTGAAATACTTCTCCCACCTCCTAAGAAAGAGGTGAGGAAACATGGATGGTGACATGGGCAGGGTCCGAGTCATGAAGATGACACTATGGTACTTGGACTGAGGCAGGTCTGCAGGCAGATACAATGATGGGAGAGGAACCACCTAAAAGGGGTGCACTAGCTGGCAGAAATAATCCCAGAGACAGACAGACAGGCTGATTAAGATTTACTGGGGCAGTGGGCAGAAAATATTTGGGCACCCCCACATCTCAGGGGCCCAGAAGCACCCGAAACGTGGAAGCCAGGAGAGGCATTAACCCTCACCCCCATTTGAAAAATGGGACGGCCATGCCCACTCACTTTTTAACATGGGAATAGTAGCCTCGGACAGACAATGTGGGAAGCGGAAGCAGTACGGGCACAGTTTGGGGGGGCATTGCCCCCCCAAACTGCAAGCCTAGGGCCAGAAGTGACAGGACCAGTGACACAGGTGTATGCTGCCTTGAGTACAAAGCCCAGGTGGCAGCAGGGGCAGCCTGGCAGAAGGTGGACTCACCAGGAGCTGGGCACAAACACTGAACGAGCCTTGGTGGAGTGTGGTGGCTGCTGAGGCCAGGCCAGCAGCAGCAGGAGCTTCCCTGGATGAGCCCTCCCTCCCAGCTCCTCACTGCTTGTGACCTTCTCAGGGCTCTCTGCCACCTCCCAGCTGGGGCAGGGCCTCCTTTCCCTGCAGAGCGCGTCTGGAGGTCCTGGGGAGGAGGCAGAAGGCCGGACCAGAACCCCTGCCCCTGGATTCTACCAGCAGCAACATGCCCTGGGCAGTGGGGACATGGGCCAGGGGCTGCTTTCTGGCATCCCGCCCCCCTCCCAGGGCAGGCAGAGGGTCCGGGGCTCTCCATAGCAGCCAGGCTCCCTGGGCAACTCTTACCACTCCCCAGCTCTGGCTTCCAGCTTGGCCAGAATGCAGCCATGGGGAAGGAGAGGGCAGGGCCACAGTTCTAGCACCAGTGGTCCTCCCATTTGTACCCAGGTTTTGGCACTCTTGCGAGGAGGCCCAAATTGACCAGGTCCATCGGGCCTGGGCCTTGTGCATTAATCTAGCCCTTCAGCCAGCAAGACACTGTTACACATCCGAAGAACAGATATAGCATAGACAATAGCACTACAATGGCAGTAGCTCAATAGCAGCTCCAAGAACTTCAAGAAATATTGTTTTAAAAAAATTCCGACAGTTTGTTACTTCCAATTCTTATTCTAATCAATTTTATGACAGTACTTCCTATCCTCTGTTAATTTTGAATATCTTCTTCATTCCCCATTGACTCAGTCTAGAATTTGATATTGTTCTCATATAATATTATGAGCAGGGAAACCAGATACAGTTTACATTACTGATTCTTGTGTGCACTTCAGAAACACTCAAGGCCAGATTGAAGTGAATGAGGCTGCTCGTGTGAATAACTGTTTACCAATGTGAGCAAGGGGGGAGGTTACAATCCCTTACATAATGGTAGTGTCAGATAAAAGAACCAGACTGGTTCATGGGTTCAGAATCATGGAGAATGAATTGTGAATTAAGTGTGAATTTCACAACAGCAATGTGCATGTAAAAATTCAGCTCCATTTCAAAACACGATCAGCCCTTTTTCCCTGCAGGACCCGACACAAAGTGAAAGATAGTAAATGGCAGAGCGGCATCTCCACCAACTATGAGCATTTCATTTCAGTCATACAGTCTCCTCATCGAATATATAGAAAGATGCTTATGGAATTAACTGATCAGTAATATTCCTTTTATGGAGTTTATTTTAGTTTTAATCCAGAGGAATACACGCTATCTCTCTGAGGAAAAATGTGTTGCATCCTTTAAGCACACACATTTGCAAGCTATAAATCATCTATAAGCAATCTATTTCCATAAAAAGGATGAAAGTCTGAGGTTTTTTCCATAGAAACCTGGCAGATTTGAGAATACAGTAACTGCTGAGGGAAGATTACAAAACCTAATAAAATCCTCACTCCAGCTTCATAGCAGGTGTTAATAATATGCAGGAACTTGATGTTTCTGCCTTCTGCATACAAATAATTGTGTCATTCAGCCAGTTCTGTTTACTTGCTTATGCTCCAGAGTCCTCCTATGGCTGGCGACCACCATAAATTGTTGACATTTGTCAGCAGTCTTGTGAATAGAATAACTGCATTCTTTAACAGGTCCTTACCACTCATGTGCTATCTATGTGACAGTTTGATGGGTAACTAACATAGTGGTTTTTAGATCTCTCATCCATAGATGCGTGCCTGACAGAATGACTGAATAAGGCCTAAGTGCTTCTTCCAGGAAAGGAAAAGACACAAAGCACTAGAGACCTGACAAAACAGAAACCTCTTCTCAGTTTATAAGTTTTATACACTCAAAAGAAAAGTTCTGCAAACATGGCTTTAGAGCCACCAGAGCATGAGCTTTTAACAACTTGCAAAATTATGTAGCTCAGAGTGCAGTAGTTCCTCTGTGTTTTGGAAGGTGAGGGTGAATTGATGTTTTTCACTCTAATGCAAGAAAAGTTTGTAGGTTCTTTTATCTTCAACTTGCATTCATGAAATATCACACTCCTAGATGCAGCACGTAGCTCCTTTAAAAAAAAAATAAAATAAAAAAAAGTCACAGCCCTGCATTGTAATTTGATATGTGACCCTTTTTAACTCTCCAGGTACTTCCCACATCTTTATATAACTATAGCAACTATTCTACGCAGACAGAGGAGGTGAAGGGTCCATCATGATCATAGCTACAGTAACTCCTCACTTAAAGTTGTCCCGGTTAAAATTATTTTGTTGTTACGTTGCTGATCAATTAGGGAACATGCTCATTTAAAGTTGTGCAATGCCCCCTCTAGGGTTGTTTGGCAGCTGCCTGCTTTGTCCGCTGCTTGCAGGAAAAGCAGCCTATTGCAGCTAGCTGGTGAGGGCTTGGAAACAGGGTGGACCAGCAGCCCCTCTATCAACTTTCCGTTCCCCTAAGTTCCCTGTGCAGCAGCTGCCCAGTAGGCTAGCAATTGCAGCTGTCCCTACACCCACTGCTGTGTGATGCTCCTGCCCTCTGCCTTGGAGCAGCTCCCCGAGACAACAAAACAGGCCTCAAACACAAACATGTTCATAATTAGCTGGAAGTTGGTCAGCTATTTTGACTCGTTCTTCTGTGTTGTTACCAAATTATACAGGCTGCAAGCAAAAGGGGCCTCCTTGTAAGCAAACTCTCCCAGGAAATAGTAACAAGATGAGATGTCGCATATTATATGGTGGAGAGCAAGCATTCAACCTATGCTTATCTGCCTATGAAGTCAGACAAGATGCAATGATAAGAATGTACAGGATTTAAATTCTATAGTGACATTCCCCCCACCTCCCAACTTCCATGGCAGCAAACTATTCCCACTCACTCCATCAGCCAAAACAAGCAAGAAAACACTGTAAATTTGTTAAATCATGTATGTTGTTTGACTAAGTGGAATAGTCTTGTAAGATATAAAGTTATCCCTTTAACTTGTAATTGCATATTGGCACATGCATCCCTGAATATCCAGCAAACATTTTTTCCCATCGGTATTCAGACATCTTGCCAAAGAGAGTAGTTATTTAAGCCATCCAGCAAATTTATTACAGTATTTGGTTCCTTTTGACACAGTACTATTCATTAACAGAGCTTGATTCTTTTTTTCTTTAAGTCTAGACAAAGCTAAGTAATTTGTGGCTGTTGTAGGAGAGAGATACTGCAGGTTTTGATAAGTGGGGCTCTCTGCTTCATTTCCAGCCAAGCTTAGAAGGAAATGGAAAGCAGGAAAACAAAGCTTCCTATAGCATGGAGAAGCTGTCTACCCAAACAGGGAAGATAAGAGTGAGGAATCCTTCCTAGTAGACAGGAAAGACACTTGTATCTGAAGATGAAATTACAGATGTTGAATAATTACCCATGGTGCGCAAGACAAAAGACTCATCAGGTAAATGTGGCCCATGTAAATCATATGGTATTGTGCCACACAATTCAAAAGTAACTGCAGATCCTGAAAGCTATATATAAAGAGTCATTTATGCCTTATTCTGAGGATATTTGAAGGATATCATTGGTTTCACAACATGCACTCCCCATAATATAGCATGTCTGTGTTCATACATATTACATGGGCACATACACACATTAAGACTTTTTCTTCTTCCTTTGATAATTAGAAACTCAGGATGGATTTCTTCCAGATGTACTGGCAGTATTCATCATACCCTGTCTCCTCCTCCTAAGAATTTTTCACATTTCAATAAGCTTTATGGAGAAAACAAATGTGCTTCATTCTGTTTAGAAATAGGAAAAATTAAAGCCTAAGTTAAAAAGTTGTCTGAAATACCAATTTAGCTTCTATAAATCAACGCCCTCTACGTGTACACATTTTTTATGATGCTGAAGCACTGGCACGTCATTTTCTTTGTGCACAAACTCAAATCTATGGGGCTGGAATGTTCTTTTGAAGCCAGATCTAGGGACCCAGAGCCCAGTGGGCTCAGGGTCTCCATGGGGGCTAGAGGACCTGAAAGATCCTCTCAGAGTGAAGTGCCACTCCACTGAGACTGCTTCAGCCCACTGGCTGAAATAACTGTCTATAGTCCCAACACACTACTATTAAAGGAGGCAGGGACTGTAGGATCCATGCAGCAACCACTGCTTTCTAAGACTGCCCCTTCCCCAGCCTTTGTATATTGCTATGAAGGGTATATGCACTTTTATGTGACTGGTACATTTACCTAGTGCAGACTATTATTATTTTGTTTTGTTTATATTTTTGTAGTGCCTAGGAGCTCTAGTGGATCAGAACTGCATCATGCTAGCTACTATATAACACAGACCAAAAAGACAGTCCCAGAGACTTTAAATCTAAATATAAAGGCATGTCAGCATATCATCAGCCTAACTGTGGTTGAAGGATTTGAAGGAGGATAATGAGGGAGCTTTGCCGATGCATATGTGGAGCTTCTCCCAAGCATGTGTGGCAGCATGGCAGAAAACAAAAACGTGCCTGTTGGAAAAATCTAACAAGTGTGCAATGGAAGCCAGCATCGTGGGCTGAACGTAGGCAGAAGGTGACTTTTTGATGTGTGGCACAAAACCTGTGCATCACATAAGTCCCATCCCGCTTAAGCCCTCAGAACAGCCCTTTGGTATATAGACTTTGTGCCAGCCCATTGTACCGTGATAAATTTCACCCAGGTTGCCCACCATCCCAGATCACCATCTCCAAAACCAGCTGTTCCTTCAAGCAGTAAAGGTGTACAAGTTTCCATGGCCAGGTAGACAGATGTTGATTTTACCCCACAGTTATCAGCAGAGATGCACAACCATTCAGTAGACATTTTCAGGATGACCTATCTGGTCTTTGTTCTATTTTAGCATTTACCATTATCAGGTGGAACAATATTGAACTTTCATTGTCTTCCAGTCTCCATATTGAACAGTAAATCAATTAGCACCGAATTCTACAAAGTTATTGATCATAACCTTTCAACCCAAAAGTACAGAATAATTAAAAATGCATTACATGCAACACACAGAATTCCAAACTAAGTGAAACACTTTGAAGTAAAAGTTAAAAGTTGCTGTATTATAGTAAAAACTTTCCATTATACTCAAAGCACTTTGTTCGTTTGTTTAGGCAAATATTTAAACAGTAGACATGCAAACAGGAAAAATGCAAAGGCTAAGAAATGTCCTTCCTCAGCAAAAACACAGTAAAATGACATATGTTTTCTTCTGTGGGCAAGAAGTAAGAAATTCTTCCAAAAACTATCAGACACATCATCTCAGCTACCTGATTTTAGGCACTCAGATTTGAAAATTGAAGGTTTAAGGTTTTGATTTTTTCTGCTTCATATAAACTTCTTTTATCTGCAAAGTATGTGAACATTATCTATTTCCTGATAAAATCTGTGGTTTAATCTTAGAGGCCCCAATGACTCATGAAAATGCTTTTTCCATGAGAGAAACTGTGGTAAATTGGCAACAAAATCTATCAGTGTGTTGTTCAGCATTTACAATGATCTAGCAGCTGCATCTAGCCAAACCAGATCAATGAGAAGGCTCCAACTCAGAATTATACTGAAGTGTGCATTTATGAAGCATGATCTTTCCCCCGCCTCATCATAGCAGAGCAACATGCCTAGTGGAGAGACCATGGGACTAGCACTATCTCTAGCTCTGTCACTGGCCTTCTGGGTGATCTTGGGCAAGTTATGTCACCGTGCCTCAGTTACCCCATCTGTAAAATGGTGATAATGTTGTAAAGTTCTTTGAGATCTACCGGTAAAAAGCACTGTGTCTTTTGATTATTACTTAGCATATATACTGCAAACCTAGGTGAAACTATAACTGTCTAAATGACTTCTAACTCCTACCAACAAACAATTCTCTTCCTGGTAAAAAACTAAGAAATTAAATGTCAAAAAAACTTTATTAACACAGAATTAAGTTTTCCCAGTGACACCTTTTCCCCTTCTAGGAGTCAAGTTCAGCAAAACACTGAAGCTGAACCAAGAAACCAAGAAACCAAGAAATGCAGAACCTTATACACACTCTTAACTTGTCCCTCTTTGAGTGATGCCTCAAAAAGCTGATAACATACATCTTCATGCTCTGCCTCTTCACTGTAATGGACAGGTGCTACCTGCATTTACCTTCTGCCCAAACACTGAGCTTATTCTCCTATAAGCGTGGAATTCTAACAACCACTTCATATTCTTTTACAAGCCCTTTACGCTTGCTTGCAGGAGATCACTTAAACCTATACTTTCCATTACCCACGATTAAATCCACAGACTGCTCTCATATCCTGCTTCACTACTGGCAGTCCACACATCAAGAAGACTTCCATTCCGTTACTGACACAACCAGTAAAACTTCATATTGAAATGATTTAGATTGGAACCTCATGATACACATGCACCTTGTTCCTTTGATCACTCACATGGGAGTATTCAGACCCTGATCTCTTCATATCACAATGATAGCTTTGTGATGCCTCTCAAATAAATCCCCAGATCATCTCATATTACAATTATAGCTCTTTCAAACTATTCCAACGTATACCTCTACCAGCTACACCTAACATAGTGACTGCAGCTGAAAAATTCATGCAGATAGTTCCTAGTACCTATTGCCATCTCCAGAGGGAAAAAAATTATGTGAGGGTGTTTACCTTAACCTCATATTTCCTGGTTTTCCAGAAGATTGAGTTTTGCTGAACTCAAACATCTGGAAGGTCACAAGCTATCAACAGGCACTTTTAATTTTGTATTAACAAAGGGTTTTTTTTGCCATTTAAGCATAAGTAAGGCTACAATTTAGTCATGAAGGTCACAGCAATCATGGATTCCATGACTTTACCGGACCTCTGTGACTTCTTCCATTTCAGCTGTCAGTAGCTGGAAGCGGGACTGTGTGCCCCTGTCCCGCTGCAACTGGGGCTGGATGGCTGGACTCTGCGAGTCCCTGCCCTGCAGCTTGCGGGGTGGGGAGCTGCAGCCGGGCTGTGCGCTTCTGTCCTGCAGCTGTGGACAGCCTGAGAATGGGTGCTGTACACCCCTCATGGCTGCACCCCCTGCTGTGCCCAAGTCCTGCGGCTTCTGCAGTGCACCCCCCTTGCAATGTTCCAGGGCCATTCGCTAACACTTCCCTGTCTGTGGCCAGGGCTCGACAGGGCCCTCAGCTGCAGCCAGCTCCAGAGGTGGGACTGTGAGCTCCCCATTGCGCCCCAGCTTCCATCGGGGGCTAAAGCTGGGGCTGTGTGCCCCTTCCTGGCAGCTGCATTGGGGGCCATGTGCCCCCCTCTTGGCTTCCCAGAGCCATGAGCGCCCTCCCCCAGCTGCCACCTGGGCTTGGCAGGGGCTGCAGCTGGCCTGTGCACCCCTGTCCCCCAGCTGCAGCCACTGGATCTGAAGCTGTGCTCCCCGCCATGGCAGGAGTCTTGGCCTGTCAGTCGCGCCCTCCTCCCCCCATGAGACTCCATTCCTCTCCCTTACTTAGCCCTGCCCCTAGTTACTTTTAGTAAAGTCATAGACAGGTCATGGGCTCCATGAATTTTTGTTTATTGCTCGAAACCTGTCCGTGACTTTTACTAAAAATAACCATGACAAAATCTTAGCCTTAATTATAAGCTTCCTTAAGAACATGACAACTTTTATTAAACTCTTTCAATCTATTTTTATATAGCCAAAGAAGAAGTAAGATCAGCTAGAGAGCTCCTTATACTTTGCCTTCTACAATGACAATTGCTTTTCCTTTCCTCCTGCCCCACATGAGCTCTCAACTATGAATATTTTCTAGTTTATAGAATCATGAGGTCATCTAGTCCAACTCCCTGTTCAAAGCAGGACTAATCTCCAGACAGATTTTTGCTCCACATCCCTAAATGGCCCCCTCAAGGATTGAACTCACAACCCTGAGATTAGCAGGCCAATGTTCGAACCACTGCTCTTCTTGAATAAGATGCCTGCAAAATAACTGTAAAAGAAATTCTTAATAATCTTAAATCTTGAAGCTATCTTGTCATGACACTGCAAAATTGATTCAAAATATCATAGGTCTTAACAGGATCTTATCAACCTGAAAAATGAGGTCTGCCTGAGAGTATTGTTCCAGTTATAATATGAAATTGGCTTTTCTTCTTCTTGGTGTAGCCACTGAGGGAGGACAACAGTGCAAAAACTTCATACCCATGCCCTTCTCCAAGGTTGAATCACTACTGGAGTTTAGTGGGCTCTGTAAGCACAGAAGGTAAAAAATATACCTCTTCATCATCTGGTGGAATCTAGCCCAGGTAATCATTCACAGCATTTTCTATTGAAAATGAAGGCAAGTCACTAATCATTCAGGTTGAGATTTTCAAAGTACTGGAGAGAATTCAGGCATGCATCTTTTTGTTCTGAAAATCTCAGCCTCCACCAACACATGAAGTAAAATTCTCATTCAGTCAGGAATGAAACAGAACATCAGATGGCACCCAATCACACGAGGACAGCTACAGTGTTATGCACACCAAGCTTAACTACAATATCTAGTATTCTTCATTACTCTACAGCATATATTTCCTTTAATCTCAAACATTTCCTAAAACCTTGCATTCTTCATCTTTCTCATTGTGCACAAAGTAACCATACTGACATTAGAGAGAGAAGGTGGGTAATATCTTTTATTGAACCAACTTCTGTTAATCAGAGAGACAAGCCAGAGACCTGAAGAAGAGCTCAGCATAGCTCAAAAGCTTGTCTTTCTCACCAACAGAAGTAAGCCCAATAAAAGATATTACCTATCTCTCTAATATCTTGTGACCAACACAGCTACTGCACTGCAAACAATACTGGCATTAGGCATGCTGACAAAATAAACTGGCCTTGATGGATACTCAGTAAAGCAACTGCTGACAAACATCCATTTTAAGCATGCACCACATGAATATTGTTAAAGTTCTTTCAGTGCAATACAATACACACAATTATGCAGACAATGCAGTTATGAATAATTACTCCAAAAGCTCTGGCCTTCACAGCTAAACTAAATAATAATACTGTGAAGAAAAGTACTAAAACTACAGAGAATTTATTTTCAATTAGTTGCTGCCATTTGACTTATTGGGTTTCATAATAAATAGTTTAAGACTCAACATATTTCCAAAGCTCTTCACCGTTCCAAAGCACTTTCTACTAAAAACACTATGAATCAGTGATTTGTAGCATCATGCAACTGCAGAAGCAAGTTTTACTAGGCTTTGCTCCAGAAGTTTACCTTAGTTATATAATGCAATTAATTACATTGAGGATTTCCTATGTCAGCAGTGCTCTTCTTGAATTTTTGGCAGTTCCAATTTAATTCTAAAGCACAATTTTATATTACTCATAATTTATGAATCTCGACAGACCAGTCAGTGGGTCCACCAAATTCACTCAAAGCCAGATTAGCAAAACTATCATTGTTTCTAAAAGATAAAAGCTCAGCCAATAAAAGAATGTTTGTCACATATCCACAGTTCTTTATAATCAAATAATACTACATTTGAAATGTGTGAAAAGAAAAGTATGTGAATGGTGAGGAAAAAAAATCTATTTACAGATGATAATTCACTGCTTCTTGCATAGTTCTCCATATTTATTATTCACAAAAAAAATTATGGATTGGAGACATCATTCAAATTTGATATTCCTTCAAAGGTAATTATAGCAGGATTTGGTGTGGAATACAGAACTGTGTTTATGTAACATCAGGAGCACTCGGATACCACTCCAAATAACATGTGTCCATCATCATTAAAAACAACTGTTGGAAAAGTATTCACAAGGGGAGGATAATCAGTACAAATCACACAAAAGCCCCCCATTCTTTCCCAAAGTAAATGACTGCATGAAAAGACATTTATTTTTCTAAATGTCACTAAAGCTTGATAACAGATCCTTAGTCTAAAACAGAGATTGGTAACAACTGCCTACATTATTCCTTTAGGGTACATCTACACTACAGGATTATTCCGATTTTACATAAACCAGTTTTATAAAACAGATTGTATAAAGTCGAGTGCACGCAGCCACACTAAGCACATTAATTCGGTGGTGTGCGTCCATGGTCCGAGGCTAGCGTCGATTTTCGGAGCGTTGCACTGTGGGTAGCTATTCCATAGCTATCTCATAGTTCCCGCAGTCTCCCCCGCCCCTTAGAATTCTGGGTTGAGAGCCCAGTGGCTGATGGGGCAAAAATCATTGTCGCGGGTGGTTCTGGGTAAATGTCGTCAGTCATTCCTTCCTCCGGGAAAGCAACGGCAGACAATCATTTAGCACCCTTTTTCCCTGGATTGCCCTGGCAGACGCCATAGCACGGCAACCATGGAGCCCGTTCAGCTTTTTTTTTTTACAGTCACCGTATGTGTACTGGATGCCGCGGACAGAGGCGATACTCCAGCGCTACACAGCAGCATTCATTTCCTTTTGCATGATAGCAGAGATGGTTACCAGTCATTCTGTACTGTCTGCTGCAAGCGTAATTTGGCAATGAGATGATGGTTCTCTGTCCTTCTGTGCTGTCTGCTGCTATCATGGGTGCCCCTGGCTGAGATCGGCCGGGGGCACAAAAGCAAAACTGGGAATGACTCCCCGAGTCAATCTCTCCTTTATGGTTTCTAAAAATAGAGTCAGTCCTGCCTAGAATATGGGGCAAATGTACTAGAGAAGCAGTGTATCAGAGAGTACAGCTGCTCTGTGTCAGATCCCGCAGAAATGATGAGCTACATGCCATTCACGGGGGGATGCCCCTGCAACAACCCCACCCATTACTTCCCTTCTCCCCGAACCTTCCTGGGCTACCGTGGCAGTGTCCCCCCCATTTGAGTCATGAAGTAATAAAGAATGCAGGAATAAGAAACACTGAGTTTTTAGTGACATAAAATGAGGGGGAGGCAGCCTCCCGGTGCTATGATAGTCCGGGCAGGACATTAAGCAGTGTGGGGGAGAGGAGCCCAGCATCCCACTGCTATGATAGTCCAGGCAGTACAGAACCTTTTCTTTTCACATGAAAGGGAGGGGGCTGATTGAAGCTCAGCCCCCAGTTGCTATGATGAAGACGGTTACCAGCCGTTCTGTACCATCTACTGGGAATGACCGGGAGTCATTCCTATTTTCACTCAGGCGCCCCCAGCCAGCCTCACCTGAAGCCAGCCAGGAGCACTCACGGGTTGATAAGAAGGACAGTTACCAGTCCTACTGCACCATCTGCCAGCGGGGAGGGGAGAGGAGCGGATACTTCTCTTCACTGCTGCAGCATCGCGTCTACCAGCAGCATGCAGTAGACATAGGGTGACATTGAAAGAAGCCAAGAAATGATTTCTTCCCTTTTCTTTCACGTGGGGGGGGGGTAAATTGACGAGCTATTCCCTGAACCACGCCGGACAGTGTCTTTGACCCTACAGGCATTGGGAGCTCAGCCAAGAATGCAAATACTTTTCGGAGACTGCTGGGGACCGTGGGATAGCTGGAGTCCTGAGTACCCCCTCCTTCCCTCCATGAGCATCCATTTGAGTCTCTGGCTTCCCGTTACGCTTGTCAAGCAGCACTGTGTAGCCTGTAGATTTTTTTTTCAAACGCTTGGCATTTCGTCTTCTGTAACGGAGCTTTGATAGAACAGATTTGTCTCCCCATACAGCAATCAGATTCAGTATCTCCCATACGGTCCATGCTGGAGCTCTTTTTGGATTTGGGACTGCATTGCCACTTGTGCTGATCAGAGCTCCACGCTGGGCAAACAGGAAATGAAAATCAAAATTTTGCGGGGCTTTGCCTGTTTACCTGGCCACTGCATCCGAGCTGAGATTGCTGTCCAGAGCGGTTACAGTGGTGCACTGTGGGATACCGCCCAGAGGCCAATACCGTTGATTTGCGGCCACACTAACCCTAATCCGATATGGTAATACTGATTTTAGCGCTACTCCTCTCGTCGGGGAGGAGTACAGAAACCGATTTAAAGAGCCCTTTATATCGATATAAAGGGCCTCGTAGTGTGGACGGGTATAGCGTTAAATCGGTTTAACGCAGCTAAAATCGGTTGAAACGTGTAGTGTAGACCAGGCCTTAGATGCATTAAAGGAAATACAGGAAAACTAATGCACTACAGAGTAATGACATTTTCCTTGCAAAGAACTGAATAAATATGTTTATAGATGAGGAAGAAGGTGGAAATCACTGAACTCCATGCCTGATGCTGAGCAAAAGCCAGTTTATATCTAGTATATTGGAGAAATTATTTAGTAACACTTCATCCGTTAAAAAATAAGCCGTAAGGTCAATCAACAGTCCTCAGGTCCCAATTGTCCTTCATTTTGAGAGATGTCCCTCAATTTAGACCCAGAATTATCTAATTCTGGAAAACAAGTACATTTTCACTTTCATTATTGTAATTTAGTTTAACACCAAAATCTTGATTCGAAAATGCTCTTATCTTAATCATAGAAATCCCAAATCATATTAAGCTGTCTGTACCATTGGTCTTGGGTCCTTACCTGAAATTTAATTACTTTGAAGTCCCATGTCACTTATTCATTGGCTTAGTACTATTTTAAAATACCTTTTCCATTCCATAAAATCCTATAGCCATGAAAAAATATCCAATACATTGTCACATGCTGGGATGTCGGAGCACTTGGACATATAATAGATCAATAAATCCCAAATGTCATGACAGCCACAATGATGCACTCCCTCTTCCAGTTTGTTTGTTTTTTTCTGATGTTATATACCTGTTTGCACAGGGTAATATTTACCACTTTGCAGAAGGCCAGCACAAAGTCTACGTGATACTTTAACCCACTTAAGACATAAAATAGGGAAGTCAGAGAGAAGAATAAGGCAGAGGGGAGATAAAGGGCATACCAGTACGGACCACACTAGTTTGTGAAATATGAACCTTCAAAAAGACAGGAATATCAAGTGATTTATAAGATGTGATAATGCCTTGCAACATCTCAGCACTGAGAGAAGATGTCTAAACTGCCTCTACTAAAGTGAATATTCTGTTTTCTATTCAGTGGCTGCCAAATACATGTGCATACAAGTAAACACTGTATTATATATTATAAGTGGAGATGATCACACTACCTTTTATAAAGGTTACCTGATACTTCCCAATTTAAGACCCTATTGTGGACATTTTGGGAGTCTGCATTAGGCTGAATTGTTTTGGAAAACTTCAGTAAAAATGCTTCAGTCATTTCCAAGAACAAGACTAGGGGAAAATATGTTGTTTTTCCTATAACAAAAAATTCTAGTGTCTTTTTTTGAGCCGCTCAAGTGTAGAAACTTGAAATTTGGCAGAATGGTGGTCTTTATGTGACTTTTGTGGCCTTTGCTATCCCCATGAAAATCGGCCTCAATTGAGCCAAGTTAGAAACCTTTGAGCCAGGGATGGGGAAGAGACAGGACTGGGCCAGGGCCAGGGCAGAGGGAATCAAGCTTGGCAGGAATGATCAGAAGGGAAAAAAAAGAAATTCTATGCCCACTAAAAAACTCTCCTCTCGGGAGCCTGGAAAAAAACACAAGATTCCTCAGTCTTGCCAGTCCTGTGCTGTGACCTAATATCTGTGAAAACCACTGACAAAGCGTTTGACTCACACACACCCCTTCTAGTGCTGCTCTGCAAAGAGGACGACAACCTACTATTGCTATCAGTTACTCCAGTAGTTCAAAAGGCAAATGTCTGTAGAGTAGATCTAAAAATTCCCCGTGGATGACACAAGTGGGTCTCAATACAATGGAATTTGTTGTGGGGTTTCAGTTTCCTTTTTTAAACCCTAGGAAATTTCACACACACATGCACACACATTAAAAGAATGTTATTAAGATTATAATGTTAAGCACTCCAAAGTTAGGAAATGCCAGAATTAAGATTCCTGTGCACCTTTAATTTGGCCTCCTTGTGTGTATGCATGATGACAGTGTCTTTAATTAGTATTCTGTCGGTTTCCCCCAGGTCATCACAAGCTTGACTGCTTCTGCCCCAACTCCTCCACTATTTCCCTTTCCCATTTCTGGCTCCTCATTCTAGTCCCATTTCCCTTGCTTATCCAGTCCCAGTCACCAGTTCTGAGACTTCTCATCACAGTCCCAGTCTCCTTGCCCAGTTAGCCTCAGCCCCTCTCCCTTGCCTGAAACTCTTGTCCCTAGTCTACATGCCCAACCCGTCCAAGTTCCCACTTCTAGGCTCCTCATCTGATCTATCTCCCCATTCCCACCTCCCAGGCATAGTCTCCCCTTCCCAGGCTCCTTATTCAATCTCAGTCTCCTCATCCCTCACACAAAGGCACCCCCCCCCCCCCGCCAAATTTCATATCCCTCTTCCAAATAGTGTGGGCACTAGAGTTTCTAAAAAAAAGAAAAAAAAAAAGAAAAAGGTGGAGGGTTAAATATTGCTATATATATATATATATATATTTTAGCTTTGTTTTCTGAAGTGACTGGACCATTTTGGCTGAAACATAAAAACAGTCTGAGAAAGACATATGGCATGAAAAATTTCAACTCAAATGGTTAAAGCTGGCAAAGTTATAAGCCACTGAAAACCAGGACTTATAACAGGAAATGTCAAGAACCCTTAATAACAAGGTGGTGCTACCAGTGTCCCCTATAATATATGTACAACTCTATGGGTGAATGAGAGACTAGTGTTTCTCTATGATAATTACATCAGCATTTTGGACCAAATGTATGTGGTAAATATTTCTTTTCAAAGTGTGCCACCCATCATTGACTGCAATGAAAGCTCTTCCTGAGCAAAAATTGAGTAAAAACTTGAAAATTTGTCCTAAGATATTTCTTTTACTAAAAAAAATTATGTAACCAATGTAGTTTCAACCAATCAGACCAAATCTTATAACAACTTTTCACTCTTTAATTCCACAATCACCTTCCCCCCTCCTTCTCTTCCCCCCTCCCAGACTCTCCCTGAGAGAGACAGTAATCCTAATACAGAGAGAAATTTGCCTCTCCTTTCTCCCCACCAATTCCCTGTTGAATCCAGACCCAGTCCCATGGGGTCTCACCAGAATAAAAAAAAACAATCAGGTTCTTAAACAAGAAAAGCTTTTAATTAAAGAAAGAAAAACAGTAAAAATTATCTTTGTAAATTTAAGATGGAATATGTTACAGGGTCTTTCAGCTATAGACACTGGGAATACCCTCCCAGCCTAAGTATACAAGTACAAATTAAAATCCTTTCAGCAAAATACCAATTTGAACTCCTTCCAGCCAAATACACATTTGCAAATAAAGAAAACAACCAATAAGCCTAACTCGCTTTATCTACCTAGTACTTACTATTTTGGACATATAAGAGACTGTATCAGAAAGATTGGAGAGAAACCTGGTTGCACGTCTGCTCCCTCTGAGCCCCCAGAGTGAACAACAACCAAAACTAACAGCACAGTCCAAAAACTTCCCTCCCTCAAGATTTGAAAGTATCCTGTCCCCTGATTGGTCCTCTGGTCAGGTGACAGCCAGACTCACTGTTCTTGTTAACCCTTTCCAGGCAAAGAGATATGAAGCACTTCTGTTCTATTAACTCTTACTTATCTGTTTATGACAGTCTCGACCTACTCATTTGATATTGCCTTTATTCTTTTGCTGGAAGAGCACCCGTCATACTGACATCACCTCTGTCTTCTTAATCTTCAGCCTGAGCTGAACATCTATGGATAAGTTGTCTTCTGATGAAAAAAGAGAACCAGCTTAAGCCTGATGCAACAACTCTGTAACCACTCATCCACATCTGATCATAACAAAACACAATTTTACTTTTTTTGCTCTTCTGTCTTTTCTTTCTGTATGTGTTTGGGGAAACTGATTTAACAAAAAAAAAATCACACTTTTGTGAGTTGAAACTATTTTGGTTGTAACGTAAAGCAATGTCATCATAACCTCATTTAATATGATCATAAAGTTATTGACTATTGTAATATAAGAGAAGTGGGAAAGACAAAGTGATTTTGTAAGTTAATTTTTTTCTTGTAGCAGAGAATGAATAAAATAAAAGAATTACAATGTGTGGTCATCAAGAAACTAGAGCCAGGGACAATTAAAGAATCCTAACACACAACCATCCATAGTGTACAGTGTAATATATAAATAATCCCTTAGGCATGACAGTGATCCATTAACCTTTTCAGTAAAAAAGCAAGCTGGTATCTAATATTACAGTTGAAAATAGAACTAGTGTGCTATTTTATATTGTATGATGGTTACCCTTATAAACCTGCCAATATTTCAGAAAGATAGACAGATAGACTTCAGTATTTGCAATATTACCTAAACTTCTCTATATATACTACTGGGAATATACACTACACTGAAATTCCTTAGGTAAAATAATTGAAAGTCAGATTCTACCATTCTAATTCATATTTAATAGCACCATACTATATGAGTTGTCCTTCAATTTCTCCGAGTCTATGCTGAGGTGGTATTAAAGGCTAAGAGAATTTTCTTCTCTGCCTGCATTGAAACCACCAAATCATGCCTTAAGGAGATATTAGGGTGATAATTAGAGCTGGTCAAAAAATCTGACAAAAACTTCTTCCTATTAAAACCGAAATATTTTGTGGGAACCTAGTAGTCTCAATGAAAATTTCTCAGTTTCAGAATGGAAAAGTGAGCAGGAAACACCCACCATAGAATAGCCAATAGCCTGATGATTGGAGTACTCACTTGAACCTGGGTCTTCCACATCCCAAGTCCTTGATCTAATCAGGCAGAGCAGGGACTTTAACTGGTCTCCCAACATCCCAGGTGAGTGCCCTAACCATTAGGCTACTGGCTACACAGGGATGAGTCTCTCATGTTTTTTTCATAAAAAAATGGCAAAAGGTCTAATTTTTGTTCTGTGTCAGAATGAAAACATATTTTGAAATCTCAGAATTTTTGGTGAAATAGAATGGTTTTCTAGCCCATCCTAGTGATAATCCATTTCATGAAATATGACTTCTTTCCATCCACAGCAGCACCAAGCTCAAAGCATTGCAGAGAATAATTGTCCTACTTCTGAAAGAGATCAACCATACTTTGGAAGATTTCTTAGACTGCATGGATCTATTCTCCTACCCGCAATCAACAAATAGCACACCTTCTTTCCATGAGTTCAGTTAATTTACACAAAAGAAAGCACCAGACACTGCAAAGGAGACTTGACCCAAGACTTGTGAAACTGATACCTGCCCTTCCTAGTTGGTAAGAGAGAGTCACAAGCAATCAATGTCTCTTTTGATGGAAAAATCTAATGCATCATTCAGGGAAGGAATCCTCTGTCCTCTTTCAGACATTCAGAAGGTTCAGACAACAATGAAGAAATACACCCTGGATAGATTGGACCTAGCTAACTACTGTGATAACCTTCCATTTCTCAGGAAGGTCACAGAGAAGCTAGCTAAAAGCTGCTTTCAAGCTCATCTAACTGAAGCCAATATCTGAGATGTGATGAATGAAGAACAGCTGGTTGAAGCTCTATCAGAGTAAAATGGCAGCGAGGATAACTGGCAGAAGAAAATATTGTGAGGAGTTCTGAACCATAGTGTGGTTTACTGTAGCTGGAGATACACGTCCACAATTGGTCAATTCAGTCCACAGTTTAGGACTGCTCCTGAATTCCTCACTGATGTTAAACTCTCACATAGCAATGACTGTAAGTAACATGTTCTGTCATTTAAGGCTGGATAGGATATAGCATCTCATCCAGGCAGATAGTAACCTGGCCTCAATAATATACATCTTTACCACCTCGTGGCTAATCTATAGCAATGCAATATATCTGGGAAGGAAGCCAGGAGTCCTCAGGAAACAACAACAGAAAACAGCCCAACGCCTCAGCAGTATGGGCAACTGTGAGCACATCAGATTTGTTCTCTACTAGTTACATTGGCTCCCTATAGAACACCATGTCAAATACAATATGTCAGTCCTCTTCTACAAGGTTCACAGTGGTTTGGTTCTGGGATGTGAGATAACTGGGGTAAGATCCAGATTAATTACTAGTTGTGTCTCCCTGGCCTCTAACCTGGGGTGTCTTTTTCACTGATTTCCTCATGCAGCCATCACTCCTGGTCTGCTCACAAACAGCCTCCAGCATGTAAGTCATGCCAAGCTATGTCTCATACTGGCTTTTTAGTTGCAGGGTGACCCCAATACACTCCCAGTCACCGATTTCCCCCCAGAAATGTATATCTTGTACTGTCCAGAAAAGGGCTGGGCAGTACAAGCTATATAAAGTTTGTCATTTAATTAATAATAATACGCACATTCTTGCTGTCCCAAATGGAGTCTCCCAAACACTTCAATTCAAACACACTATTAGATAAAACAATAAAACAAGATTATTAACTACAAAGAGATAGATTTTAAGTGGTTACAGGTAATGAGGCATAAAAGTCAGAATTTGTTATAAGACAAATAAAAATAAAACACAACTAATGCCTAACTTAGCCAGCTAGGGTAAATTCAAAGCAAAGTCTCTCTCTCTCCCACCATGCACCCCCCCTCCCTGAACATGTTTCAACAGTTTTATTGGTTGAACTTCTTTCAGTCAGATGCTTCCCCAGTCCAATGCTACTACTTTTGTTCTTCAGCTGAAGGCCATGGTCAGAGAGAAAGCAAGGGATCGTTTGCGGTGTCTTCCCTTCCTTTTTTATAGTCCTTTCCCTCCTTTGAGAAGCATCTCCAGCTGGGAACATAGGGTAATAGGCTGAGTGGGTGGGAGCCCCATGGTATTTCTTTGCTAAGATGTAGGTTTTTTGTCCATCTCCCTTTTCCTGCAAATGAATAACCTCTTAGCAGGTGATGGTCCATTTGACTTTGTTTACACTTGACTGATGCATCAGATTGCTCTTTGACTGTGAAGAACTGGTTTGGCCACACCCTAGACTAGGAACACCCTAGACTAGTATCATGATACGGTGGAATCTAATACTTTACATAAAACAACATTGCCACACATATTTTATCAGGACAATAATGACTGGTAAATTATGAGTTTTCATATGATACCTCACAAGGCATACTTTGTACAAAGATTATTACAATAGTGCGCAAGGCATGAATACAAGGATACAGTTGGTTACTCAGGATACCTAAAATATCACCTAAAGCTGTGGAATGAGGACCATGGTCAACAGTTCCACTCCACAGAGGCAATGGAGCTGTCTAATATAAGGGTAAAAAATGCTTAAAATAGTGTTTTTTTCAAATGATGGTCTTAAAGACGGGAATGAACTCCTTCAGGATCTAATAACTACCTCAATCCTCACCACTTTCTGTTCCCATTGCAAGGCATGCTTCTTCACACTTGCTTTCAATAATATATAAACAAAAAGCATAATGGACAAAACAAAAAAAATATAGAAAAAACTCTCAATTTTCTCAAGTGCTAGTCACGTTACTTTATGCATTTCTGGAAAATGATCAGACATCACCATGATACAAGAACTTGCACAGAACAAATTATTACTCAATGTGTATATTGGTGGTAGAACATAGACCTTATTTAACTAACCCTTACTTGTGTTGGTAAAACATTTTCTCATGTGAGTAACCCCACTGACTTCAATGGAACTACTCATGTGAGTAAGAGCTCACCAACACAAGTGTATCATAAGCTGACCATAAAGCAATTGGTAAATTCAAGAGTGGCCGTCTACCAAGGTTTATTTAACAGTAGTTCTTTGGTATGCAAACCTAAACACAGCAGTATATGACTAGCATTGAATAAATGTGTAACAGCACAGGGAAGAAAAACTATAACAGTTAATCAGAGGAAAAACAAAAATGCAGATAAAGTATTTGGAAATGAAGTTTGATACAAACATCATAAATCATATTTTTGCATTTGATGACTCTCTTGGGAGCATATAGTGGTCTGATTTAAATTTAATTGAGAGAGAAGGTGGGTGAGGTAATATTTTTTATTGGACCAACTTCTGTTGGTGAGAGAAACAAGCTTTATAGAGGTATGTCATCATGAAGCAGGTCATTATCAAAAATTGTTAACTTACTAATACTCTCCAATATTCTTAATCCTTCAGCAACTAAGTTAATTAGTTGTTACAGATTGCACACCGAAATATTACCACAGACCATCTGAATAAATTTAGATGCAAAAAATGTAATATTTTATATATTAAGATAATGTTTTAGGAATATCTATTCCCCACTGCTAAACATAGTAGATTATCCCTTTTTTACATTCAATATTTTGTTTATGATATACTCATTGTGAGGGTATTATGTGAATACTTGACCAAAATGTAATTTAGAAGGCTGAAAGAGCATTTGCAAGAATAGCATACTTTTTCCATAGAAGATATGAAATGTTACCTTGCCACTATTTCTGAATTCTCTCAAGTGAAGTCTGACCTCATAATGCAGAATATTCATGCCAAATATTTGTAAGCTTTCATATAATGTAAAATAGTCTTTTGCGGGTTAAATAGGCCATTCTGATTAATACAAATTTTATATAATTTACATCTAAGAGGACACTATATAAAACCCAAGGATTAATGGGACATAAGACATTTCTGCTTAGGATTCCTTATTCCTCACTCACCACTATACTTCCACCTTACATTCACACTTAAACTCTGTCTCCCCCTCTTATTCCATATCTGTGTACACACAAAATGTAGTTGGCTACCAAATACTTGGTGGACATTTTTATGTTCAAAGAATGGTGCATAAACAATCATTTTGAAAAATGACTTTATTCTATAAAACTGTTGTTTCCTTAATTATGCTTTTCAAGCAATTTCATTTCTCACCCTTCCTGATGCTTGACTTATCATTTTCTCATACTACACTGTATTATGATAGTCATCGTTTGAGATGTAGCATGATACAACTGATGAAGTCTGACACTACTGCAATGTAATATGAAATATGTATTTCTGCAACAATCTACACAGTGAAGGGAAAATGAGTTTTATAAATGAAGTTTCATTTTAGGCCCTGATTCAGCAAGATACTGAAGCATGTGAATAGTCCCACTGAAGCGGAAGGGACAAAGATCCAAGGGAGAAGTCAATAATTCCTTTTCACTCATTTTCTACTAAAACACAGATTAATAAAGTCCTGATCTTGTAATCACGTATATTCATCAATGGAACTACTCACACAGTAAAGTTAAGAACATACATGAGTGTTTACAGGATTACGAAGTAGTAAATGAATCTAAGTAAGAAGTTAATTAGAAAACTTTTCTTTTTTAAATATCAGAGGGGTAGCTGTGTTAGTCTGGATCTGTAAAAGCAGCAAAGAATCCTGTGGCACCTTATAGACTAACAGACGTTTTGGAGCATGAGCTTTCGTGGGTGAATACCCACTTCTTCAGATGCATGTGGTGGAAATATCCAGGGGCAGGTATATATATGCTAGCAAGCAAGCTAGAGATAATGAGGTCAGTTCAATCAGGGAGGATGAGGCCCTGTGCTAGTAGTTGAGGTGTGAAAACCAAGAGAGGAGAAACTGGTTCTGTAGTTGGCAAGCCATTCACAGTCTTTGTTCAATCCTGAGCTGATGGTGTCAAATTTGCAGATGAACTGAAGCTCAGCAGTTTCTCTTTGAAGTCTGGTCCTGAAGTTTTTTTGCTGCAGGATGGCCACCTTAAGGTCTGCTATAGTGTGGCCAGGGAGGTTGAAGTGCTCTCCTACAGGTTTTTGTATATTGCCATTCCTAATGTCTGATTTGTGTCCATTTATCCTTTTCCGTAGAGACTGTCCAGTTTGGCCGATGTACATAGCAGAGGGGCATTGCTGGCATATGATGGCGTATATTACATTGGTGGATGTGCAGGTGAATGAACCAGTGATAGTGTGGCTGATCTGGTTAGGTCCTGTGATGGTGTCGCTGGTGTAGATATGTGGGCAGAGTTGGCATCGAGGTTTGTTGCATGGATTGGTTCCTGAGCTAGAGTTATTATGGTGCGGTGTGCAGTTACTGGTGAGAATATGTTTCAGGTTGGCAGGCTGTCTGTGGGCAAGGACTGGCCTGCCACCCAAGGCCTGTGAAAGTGTGGGATCATTGTCCAGGATGGGTTGTAGATCCTTGATGATGCGTTGGAGGGGTTTTAGCTGGGGGCTGTATGTGATGGCCAGTGGAGTCCTGTTGGTTTCTTTCTTGGGTTTGTCTTGCAGTAGGAGGCTTCTGGGTACACGTCTGGCTCTGTTGATCTGTTTCCTTATTTCCTCGTGCAGGTATTGTAGTTTTGAGAATGCTTGGTGGAGATGTTGTAGGTGTTGGTCTCTGTCTGAGGGGTTAGAGCAGATGCGGTTGTACCTCAGTGCTTGGCTGTAGACAATGGATCGTGTGATGTGCCCGGGATGGAAGCTGGAGGCATGAAGGTAGGGATAGCGGTCGGTAGGTTTTCGATATAGGGTGGTGTTAATGTGACCATCACTTATTTGCACCGTGGTGTCAAGAAAGTGGACCTCCCGTGTAGATTGGTCCAGGCTGAGGTTGATGGTGGGGTGGAAGCTGTTGAAATCATGGTGGAATTTTTCCAGAGTCTCCTTCCCATGGGTCCAGATGATGAAGATGTCATCAATGTAGCGTAGGTAGAGAAGGGGCATGAGTGGACGAGAGCTGAGGAAGCGTTGTTCCAGGTCGGCCATAAAGATATTGGCATATTGTGGGGCCATGCGGGTGCCCATAGCAGTGCCACTGCTCTGGAGATACATATTGTCATCAAATTTGAAATAGTTGTGTGTAAGTGTAAAGGCACAGAGCTCAGCAGCCAGTTGTGCTGTGGCATCATCAGGGATAGTGTTCCTGACAGCTTGTATTCCATCTGTGTGTGGGATGTTTGTGTAGAGAGCCTCTACATCCATGGTGGCTAGGATGGTGTTTTCTGGGAGGTGACCAATGCATTGTAGTTTCCTCAGGAAATCAGTGGTGTCACGGAGATAGCTGGGAGTGCTGGTGGCACAGGGTCTGAGTAGAGAGTCCATATATCCAGACAGTCCTTCAGTGAGAGTGCCAATGCCCGAGATGATGGGGCGTCCAGGATTTCCGGGTTTGTGGATCTTGGGTAGTAGATAGAATAACCCTGGTCGGGGCTCTAGGGGTATGTTGATTTCTTCTGGTGTTAGTGTAGGGAGTGTCTTGAGTAGATGCTGTAGTTTCTTAGTGTATTCCTCAGTGGGAACTGAGGGAAGTGGCCTGTAGAATTTGGTATTGGAGAGTTGTCTGGCGGCCTCCTTTTGGTAGTCAGACCTGTTCATGATGACAATGGCACCTCCTTTATCAGCCTCTTTGATGATAATGTCAGGGTGGTTTCTGAGGCTGTGGATGGCATTGCGTTCTGCACGACTTAGGTTGTGAGGCAAGCGATGTTGTTGTTCCACGATTTCTGCCTGTGCACGCCGGCGGAAGCATTCAATGTATAGGTCCAGACTGTCATTTCGACCCTCAGGAGGAGTCCATGTGGAGTTCTTCTTCTTGTGCTGTTGGTGGGAGGGCACCTGTGTATCAGTGCACTGTTCAGTGTTGTCCTGGAAGTATTCTTTGAGTCAGAGACGGCGAAAGTAGGCTTCCAGATCGCCACAGAACTGTATCATATAGGTGGGAGTGGCAGGGCAGAAAGAGAGTCCCCGAGATAGGACAGACTCTTCTTCTGGGCTGAGTGTGTAGTTGGATAGATTGATGATATTGCTGGGTGGGTTAGGGGTACCACGGTTGTGGCCCCATGTGGCAGGTAGGAGTTTAGACAGCTTACAGTCCTTTTTCCTTTGTAGAGAGGTGAAGTGAGTAATGTAGATCTCCTGTCTTATTCTAGTGAAGTCCGTTTGTATAGAAGTTTGGTTATTAATGAGAGTCTCCAGGTTGGAGAGCTCTTTTTTGATGTTTTCCTGTTTGCTGTATAGGATGCTGATCAGGTGGTTCCTCAGTTTTTTTGATAGAGTATGGCATAATCTCTCACTGTGGTCTGTGTAGTATGTAGATAGCAGTGGATTTTTTACCTTTAGTCCATTTGGTATGATGTCCATCTGTTTGCATTTGGAAAGGAAGATGATATCTGTCTGTATTTGTGCAAGTTTCTTCATGAGGTTGATGGATTTCCACTCCATACGGCTAAATGCAGTGCCTTGCATGGTGTCACGTATCAGAGGGGTAGAGTGTTAGTCTGGATCTGTAAAAGCAGCAAAGAATCCTGTGGCACCTTATAGACTAACAGACATTTTGGAGCATGAGCTTTTGTGGGTGAATACCCAGTTCTTCAGATGCATGTGGTGGAAATATCCAGGGGCAGGTATATATATGCTAGCAAGCAAGCTAGAGATAATGAGGTCAGTTCAATCAGGGAGGATGAGGCCCTGTGCTAGTAGTTGAGGTGTGAAAACCAAGAGAGGAGAAACTGGTTCTGTAGTTGGCAAGCCATTCACAGTCTTTGTTCAATCCTGAGCTGATGGTGTCATTTCCACCACATGCATCTGATGAAGTGGGTATTCACCCACGAAAGCTCATGCTCCAAAACGTCTGTTAGTCTATAAGGTGTCACAGGACTCTTTGCTTCTTTTTTAAAGAAATTCAATGGAATCTCAGCAGAATTTAGTCTCAGTATATAGCTCTGTATAGGATAGTGCAGGAGTAGGCAATCTATGACACGCGTGCCAAAGGCGGCACGCGAGCTGATTTTCAATGGCACTCATATTGCCTGGGTCCTGGCCACTGGTCTGGGGGGGCTCTGCATTTTAATTTAATTTTAAATGAAGCTTCTTAAACATTTTAAAACCTAATTTACTATACATACAACAATAGTTTAGTTAATATTATAGACTTATAGAAAGAGACCTTCTAAAAATGTTAAAATGTATTATTGGCACACAAAACCTTAAATGAGAGTGAATAAATGAAGGCTCGGCACACCACTTCTGAAAGGTTGCTGACCCCTGGGATAGTGCCTATTCCCTCCCCTTTTCCTTAACATAAGATCATAGGACCTCCTGGGTCATACAGTCCAGTCCCCTGCAATTGCAGGCAACCACAACATGCAATTCCTTTCATAAACTTATCACAGGGTCGCCCGGGGGCGGGGAGGGGATGGGGGTGGCAAGTGGGGCAATTTGCCCCAGGCCCTGGGCCCCGCAGGGGTCCCGTGAATCCTGGCCCAGCGGCGGTCCGGGTCTTTGGCAGCATTTTGGCGGCAGGGAGCCCTTCAGTGCTGCCGAAGACTCGGAGCGACTGAAGGGCTCCCCGCTGCCAAAATGCTGCCGAAGACCTGGACTGCCGCCGGGTGAGTACAAGCATCACAGCTCCCCTGCTTTGCATCAGGCACCAGGGTTAAAACTGCCTTTTTCCTTCAGATTTGAATGATATGTGGATATAAATTATAATAGACCTAATCTGTTCCCCCACAAATTTATGGGTGAGGAGCTGGGAAGTATTAAATATGATAGTCTCATAGTATTCATGACTGGAAGCAAATACAATACACAGTGCAAATTTTTATCAGTGTAATTAATTTATTTTCCAGTTGTTGTAAAATGCAAAAAATCCAATTATTCACAATGAACTTTTTTCCCTTCTTTCATCTTTAAATTTTCATCTGGCTTGTAAGCTAAAGAGCAAGAGTATCTATTCCAAATACTACTAGTATTATGAATGTTGAAGCATATCTGAGTTTTTTGAAGGAGGTTTAATAAAAATTTGTTTCAGAAACCATGTCTGAAGTCCGTTCCATTCATCCTTCCTGAATAGAGCTCATGTAGAGACTCCACTGGCAAGCATGTTACACTGCTGAAGGTCAACAGGATCTAATGTCTGACTAGCATTGAGAAACAAGAAAAGCCATCATTTGTAAACTGTCAAGGCCAAATGACAGCAACTACGTCAAATAGAAATAACAGATAAAGGAGATGCAGGAAAGAGAAAAGATAACTTCAGAAAAACAGCAAAAGTGCAGTCTTTTTGTATACCTCTATTACTAATGTGGAAGTAGAGAAAGAACTGACAGGGATTTGTAGGGGATCTTAATGCAAGACAGTCTCTGTTAGCAAGTCAGGCTAGCTGTAACCCTAATAACGCAAGATTTGTAGAAGCGAGGATTGTGTGAGGCGAGTAGAAAAGAATTGTGTAAGAAGTTGTTGCGAACTTGTGTAGAGAATGTGAAGAGAATATGAAATGTAGACTGGTGTCTCTTTAGAAGTGAGAAAAATAAGATTTCAGGATGACCTATGTATAAACAAAATGCAGCTGTTGCTTATTATTGTCTGTAACAAAAGTATAAATGCTTGCTGTAATTGTTTACCTGTTGAGAGACCTGTCCGGGACTGGGGCGACCCTGTGTCCTAGGGCACTCCCTCCCTCTGTTGCAATTGCTTGAGAAATAATAAAAGTACCTGACTCTGCGGCACCCAAACAAAAAGTGAGAACTGAGTTTTTCTCCGACACTAATGTACTTGAGTAATCTACATCTCTTTTCTCACCTAATTCATTTGCATTACTCAGACCATACTCTTACTAGTCTCTCAGTACTTTAGTGGTCTCATTGAATGTATTTAAAATAATGGATTTAACCTTTCTCATTTTAAATATTTACGTAAAAGTCAGTAGTTACTACACCATATATTTGCATAATTCATTGCAATACCCTTAAAATTATAGGAAATTATGGCCTTTATTTTAAACTGTGAACATATAAACTGCATAAACCATGTCATCATAGAGGATGGTGTTATGCACTGCTAAGTACAATATATTATCACCACAAGACGCAGCACTCATCATGAAATATCTTGGACTTTATCTGTAGTTACAGGAGCACAAATAGCATAATGCACTAAAGTGCTGTGCTGTAACTCCCTCATAGGGATAGTGTGGGCATGAACTGAAAGGTTCCTAATTTGCATTAATATAATCCAGAGAATTAGCAATTTTTCAATTCATGCCTTCAGCATCCACATGAGGGAGTCAGAGAGCAGTAATTTGGTGCGCACTGCTATTCATAGTCCCATAGTCCAAAATGAGGGGCATCGTAGACATGCTCTTGGAAAATCAACTACTTGTATACAGATTTCCATGCAAAGAGGAAAGGAATGGGAGGTCTATGTATTTAAAAACAATGTTAGTAACTTTATTGCAGCAACAACCCTCTGCCTCCCCTCAAAAATTACCAGAAAAACCAATAAAAGACATCTGCTAATGACTAAATGATACAAATATGTTAAAGGAAAAAGTGTACAGTGCTCACTTTATTTTTTATTATAAATATTTGCACTATAAAAAACAAGAGTATTTTTCAATTCACCTAATACAAGTACTGTAGTGGAATCTTTATCATGAAAATTGAACTTGCAAATGTAGAATTATGTACAAAAAAAAACTGCATTCAAAAATAAAACAATGTAAAATTTTAGAGCCTACAAGTTCACTCAGTCCTATTTCTTGTACAGCCAATTGCTAAGACAAACAAGTTTCTTTAAATTTATGGGAGATAATGTTTCCTGCTTCTTATTTACAATGTCATCTGAAAGTGAGAACAAGTGCTCGCATGGCACTTCTGTAGCCAGCATTACAAGGTATTTACATGTTAAATATGCTAAACATTCATATGCTTTGGCTACCATTCCAGAGGACCTGCTTCCATGTTGATGATGCTCGTTAAAAAAATAATGTGTCAACTAAATTTGTGACTGTATTCCTTGGGGGGAGAGTTGTATGTCTCCCACTCTGTTTTACCAGCATTCTGCATATATTTCACGTTATATACAGTCTCGGATGATGATGCAGCACATATTCGTTTTAAGAAAACTTTCACAGAAGATTTGACAAAATGCAAAGAAGGAACTGATGTGAGATTTCTAAAAATAGCTACAGCACTCAACCTGAGATTTAAGAATCTAAAGTGCCGTCCAAAATCTGAGAGGGACGAGGTTTGGAGTATGCTTTAAAAGTCTTAAAAGACCAACACTCCGATGCAGAAACTACAGAACCAAAACCACCAAAAAAGAAAATCATCCTTCTGCTGGTGGCATCTGACTCAGATGATAAAAATGAACATGCGTCAGTCCACACTGCTTTGGGTCACTATCAAATAGAACCCATCATCAGCATGGAAGCATGTCCTCTGGAATGGTGGTTGAAGCATGAAGGTATATATGAATCTTTAGCGCATCTGGCACATAAATATCTTGCAACTCCAGCTACAGCAGTGCCATACAAATGTCTGTTCTCACTTTCTGGTGACATTGTAAACAAGAAGCAGGCAGAGTTATCTCCTGCAAATTGGAACCAACTTTGTTTGTCTGAGTGATTAGCTGACCAAGAAATAGGACTGAGTGGACTTGTAGGCTCTGAAGTTTTACATTGTTTTATTTTTGAATTCAGGTTTTTTTGCACCTAATTCTACATTTGTAAGTTCAACTTTCATGATAAAGAGATTGCACTACAATACTTATATGAGGTGAATTGAAAAATACATTTGTTTTTGTTTTTTACAGTGCAAATATTTGTAATAAAAATAAATACAAAGTGAGCACCATACACTTTGTATTCTGTGTTGTAATTTAAATCAATATATTTGAAAATGCAGTAAACATTCAAAAATATTTTAAATTATATTCTATTGTTGTTTAACAGCATGATTATTTTTTTAATCACTTGACAGCCCTAGTTATTATTATCCAAGTATATAAAGTTATATATGATACATAAGAAATACCTGATACCACTATGTGGGGGACATATTTCAACTTCATACAACTGGATTGGCTGCAATACTCACAAGGGCCGAAATCATGAGAGATTTATGCTGTTAATCCCAACTAATTGTCAATCCAACCTTTCTAATACACCATCATGTATTCTGTATATGCCCCGCACTGTTTACAGAAAAACTCATTTTGAAATTATAAAAATCTTTAAAATTGCTCTGGTACTCTTTCCCATCTCCATGAATCTGTAAAACCAGGAGCGCTGATTACAATGCCCAGTTAAGTGTTCAGTCTGAGCTCAATCCAAATTCCACTGAAATCAATGGGAATATTTTCCATTGGTTTATTGGAGCTTGTCCTGTAGGCATAATAGTTGTCTTTTTCAAGACATGTCCCAACAATATGCTTTGAAAATTGATGTAGTTTAACATACAAGGTAAAGTTTTCAAGCACACCTAAGTACCTATACCTCAAAATTCAATGAAAGTCAATGGGACTTACATGCCTAAATCACTTAGCTGCTTTTGAAAATGTTGCCCATAATTAACTAAATTAATACTAATCAGCACATTTTCAAGAATTTTGTCAGAAGCCTATCATTTTTAAAATTCCATTTTGCTATCAACAATAAGTTCGGGGATGAGAAGCAGAAGAGTAGGAATTCAAGCTTTGCAAGTGTTTGGGCATACTGAACAAAGTGCACTTAGACATACTTCTCGTCTGAAAACTATAGTCTAATCTAAAAGAGAAAAAATGGGATACAGAAAAGGATTATATATAAGCCTTTTAGAAATGTACAGCAGACTGCCTGCACTACAGTATTAATGATGGCTAAACATATACTAGACAGTAAAATTTATCCCTGTACCCGAGGTCCAGCACAATGCTCATGTGCCACTTAAATCCCACTGAGGGTTTAAGTAAGACTTAAATGGTATATTGACATTCTGTACAGGGATAAATTTCACCCCTAGTAGAAAGTGATCTCAAAGTAAAAATATATTCAAGTAGAATTACAGATAATAACTATCTTCTTCCCCACACAAACCGCTTATAAGTAAAACTATAGGAATTGGTTATCCAAAGACATGAGAAAAAGTGAATGCATTCATAATTGCAGAGAAAAAAAAGGAGAAAACTGACACCAATCTAATAAACGATATCATAATCAGCCAGCACTACATGGAACTGGATAATAAAAGGAAAAAATCAACATGTAAGCTAGAATCCCCAACCCGAAGATAAAACAAAGCTCTCTGCACTTGACAAATATCCAAATTAAATGATCCCCTATATCCCTATTTCAATAGCAATGAAACAGGGAGAAAGAATTGAAAATCAGATTTCCTCACAACAGAAGACAGCATATTTCTCTATGTACCCAATGTTCTGCAATCAATTACACAGTTTGTCCTGTTAACAGCTACAAGCAATCGACATGAGACACTTTACCTTTTACCTGCTATACATAATGCTTTAAAAAAGTTAATTAAAAAATATTAAAAATAATGTTTTTGCTTGATTGTTTTAGAGCAGTGAGCAAACTTATTTGATTGGGCTCCCCGTCTTTGTGTCTGTTGTCATTTATGCTTCCTCCACAAGTACATATACCAGCACCCAGCTCTGAAGGCAGCACTGTGCCAGCAGCAGCACAGAAGGGAGGCAATGTAAAAAGTGATATTTGTCAATATAACTTTTCACGTCAGTGTTAGCACCCCATTGACATATTTACTTCCATGCTGCTGCTGCTACCATACTGGGGCTGACAGCCAGAGCCCCGCTGCCTCCAGGTAAGGGATTTGAGGGGGGTAGGGGGGAAGGAGTGGAGAGTCCAGGTGGTGGGGCTCTGTCTGTCAGCCCTGGGGTACCGGTCTCCAGCTATCCCCTTTAACCCTGCTTCATAGGTGTGCATAACCCTTCTTTAGGAGCCTCACCCACCTGGGGTTAACAGACAGAGCTCTTAAAATAAAAAGATCACACAGCTTGTGCCTCCCCTTGGGAAGCCCGCCCCATAGTTTGAGAACTTCTGTTTTAGAGTGAACTTAGTGCTGTCAAAATGAGATAGATAGAGCAACAACCTTGAGAAACCACAGACCAACCTTGAGCTACAGAAAGGTATAGCATGCTACTTTTATTATAATGAAAACTTCCAAAACCATCCTACCAACGTCTCACAATCCTGATCCAATGGAATCACATCTAGGGAAAATAATTTAGAACCTATATCTATTCAGCACTTGGGCTCTGCTGTTAAAGCCGGAAAGGATGCCAGTTAGAACCCCTTCTAATTATTTTTTTGATTTTTGGGTTACTAAGGCCAGATCCAAAGACCATTGGAAACAGACTGAAACTACAAGCTCACTTCAAAAACTACTGAACACATGATGAGAAAGGAGGAGGGGGAAGTGTGTGAACTGTTTTAATTTTCATTGAAATTTCATTTTCATTTGAGTCAAAAATCAAGCTTGATAGACATACAGCTAACGAAATCCACAGTAATTCTGTATTCAGGTTTGGTTGTAATTATTCCTTTTTTTATTTTCTGGTAAAATCTCTTCAGTTATGCGAGTTCCAATATCATGCTGTAGCGGAGAAGGATAGCTCAGTGGTTTGAGCATTGGCCTGCTAAACCCAGAATTGTGAGCTCAGTCCTTGAGGGAGCCACTTAGGGATCTGGGGCAAAATCAGTACTTGGTCCTGCTAGTGAAGGCAGAGGGCTGGACTCAATGACCTTTTGGGGTCCCTTTACCTCTGTGAGATAGGTATAGGATTCAACATTTATCTACACCATTATTTTAAGTTCTGATTTCCTCTAGAAGACTACAATGTGTTTATTTTCTTAGAAGCATAACATCAATAATTATGGATCTAATAGAATCCCTCTATAATCCATGCCCACAGATCTGATCTCTCTTATGGAATGCCACCTCCATAGCAATGTTCTCTCATATCTGCACCCTACACAGAGTGGAGACAGAGATGGAGACAGAGTCAGGATATACATTCTATACCTGTGAGCCATCTTCCACAGACACTGTTTCTTTTTGTGTGGGACCCCTTCTGCAGCTGAAGATCCCTTGAAGAAATCCATGACAGCATGGCTCAAACAGAGATGAATTATTCAGGATCTGGAGGAGGGCAAGGAGCACCAGAGCTGGCACAGAAACACAGGGCTTACTTGACTATAGCCCAGGCTGCATCTGTAGATCCTCTGGGAGATGTGCAGTTGGAAGGAAGAAGTGCTTCCTATGCCCTAGGAGCGCAAACTCCAACCCTAGTAGAACTATTTTGGGGAAACTCTGTGAGAAGATCCTCTTCTTTTTAGATTATCTTCCATGGTTTTTTTTTTCCTGTAGAGATGGAGATCCAGATCTATAAATTTAAAACTACTAAAGAATACATCAAATACTATATATTATGAGAAATGGCATTTATATTAGTATCCATAGGGCTTTTTATCCACTTTTCTAAAGTATGTTATATATTATATAATAACTATTTAAAACAGTAACTTGTATAGAACATATTTTCTTCTTTATTACTTTGGTGAATTAAAATAAGAGGTGGCTATATTGCCAGCAGTCATAACACAATTTGCTGTTGTCTTGTCAGATCCCATAAACTAAAGCAGGAATGGGCCTGGCTACTATACCTGCACAGGAGGAGATCGCAGGTACATCTCTAAAAACGTATGTTAGTGATAAACTAGATGGATCACTGGTCAACCAATAGCCAAGCAAGATGTAAGGGAGCAAGTATTGCTGATGGAGTCAAGTATCAGAGGGGTAGCCGTGTTAGTCTGGATCTGTAAAAGCAGCAAAGAGTCCTGTGGCACCTTACAGACGATAGCTTTCACCCACGAAAGCTCATGCTCCAAAACGTCTGTTAGTCTATAAGGTGCCACAGGACTCTTTGCTGCTTTTACTGATGGAGTCAATAATCTAATGTAATACTGAGGTCCTAACTTCTGAGGCTTGTGAAAAGGCACAATAATAATAGCATTAATCCAAGGGTTTTGCTCCAAATCCAGCTTGGGTTATTACATCTTCAGTTACATTCCTCACTGAATGAAAACCTCCCTGGGTAGATTCAACTGATAAAGTTCACTTCCTACCTTTAAATAATTTATTAGTTGTGTTACTGTAGACTAGCCAATAGAGCTGGTTGGAAAATTTTATGTCAGAATGATTTTCCTACTGAAAATTCACTTTCCAAAAAAAAAAAAAAAAAAAAAAAAATCTTCCACAGGAAAATTTTAATTTTGCAGAAAAATTTCAGTTTTCCATTGGAAAATTAGTCCCAGCTCAAAGCAGCCTGTCTGGACAGTTGCTGCTCCCAGCTTTAAGGCATTCTGCTAGGCGAAAAGCCCCAGAGCTGGAGCTCCCAGGGACTCCCATGTTCCGGTCTCCCTTGGTGGGCTTCTAGGCTTTAGAGTAGCTTAGGGCCATGACACATTTCAAAAAGGTTGAAACAAAATATATCAACTTTTTTCTAAACAAAATTTCAGAATTCCCATTCCATGAGAAAATCTGAAATTCCAATTTTTTGTTCCATTTTGGGATTTTGTTCTATTTTGGAATTTCCCACAGAACAGAAGTTTCAGTTTCTGCTGGGTAATGTGTTTCATACAATACAGCCACCTTTGGAGTGGATCAGCCATCCTAACATACGTATAAGTTATGTATGGTATATATGAACATTCAGGATAAAAAAGGGGAGATTTAAAAAATAATAAAAAACCCAATAACATTTATAAGTGTGAATTTTGTCCCCTTCCTAGTGACTGGTCCACATGAAAGACAAAGTTCTAGCGCTGCTGATGCTACCACCCAATGGAGTGACTCTTTTAGCTCAAGTAGTAGAAGCTTGCGCATTGCTACTAAGGAGCTTGGGTTCAACATCTATTCCTTGGTGCCTGGTGATGGAAGCTAGTTACAAATGCATGTACTGACAGAAGTGTTTTCTAGTGGTTAGAACAAAAGACTGTGATGAATACCGAACTCTGTCACCAATATGATGTGTGACCTTGGTTAAGCCAACAACCTCTTGATACGGTTTGCTTATCTGCAAAATGGAAATGATATGCATCTACCAGCATTGTTGTGAGGCCTAAATAATATGCGGGGGGGGGGGATGGAGGGGGAAGCAGAGATTTCTTTAGATGAAAAGCATTTAAAAATGCCAAGTAGTAGTATTGCTGTAAATCCAAATGTATTTGCATTAGATATATTAAAGCAGCTGATTTTAATTTCTGGATTCATTTAATATAAATATACCAAATTCTTGGTGATTTGTCCAGGATCTTGGTTAAACAGTCTGAAGTAGGTTACTTGCCCTTTTGGCATAAATATAGTCCTTATTAAGATTTGTGATTTGCAATACTTCTATATTTGGATAATTTCTTAAATGAAAAGAAGCAAAAAAGAGACCAAAACCTCATCCATCAGTAGGTATTAAATTTATGACATAATGAATTTCCATAGCAACATGTTCTAGTTACATAAACACCGACATCATGAAATTACGAGGTCTTAGGGCTGAACAAAAATACCAGTTAGGAAGTGGAAATGCTAATAAAAAGTAATAGTAACATGGATCAAACTTGCTAAATAATGGATCATTATTTAAAACTTCTGTAACCATTTCTGGGCAAGCTCTTAAAGATTATTTCCACTTGGATAAATGCCACCACATTCTCACTAAATATATGTTTTTTACTTTCATTCAATCAGTTATGTAAATATTTAAAGGTGATGTCTAAATCACTGACAGAAATTACTTCAGTGCTATTTGTGTCTTCAACATTTATTTCCCCATATGAAACATAGTCCTTCATTTTTTAAAAAAATATTTAAGTTATATTTAGATAAAACTATTTGATAAAACTGAGGAAAACTGGCTTTGGTTTTGGCATACATTTTCCAGTTCAACTTAACATCTACTAAATTTTCAGCTCCTTTAAACATAAACCGAAAGTAAGCAAACCACAAGAATAGGTAAAGAAAACTAACTCAGTACCCATTAGCAAGTAAATGAGCAATAATAAAACAACAACTATAATAAAGCTCAAAACCAAAAACCAAACAGTGCCTCCAATTTCATGCACCACTCCGGGCATCTTACCAGAATATGGCGACATTCAGGTTAATTCAAGTCTTCCAGAGTGTGGTCTAACTCACTTATGTAACATGAAGCTGAGAGTCATGTATGAAGCCCCCAAACTTTGCTGGCTATGATACTGAATCATTCCTAATATCTGATTTGTATCCATTTATCCTTTTATTCCATCAGCAAAGGTCATTTGGGGTATGTCTACGCTGCTATTAGACACCACCATGGCCCATGCCAGATGACTCAGGCTCACAGGGGTATTTAATTGCAGTGACGTTGTTCAGGCTTGGGTTTGAACCTGGGCTCTAGGACCCCATGGTGTTGGAGGGTCCCAAAACCCAGGCTCCAGCCCAAATATCTACACCACAGTTAGGGCTTGTCTACACTACTGCAGTAATAATGTAACTGAAGTCGATATAGCTTAGGTTGACTTATCACGGTGTCTACGCCACACTTCATCGACCAGACACGCTCTCCCGTTGACTTAACTAACTCGTCTCGGAGTGGTGGATTACCTGAGTTGACTGGAGAGTGCTCTATAATCAATTTAGTGGGTTCATTAGACCCGCTAAATTGATACCCACTGCAAGTAAGTATAGATCGGGCCTTAATAAGCCCCTTAGCCAAATACCCCTGAACCCAAGTCAGCTGGCACAGGCCGGCCACATGTGTCTAATTGCAGTGTCAACACACCCATGGAGACCCTTTCACAGGTTAAGGATGTTTTTGTTTTGTTAGGTAGAATTGCTGGGAAAGCCAGACTGCATGAAAACACTATCTGCCTTTCCCCAAGATGAATTCCTAGTGGCACCTTTCCTTAGTGGCATGGAGTGGGGAGGGATGGGAGCACCCATGGAGGTGGTGCCTATGGACCTGTGCTCCTTCAACTCCCATTGTTTTAAGAAATAGCTGAGGGAGCTCAGCACTTTCTAGGATGGTTCCATACCCTGCTGAACAGGCCCTGTTAAAAGTACATATTTTATTTAAGTATTATGATGACAATCAAAATATAGGAGAGATAACCACATCTCTATTTGTGGTAAGAAGTGCATCTTCAGTAGATATACTTTAAGTGGCAATCCATGAAAAGATAATTATTCCAAAAAACAATGTGCTCTAATATAGTGTTATGGGTTAGGTTAAATCTCATTGAAACTGGTGGTACAAGAGTAGGCCGTATCTCAAGATAGTTGTAAGAAAACATTGGGATCCTTTATGGAACCAAGCAGCTGATACAATACGTGACACCAACCAAAACACAGGCACATATCACTGCCCGGAACAAAGGCACTTGGCAAGTCATATGTGGGCAGAAGACTTTTGTAGGCTATTGTTTTGTGAAGGTTTGTATATCTGACGAAAAAAGGCAGAAAGGCCAGAGAAGCAGAGAGAAAAGGCAGAAAAGAATCACCAGATACACAATAGAAGCACTGAGAAACATGGCCCTGAGAAAAAGCTAATAAAGTATTTTTCGACTATGTGCTGCCTGCCTGATGGCTTGGATCAAAGAAACTCTCCTTGTTTGCTTTCTCCTGTGTTCAGGGAAACAAGACTTTGTACATTCCTTGTAAATACACAGGTTTGTGCCAAAGATAGCTGACTCCATGATCAATTTCCCCTGGTAATGAAAACAACCAACCGGGCCCTGAACTCTACCCAACTACTCAGGTGAAATAAAGAACAACATAGGATGACCAGACAGCAAATGCGAAAATTAGGACGGGGGTGAGGGGGGTAATAGGAGCCTATATAAGAAAAAGACCCAAAAATCAGGACTGTCCCTATAAAATCAGGACATCTGGTCACCTCAGAGTAATAATACATTGCAAAACTATAAACCTCTATTTGGAACAGTTCTATTATCTCAAGCATGCAGATGTCAAAATTAAACCTGCAACCAAGTTTAGAATCTGACAACTGACTTAGGGTTGCCCTATATCTGGTTTGCAACTGAAATGTCCGGTTTTAAGGGGACCTGTAGTCTCCAGTCAGAAGTACTGACCGTAAACCAAAAGTCCAGTTACCACAATTTTCTAGGGCTGTAACTAGGACAGGGCAAGAGAGGCAGCTTCCCCGGGCACAGAGCTTGGAAGGCTTTGTACTCCAATAATGGAATGCAATATTTTAGGTCAACTCAAATCTTGTTTTTCAAATCTGCCCTAGACTGCTAGTGACCTGAAGTTATTTTCACAGTCCCATATGAAATGACTTTTCTGGTTTCATTCTATTTATTAGGGAACAAGTGTCCATATCACAAACACCATCATAAATAGCATGGCTATGCCCCACTGAAGAATGAATGTGCATGAAGACTGAACTACCCTCTGACAAAAAAGACTTATAAGAAGACTCTTTGGCATGACAGTGGGAAACTTGCACTGCTGCAGTGTGTATTGTGCCTATTTTGTGAATAATAAATAGAGGACATCAGTCTCCAGAGTTGTCATTCTGACACATTTTGCCAATATTAAAATTCAGTTACTACTTAACAAAAAAATTTAGTAATTACACAAAACTGGTATTTCTTAAACAAATAATGCTAATGTGATTAAATTGCACCTTCCCATTGCTAGCAGAGGGAATGTTTGATCAGACTGGAAACAGAATGGCCATACCCCCTGTGATGCTGGCAGGCCAGGTGCCAGCTTTTGCCAAGGCTGCAGGCACTACCGAAGAAATGCCAAACTCATAGCTGGAGACCAGACCCAGTCTACCTGTATGTTAGTTTTGCTCAAAATAGGTATTAGTCTTCTAAGAATGTATGCAGTGTTTAGACTCTATGAAATGCATATATGTTGCTGAATGCATCAATCTCACTTGTTATATCTGTATTCCATGCTATAAGGAAACATGTAAATTTTGCTCTATAACTTTGAAAATGTTTGCTCTAAACTTGTGAACTCTAGTGGGAAGAGTGTTTCCCCCCAACTATCCAGAAGAACTATCAAATCAGATTGGCCATCAAGAAACATTGCAACAAAGGATTGGTGAAAGGCCTATCGCACTTTGGAAATGCTATGCGCGAAGCAACTCATCCTATGGACTCAGAGGCTGAATGAAGGAAATAAAGACACAAGAACATTTCCCATCTCTTTGTTGTTTGAACTTTCACAGAACCAGACGCTCTCAACTGAAGCCAGAGATGCCCAGAGGGTACCCCTGGGTCTGCCCTGAAAGACATTCTGAATTGACAGCTCATTCCAGTTCTGTAGCTCTTAGGATTTAGATTACTACTCATTTGTATGTATATGTTTGCTTGTTTTAATCTGTAAATGACTCATTTCTTTTTCCTAGTTAATAAACCTTTAGATAGTATCTTACACGATTGGCTACAAGTGTTGTCTTTGATGTAAAAACTAGGGTACTCTTGGGACTGGAACCAACCTAAATATTTTGAGATTTTTGGTTTAAGTGACCATTTATCACTAAGACCAACTTGCCTGGGTTCCAAGATAGACTGGGGAGTCTAAGGGGATTGTCTGTGATTCCATGGTAAGACTGTTACAGTGATCCACAAGTTCACATTTGTCTCTGGCTTCACAAAATCTAATTATAGGACACACCACCAGTTTAGGGTGTCTGCCCTGTTTTTAACAGTCTGCCCTGATGTAGACACTCACAGTTGTGAGCCCCTCCAGACAGCATGATACCCTCAGTTCCTGATTGGAAGAGGGTGCTCTCCACCATCAAGGCTCTGCTCTCTTTCCTCTCTCCCTACTCAAAATACACGTGGGGATTATATGGTGGGTGGAGGCTGGGGCTAGAGAAAGTGGAGCAGAGATGCACCTCTCCTAACCACCCCAGGCCAGTTTGGTGGAGG
This sequence comes from Gopherus flavomarginatus, assembly GCF_025201925.1. Lineage (NCBI taxonomy): Eukaryota > Metazoa > Chordata > Testudines > Testudinidae > Gopherus > Gopherus flavomarginatus. The sequence goes on from NC_066618.1 coordinate 201,415,343, forward strand.
AGAGGTGGGTTGAAAAAGTCAGCAACTATAGTAATTCTCCTGCATTAGTGGGCATGTGACAGCCATTCTTGACACTGAAAACTGCCTGCTTTGCCATATAGATAGCATATTTATCAGAGGTGGGTTTCCAAGTTTGCTATGGGTCTGACCAGGTTGCCCTTTGGGATCAGAAAGTAATTCTTTCCTCTGGGCAAGATTAACAAGGTGTCTGGTTAGTTTTTTCACCTTCCTTATAGCATCCTGAAGTATAAGCAGAAGAAAGAATACCTTTAAAAAAAAAAGAGTGGTGGTGGTGGTGGTGGTAAATGTCAATAAATTGTATTGTAACATATGGCTGGTGTCCAGTGCAGGTAAGAGGCCTCATGGGGCCATTCTTAGAGTAAACCTGACCACAGGACACCAGGACTAATGAGTCTTGTTAGCCTATGGGACAAGAGGAGATCTTAAGTCTTCACAGACTGAGCTACCCCTCCCTACACTCACTCCCCCATTTCAAAGGGGAGTGGAGGCCTGAATGATTAATTCATTCATGGAAGTTTGGCAGAGGAAGCCAACCCTCATTCCTTGGTTGTCTGGCATGAGGTTATTCCATTGCATCCTGGACCAAATTAATCTGGAATTAAAGAGGGTTGAGGGGGTGTCAGACCTCATAATAATAAAACTAAAAAAATTGGGATCTTCTACTTTAACACAGATGCAGCAATGGTTTTATTCATATGTGTGCTGATCACACTGACAAACTGTAATTTTTGTAAAATCTGTAGACTTTTTTTCTAAAAATGCAAGGATAGGCAAATGAGGAGAATGAGTCAAAATTTGCTGTCAGGTCAGTACAGGTGCCATTCCTGCCCAGCCCAATGTTCCTTATTAATTAAAAATTGCCTATTATGCTTTTATATATTGGAGTTTCACATAAAGAAGAAAGGGAATAAATTATATGGATTAAATTATTCCTCCCTCTATGTGTACAGTGGGGGTAGTGGGTCTTAAAGCATATCCTCTAATGCCTCAATGGATGATCAGGTAGGCATTATCTAGTAGCCACAGAAGGGAAAAGGAGGATAGCTATTCCTGCTAGCAGAGCTAATTACCTCAGAGGGAATGTCTGGACAGGCCATGAATAGGCCCTCTGTTTATACCATCAGGGCAGTGTTCGACTGGAGCATCACCTAAACCTGTTATACAAATGTAACATTAATTATGTCTACACTTCACACTCCTTTCAGTTGTTGTATCAATCAGGCAAGGTATTAACAAACTTCAACAGGACTTTAAAAATAAAGTGGAAACCTCTTTACGAAGCTGCTGCTGCACCCTCAGTAACTCTCCCTCTCTCAAGCAGCTTGAAATTTTTCTCTTGTAACTGCAGTAAGAGTGCTTGTAATAAGCGCAACTACTACATACTCATCCTCCGGTGGACCACCTGGTGAAGGCAAAGGCAGGCGAGAAAGGCAATCAGCTACCATATTTTTGTTTCCAGGCTTACATTCCAGTTCATAATTGAAAGAGAGTTGTCTTGCAGACCATCTAACAATACCATATCCTGCTCTTCCCAGTCCTTCCATGGTAAGCAACGTGTCAAAGGGCTGTGGTCTGTGTGCAGCTTGAAAGTGTGGCTCCACAGGTAAGTTCTCCATTTTTTAGTAGCTCAGACACAAGCAAGTGCTTCTTTTTTGACTGTAGAATATTTTCTCTCAGCATTACTCAGTTGTTCTCATGAAGTTGTGTGAGGACAGCCCCAAATCCATAATCAGAAGCATCAGTAGTTACAATTGTGGGAAATGCAGGACTGAATAGTGCAAGTACTGAACTATGTACAATCAAATCTTTCACTGTTTCGAAACTAGCTTGTGCATCTGTTGTCCACACTAAGGCTGAACTTCTCCATAGTAATTCTCATAACGGCTCAATGACAGAAGCGTAATTGGGAATGAATTTTGCATACCAGGCAGTAAGACCCAAGAAGGAATATAAAGTTTGCAAATCTGTTGGAGGAGGAGCATTTGAAATTGCCAGGATATGATCTGGATCAGGTTTTAGTCCAGCCTGTGAAATTGTATGCCCCAGAGAGGAGAGTTCAGTTTGTCTAAATTTGCATTTGGACCTATTAAGCTTGAGGCCTGCTTTGCTGATGCAGTTTAGTACAGACTGCAGGTTATTGTCATGCTCCTCAGTAGTATTTCCAAATATAATATCATCATCCAAATAGCACTGAACTCTATGTTAATTCTTCAGAATCAATGACATTTTTTGGAAGGCACTTGGGGCTGATGCGAGACCGCATGGAAAACATTCAGAATGAAATAGTCCCTCATGTGTAATGTATGCTGTGAGGTCTCTGCTATCTTCATGCAACATAACCTGGTGGCATGTGCTCTGCAAATCAAGAGTAGAAAACATCATTGCTCCACGGAGTTCTGCAAATACTCCTTCTATGTGAGGAAGAGGATGGCTGTCAACCAGTATAGCTTTATTTGGCTCCCTTAAGTCCATACAAAGTCCACCCTTGTTCTGTGTCACTACTATAGGTGAAACCCTTTCGGAGGAGTTAATCTCTTCAATAATGTCCTTTTGAACACATTTTCTAAATTCCTCTGAAACAGCTTCCCTGACTGAAAATGGTAAGTGCCGTAATTTCTGTCATACAGGCATCACATTATTCCACATTTTAACTTTATGCGGAAACCCATAAGCACAGCAGAGTTTCTCCTCAACCTGGTGTTGGGTCCCAGCTGAAACTGGTGTGTGTACCACAAGAGTGCTTTGCTGAGGACGATCAATTCATCCATTAACTACCTTGAGATTTAAAGCAGCCAATAAATCTCTGTCAAGGATAGGAGTGCCTTTGTGGACAATATAGAACTCTGCAGTTACACAGCAATCACCAAAAGTAACTATTGCTGGCAGGCAGCCATGTACTGGAAAATGTTTTTTCAAATAGCACATCAACTGAAGTTTGGGTTCAGTAAGAGGCACATCTTTAAAGTAATGCAAGTAGATGGAATCAGGTAGTATAGATACTGCTGAGCCAGTGTCCAACATTAGCTGAATAGAGTGTGATTTGCCTGAGGGTATGGTGGAAATGTTTACAGTGCACTTTATCTGTTCTGGAATATGTGCAGTAGTGGTTTTGTTCACACTCAGCACAGTAATATCTGATATTGTAACTGCATGCACCTGTTGTTTGAACTGGCTACTGAGACATACTTAAGCAAAATGCCCAATCTTTTTGCAATTATTGCATTGAGCTACTTTTGCTGGACATCCTGTGTAGTTTGCAAAGTGTTGTGGGGATCCACAGCAAAAGTATGCTTTTACTGTATTTTGAATTTGCTGATTAAGTGGCTTTTCATTAGTTTTCCTCCTGCAATTGTTTGTCTGCAGCAATAGTGAACTTTTCTGCAAAGGAGTCACAGCCTGGATTGTGCCTCCTGTATCCCTGCTCATTATTTTGGCTTCAGCTGTAGCTGACTCAATCTGAGTAGCAATGATTATTGCTTTTTCTAGTGTAAGTTGTGGTTCTAGAAGTAAGCGTTCTCTTACACAAAGCATGGTTGTTTTCTCAAGGAGCTGGTCTCTAATCATCTCATCTGCCATATTCCCAAAGTCACAAGTTACAAACAGACTCCTCAGGGAAGCAATATACTGCGTTATAGTCTCCCCTGGTTTCTGCTCACTCTGGCAAAATCTGTAGCTATTAGCTACTACATTCACTTTTGGCACAAAAAAGTTCTTTAATGCAGTGAGTGCAGTCTCATATTTATCATCTGCAAGGGGAAAAGTGTAAAATATACGCTGCTCTTCTGCTCCAAGGCAGTGGATTAGTAGGGCATGATTTCTTACTTCAGAACTCTCTGTAACACTGATTGCAAGCAGATAAGTCTCAAACATATGGATCCATGCAGTAAACGTAATTGGAGGCTCACCTGGGCTTTTTAGAAAGGACGCAGGTGGGTTCAGAAGCAGAAGATCCATCCTCATCGTCAAAATGTTGTATCAACCAGACAAGGTACTAACAAACTTCAACAGGACTTTATTTTTAAAATGGAAACCTCTTTATCAAGCTGCTGCTGCACCCTCTGTAACTCTCACTCTGCCTCCTCAACTCCTCCCCCCGCCTTCCTGTCCTTTCAGATTCCCAACAGCCAGTGCTCCCAGTTCTAATAATTATAAGCAACATCTAAACACCACAGCAGTGTGTAGAGTACATACTGTGATGTGTCATTCCATATTCTTTATGGAAATATGCTTATGATATGAATATGATAACCAAGATATACTTTTAGCAAGATGGCTCATGTGAGATATCATTGGAAAGGTTATGATTTACTGAATGTGAATATCCAATTTGTATGCCTACATAACTTCTCTATCTGAAGTTAGGAATATTGACTATGTATCTGTATTTCAACTATGCTACTTTGGGTGACACCCACTGCTAACACTTCATGTACAACAACAAACAAGCCAGACAGGCCAGATGGCCCATCAGCAAGGACAATGCACTGTGAAAATCTTAGCCTTCCTGTGGACCCTCCATATTGCCACTGACTCATGCATGCTGTGATCCTACAGAGCCAGGTGGTCTTGTCACCTGATACTAAAACATTACCTGGGACTTCTTGTAACTTTCCACTGTAAAGTGACCGGGGGGGGGGGGGGTTAAGATTCGGAAACAAAGGTTTCCCTTCTTATGTAAATCCTATACAAGGGTGAGGAGGAAGGCAAACAGGACTCCTCCTCTCCATGGCTGTCTGCCCAAGAAGAAAGCCTGTAAAAGCACCTGAAGGGAAGGCAAGAGAGGAGTCCAGACTGAGACAGGGATCTAGTCTGAAAAGGAATATAACTGGAACTCTGAACCACAGAAACTTTGCAAACTGCCTGCAACAATATCTAGGGTGAGAAATACTATTAATAACTAATTTCTTTAGTAAAACTAGCTTAGTTTGCATGTTTGATTTCATTTGCTTAATAATCTGCTTTGTTCTGTTCGTTATCCCTTTTGACACTTAAAATCTGTCTTCCACAGTTAATAAAATTTGTTTTGTTTATTATTAAACCCAGTTTTTGTAATTGCTAATGGGAGGGGGGCAAGAAGTGTGCACACCTCTCTCCACTTTGAGGGAAGGGGCAAATTTCATAATATATCTTTGGATCTGCACTCCAAGGGACATCTGAGTGCTGGAGCAAGTCCCTAAATATGAGTCTTCCCAGGGTTGATCTGCAGCGGGATGTGGCCCTGCCTCTGTGTGTGTGTGTGTGTGCGCGTTAGAGGAAGCTTTAATAGCCTGACTCAGCAAGACAGGTTATAGGGGGCTCATGCTGACAGAACAGGTGGATTACGTGATATCTCAGCACATCAGGTGGCTTTTCAAGGGGTCCAACCCGTCACACATACACTCCATGCCCCTCCTAACGTGGATACTAATAGCAGTGTAGCTAGTGAGGCACTGCTTAAGCAAGTAGAATAAAGACACTCCTGAAATCTATGGGTATATACCCCATTTATATATTCACACAGTTCTCTACACACCCAACCAATCCCTTCCTTCATCTACACTGCTATTTTTAGCAGTGTAGTGTCCTGCTGTCTCCCCAGTGCTGTACTTTTCCCCACCACAGGGAAAGGCTCCAGTACTGGGGAAAGACTTCAGTAGCTCCCTGCTGCAGGAATCTTTCCCTGAGGTAGAGACAGGCTCCAGCAATTCCAGCATCAGGGAAAGGCTCCAGCTGCTGGGAGCTTTCCCTGGTGTAATAAAAAAAGAGTCCAGCAGCAGAGAAAGGCTCTAGCAGTTTCCCACTTCAGAGCCTTCCTTCTGCTTCCCCCCCCTTGATGCAGGTTGCTTTTCACTGCAGTGTATAGCTACACATACACAGGGTCCAGGAGATTGTGACTTTTAAAAACATCTCTCCAACTGCATCTGTTGGAGTGACATACCTTTTTTGTTTGAGGAAAATGAAGCCTCAGCAAAGGCATAATCAAGCTCAATATGGTTATCAAAATGCAGACCACCATGAATGAAATAAAAAATATAAACTTAGTTAGTATTACGTGTATCAAATGTTTGAATGAGGAGCTGAAAATAACCATTTTGAAGCAATTATCTGTTTTATAAATGGATCATCTATATTTCAGTATGTTTTTCCTCTTTCTGTTATTGAAACAAATACACTTTGGTCCTTTACAAAGCAGATAATGACTAGATAATACAGATTAGCGGGTCAGGCATCATTACCTTGTTGGTGAAAAGCCAATACTACGCGTATTGTTGCTCTGATTAACTTATTTTATTGTTTAAAATCCCACAAGCAGAAGGACAATTTCAGTTTTCATCCAAAGAGATAACATTTGCAGGAAATGTAAATCATAGCAAACTACTGAAATTCCAGGGTCATCTTTGGAGGAGGAACCATCCCTTTGGTCACATGATTATTTTGTTAATGAAATTTTAATCTGTATTGTATTGTTTATTTTTTAAAAAGCAGCATTTGAGAGCTGACACTGTGTCCAATGGTAAGAAGTCTTGTCTTTAACTGATCCAGAGAGGGACCTACTTTTGATGCTGCCCATAGATTTAAGCTACAGGCCTCATCCAACTCCCAAAGAAGTTAATGACAAGATGCTCACCCCAAATAAATTTGTTAGTCTCTAAGGTGCCACAAGTACTCCTCGTTCTTTTCACCAACTTAACTGAGAGCTGGATCAAGTCCCATGTTAGCAAACTGAGCGGGTATGTGTGGTGAAAAGGGAGCTATCTTCTCCTTGACTACCTCAGAGGATCATGTCCATGGTAGCTCGTCTCCTTAAATTGCTCTGTTGATTTTGTTATGGCCACAAATCATCTTTGAACGTCATTATATCCAAAAGAGCAGAAGTGAAATAGGGAGATATTCACTCTGGGTGGTTCAAGGGTTTCATTCCAATCTGAATGACAGCAGGAGGGAGCTGAAAAGGGTAGGTACCTTGAAGAGTCCCATTTTACTCTGGTATCTGTTTTGCTATCCACTTGATGTCTGTTTTTGACAGCATTTCATTTGGTATTTCACAGTTATTTAGCCTGGCAATCTAGTTCAGAATGAGGAGAACAGAAAATACCATACACTGTGCTATGTCTGCTAGGATGAAAGCAGGAATCAGAACCTGAACTTTTCCAAGAAAAACAAAGTGTGAACTTCATTTGAAAAACTGTTATTGCAGAGGGCACATCAAGGAGAAATAGTGGATTTTAAAGAAAAAGTGCCTCTATTAATATATTCTAAATGTCCACTAACATTAATCGGCAGCACAATGCACTATACTGAAACATGCATCTGAGGAAGTGGGTATTCACCCACGAAAGCTCATGCTCCAAAACGTCTGTTAGTCTATAAGGTGCCACAGGATTCTTTGCTGCTTATACTGAACCTGACAATCAAAATTCCTTGTTTCTTGTCTTTATAATGAGAGGAGGTCCCAATGGAAAGCTCTAACACAAACAGGTGTTGAAAATGCTTAGTGACCATTTGCATTAGGCACTTCAGTTTCTAATGGATTCTAATTAGGCTTCTACATATTGACATGAAACAAATTAGTTTGTTATCCAAAACCTGTCAAACCATATCTAGTCGTATCTAATATATTCTACAGTCAGCAACTTCTCTTGGTTGTGGCCATTTTGAAGATATGCTTGTTCGGTCCAAAGTGGAGCTTCTTTATATGTTAACATTTATATGTTGATATTTCCACAAAAGTTACTTGCATATATATTATATATATAAAGAGAGAGAATATGAATATCTTCAAGCTTATATTTTATTATTGCATAAAAAATTCATGCTGGACTACTAAACCTCCTGGTCAGACATGAAACTCTGATCTGTATACAGCTAACAAACTTCCTAAATTAAAAAAGCCCCCCTGCCTCCTCACCCCCTCTTACAAATCCTTTGATGGCTCAAACGCTTGCAATGATAGGTTTGGTGTTATGTTTATTAGAAGTAAAAAAGCAAATATCATTTAATATTTACAGCCAAACCACAAAGGGCCTGAATCTCATTTACACTAAGGTCCCTTTATACTGCTAGAGCATGTAAAGAGAATCACACCAACATATTTAGGTATATTAGCAGTGAATGTTATTTTTTATTTCATGCAGGCAAGAGAGTCAACCCTTGGTTAAACAATTGTTTTAAGCATTTTATTCACAACACCTTACTACTGTAGCTTTTAAAAACTTTGGAAAGCAAAAATCAGTTCAGCAATGAACTGAACAGTCAAGGTCCCCTGCTGCTTATTGTTAGCATGAAGTTCTGATAAACAACATGTGCATTGTGGTGGAAGGCTGTCTACAAACTAATTTGTAAGTAGCTAGCTGAAAAGAAGTCACTGATCAAGGAAATAAGAAACAGGCAGTACTGTCAGTCCTCCCTCCTGGTTCAAAGAACGTAAAACACATGATGATTCTTAATGGCTTGGTTTCTTTGGCACAGAGCTAGAATAATTGTTCAAGGCCCCAAGAGATCCATGATTCCCAATGCTTAAAAGCTTTTAATCTGGATTTGTTGAATTGTGCACAGATTTGAGGGTTTCATAATCTTCAAGCAGGAGGATTAATCAGTTAATACCTAGCATAAAATGCTCTACAAAAATATAAAAATCCAGCCATGGCAATACATGGAGAGTTTTAATCAAAATAGAGACAGAACAAGTATGGTATGAGCAGTGGTCTTCCATCATATAAAATAATTTACTGAATAAATACAATTTTAAATACCCATGACATTAGGAACTGCTAATACTAAAACAACAATGTGTAGCAATAATTTAATCAAAACATTCTTGAAAAGCTGTTACTCCAAAGGCTAAATTTGTAAATGTCCTTCACTCTTTCACCCCCAAAGGGGTATACAAAAATAAGTGTAATGAGAGAGAAGTATTCAAAATGGCAATTTATAATATAGCATTCAAAAACAAACTAGCATATAACATGCATGCAAGTCATTTATGTACACTATTATGCCACTTGCTGTGCAACAATGACATAAGGAGTAAATCATAGCAACAATCACCTCAAATGACACAAGTAGTTCTCTGAGATTATCATAATTAAAAACCATCTAGGGCCAGAATCTACCCTTACTCACACTGAATAGTACCTTATTGAATAATAGTCCTACTGAAATCGAACTACTTGTGTAATAAACAATTTAATGTAAATAATGGTGACATAATCTGACCCTTGCACAGCCTACATCATCCACACAGAATGTTGTGATATAGATTAAGACATACGTCCAACCTCAAAGAGTTTACAATCTAAACTAAACAAGACAAGACACAGAACAATCTTTCACGCAGAATAGTGAGCACAAGATGGCAGCTTTTAGACCACAGCCCTGATGAAAGTGCAGAGCTCCAATGGGAGACTGTGGTTCACTGAGATAACTTGTGCTGCAGTGCTCTTGTGCACAAGGGGTAATGCAGTCTCCTTCCACTAATGCCCATCCTTATTACACAGGAGGGCATCATAAATCTAAGTGCAACCTTGTGTGGACCAAACAGATTCTACATATTTACTAAGATTTGAAGTCACTTGTATTGATTTATATTTTAAATTCAGCTTGTTTCGTATGTATTTAGACAGAAACAACCCATGTACGGTATTGTCTATTTGCATACTTGTGTAAACTAAAACGATGTACACATGAAGACAAAGCGCTAATGAATCCACCATTAGTATATTGTGTTGCAGCAAGCCGCGGGCCTTAAGAAATGTTCTGGTGGGCAGTGTTTGGCCTTGAGGCTGTAGGTTGGGCACCCTTGTTTTATGGGAAAGGTATGGACGAAATTGGTCCTCTTAGTCTGCTAGCCATGTTCCATAGGACAATGCAGATCAGAACCCTGCTTCTTCTGCACCCCATTTCAGACTCCTGCTCTCTAGGCAGGATCAGGAATGAGCAATCTTTGGAATCCCCAGAGTATAGGAAGTGCAAGGAGTGCTATAGTTAGTGGCCCTAGTGCAATTGTACAAGGTAGGGAAAACTTTTCTCACTCTCAGTCCCTCTGCAGCAGCGCAAAGGCCACGCACAAACCAGCACTGAGAAAATAAGAAATACCTGCATGATTTTCACCAGTAGGCAGAGGGACAATCTATATGATGAAGAATTCAAAATACATCTTACTTTAAAATAAAATTCAACCTCTGCCCATTTCCTTGGAAAGAAGTTTTCTAATATCACTGCCAGCTTGTTATTCCATAGAAATTTGGTTAGGACAAACATTTCTGAAAAGGTGAGATGCAAAGGAAAGAAATATTATGGGTCTGACCTTGAGAGACTGAGGTGTTAATCACTTCCCAGTGATCCGTGAGATTAGAAAATAATTTTTACAGTTGAGAGGGTCTCTAGATTTCGTTAGCATTTCTTCTGTGAAAGAAGCATTTGAAGCAGCATTGGTTTCTGTCTAATCAAAAAGAACATTAAGTTCTGATGGCAGTTGAACTTTACATATTATACTGACCACAGCAGGGAATCCAACTGGATCAAGATCCCTTTATGACTCCAGTTATTTTGCAATTAATCTCATTTAATTTGCAAAGACTGGCTCTTGCACATAATTTTGGACTGACTTACCTAAAATTGGCATTGAAAGGCCCTCAAGAAAAGGTTTCAATGCCAGAAGAATCTGATTGATATACATATATTTATAAACCTGTCAGCATACCTTTTTTGACTTTCATGACTAAACCTAATATTCTACTACTTTTATTTCTTGTTTTATGAATTTGTTTTTAGTTAATCACTAAGTTAACTACAATTAATTGACAGTCCTACTTTAAATTAAATGGGAGTTTTCCAGTTCTTTTTGTTGCCATTGTGGTCAATGATAACACTGTAACGGTGGCTGGGAACAGCTAATTCTCTGTAAATAGCATTTCAGTATTATGGAGTCCTGCCTTCTCATGAGACTTCTGTTCCTTTGAGTATCAATAAATTGGCAAACTAGAATTAAATCACATGAAAATACATCATACATTAAATACATTAAATTGAGGTGCCCAATTAGATAGTTCATATATGCATTTATATTCTAGCAAAAAGTTCAACATTAACATTATACATAAAAATAAAGATACACTTTTTGTCATTTTACTACCTTCCTGACAATGTGTTAAGACATGTGTGCACTAAAGTCAGCCTAGGTCCTCCACCTTGTAATTACAGTATACATTAGATCATGTGTTGCTGTAGAAAGGACTATGAGATCATAAATAAAAGTATTGCTAAACCTCAAATGGCTCTGCATAATTTATAAGCTTCAAAGAAAGCACCAGCAAATGTTTCAAATTATAGACATATTACAACAATAAAAATTCCTTTAGCAGTTAACTGAATTGGTAATATGATATGTCATTACTCTACAGAAGCGTATTAAGGAGGGACTGGACAGTTCAGAGAGCTTGCTGACAGAAGGCAAAAGTCGATGCTCTGGCTGCTGCTCCAGCGTATACTCCAGCTGCAGGAAAGGCAGCAGGAGCACAGACCGCCATTACAGCCCCTGTGTAAGCAACAGCCCTCCTCCCCACGTTCCATTGCCTCCTCACCCAGACGCCCAAGAACGTGGGGGGGGGGCCCTCTGGCCACCCAGCCACTCCACCTCACAGGATTGCCCAAGCAGCATAAGGCTGGCCTTCAATAAATTTTAAAAATTTTAAATGCAGTGTGGCCTTGTCCTTCCCTCCTCCCCCACCCCACTTGGTGCTTCCCTCCTCCCGCACCCCTCCCAGGCTACCTTGGCAGTTATCCCCCTATTTGTGTGATGAATTAATAAAGAATGCATGAATGTGAAGTAACAATGAAGTAGAGTGAACCAAGGGGTCGGGGGGTGGGATGGGAGAGGGTTCAATCAAGGAGAAACAAGCAGAGCTTTCACACTATGGCCTGGACAGTCATGAAACTGGTTTTCAAAGCTTCTCCGATGCGCACCGCACCTTTCTGTACTCTTTTAACTGCCCTGGTATATGGCTGCTTGTAATCAGTGCCCAGGCGATTTGCCTCAACCTCCCACCCCACCATTAATGTCTCCCCTTACTCTCACAGAGATTGTGGAGCACATAGCAAGCAGTAATAACAATGGAAATATTGGTTTCGCTGAGGTCTATCTGAGTCAGTAAACTGCACAAGCACACTTTTAAACATCCAAATGCACATTCTACCACCATTCTGCACTTGCTCAGCCTACAGTTGAACAGCTCCTGACTACTGTCCAGGCTGCCTGTGTATGGCTTCATAAGCCATGGCACTGAGGGGTTGGCTGAGTCCCCAAGGACAAATATAGGCATTTCAACATCCCCAATGGTTATTTTCTGGTCTGGGAAAGAAAGTCCCTTCCTGCAGTATTTGAAACAGACCAGAGTTCCTGAAGACACAAGCGTCATGTACCTTTCCCGGCCATCTCACGTTGATGTTGGTGAAACGTCCCTTGTGATCCATCAGTGCTTGCAGAAGCATTCAAAAGTACTCTTGAGGTTTACGTACTTGCTGGCTTGGTGCTCCGGTTCCAAGATAGGGATATGGGTTCCGTCTATCTCCCTATCACAGTTAGGGAATCCCATTGCAGCAAAGCCATCCGATATGACCTGCACATTTCCCAGAGTCACTACCCTTGATAGCAGTAGCTCTTTGATTGTGTTGGCTACGTGGATCACAGAAGCCCCCACAGCAGATTTGGTCACTCCAAATTGATGCCCAACTGACCAGTAACTGTCTGGCATTGCAAGCTTCCACAGGGCTATTGCCACTTGCTTCTTAACCGTGAGGGCTGCTCTCATCTTGGTATTCTGGTGCTTCAGGTCAGGGGAAAGCAAGTCACAAAGTTCCATGATAGTGCCCTTACGCATGCGAAAGTTTTGCAGCCACTGGGAATCATCTCAGACCTGCAACACTATGCGGTCCCACCAGTCTGTGCTCATTTCCTGGGCCCAGAAGCGGTGTTCTACAGCATGAACCCGCCCCATTAACACCATGATGTGCACATTGCCGGGGCCCATACTTTGTGGGAAGTCTACGTCCGTGCCTATGTCCTCATCACTCTTGTCACCACACTGCCGTCACTTCCTCTCCTGATTTTGCTTTGGCAGGTTCTGGTTCTGCATATATTCCAGGATAATGCGTGTGGTATTTACAGTGCTCATAATTGCTGTGCTGATCTGATCGGGCTCTATGATTCCAGTGCTGGGTGTCTGGGCTGAAAAAAGGCACGAAACGATTGTCTTCTCTGATGTAGGGAGGGGCGACTGACGACATGGCTTACAGGGAATTAAAGTCCACAAAGAGGGTGGTTTTGCATCAAGGAGAAACACAAAAACAACTGTCACACAGAATGGCCCTCTCAAGGATTGAACTCAAAATCCTAGGTTTAGCAGGCTGTTGACTTCATGGAGGGAGGGAGCGAGGGAGCAAATTAATACAAAACAAATCGGGTCTATTTCTTGTTTTGATCCATCCATCTTTTACATCTTTAGGGTGGCAGCAGATAGTGCAGTTCGACTGCTAGCCATCATCATCTCCTGGGTGCTCGGCAGAAGATGCTGCATTATGACTGCTAGCCATCATTCCAATGGGCGGCGGAGACTGCAGGAACTGTGGGATAGCTAACCCACAGTGCAACGCTCCAGAAGTCGACGCTAGCCTCGGTACTGTGAATGCACACCATCAACTTAATGCACTTAGAGCATTTTTTGTGGGGACACACACAATCTATAAAACGATTTCTGAAAAAGCAACTTCTATAAATTTGACCTAATTTCGTAGTGTAGACATACCCCAAAAATTAAGAGAGAGCAAATGTTGTTTTCATCTGTATGTGGAGACTCTATGATATTATATTGGTAGTACCACTATTTATTTGTATTATAGTCATCAGTAGTATCTAAAATCTCTAAGATCAGGGCTTCATTATGTTAGGCACTGTACAACACACAGTGAGAAATAGTTTCTGCCCAAAACAGCTTACCATCTAGATAATTTGGCTGAGTGGTGGCAAATGAGTTTTGTGGTTTCAATCCAGTTCCCAGTGAGCAAATGTTCACATTTTTAAAAAGCCACCATAATTAAAAAACACTTGTTGGCATTTTAAGTGCAGAAAGACCAAAGACTGAATGGACCATAAGACTAAACTACCAATACATTCTCATGACGTAAAGGCAGTCTGTCTAGACAAGCTTTGAGGTAAACGGCAAGAAGAAGTGGGGGAAATGTTGAATTGCCATGGTCTATGGCAGGGGTAGTCAACATGCAGACAGTGGACCAAATCCGAACTGCCAGATGTTTTTGAACAGGCCGCAAAATCCTTTTATTAACTTCTCATTGTTGTTATTATATTTGTATTATTTTCTCTGGATTGTAGACCTTGACTATACCTTGCCCAAGAAAATACTTGATTGCCCCGGTCTATGGTATTCATGTTTTGAATATAAATTAAAAACTTCAGTCTTCAAGTTGTCAGTTTCAATTTATCTACATGCACACACAGACTTTGTCTACACCATGAGCTAGGGATGCGATTCTCCTGTTTCTGTCCACATACTTCTGCTAGCTCTCATCAAGCTAGCGTGAGTACACAAAGCATTGTAGCCATAGTAGTATGGGAAATGGCAGCAGAGGCTCAGCTGGACCATGCTGAGTACAAATCCGACTGAAACTGCTGGGTATGTACTCAACACGGTTCAGCTGTGCCTCTGCTGCCACTACTACTACCCACGCGCAGTACTTCAGTTACACTACTATTTATACTCATCCTAGCTTGAAGAGAGCTAGTGCAAGTATGTGTACACAAGCAGGGGAATCACACCCCTAACTTGTACAGTAAATATAGCCACTACACCCCTTGTGAGGTAACCAGCTACAGTACCCAAATAATAATAACCCAACTTTTAAAGACATATTGCTAAATTATTAAATTAATACTCGCAATATAATTCATATCTATCAAATCCTACATTTAAATAAAGTGCCCATTGGTAATACTGGTATAGTTCAAGGGATACTTTTAATAGAGTTGAAGCCTTTAGCTTTAAAAATTCCATCCCACTGTCTGTTTCATTCTCTTGTATATCCTAGTCAGCAGGGTCTGTTGTCATCTTAATAGCTGTAGTCCTGAGCCTGCAGGCCCTCTGTGTAGAGAACTTGCACTGAAGTTCTACAGGCAGAGGACTTACAGTATTTTGTGACAAAGATTTTTAGAATGCTATTCCACCCTCATAGTAGTAACATTAGAAATTCAAAGAGGTTCTGCACCTAGTTGCTTTGGTGATCAGCACTTTCAAAATACCTCAAGAAGATAGAATCCCTGGTGGGTGGGCTGTGACATCCTTCCAAGCAGAGATACATTTATGTCTCAGAGTTGTTCGCACCGATTAAACTGTATTTGACAATTCATCAAAGAGATGCTTTCATTGAATGTCATTTACTCACCTACTCTGTATCATCTCTCTTCTCCTCTCTCTCTTTCTCTCAAAAGATTCATGAGTGTCAGGTTATTATAGGAGCTAGCTTGGCAGCTTGGGACAAAATATATCTCAAATATTAACCATCTCCTGGACGTGGCTGCTGAAGTAATCATGCTGTTGATGGGGGCATTCTAAATCTCCATTATCCACATACACATTTTCTGTTAATCCTCTGTTATAAGAACTTGTGATTTTGGTTTAAACTGATTACAAATACTGTCCTGATGCAATTAAAATTACATTAATTAATATTTAATTAGAAATTTAATTGCATCAAAAACTTTTATTAAATAAATGTTAATTTGCATTTCATTCAGATTTCAAAGTATAAGGCCTAATGGCAGTATTTTTTAGTAAAATGCACAGTGAATTAGGCATGCAACAATCATTATTCTTAATGGGAAACAGTCACCTACTTCCCTATATGCTTTGGGATCATAAATTCGTTTTAGTCAATCCACTTGTGAAAACTGAGGTATATTTGAATATCCATGCACAGTATTTTGTTGTAGACTAATGCACAACACAACATGACCTAACACCAAATACAATGGCCAAGATTTTTTTTTAAATCCATGCCTAAAGTAGGGCTTCTAAATCCACATTTAAAAACCTTCACAAGTATTGCAAAACAGGTTTCTCCACGTACACAGTTTCCTGCAAGCCTGCTCTTGGTTGTATATATTGCATATGTGTGGATATGAAAGTTTTAAAAAATAGACTGGTATTGAACTGCGTAACTAGAACAGTTTCAAAGCAGTCACTTCTACATGAGCTACGGGTTCATCATGTGATGTTTTGTCCATCTAAATGTTTGAGCGCAAATCATCACTTTCATGTTAGTTTCAGTTTTGCTGCCTGAACACTAAAGTGAGCACAGCAGACAGCTGGGTTTTTATCAGCTTGTGTCTGTGACTATTTCCTTCTCTGCTGGGTCCAAATAGAACATTTAGCACCTCTGAAAATCATGCTTTAATCCTTTAACACAGTCTTTAACCCATTTAGTTTGTCCTACTTTGACCTTGCCGGCTAGACCCATTGATAAACAATTCTGTTCAACAGCTCTGAGCTCTGCAGGTGTAGACCTCTCCTTCCAAACTCGAATGCAGGGGTCAGCAACCTTTTGGAAGTGGAGTGCCGAGTCTCCATTTATTCACTCTAATTTAAGGTTTTGAGTGCCAGTCATACATTTTAACATTTTTAGAAGGTCTCTTTCCATAAGTCTATAATATATAACTAAACTATTGTTGTATGTAAAGTAAATAAAGTTTTTTAAAATGTTTAAGAAGCTTCATTTAAAATTAAATTAAAATACAGAGCCTCCAGGACCAGTGGCCAGGACCTGGGCAATGTGAGTGCCACTGAAAATCAGTTTGTGTGCTGCCTTTGACATGCATGCCATAGATTGCCTACCCCTGCTATAATGTATTCCCTGCCTCCCCTGTCTGTCTCCATCTAGTGTTGATGTTTGTTACCTAAGAGACAGAAGTTCTAGAGTGAAAGGAGTCACACAGCAAACTTCACTTTACAAAGAATGAAACTACCCTGCAGGGTCACAGCTTTGCAAGGGAACCCCACACTTTACCAGGCTCTTGGAAGGGATACGATGATGGCTGTTACCAAAAATGAAGAGCAAAGCATGCATGTAGCTACAGGCCCACCAATCCATCAAGTAGGCATCCTCTCCATCAAGAGGTAAAAGGATGGCTACCAAGAAAGGAGACAGCATCTTAAGCCATTCTCCAGACTTCCAATGGGGAAGGCATTAGCCAAAAGCTGAATGTGAGTTGTCTTCCATGGACTAAAAGTCAAATGATCATGCAGCTGCTAGGGAGGCCTTGTAAATGCACAATCCTGGTGACCCTATGCTGAAAATTAAATCCCTGGACACATTGGCAAATGGTTTCAACAGAGAAGAGGGTGAGGCAGAGCTAGAGAAAATAAAATAAATGGACACCATAATGAGAGAAGCTAAGTGGAGCAAATTGCAACAAAATGGTGATTTTCATGTATTCAAATGCTTGAACTGAAACAGACTGCTGAATCAATAGCACTGACACAGTAGATATACAAGATAAAAAACATTCAGTAGCCTTGTGATATGTAGTTGCTTAGTTTCTATTATTTATAGCATATGGCTGTTGAAAATTCTTAAAGTATACAGCAAAATCCTCAAACCAAAAATGGAAAGTAAAGCATGATCCCATTTCCCTCACCCTTAACCATCCACATCTAGTCTGCCCTCATACCAGAACATTCAGAGAGCTGGCAAGCCACACTCTTGATTTATCTTCCTTGGAAAATATTGAAAACATGAATAATGATGCCATTATTCATCTTACAGTGTTTTCAACCCCAACAAATCAAGTCTTTGAAAGGTTCACAATGTAGCTTTCTCAATAAAAATTACAAGTCATTAGCCCGTGCAGATGCAAGCAAATTAAACTGGAAGCCAGTCCTGGACAAAAGGTTTAAAACAAACTGCTGCATTCCCATCCACCACAACCACCACCACCCCCCGTGCCTCTCAGTATTCCCTGCAGCTCATTCACTATCAAAAATACCTTTATACCTGGTTCTGATATTATATCACATATAGAACAAAGTGTTCTATCAATCAGGAATCTTGTTCATATAGGATAATATTTTTGATTGATAGAATTCTACTATTCTACAATGACAACATTGCTATTGGGAATAGAAACAAACATTTGGGTATTGTGGGGCTATAATTCTGATTATAAATTCCTATGATAAGCCAGGATAGCAATGCTGAAGAAGATCATGTGGTCACCAGAAACACAAGTTGTATTTGTAGCCCCATCATGTTAACATTTTCTTGATTTTTATTTTATAAAATATGTAATCCACATAGTAGTCTGCTTGTTGTGGATGTTCCTGCGGTCACTATTTTTAACCTTGCTTTGTGAGTCAGGGATATAGACAAGATGCTAAAAGGGGCAGCTCTGGCAACCTCTGAAGACCTCAGATGTTTTTGCAAACTTTCATTCTTTATCCAAATAGATATGGTATGGAAACTGCACTGGCATTATTAGTTGAAGACGAATTCCTACTGATGAAAAAAGATTGAGAATTCATGCTTCATCTTCTTTCATCTGGCTTAGATAGGTAGCAACGACTACAAATTTATATCTAGATTTGATAGCCAGCACATTGCTGCAGCAGTGAGCTGGTGAATGTCCTTCAGGCCTCTAATGAAAACACAAAGGGGGACACTCAGGTATATGTTCCATCATTTGTAGCTGTTGACCACAGTTGCATACTGGTGTTTTCCTCATTTTCCATTTAAAGAGAGTTTGTCCACATCTCCCATGAGATATCCTGATGTGATTCAATCTGCACCAGTCTTTCTGACATAAATCAAAATCCTCAGCAGGTTCAACTACAAATTGCTTATTTTGAGCAGTCAAAACACTCCATGTGGCTCTCCATTAAAGCCTCAGTGTCAAAGTAGAGGGTAAGGTGGTCATAATGCCCCAGACTGCTCCCTCCCCAGTCACTGATCACCAGTGCCACAGAGGGCTCTGATCCTCTGATACTTCTGGGGTATATATTATAAGAAACATCTGATGCAATATTGGAAGCGTCTTAGAATTCTACTGGAACTAGAACCTATTTCATTTGAACACATTAAGATGAGTCTCTCTGTCCCAGACCAGACACACACTGCAGACTTTTAATTCAAATGGAATAAAGTAAAAAAAAAAGTAGGTATTGGATTTTATATTTAACATAGATTCTGAGTCTCCAAGTAAATATCCTGCAGAATGACATCCTTTAGTATATTAGGCTCCATGCAGCAAAGAATAATAATAATTTGTAGTCTAACTTTGATAAACGTACATGATCCCTTGTCTTCTAAGCACAAACAAATGCAGAATTAAGCCTTTGCGACTAGTCCTTTCAGATTCTTTGCTTTTATATACATGTCCAGTTACAGAGATTAATATAAATCTCAATAATAGTATGACAATAGCTACTGTGTGGCTTACAAAATATTATACAATATATTTCAGAAAAACAAACAAGAAGCTAGTCCGAACCAAGTACACACAAAGACACTCAAAATACCTAGTCAAGCCTTGTTCCGGGAACATACTGAAAGAACATTGAGCTGAAGTTTGTTATAGTGTGTTTATTTCACTAATCCAATCTCTAAAGCTTTTCCCTATGTTGAATCTCTATAATAAACACTGCAGCTAAGACAAGAGGGTCAGAGATGACTGACATTTATTGATAATTCTTGCAAAATATTATGTGCAGTGCCCAAGAAAAGCCTGTGCCTTATACAATCAATTCTTCCTTTTAGCTTTCAGGACATATAGAAAGCAATTATAAGTATTAATATATTTTAGCTGCAAATGCTAATACAACTTTTTCAAATTACAGATCAAGTCTGAAACAGTAGCTTGCAGTGCTTAATAGGCAGACGCAAACTATTTGAAAAATTAAACAAGGGGAGAAAGCACAGTCCAAGATATAAGATCATTGTTTTAAAATTGAATAGAACAGTAATCTTCCCAACTTCACTTGACACTAGCTTCTGTCGTTTTCAGAAAACCTGAAAATGAGTAATCTAAAAAGCAGATATTAGGAAGATAAAAGTACTGATGTCAACAATCTCAGGCAGTTGGACCCGATGGCTCTTTCTTCTCTCTTGTACTCATATCAATCCTAAGACCTCATGACACAATGTAGATCTAATAGTTGCATTTGTCCCTCTCCAGGCTAAAAGCTTTTTGATAATTAAGAACTATGGGAATCAATGATGTAACTATCATTTCAACTATAGATTTATTTCAGAAGTGGTTGCATAGCTTGATACTCAAACATTTTTCTTGGTCTTCTGCTCAAAAAAAGGAATGCCATTAGCCTAAAACGTGGAATTCATCAATGCTGTATGCTGCAATATTTTACCTAAGTTGTCGCCAGATATATTACAGAAATGTCTGCTATGTGCCCTCACACTTTTGGTGTAAATGATTGTTTCTCTCCAGTTAACAAATTTTAACTTGTATTAAAGCCTTATCTGTAAACATGGCAGTACTGCAAAATCAGCAATTACGGCCTAGATAGCTTCAACCAATTAGAGATCTTTTGTGCCAAGAGCTACAGCAGAGAGAGATTTGTGTTGGACTTATTAACTCATTCTTTTTACAATAGAACAATTAAGTGCCTCTTCTGCAGCCATATTAAAGTCAATCTAGCTGTTCTACAGTTACACCGCCTTTGCCTGGAAAAATTTGGTCTTTAGGCTGGGAATTTTTCAGTGGGGAGCTTTCATGTAAATAACCAAGTGAATCCAACGTTTACATGAGAGAAATATAAATTATGTATCTGCAGTACTTGCCACCAAACTAATATTAAAGAATTTTGCAGGTTTCAACTTTGGAATATCTAGCATAATTTTACTATTCCATGTTTGCGCCAATTATACCACCTTTTCTCTGTGCACATACACATGATTCAAAAAAAAATATTTCTAATAGGAGATTGTTACAGTATCTTTTCTTTTGCTACCTTTTTTCTCCCTGTTCATAGGTGCTGAGCAACCCCAGCACCTACTAACTTCAAAAGGAGTTGTGGGTATTCTGCCCCTTGCAGGCCCATAATGAATTATGCTATGAAATAATATTTTACACTTACATAGAATACAAATAATAAGGAAGTAATTATTAGAAGAATTGGCATTAATTACCTCTATAAAGACAGACTAATTAAAATATTAAAATTAATATATACTAAAATTAATTGTGACAATAGTTTACACTGATTTTAAAGAAAGAAAACAACAAGATCAATATGTAAAAATATTTATATATTTAATTACCTTTAACTGCAGTTACTAGGGCCAGATTAAGGCATAGGGCTTGTAGGCCTGTGCCTAGAGCACCAGCTCCTGGGGTGGTAATATTACACCAGAATCTCAGACTTTACTTAAAGTAGTAGTAAGTCTCTGACGTTCATGGTTGTGAAGAAAAATGTAAAAACATAAACCAAGCATAACCAAAGTAGCAATGACACCTGAGTCACTCGAGTACAACTAAAGAACCACACACACTGAAAAACTGTGAACTGCCCCATTAGGTTTATTGTGGTGTTAATTGCATGAATCCACTATTCTGGGGACCTCATCAATACCACCCTAGCAAATGGCTCTGTGTGGGGCAACAGGAGACATCTGTAACAGGATTGACACAAATACTCAAGCTGATACACCCACCCACCCATTGCAGCTCTTCAAGAGCTGCTCTTGATGGGGCTGAGGAGCATACTGCTGCCTTAGAAGCAACCTGCTACTACCATTCTTAGTGTTGGAGGGTGGAGGGAAGCAAAACCATGGAGTCCAAATCCTGCAAATAGTTATGCTTAAATGTAAGTTTTCATATGAAACTCTCAAATTGTAAACTCTTTAATGCAACTGTATTACTCAATAAAGCACCATGCACACCTAAGCCACTGAACAAATACCAATGACAATTCAACATGGAAGATCTCTCAACAATCAGCTATAGTACATTTCTCTCATGGCCATTCAGTTACAAGAAGTGAGTATGCGGGCTTGAAGAACTGTTTTGTTTGGATATCACCATAAAGTTGTGATCTGGACTCCCAGGGTAACACACAAACTGCATAATCCTGGGCTTAATAGTAGTGGAGGCTGTACAAGCCACACAACTAATGTATTCATTCATCAGACTTATAAGGCACTATTCTACCATAGATTTAGCTGATCTATGCAGGGGTATTGGCACAGGCTCCAAAAAACAGTTGAAATGCATCCCTTCACCAAAGATGTAATTATGAGATGAGCAACTGTTAAAAATTAAAAGGAAGGATAAGTACAGCTATGGTATAAATATGCATTTAAAAATATTCAGAAACACTTATTTTATTTTTTATTTTATATTTTTTTTTTGGTTCAACAAAATGTTTTTTAAAAACTTTAAATATCCTTAATATGTATAAAAAAAACCAGACCTCCCATAAACCAAAGATTCCACACTGACTTTACACTTTTAGGTGCTTTAAACACTTTTCACCATCATTGGTTTTAATTTCTTCTATGTCCCAAAATTCGCCCATCAAGAAAAGATGACACTGTACCTTTTATTTTTGACTGTTTATGCTATGCCTACAGAGAAACCCAACTCTGTACAGCAATGCAAAGCATAAGTGAAAGGTACTGAGAAAAATCTGTGTTGTGATTTATTTGCTTGTCTTTTTTAAAATCGTGTTTATAGTGTTGGCAATTCACTGTCACTTAAAGAAAATCTGCAACGTATCCCTTTGGTTACTAACATAACAAATCACATTTTTTGGAGGGGATCTAAAATAAGTTGGCTAAATAACTAGAGTTCCCAAAATAAAATTTTATTGAAATTGGGCTAATATTTGTCTTCAACTAAGTAATGGTATTTTCTAAAATTTTGCCAATCAATTAATTACCTACTTAGGGCATGAAGCCAAAACTCAATACATTTTGCTGTACAGTCCGCTTCTGGAGACAAAGGAGTGTTTAAAAGGGATTAACTCTCAGATAATGGTAAAAGATGCTCTGCTAGTAAATGAGGAATATAGACACCTGATTTCAAAGAGAACATAAGTTTTGAACTGTAGGAAGAATAAAAGTTTTCTCCTCTTCCCTCCTCCTGCCACAGTTAAAAGAGAAAAGTCTGATCCAATTAGCAAACTAAGAGGTCAAAGACTTAATGAAGCTACAGTACTTGCACCATTTAAAAGCCTGACATTATCCAAATTTAAAATGAATCTTCTCAGGTTAGCAGTTTTGAGAGCTTTAATAGTTTATAATTTATGTCACTCTTACCCCTTCAGTAAGAGAATTATGTATCTAGCTTTTCCACTGATTTGATATGGGTATTTAAAAGGATCTCTTACACTTGATCATTTTAACAATGGTGTATTTATACTTCATTGGTAAATAATGAGCATATACTATTTTTAAAGTTTGGTCTTTCTTTGTGAAGTTAGTCCAATGCACAATATAAAAAATATTTTGCAAGGGAAAGAAGACTTTACAAACACATGTGCACAGCATTAGCTTTTTCCAACCACTGTGCCTGAAGTTAGGCATCTAAATAGGAATGCATTTAGGTGCTTAAAAACAAATTTAGAAGTACCACTTTAGGTACTCGAGTATGGAAATGTTGACCATATATGGGTCCTGAATACCTTTCTGTTACCTTTGTTTCAGATAAATGCTATCTTTAATTATTTTTTTAAAAGACTAGAGAACTGCGTCATAAACAGATAGTTAAGGGTTAATGCCTCTTTTACCTGTAAAGGGTTAAGAAGCTCAGTAAACCTGGCTGAAACCTGACCAGAGGACCAATAAGGGGACAAGATACTTTCAAATCTTGGTGGGGGGAAGTCTCTTGTTTGTGCTCTTTGTTTTGGGAGGTTGTTCGCTCTTGGGACTAAGAGGGACCAGACATCAATCCAGGCTCTCCAAATCTTTCTGAACCAGTCTCTCATGTTTCAAACTTGTAAGTAACAGCCAGGCAAGGCATGTTAGTCTTATTTTTGTTTTCTCAACTTGTAAATGTTCCTTTTTGCTGAGAGGATTTTACCTCTGTTTGCTGTAACTTTGAACCTAAGGCTAGAGGGGGTTCCTCTGGGCTATATGAATCTGATTACCCTGTAAAGTATTTTCCATCCTGATTTTACAGAGATTATTTTTACCTTTCCTTTCTTTAATTAAAAGCCTTTTTTTTCTTAATACCTGATTGATTTTTCCTTGTTTTTAGATCCAAGGGGATTGGATCAGGACTCACCAGGGACTGGTGGGAGGAAAGAATGAGGGATGGTTAATTTCTCCTTGTTTTAAGATCCAAGGGATTTGGATCTGTGTTCACCAGGGAATTGGTGAAGTCCCTCAAGGCTACCCAGGGAGAGGAAAGTTTTGGGGGGACAGGGAGTGATCCAGACACTGAAAATTCTGGATGGTGGCAGTGATACCAGATCTAAGCTAGTAATTAAGCTTAGAAGTGTCCATGCAGGTCCCCACATCTGTACCCTAAAGTTCAGAGTGTGGAAGGAACCTTGATAAACTGTCTCTTTCTTTCCCCAGAAATGTGGAATTCCCTACCCCCTGCATAAATTACGCTGTTCTAGGCCCAGAAAAAAAAAACAGTCCTAAACCAGTTTAAGGTTTATAAGGTACATAGCACCTAGATATAGGTGCTATATATAGTGTCCCAGTTTTCTAAAATGGATAGGACACTTTATTCTAGCCTTCTACCACAATTGTTGTGGTTTTACAATTTTTTTTCCTATTTTTAAATTTTTTTCTTTGTGTCTGAATAGACCATAAAAGAAAATGACTAGTTGATTACATATGAGAAACAAAATGACTATATGCAAACTGTTACCAAACACATACAAAAAACCCTAAAACATTTAAGTATTTTTTTCATTTTCTAATCTTTTCCCATTATATCTTAAATGCTAATTGTAACAATAAGACAATTTAATGTCACTTGACAAAGAAAAATTACCTAAAATATAAATATTTCCTTCATTCTCTCTCAAAATAAACATCTTCAGTATTGCACTACATACAAATGCAATTTTTAAAAGTGCATTTTCTTGCAAACCATTTGGACTAGAAACGCTTACTGTATCCATTTGGAGAGTTGGGAATCCATATTTAAAATGTGTATATATATATATATTTGACTGCATACCTCTCCCCACACCCTTTCTATGTCACTTGTCTTCTTAGAGCTTGATCCAGGAAGATAAGCATGTACATTCACACCAAATTTCGTGGGACTACTTCCATGAGGAACTTTTTTGTAGGATCTAGACCTTGGATTGTAAGGTCTGGGGCCAGTGACTGTCTCCATATGTTTGCAAAGCAACTAGCGCAATGAGGCACTAATGCTGGTTAGATACTATTCTAGATACTATTGCAATATAAATAGTCAATAACATTTTAATTACTTAATTAGCCATTAAAATATAACAAGAAAGCATAAAAACTTTTTTCTCACCTCTGCCAATTAGGAGATACTTGCAATCATAGCAATCAACCCTTATAGTCATAGCACTCTGATTTAAATAATTTTTTAAACCTCTAGACGTTTATTGCAGCTCAATTTTCCTTTTCCTTCTGTAACTATGGATTCATTAAATTAAGACTGTCTGGATTTACTGCTGGATGAATAAGAAAAAAATGTTACCAATGACATCTTTTAAGCTCTCTAAAAAATAACATTTCCATAAAATATAGCAGAAAATTATATATTGGGTTATAAAGGTTTTGTTGACACTTTTTAGGGTGACCTCTATAGCTCATAGTTATGACACTCATGAATAATGCTGTCATCCCAAGCTCATATCACTAAAACTGGTAAACCACCACTTTTAGAAAATACACACCTGTAAGTATTTTTATACATATACACAAAAATCCATCAACAGTTTGCTGTCTTTGAAAGGGGGGTCAAGGGGAGAGGATATGAGAAAGATCCAACCAAGAGGAACCAATTCACCGTAACTTTTAAATATGTACTTAACTAGTTTGCAGTGGAGAAAACACAATTATTTATTCCAGATTGTTATGGTTTTTGAACAATTCACTATTATTTGTATTACAATAGTACCTAGTGACCCCAACCATCAGGGCCAGCTCCAGGCCACAGCGCGCCAAGCGCGTGCTTGGGGCGGCACACTGCGGGGGGTGCTCTGCCGGTTGCCGGGAGGACGGCAGGCGGCTCCGGTGGACCTCCCGCAGCCATTTCTATGGAGGGTCCGCTGGTCCCGCAGCTTCGGTGGACCTCCCGCAGACACGCCTGCAGCAGCTCCACCGATGCGCAGGACCATCGGACCCTCTGCAGAAATGCCTGCGGGAGGTCCACCAGAGCCGCGGGACTGGCGAGCGGCAGAGTGCCCCCCGCGGCGTGCCGCCGTGCTTGGGGTGCCGAAATTGCTAGAGCTGGCCCTGCCAACCATTATCAGTGCTAGGTACTGTACATACATATAATAGTAGACTGTAAGCTCTTCTGGGCAGGAACTATCTAAATCAGAAGTTCTCAAACTATGGTTCATGGTCCACCAGTGGTCTGCAAGCTCCATGCAGGTGGTCCGTTGACAGTTCCCTGTAAGAGGAGTTGCACATGGCTTCCCAGCTTGTAAATAGAGCTGCAGCATGCTTTCCCAGCTTGGTGGCTGTCGTGGAAGGGTAGAGACCTGCCTCGTTCCCGACCACAGCTACAGTGGGAAAGAGACCCCCACTCCTTCCCAGACCCAGTTATGGCAGGGGAGAGACACAGACCCCCCTTCTCAGCCCAGCGGAGAGATTTAGAGGTCAATAGTAGGATTTAATTAGACCTTCGGTGTTATTTTATTTTATTTTTATTCCCATTTAATCCAAAAATGAAACATGTGTTTCTTTAAACTGGTACCCTACTACACTACATACATAGTTTTAATTGGTTTCATTTTTCAGCTGTGTATGTGTGATTTGCATTGGATACAATTCAGCTAACCTACCTATTGTATGCATTGGGCATCACTGTCACAGGGAAAGTACTGACTGTACCAGAATCTTACCAGTCCAGTAAGTAGGATCGTAGTCAACCCCCAGACATGGATTTGCTGTTGAAAAAGGGATATTTGAAAAAGAAAACAACAACAAATAATCAAACCAGTGATGGTGAGATCAGTGAAAAGTTCAAAATTGAACATGAGAGTACAGCAAGCAAAGATACATCTGCAAAGGAAATTTTGAGTGCAGACCCGTGTTTACCAGGAACCAGTACAGAGTACCGGTAATGAAAATACACTGAAATGCCAAAAACTAGTAAGATAACACCACTCAAGCTATATTAATGTAGGCTTCACATGGATTGGTGAACAAGCTGAACCAAGGCTGCAATGTGCAATATGCTATGCAGTGCTGGCAAATGAAAGCTTGAAGCATGCAAATCTCCAGCGTCGTTTGGAGACAAATCACACTGCTTTCAAAGATAACCTCTTGAATTTTTTCAGCACAAACTGAATGAGTTGAAACAAGGGGAAGTAACAATGGTTGCTCATGCAAAAGTAAACGTAAAGGCCTTGGAAGTTTCATTTCGTACAAGCCTTCAAATCGCCAAAGCAGGGAAGCCTCACACTACTGGGGAAGAAATTATTCTGTCTGCACATAAAGAAATTGTGTTTATAATGTGTGTAGAGAAGACAGCAAAGCAGTTTGATTGTGTGCCTCTTTCAAATGACACTGTGTGATGCAGATGTGGCAGCTAATGTTAAAGACACATTCTCGTGAAACGTGTGAACAACAGTAGGTATTTTGCATTGCAGTTGGATGAGACGATGGATATTGCTGATGTTGCAAATCTTCATGCATACATTAGGTATGAGTGGGAAGGGAAAGTACTGGAAGATATTTTGTTTTGTCGTTTAGTGCCAAGAACAACCACCGCCGAACAACTTTTCCAGTTACTAGATGAGTTGTGAAGGAACATGGTATTGATTGGCAATGTTGTGTGGGAGTAGGTACTGACAGTGCACAAGCAATGATGGGAAGACACAGTGGGGCAATGGCTCGTATCCTCAAAGTGGCACCTAATGCCACACTGGTGCACTGTAGCATTCATCGAGAGTCACCAGCTGCCAAGAAAATACCAGTGGAAATGAAGGGTGTTTTGGACTCTGCTGTGAAAACTGTTAATTTCATAAAAACTAGACCTATGAATTCTTGAATTTTTAATGTACTGTGCAATGAAATGAGTAGTGCTCAAGTACCACTTCTTCATACAGAAGTACGGTGGTTGTCAAGAGGAAAAAAGTACTTACTTATTTGTTTGAGCTACGTTCAGAAGTACAGATATTTCTAACAGACCGTCCATTCTATTCACAAGCTGTACTGAAAATTCATCTTGGCTGTTGCGATTGGCTTACCTCTCCAATATATTCACATGCCTAAATGACTTTAACGCTGGACTGCAGGGTGTTTCAGTGAATATATTGGATGTGTGAGACAAAAATCAATACAATGATCAAGAAACTTGACTTGTTTGCTAGTCACATAAAAAAGGATGATTTCAGCTCATTCCCAACATTGGAAAGTTTTCTGTCTGAAAATGAACTGGTTCTTGACAAAATAATAAAAAATGACATCAAAGAACATCTTGTTGCTCTTTAGCAACAGTTTGAAGATTATTTTCCAGTAGAAGCTGAACCAAAAAACTGGGTACATAATCCTTTCGGAACTGAAATCAGTGAGCTGCTCTCTGGTTTGTCCAATAAGGCACAATACTACTTGTTGGCGCTTTCTTGTGATGAAACGTTATGGTCAGAATTTAAAAAACATTCCCTAATTGAGTTTTGGATTCAAAGAACTGGAGAGTACTCAAACTTGCAGATAAAGCAGTGCGTTTTCTGATGCCATTTGCTACTACGTACCTGTGCGAGACAGGATTTTCATCACTTACTGCCCTCAAGTCCAAATAGAGAAGCAGGATGAATGCTGAATGTGACCTAAGCCTAAAGCTGACAAACATTACACCCATCTTCCCTGAACTTTGATCACAAAAACAGGCACATCCATCGCCTTAGAAGATAAGGCTACAGATATTAAAATATGAGTTGTGTGCTTTTATTTGTAGAACAAAAAAAGTTAATTTTTATATATAGTGCTTTTATCCAGAGTGCTTTACAATAGTTAGCTATGGCACAAACAACATTTGGAAAGATCACTAAGTGATCCACCAAGACCCTCAGCAGTTTTCAAGTGGTCTGCAAAAAAAATTTAAAATAAAAAAAATAAAAAAAAAAATTTGAAACCACTGATCTAAATAGACAAGACACTGAAGCACAGAAGGCCTGATTCTCAGGCTACGTCTAGACTACCCGCTGTATCGGCGGGTTAAAACTGATTGCTCGGGGATTGATATATCGCGTCTCATCTAGACGCGATATATCGATCCCCAAGCGCGCTTATATCGATTCCGGAACTCCACCAACCCCAACGGAGCTGCGGAATCGACAGGAGGAGCCGCGGACATCGATCTCATGCAATGACGACGGGTGAGTAATCCGATCTTAGATATTCGACTTCAGCTACGTTATTCACGTAGCTGAAGTTGCGTATCTAAGATCGATTTCCCCTCGTAGTGTAGACCAGCCCTCATTTACACTAAGGCCACTTTAAACTATTTTGGCAATACAGAGGTCTAAAAATGGATCTAAATGTAACTCTGCATACAGACAGATGAAAGTTACTTGCCAAGATCACAGATGAAACCTGTGGCACACCCCAGGATCTGAACCCAGATCTCTTACATACAGTCTAATATTTTATCCACAAAGTGCTTGTCAATGCTACTGCTTAAGTTGATGCAAGTTACATCTCTTAGGAGTGTGAAAAAAACACTTCTCTGAGCAATGTAAATTACATTGACTTAAAGCGGTATCTACACCACACTATGTCAGCGGGAAACACTCTCCTGTCGATGTAATGTGTCTAACCAGAAGTGCTATATCGGAGCTGCTGCATTGATGTCAAGAGAACTCAGCACTTTGTAGGACCACTAAATGCCTATAGTTTTGTTTTTTTAATTCTCACAAGAACATAATGGTCTTTCAGTATTCTGATGTGGAAATTCTCTCTTTCAGGTAGACTTTCCAATGCAGTACTGTAACCCACACACCTCCTGGGTGTGGTGTCGTGTCCCATCTAGTGGCACCAAGACCACTTAGAGAGAGTAGAACGAGTCTTCTCTACAGCCTTAACTAACAGCCAGTTAACTTTTAACTCATGCAGTAGAGGCCCATGCACTAAGCTCCAGAGGTCCCCGGTTCCATCCCGGCATTACAATAGCACTTCAGAAAGTTCAATTTCAAGGGCAAATATAATTATTCTCTTTTAAATAAACAATAGTTGCCTTCATTGGTAAAAACACCTCATTTGAAAGCACTTTGCCAATATCTAATCATCACCAATAACATACTACAACAATTTAAGTTCAAAATAGAATGGATTTTTCCTCATCAAGTGCCAAGAATATTTGTACTATTTAAAAAAACACTTTCCAACCACATTTGAATTGGATGAGTTCATGTCATTTAGAATGTAGTTTTAGAAATGTGGGTCAGGATAAATTAAAAGCTATTTATGAATTTTTGTCTGTAAATTAAAAATGTACTGTATGTGACCTAATCACTCTCCCATTTCTTTTTCTAGAAAGAAATACTTAATGACATCACAAGCAAGAAGAATGCACCATTTGCTCTGAGGATGGACAGCTCAGGAGCAATTACATATAAGATGCATATGGGCAAGGGAGAGAAAAGAATAAGAGAGGCACCTCAGCTCTCTCAAAAAAATGTTTCAGATTCGTGAAATAGGGCAATGTGAAGCATTTTTTCCTCAAACATCCCTGATTCTAGAATAAGGGTTTGGCTACACTTGCAGGTGTGCAGTGCTGGGAGTTACAGCTGTCTTCGTACAGCTGTGTAGGGAAAGCACTGCAGTGTGGCCACACTGACAGCTACCAGCGTTGCAATGTGGCCACATTTGCAGCATTTTCAGCGGTGTTGGGAGTGGTGCATTATGGGCAGCTATCCCACAGAGCACCTCTTCCCATTCTGGCATGGTGGGTTGTGGGAAGGGGGCAGAGGGAGCAGGTCATTCTGCTTCCTGTCCCATCGCCCCGTGATGCATCACTTCACATCCCAGCAATCCCTGTATTTCTGTCCACGTTTGGCAGCATCTTGACTCTCTCAACGGTTTCTGTGCAGCGTGATTTCTGTGGGAAATGGAGCCCGAACTGCTGAGGAATATGCTGATGAGTCTTGCCAGCACATCACATTTGGCAGTTGAGCTATTCCTTAGGATCCAAAGTGATGAGGAGTCCGACGATGATAGTAAGTCGTGTGATGCGTACGACACGAACTTGCTTGTGGCATTCACAGAAATGCTCAGCACCATGGAACGCCGCTTTTGGGCTCGGGAAACAAGCACTGAGTGGTGGGATCACATCGTCATGGAAGTCTGGGATGACGAGCAGTGGCTGCAGAACTTTCAGATGAGAAAAGCCACTTTCATGGGACTGTGTGCAGAGTTCGCCCCCACCCTGCGGCGCAAGGACACGAGATTGAGAGCTGCCCTGCAAGTGGAGAAGTGGGTGGCTATTGCAATCTCGAAGCTGGCAACTCCAGACAGCTACCGATCGGTCGGGAACCAGTTTGGAGTGGGAAAATCGACCGCTGGAATCATGTTGATGCAAGTTTGCAGGGCCATTAATCGCATCCTGCTAAGAAGAACCATGACTCTGGGGAACGTGCAGGACATTTGGATGGCTTTGCACAAATGGGTTTCTTCCCTAACTGTGGAGGGGCAATAGATGGGATGCATATTCCTATTCTGGCACCACCCTACCTAGCATCCGAGTACGTTAATTGGAAGGGGTTATTTCTCTATGGTTCTCCAGGCGCTTGTGGATCACCATGGGCATTTCACTGACATTAACACAGGCTGGCCCGGAAAGGTGCACACATCTTTCAGAACACTGGCCTGTTCAGGAAGCTGCAGGCCAGGACTTTTTTCCCAGACCGGAAGATCACAGTAGGGGACGTCGAAATGCCAATTGTGATCCTTGGAGACCCCACTTACCCGTTAATGCCATGGCTTACGAAACCATACACAGGGAACCTTGACAGGAGCAAGGACTGGTTCAACTACAGGTTGAGCCGGTGTTGAATGACTGTGGAGTGTGCTTCTGGCCGTTTAAAAGGGCGCTGGTGATCTCTGTATGGGAAGCTAGACTTGGGGGAAAGCAGCATCCCCGCGGTTATATCTGCATGCTGTACCCTCCATAATATTTGTCAATATTCAGCCTGGAGGCTGAATTTGCACAGCCAGAGAGCAGGGCTACTAGAGAGGCCCAGCACAGGGCTGCAAGGATTAGGGATGCCTTGAGGGAGGAATTTGAGGCTGAAAACCAAGAGTAATGTTTGGTGCCTTGCATGGGAGTGAAAGGCAGTGGTTACAATGTTAGTAGGAATCTGTGTTTCCTAAGCTGATTTGCAGTGCCTGTTTCTTTCCTGGGCTAAGGTATCTTTGACTTTCTGCAATAATAAAGACTGTTTTCAAAGCCAAGAATTCATTTACTGAAAAGAAAATTACTTTATTGACAGACACACAACTTTTTGGGAACCTAAAAGGGCAGGGGGGTGGGGCGGGGAACTGTATAATCACAGGTTTGAATATGTCCTCTCTGGAGTGCTGTGCAATGACTGCTGCACTTTAGGATGCCTATACTGCATGGTGATGGGGGTTGAGTGCAGAGGGTAAGGGTCATAGTTCTCAGGGCTGGTTGGTGAACGTACAGATGTTGGAGGCAGCTGGTGGTGGTAAGAACCGGGATGCTGGGGAAGGGGGTTTTGAGCTGACATTGGGGCACAAGGGAAAGAGCTTTGGGATGGGGAGGGGCGAGAGCGGTAGTGCTCTGCCTGCATGGCTATAAGTGACTGGATACAGTCCGTTTGGCGCGTCAGGATGCTTATCAGCTGCTTCATGCTTTTCTTCCTGGCCGCTGTGTTTTTCTGGCGAATCCTGCTTTCCCTTTCCCTCCAGTCCTGCACTTTTTGATTCTCTGTTACAGAGTGCTCTATAACTGTTTGCAGCAGGTCATCTTTGTTTTTTCGCGGCTTCTTCCGGAGGTTTTGTAGTCTTTGAGCTGTTAATAACACGGGCAGCCAAGATCTCAAGGTTGCTTCTGGAAAGGCAAAAAATGCAACACTTAGAGGCAGCATTGTTTATACCAGACAGTTATTCCCACACAGTTAAGGAGTAAGTAACATTCTTCACAAAAGCATAATTTTCCCATCCCGAAGAGAGCGCACATAACCCACGGAAGCCCCAAAATGGTGAGTAAGGGGGACTGATTGCTTCAGGGCTCTACTGTCCTTGGGTTTTCTGTGCGTTGGGGAAAGCAAACAGCTGCAGGGGGCACCTACAGTGAACACTATCCCAACATTTTCCACAGGAGTGGATCCTGGAAGATATCTCGCTGCTGCGGGTCACCTGGGAAGCGCGAGAGGGGCTTCTGCAGCAATGTGAATTCCGCCCTGGTCCCTATGCAGCTTGCCTGTATCTTGCAATGGTCCCCCAACCCCTCGCGGCACAGTGGCATGGACGTGTTAGCCTGACTGGGACAAGGACCACAGTGGCTCCCCCAATAAACTTGCGCAAGCACATTGCCCAAGCTCTGGCTGAAACTTTGAAAAGATTACTGAGGTCGATTACATCGACGTGATAGACCACCTCAATGTGCTATTCCACATCTAGGCATGCATGCATGCATGCAGCCCTAACCCTCCCTCCTCTCCCAAAACATTTCCATCCTGAAAAAAAAAGCCACTTACCGGGAACCTGCTTCTCTGTTTGTCCTCCACCAAGTACCGGCTGCTGCGACTGGCCACTTTCCTCCTGGTTTGAGAAGAGCTCCTGGCTGCATGCCTCCAGGGACTTCGGGGTGTCTCCCCCCACTCCAGTACCCTCACTCTCAGTTTCTTCCTCTCCCTCCTCCTCCTCCCCGCCCCCGCTCTGAAGTGTCCATCGTGGTCCTCGGATGGGTGGTGGGGTCACCCCCAAGTATCACTGTCATAAACAGATTGTTAAGGGTTAATGTCTCTTGTACCTGTAAAGGGTTACAAGCAGGGAACTGGACCTGACCAGAAGACCAATCAGAAGACAAGATACTTTTAAATTTGGGTGGAGGGAAGTTTTTGTGTGTGTTCTTTGTCCGTTGTGTCTTCTTCTCTCGGAGGGTCTGAGAGAGACCAGACATTACTACAGGCTCTCTAAGTTCCTTTTCAAATAGTAAGTAAAAATAGGTGGTTTAGGCTTTTTGATTGTTTTACTCTATTTGCAATTGTGGATCTGGCTGGTTAACTTTTATATGTGTAGTTGCTGGGAATATTTTGATTTGTATTGGTACTGGGGGGAAAGTCTCTTTCTGGTGTCTGTAAGCTATAGGACCCTGTAATATTTACATCTTGAAGTTACAGAGATAATTCTTTGCTTTTTCCTTTCTTTTATTAAAAGATTTCTTTTAGGGAACCTGATTGATTTTTTTTTCTTGTTTCCCTTGTTTTATTCCAGGGGATTGGGATAACCCACCAGGATGGGTGGGGGAGATGGGAGGGGGAGAGATAGAATCTCTCTCTGTTTTCCTTGAATCTGTTTGCCTCTTTGTGGAAGGGAAGGGAGATGCTTCTCTGTATGGTGATTTAGAGGTTGGATCAGTATCTCTCAGGATAGCCCAGGGAGGGAAATTCTGAGAGGGGGAAAAGTGGGGGGAATGGTTTATTTCTCCCTGTTTTAAGAACCCAAGGGATCTGGGTTCTTGGGGTCTCCAGGGAAGGTTGGGGAGGTCAGAGTGCCCCAAAACACTATATTTTTGGGTGGTGACAGTGCTATCAGATCTAAGCTGGTAATTAAGCTTAGAAGATTCAGGTGCTAGTATCTCATTTTCTGAACTCTAAGGTTCAGATCTGAGAAGGAATGCTATGACAATCACGTCCAGCTCTTTGTAAAAACGGCAGGTCATGGGGGCAGCGTCAGAGCGGCGATTTCCCTCGTGGGCTTTGCAATAGGCAATCTGCAGCTCCTTCACTTTAACTCTGCACTGCACTGCGTCCTGGTCATGGGCCCTTTCCAGCATGGCCCTTGATATCTGCCCATAGGTATCATAATTCCTACGGCTGGAGCGCAGCTGTGACTGCACAGCTTCCTCCCCCCAAACATTGATGAGGTCCAGCAACTCGCCATTGCTCCATGCTGGGGCTCGTTTGGCGCGTGGAGGCATGGTCACTTGGAAAGATTCACTGATTGCACTCCACACCTGGCTGAGCAAACAGGAAGGGGATTTTTAAAATTCCCAGGGCATTTAAAGGGCGGGTCACCTGAGGCCAGGGCATTAGAGTTCGAACTGATGAGCAGAGTGGCTGAACAGGCATTCTGGGATACCTCCAAATACCTCTGGAGGCCAATAACAGCGCTTTTGGTGGCCACACTGGTGGAGCAGCATTGCATCACCAGCGCTCTAGTCGTTATTCCCCAGGCTGAGGTGGAGTACAGCCAGCGCTGTAGCCAGGGAGCTATAGCGCTGTATGTGCCTTGCAAGTGTGGACGGTGAGTGCGTTGCAGTGCTGTAAAGCCACTACCAGCGCTGCAACTCTCCAGTATAGCCAAGGCCTAAATATGTGAGGCAGCTGGAGGAGACAGTGTGGCTTTTCCTCAGATCCAGAAATATACTGGTTTCCCCCAATATCTAACCAGACCTTTGGTGACCATGAGCTAACTGAGGCCTGGTTTACACTACGTGTTAAACCGATTTTAGCAGTATTAAACCGATTTAACGCTGTACCCGTCCACACAACAAGGTCCTTTATATCAATATAAAGGGCTCTTTAAATTGGTTTCTGTACTCCTCCCCGACGAAAGGAGTAGCGCTAAAATCGGTATTACCATATCGGATTAGGGTTAGTGTGGCCGCAAATCGACAGTATTGGCCTACAGGCGGTATCCCACAGTGCACCATTGTGACCGCTCTGGACAGCACTCTCAGCTCTGATTCACTGGCCAGGTAGACAGGAAAAACCCCGCAAACTTTTGAATTTCATTTCCTGTTTGGCCAGCGTGGAGCTCTGATCAGCACAGGTGACCACGCAGAGCTCATCAGCACAGGTAACAATGCAGTCTCCTGAGAATCAAAAAAGCGCTCCAGCATGGACCGCATGGGAGGTACTGGATCTGATCGCTATATGGGGAGAAGATTCTGTGCTAACAGAACTCCGTTCCAAAAGACTAAATGAAAAAATATTTGAAAAAATTTCCAAAGCTATGATGGAGAAAGGCCACACCAGGGACTCAGTGCAGTGCAGAGTGAAAGTTAAGGAGCTCAGACAAGCCTACCAGAAAACCAAAGAAGCAAACGGAAGGTCTGGGGAAGGACCAAAAACATGCCCCTTCTACGCTGAGCTGCATGCAATTCTAGGGGGGTCCACCACCAGTTCCCCACCCCTGTCCGTGGATTCCGAGGTGGGGGTGGTACTCTCAGCCATGGCTGAGGATTCTGCGGATGGGGAAGATGAGGAGGAGGAAGAGGAGGACGAGCTTGTAGAGAGCACACAGCACTCTGTTAGCCCCAACAGCCAGGAGCTTTTTCTCACCCTGATGGAATTACCCTCCCAGCCCTCCCAAGCCACTAGCCCAGACAGTGAAGCCATGGAAGCGACCTCTGGTGAGTGTACCTTTGTAAATATAAAACATGGTTTAAAAGCAAGCGTTTTTTAATGATTGATTTGCCCTGAAGACTTGGGATGCATTCGCGGCCAGTACAGTTATTGGAAAAGTTTGTTAACATGTCTGGAGATGGAGCGGAAATCCTCCAGGGACATCTCCATGAAGCGCTCCTGGAGGTACTCCAAAAGCCTTTGCAGAAGGTTTCTGGGCAAGGCAGCCTTACTCCATCCACCATGGTAGGACACTTTACCACGCCATGCATATAGCAAGTAATCAGGTATCATTGCATGACAAAGCACAGCTGCGTATGGTCCCGGTGATTGCTGGCATTCAAGAAACATCCGTTCTTTATCTCGCTGTGTTATCCTCAGGAGAGTGATATCGTTTATGGTAACCTGGTTGAAATTCAGGAATTTAAGTAAGGGGACAGAGATGGCCATTCTTACTGGGCTGTTTGCCTGTTGCTTAAAAGAAATCCTTCCTTGCACATAGCCAAGCAGGGGGAGGGGAATAGCGCTGAGCTTTTTCGCGTTTGGCTATCAGGGATCTTCCCTGCTACCAGCCACGCGGTGGGGGCGGGGGAAAAGGGGGTGATTAGCAGTGATCTTCCATGATACTAGCCATGGGGTGGAGGGAGGGGTAAAGTGATCATCCCACAGAATTGGAGGTGGGGGGTGGCTTCTGCTGCTGCATGTTAACAGGAAAAAAGCATCACTGAACGGGATTTGCTTGGTATTTGGGAAAGGAGGGCACTGTGTATATGAAGGCTGCAGAAGCCGAAAGACAATGGCTTACCATGGCCGCATGCAAGCTGAATTCTGATGCCCGGGCCTGCATCTGAGATCTGTAACACCAGAGCTGCAGGCACTCAATATTAAGATGCAAAATGCGATCTTGTAGTGAAATCACATGTGCTTTGTAAGGTGAATAGTGTTGTTCACTGTGAAAGAGTATGACCATTGTTCTGTAAAATGTATCTTTTTAAATACTTCTCTCCCTTTTTTCCCTCCCTCATGCAGCTGCACATTCTTCAAGTCTCCCTACTCTATCCTGAAGCCTATCTCAGATAAGGCGGAGGAAAAAGAAGACGCGAGACGAAATGTTCTCAGAAATCATGGAAGTGACCCGCAATGAAAGAGGTCATCTGAATGAGCGGAAGGAAAGATGCCAGTGAACGTGAGGATAGGAGGGACGAACATGAGGATAGGAGGGACGCTCGAGATGAGAGGTGGCGGTAGGAAGATCAGAGGTGGCGAGATGCAACGCTGGGGCTGCTGTGTGATCAAACTGATATCCTCCGATGTCTGGTGGAGCTTCAGGAAGAGCAGCGGGGTCACAGAGTGCTGCTGCAGCCCCTATATAACCACCCTCACCACCTACCATGTTCCATGTCTTCCTCACCCAGACGTGTAAGAACGCTTGGGGGAAGGCTTTGTGCACCCACTCACTCCACTCCCGTGGACAGCCCAACCAAAAGGCTCTCATTACATTGAAATGTTTTTAGTAGCCTTTTCCTTCCCTCCTATCCTCCTCCCAAACCACACCCGGGGTACCTTGTCAGTTCTCTTCCTCTTTTTATAATGTCTTTTCAATAAAGAATACATGACTTTTAAAATGATAGTGACTTTATTTCCTTAAGCAAGCTGTAATCAAAGGAGGAGGGTGGGTTGCTTACAGGGAGTGAGTCAATCAAGGGGGTGGGTTCATCAAGGGGGAAACAAACACAACAGTTACACCGTATCCTGGCCCGTGATGAAACTCGTTTTCAAAGTTTCTCTGATGCGCACCACTTCGTGGTGTGCTCTTTTAATCGCCCTGGTGTCTGGCTGCGCATAATCAGTGGCCAGGTGATTTGCCTCAGCCTCCCACCCCACCATAAAGGTCTCCCCCTTACTCTCACAGAGATTGTGGAGCACATAGCAAGCAGCAATAACAATGGGGATATTGGTTTGGCTGAGGTCTGACCGAGTCAGAAATGTGCACCAGTGCGCCTTTAAAAGGCCAAATGCACATTCTATCACCATTCTGCACTTGCTCAGCCTATAGTTGAACAGCTCCTGACTACTGTCCAGGCTGCTTGTGTATGGCTTCATGAGCCATGGCATCGAGAGGTAGGCTGGGTCCCTCAGGATAACTACAGGCATTTCAACATCCCCAACTGTTATTTTTTGGTCTGGGAAGTAATTCCCTTGCTGCAGCCGTTTAAACAGAGTAGTGTTCCTGAAGATGCGAGCGTCATGAACCCTTCCTGGCCATCCCACGTGGATGTTGGTGAAACGTCCCTTGTGATCCACCAGTGCTTGCAGCACCATTGAAAAGTACCCCTTGCGGTTTACGTACTGGATGCCCTGGTGCTCCGGTGCCAAGATAGGGATATGGGTAACATCTATCACCCCCCCCCACAGTTAGGGAATCCCATTGCAGCAAAGCCATCTACTATGACCTGCACGTTTCCCAGAGTCACTACCTTTCGTAGCAGAAGCTTAATGATTGCTTTGGCTACTTACATCACAGCACCCCCCATAGTAGATTTGCCCACTCCAAATTGATTCCCAACTGACCGGTAGCTGTCTGATGTTGCAAGCTTCCACAGGGCTATTGCCACTCGCTTCTCAACTGTGAGGGCTGCTCTCATCTTGGTATTATGGCGTTTCAGGGCAGGGGAAAAGTCACAAAGTTCCATGAAAGTGCTCTTACACATGCGAAAGTTTCACAACCACTGCAAATCGTCACACACCTGCAAAACTATATGGTTCCACCAGTCTGTGCTTGT
Source organism: Gopherus flavomarginatus (assembly GCF_025201925.1). Classification (NCBI taxonomy): domain Eukaryota; kingdom Metazoa; phylum Chordata; order Testudines; family Testudinidae; genus Gopherus; species Gopherus flavomarginatus. The sequence goes on from NC_066618.1 coordinate 201,454,905, forward strand.
TTCCCGGGCCCAAAATCGGCATTCAATGGCTAGAACCTGCCCCATTACCAGCTGGATCTCCAAAGCGCAGGGGCCCGCAGTTTGAGAGAATTCTGTGTCCATGTCCTCATCACTCTCGTCGCCGCGCTGCCGTAGCTGCCTCCTCCTCCTCGCCTGGCTTTGCAGGTCCCGGTTCAGCATAGACTGCACGAGAATGCGCGAGGTGTTTACAACGTCCACGATTGCGGTATTGATCTGAGCAGGGTCCACGCTTGCCATGCTATGGCATCTGCACAGTTCACCCAGGAAAAAAGGGCGTGAAATGGTTGTCTGCTGCTTTCACGGAGGAAGGAATGAGTGATGATATTTACCCAGAATCACCCGCGACACTGTTTTTGCACCATCATGCATTGGGGTCTCAACCCAGAATTCCAATGGGCGGGGGAGACTGCGGGAACTATGGGATAGCTACGGGATAGCTACCCACAGTGCAACGAGCCAGAAATCGACGCTAGCCTCGGACCATGGATGCACACCGCCGAATTAATGAGCCTACTGTGGCAGCATGCACTCAACGTTATACAATCTGTTTTACAAAACCAGTTTATGTAAAATCAGAATACTCCCATAGTGTAGATGTACCTTGAGTCTTAATATAGCTAAGATGGAGGTGATGATGGCCACACAGGTAAAATAGACCATGTGACCTACTCTTATTTTTTCAGAAGGTTTGCCCACCTTCACTAATTAGTTTTCCAATTCAAATGGTATTACATTTCTGGAATGACCTTAATCTGTCTATACAGCCACTCTTTGATGCAATAATCATTCATGTCTTTGTAACCTCCAGACAAAATTACCATAATGCACTTTACACAATATCTGACCACAAAGATGTCTGGCCCCTTAAAGATTCTGCAGAATGTGGCAGCCTGACTTCTTGGGGAAGTTCACTAGACAGGTCAAGTTTTCACCAGTAGTTCATAGACTGCATTAATTTTTCTAATAAGTTCAAAGTGGAATTCATCGTATTCATATTGAGCTTTAAAGTTCTACGTTTTGGCACTAACTACATGAAAAAGGGCTTCTGTTTTCCAGACACTGCCATAGTAGCTGAGCTATGATAATACAACAGTTACTAATTGCCCTTAATTAGATATTAGGAAATTTCTGGGCTGGTGGCAGGACTTTTTTTTTTTTTAAACAAATTTCAACTCTACTACCCATTTTCCAGTTGCACTGACAGTCCGAATTTATTAGCCTCTCAGACATGACAAGGCCATTTATTTACCCAGAAGCAGTGAAGATATCTCTTTAAGGATGTCTCTGGTTATTTTGAAGAGATGTTTTCTTTGAATTTATACATTCTAATGTATAGCACTAAATTAAGAAGATGTCCTTTTTAGAGCTAACTATTGCCTGTATATTAAGAACATTTTGATTAAAAGTTTTAAGAGGCTTCGCTAAAGTGAATATGATTTTTATCATTTAAATAGAAATAAATTCATTTCTATTTCTCAACACTAAAGTAATACAAATCTGGTTAGACAATAAGTAAGTTTTGCAGAATTTATGTATAATTGACGATTATGTCTATGTTAAGCAGTTTTTTAAACTTATCAATTTAAGTTTTCACAGTTGCATGAAATTATATGGTCAGACAATTAATTACAGTAGTGTTGATATTCAAAAAATGAAAACTCTGTATTTTGGCATGTGATGTTGACAATTTGTTTTAATGGTTTATAGAGTAAATTTCCTTACAGTCAGCAAGTCATACCTCTTTTACTGTTCAGTTAGTCAATTTGTTACAAGTCTAAATCACTGAATTTTGACTCTGCTAAATTCTAAAGATTTTTTTTAAAACTTTGCCTATCTGTAATTTTAGATCATCATCAATGGAAATTTGTTGTTGTCGGTTTGTGTACGTATGACGAAATCAACATTTATGATAAAAATCTAATCCTTCTAAGTCTACCAATAAGACATGTAAATTCTAACTAAACTTTTTATTATGCTGTGACGCTGTATGATTGAAACATCACTATTTATAACATTAGTATTGCAACTGTTAGTCAATTGCAACAAATCTTATACAAAGTATGTCATGGAAAGTATCAACCAAACACGAATATCCTGTTTGTATGTATGTATGTATTTAAAAAGTTATGAACATTGACTAGGTACCATTATTTCAGATGTGTTTGCTCCTGGGGTCACACCCACAAAGTAGTTTACATCCAGTCTGGCCAGCACATTGTGAATGACCTGTTCAAGTTGATGGCCCATTAAAGAACACAATAGGCCATAGAAGAAGCTTGTCCCCATCCAGCGAGCCTGCTTTATCCAAAAATATGAGTAAGGTCTGCTCCTAGAGCCATCAAATCATGCAAGAGCATGTGACTAGCTCATGTGATATAATTTCCCGCAAACCAAAAGGGTATGTCTACACTGGCAGAGTTACAGGGACAGCAGGGACAGCGGCGCTCAGAGAGCGCTGAAGGGAAACCACTATTGCGTGTCTACAATGTCAGCTGCCTGCTCAATAGCATGTTCACATTTGCAGCACTTGCAGTGGTATTCGGAGAGGTGCACTCTGGGCAGCTATCCCACAGAGCATCTCTTCCTCTGCTAAGACTTGTGGGAAGGTAGATGGCGCATGGGACATCCTGGGTCCTGTCCCAATGCCCCGTGATACATTGCTTTGCATCCCAGCAATCCCTGTGCTTCCATCCACATTTGGTACCATCTTTCAATGGTTTGCCTACTGAATGCTCTGCCTCTTCGGTCTGCAGGAATGGATTCCACACTGTTCACCAATATGCTGCTCACTCTCAGTAACACCTAACGGGTGGCAGTGGAATTATTTCTTAAACTATAAAGGCAAGAGGAGTTTGATATTGATCTCACCACATGTAGCAGCTGCAACATAAACTTGCTTGTGGCATTCATGGAGCTGCTGACCACAGTGGAACGCCACTTTTGGGCTTGGGAAAAAAAGCACTGAGTGGTAAGATCACATCGTCATGCACGTCTGGGATGACAAGTAGTGGAGCAGACCTTTCAGATGAGGAAAGTCAAATTCATGGGACAGTGTGATGAGCTCGCCACAGCACTGTGGCACAAGGACACGAGAATGAGAGCTGCTCTGTGGCTGTAGAAGCGTGTGGCGATTGCACTGTGGAAGCTGGCTACTCCAGACTGCTACCAACAGTTGCTAACCAGTTCGAAGTGGGGAAATCGACTGTTGGACTTGTGTTGACGGAAGTGTGCAGGGCCATTAAATTGCATCCTGCTCTAAAAAACCATGACTCTGGGCAACGTGTGTGACATTCTGGATGGCTTTGCACAAATGGCCTTCCCTAACTGCAGAGGGGCAATAGATGGCACACATATTCCAATTCTGGCACCAAACCACCTAGCCACTGAGTAAATTAATCAGAAGGAGTATTTCTCTATGGTTCTCCAGGCTCTTGTGGATCACTGGGGCATTTCATGGACATTAACGCAGGCTGGTCCAGAAAAGTGCATGACACAAGCATCTTTTGGAAAACTGACTTGTTCAGGAAGCTGCAATCAGGGACTTTCTTCCTGGACCAGAAGATTACTGTAGGAGAAGTCAAAATGCCCATTGTAATCCTGGGAGAGCTTGCCTACCCCTTAATGCCGTGGCTTATGAAGCCATACACGGGAAACCTTGACAGCAGCAAGGAGCGATTCAGGAATAGGCTGAGCAAGTGCAAAATCACTGTTGAGTGTGCTTTTGGACATTTAAAGGCCTGCTGGCGCTGCCTATATGGGAAGATGGACCTAGCCGATGACAATATTTCTATGCTTATAGCCATGTGCTATACGCCCCATAATATTTGTAAAGGGAGTGGTGAAAGTTTCAGCCTCCAGGCACTGGAGGTCCAGCCCTGAGTAATTTGAACAGCCAGAGACCAGGGTTATTAGGGGGGTGCAGCGTAGAGTCATAAGGATCAGAGATGCCTTCAGGCAGCAATTTGAAGCTGAAAGCCACTGATATGTGTTGCTATGCTCAGGAGTGCGGTGCCTGTAATGCTAGGAGACTATTGTGATTGGTGCAGACGATGCCCTATGAAGGTTTAAGAAAACTGCCTGATGCTTTGCAGGGCTGTTTGCTTTCAATTAATAGAATAAAGATTGCTTTCAAACCAAAACAATTATTTTGTTAAAAAAACAAACAACTGGAGGAGAGAGAGACAAAAAACACACATCAGCCTGAGGTGGATGGGGGAAATGTAGGGTCCCAGGAGGAGGAGAGGTCCTGCAATGGTTGAAGATTTGTGTATGTCCAGGTATCATATCCAACCCTCTCCTTTACAGCACAGTGCAGCAGGTACTGTACTTCAGCAGGGCTCAACTACAGAGGAATGGGTATTGAGTGCAGTGGGTGCTGGGAGTCTGCAGTGCTGGACTGTGAGGAGGGAGGAGTGGAATGCTGTGGGTACAGATCAGAGCCAGGAGGTTGATAAGAGTGTGTTAGTGGTGTCGGGGGGTGTGGGGGGGAGGTGCATGTGAAAGAGTTTTGTGACAGCAGCTGCAGGAGAGGGCGGGTGCGAAGCTGCTTGGTTTTCAGTGCTAGCAGCGCCTAGAGAGTGTCCGCTTGGTGCTCCGTAATGTTTAAGAGCTGCTCTGTGGCTTCATTCTGGCATGCTGCATTCTCCTTTCAGTCCCTCTTCTTGCTGTCCCGTCACTCCTTAATTCTTGTATTTCGGCCACAGAGTGCATCATGACATCACGCAAAAAGTCCTCTTTAGTTCTTTGTGACCACTAATTCTGTGCAGCTGTTCAGCCAGTGATAAAGAGGGAGGCTGGGCTACCAAGATCATATATGTGAAGCCAAAATGCAACATTTTACAGAAGCAGTGTTGTTTGCCACACAGACCACTGATTTAAAACACAGCTACTCTTCAAATATCTGTCACTAACTGGCTGACCCCAGGCAAGCACACGAGCCACAAGATCCCCAAAATGGTGAGTAACCACAGGGGAAATCAGTGTTCCAGGACCGTACTGTACACTGTGCATGTGGCTCTTGGGGAGAGCCAGCATTATGGGGTTGAGGGGGTTATAATCATTACTATCCCCACATTTTCCCCAGGATGTGATCATTATGGAAGATACCTCGCTGCTAAGGGTGAGCAGGGAATCAAGGGAGGGTCTTCTCCAAGATTGTGGCTTCCACTCTGACACTTATGCAGCTCATCTGTGTGCAGCAATGGTCCCCCCGCCCTCCAATGATGGCAGAGTTGTGCTGGAAATTTACCCTTAATGGGGCAAGAAACAAAGCAGCTCTGCCAAAGAACCTGCGGCAGTGGATCGCCCAGTATCTCCATGACAGTTTCCTGGAGATCTCTGAAGCAGAATCCCATGAAGTTAGGGAGTCAATCAACACCCTGTTCTGCCGCTCAGACTAGGCATGTGATGGTACATGCATCATACAGACACAAGCCTGCTTTCTGCAACCCCTCGGCCCCCCAACAACTCACGTCAGAGATTCCCAAAATCAAAGCAACTTACCAGGGGCATCCTCTCCTGTTTGCGCTTCATCAAAATCTGACAGCTGTGATGGGCTAGCCTCCTCCAGGGTAAAGAAAAACTCTGGACTGTATGCATCTCTGACCTCAGAGTCATCTTCTGCCTCTGGGTCTGGGTCCGGGTCTCCCTCCCCGAACCCCTCCAAAATTTCCTCCTCCTGGCTTGGTCCACTCTTGGACTGGCACACGAGCCACCAAAGTATCCACAGTGGCCTTTGAAGTGAAGGTGAGGTCACCACCAAGTATCATGTCCAGCTCTTTTTAGAACCAAGAGCTCTTGGGCGCAGCACCAGAGGGGTGGATTGCCTCCCATGCCTTGTGGTAGGTGTTCCATAGCTCCTTCACTTTGACTCTGCACTGCAGTGTGTCCCGATCATGGCTCCTTTCTGTCATGCATCATGAAATCTGTCCATAGGTATCATAATTCGTACGGCTGAAGTGCAGCCGGAACTGGACAGCCTTCTCTTCCCACATGCTGATGAGGTCCAGTGATTCAGCATTGCTCCAAGCAAGGGATCACCTCGTGTGTGGAGCAGGCATGGTCACTTGGAAAGATGCGCTGAGACCACTGCACGCGTCATCTAGCAAACAGGTAGGGAACTTTCAAAATTCCCAAGGAATTTAAGGGATGGGGCCAGGGCAGTAGAGTTCAAACTGATGACCAGAGAGGTGAGAACAAAAATTGTGGGACACCTCCCAGAGGCCAATCGCAGCGCTGTAATTGACCAGGATATCTATGTAAGAGGACTGTTGACCCCTTACTAAAGCTCAGTGGGCGTGTTTTGGTGGGCTAGCTCCCAGTACCAAAACAAAGGGGTAGGATCGATGAGAAATCAGGACGCTGAGACTGACAGTCCCCAGGAACAATGCTCCAGGTCAGCCTGATTAGCCTACCCACCCTGTCAATCAGGGAGTCAGGAGGCTGGGGCATCGCGTCCTCCATGTGAGCTGGAATTGCCTGAGTCAGACAGAGTCGGGCTGAGCTAAGAAGAAAGCAGGGGCCCAAGCTGAGCTGGGGAGCAGAGCTGTGCCAGATCCAGAGAGGCCAGAAAAGCAGCCCAGGATGCAGGTCAGTGCTGGGAGCAGAGTCACAGAGGCAGCCCAGAGAGCAGACCTGTGGTGGGAGGAGAGCTGCAGCAACCAGAGCCAGAGGGGCCAGAGAAGCCGCTCAGGGAGCTGGAGTCAGAGCGGCAGCCATGCTGAGACAGAGTGGTGGAGCTGAAGCTGGAGCTGGTGCAGTCCAGAATCGGGTGTGATGAGCAACTGGGAAGGGCGAGGGGGACCTTGGGCAGCAGGCCCAATACAGGGAAATGCCCCCAGCCAAGATGCCTTGTAGGCCAGACTTGGAGGGGGACTGTAACCCTGACAGGTCAGGGGCAATGCTGGGAAGAAGGGTCCTGCCACCTAAAGCCTGTGGCCATCACCAGAGCAAGTGTCCAACCTGCAGCATCCCTGCAGCACAGCCAGGGCTGGAGGAGACGACCTGGGACTTGTGAGGAACAGACTGTGAACTTCCCTTACTTTCCAGAGGCTGCTGTTTGTGATGTCCCCATGCCACAGAGGGAGATTATGTATTTTCTTTTAACCTTTCCCATTTTTCCTTATTTTTTTTAAATTGATTGCTGTTTAATAAATTGTATTTGCTTTGAACTGTATGTAATGATCATGGGTCAAGGAAGCATCCAGTGCAGAGAGAGTAGCCCAGAGTGGGGACTCCCTAGCCCATGCCCTAAGTGACCACGACAAGGCTGGGGGTCAAGCCCCCCAGGAATCCTGGGCCCAGCCTTGTTGGGGTTACGAGGACTCTGCCACACAGGAGAGTGGAAGGGGAGCCCTCTGGGTAAAGGAAGTGGGAGCGAGGACTCAGATCCTTTCACTAGCCCATTTCATTGGGGTAGTGTATAAGCCAGGAAAGTTCCCCCAACAGCAGGACATTCCCCTGCTTACATCTACACTGGCACCCCGGCGCTGTACCCCCACTGTACGCCTCTCATCAGGGTGGTTGGTTTTTTACAGTGCTGCAACTGCGCAGTTTCTGTGCACTAAGTGGCTTGGCAGTGTGTACATCTTGTGAGTTACAATGCAGAAAGCTGCTTTATTGCGCAGAAACTTGCCAGTGTAGACAAGACCTAAGACTGAGAGCATTCCCTCCACATGGGAGAAGATACAGAAGACCCTGGAAGCATCTCTATTTGCCTCATTCCTGCTCTGATCTCTGCACTATGGACTTACACTAAAAGAAGCATTCCAACCAATTGACTGAGGACCTTCCAATCTTTCGGAAGTTACCAGAAGCTTTATGAGCCATCAGCAGGGGCGGCTCTAGACATTTCGCTGCCCCAACCACAGCGTCATGCTGCGGGGAGCTCTCTGCCGCTCGCCGGTCCCACGGCTCTGGTGGACCTCCCGCAGGCATGCTGCCGAAGGCACCATGCCTGCCGTCCTCTTGGGGACCGGCAGAGTGCCCCCCGCGACATGCCGCCCCAAGCATGTGCTTGGCGTGCTGGGGTCTGGAGCCACCCCTGGCCATCAGTCTCTAACATCATTGCTTTAAACCTGATATAAGAATTCTGCAACGGTTTATGCAATTGATTTCTTTGACCATTTTAAATCTCTCATTCTTTTCTCTTATAAATAAACCTTTAAATATTAGATAAAGGATTCGCAACGGTGTGATTATTAGGTAAGATCTGAGTTATATATTGACCTGGGTATGTGGGTGATCTTTTGAGATCGGAAGAACCCTTTGTTTGATTAAACTGGGTTTAAATAACCACTCATTATAAAGTCTAGTCTAGTGTGTGCCTGATGAAATAAGGGCCGGGATACCTAAGACGACTGCATTTCTGTGTTCCTGTTAACCAGAGTGGTGGGTCTGCCCCATTTCTCAGCAGTTTGTTGGGAATCTAGTATTCCCACTGAGCACGGTGACATATGCTTATACATTTTAATTAACAGTGAATCATTGAAAGGGCCATCTATTTAATGTACATTATCTGTAAACAGCAAAATAAAGAGAACAGATGTCTGAACTGTGTCACTGTCTTTATTTTAACGTGACATTCCTGAAACATTTCAGATTAGTACCTATGAAAATTTTTATATGGTAGATAAGCACCAACAGTCAGATTCTAGAAACCTTTACTCATGCAAATAGGCTTGACTCAGATGAGTAGCAGGTGTGCACTATTAGCCCATTACATACAAACTTCCCACACACTTTAATAAAATACCCTTTAAATATTGCTGAATCTTCAAAGACCAAAGCAAACACAGACAAACTATATATTTTATCTGGAAGTACAACTTTGCAACAGATTAAATGTTAACTTAAGTCAGACATAGTTACAGCTCTGGATATTAGAGCTGCAGAGATTGACATGGTGTATTTAAAAATGTTTAAAAGATTACAGTGTAAAGGAAAATACTGTCATTTTGTTTCAGAAACATGTTTCAATTCAGAAAGTGGCCAGCAATCTAAATCAATATCAGTAAATTGTCACAAACCGGAGTGTTATTTACCTCAAATATCTAAAATATTTTACAAGATTTGTAAGCAGACATACCAAGCATGTCAGCTAAAAACTGACATTTGTGGAAAGTGTTTGAATTAATAGCTTGTTCTGTCAAATTCAGAATAATACACAAACTTTACAATGTATGACATTCACAGAAACATTACTCATCTTTTTAAAAAATGAAAGCATCTTATTCTGTGCTTCTTAGAATCTTCTAGGTTTCATATATAAAAACTAAAGTAACTAATGTGAGTAAAAATTTGTTGCTGCTAGGCAACGCATAGAAAACATTGTGAAGGCACAGGTGACAATCTGTATGAATGAATTAAAACAGAAGAATCATTTACTGAAAGGTCAGAAGCAACTCACTATTTGAACACGTGATGTGCACAATTACTTATTATTACATAGTTCAATTGTAAACAAAGCATGATCCTGCCACAATTATTAATGAGAAGGACTATTCATAGGAGTACAGGTTGTAGGGGTTTTTTATAACAAGAAAATTCAGATTGTATGCAGTTTACTCATTTTCCTCTAAGGACCTGGCCCAAAGACCACTGAAGTCAATGGGATTATTTAAACTGAATTCAGTGGGCTGTCAATCAGGCCCTTAATGCTCATAATAGGACAAAAACAACAGACCATTAACTGATGGCTCAGTAGGGCCATTAACTTAGAGTGAAGGCATACTAACAGCTAAAATCAAATAAAAATTTATTGCCTGATCACTGGTATGACGAAGGGCTCAATTCCACAAACTCTCATTCCCGTGAGTAATCGTTACACAGATGAGGACTTATCCCTTTGAAACCAATGGTATTACATATGAGAGAAAATGTTGTAGTTCCCATAACCTGCAGCGACATGGAGGCAATGCGCATAATCTTCAGGAGAGAAACTGCCACTTAAGGCCAAGCACAAAATATTTAACATGAATATAAATAGTATGTTTAAACAAACACTTGGAAAAACTGAGTTTTTTTATTTTTATTTACAGTGGATTCTAAGCTTCTCTCTAGGTTTTTGCTCAATTTTGTCCAGTCACTAAATCACAGTTTAAATCACAAAACTACTGCCACTATGCATAATAAGTTGATTGGAAATCCCATCTACCATTTAATTCAGCAAATTCACTCACACAACAATCGTGCACCCCAAAAAAAAATGATGTATAGGTTCAAGAATAAACAACTCATTAAAGGAGTGGATCATTTGCACTTAATTTCTTCATGATAAAAAAGAATAATTATTGGTAATCAGAGAGTATACTGTCAGGATTGTACAGTACATGTTACTAGATGCTTTAATAGATTATAGTCAGATCCTTTTAATGCCACATCTCAGACTGTCTTGAAGTGGTGTGACAATAATAGAAGTTCTTTCACACAGAATTAGACTTATGAATGCTGAAGGTCTGCAGATTCGTTAATATTAAATAAAGCACATTATAAACAGAAATTATATTAAAAGTGCTCATCTTAATTGTTTTCATGCACTGAAATAAGTCAGGGTTTATTTCACAAATGATGATGACATCATAGGCATCATTGTGAATTCCTTCAAAGACCTTGAGCTAATGTAACAGAAAATATAGGGCAAACTACGGAAAGAAAATAATCAGGTCAGCCCATTCCACCTAATACCAAGTTGTTTCTTTTGTTCATAATAAGTTACCACAATCTAACCAGGTGAAAGACCATCCATTATGCTCATTACATCCATCATAACCCCTACAGTTAAACAGCGCTTTTGTTCTCAATCAATATAAGCTAAAGCACTGCATATTTTCTTGACTTCTTCTTAGCGAGACTGTAATTTAAATAGTAACATTTTGCAAGGTATTTACTGCAATGTTTCAAGAGGATCCCAGACTGCAGCTTAGTTCATGTTCACAATAATGCTAACTCTGTCCTCAATCAATCAGCAGGAAAAGCATAGTGTTCATCTTCAGAAAAGCTACCTGTAATGATTTACTAGCATGGTTAAAAATAGTTTGCTATATGATAAAACTTTTCATTAAAGGGCTACCAGCAACCTGTTATTTATTACTCACTCAAGGCTGACTGGCAGGTACAATTTGCTCTTTGGATAACAGCATTAGTGTACAAAATGAACCACTCAGCAAATCATTCTGCTCACCATGTGGAAACACAAACAAACCACAGGATATAGTCACAAACTCAATGAAAATTTCTATTACACAGAATTCTTTTGCACTATGGTCAAAAGGTGCAATAAATAAAATAAAAGTTGTGACCAAAGCGGTTGAAATGGATCAAAACAAAATTGTAGCAGTGATGCAATACTCCTTTTAATATCAGACTATGTAATGTGACATCAAATTGTTTTTCCTTCTTAGAAACAGCACTCCAACAATGCATGAAATGTTTGCAGCTTAGGATATTAGAAGACAATAAAAGGATTCCTGTCTCTTACAAGGAAGTTGCAGCCTGTGAGCACAACTAGTATGGTGTAAAATTGTGTCATATGAATTTTAATGCAACACAAATATGAAAGATTCAAAAAGAACAAAGGCAGCACAGTCCTATTCCATACTACACAAATGACCTATTATAATCTGAACAGCACACCACAGTACAATTGAAGTTATTTCAAAAGAGGGTCACACGGGTCAAATGTAACAGCTGAAGAATGAGGTCCTTCCTTTATGTAATATTAGAGAAATGCAAAATACCAAACACTGTGGTAATGTTAGAGAGTTGAAAAGACACTCATATTCAGGCCATTGGGAATCCAGATCTCTGGAAAAAAAAAAAAACTTTAATTACAAGTATTATCCTTACTGACTACAGATTCCAAATTTGTGGGAGTTCAGATATTTATAAAAGACTGCAATTGATGTGCACATGTTTAGGACATTTTCATGCACAGACCGTATTTCAAGTTGCTGGGCATCCTAAAATACTTTGTGTACCTTTTTAAAAATTTTAAATCAACGAAAGTAACTAGACTGTTGGTGTGTTAAACTAGTTGGGTAAATTTCTTCCACATCCTGCTGCTTCTGCAGCAGCTTTAATTATATTCCCAATGGCGGCAGTTGACAGATTTTGAGAAAAACAGAATTGTAAGTAAGGTTTCTCTCTGTGATATTATTGTCTCTGATTCTGGATCAAAAGGAGCTATTTTTACCGGCTGCGTAAATAAATAGTGTACACAATGGGGTCAATCTGAAAATTGATGGATGGCAAAAAAGTACACACAAACCCATTAAGGCATAAGCCTAGTGTTAGACTGGTGCTTGGTTATGGGGAGGAAGACAACAAAATAAAGATGATCAGTACATCTTGTAGGTCCACTGTGAAACAAATCATTTATTCATTCTGGTAACATGTTTTGTCATTTATTTCCATCAGGACTTGGGCCCTTTCTTTGATTTGAAATGAGCATTTTGGAATGAAATTGTTAACCCCTGCTACAGTGTTGATTGTAAGTTATAATAATTCTCTTACTTTCTCTGAAAAAGAGTAGAATACACTTGTAAAATAATCACAACTTAAAAATGGATGCTGCTATTGAGAACCTTAAATGAAGGGAGAATTTCCTATACCGAAATCTAAATTCAAATATATTCCTATGTAGGGAGGGATTAGCCAAATGGACTACATGGCATTAAGAATTAAACCAAAATATAACTTTAACAAAATAGTGATACATATACCATATTTTATAATAAAGCACTCAAAAGAGACATTTTTCTTCTTAGAATTGTGAAATTCATGAGGTGTGATAAGATGGCTTTAGTTTCCAGAAACTACATAGTCTACCAAAATTTTACTCCAAAATTAAGATTGGTTTCTCAAATATGAATGACACTGTCTCTGTTTGTACTGTAGCACTATTTCGCCCACCTGAACATCTGACTGTCACTCCACAGGTTGCGTTAGATCACAATATCTTTAGTTTGGTTCTCAGCCAGGGCTCACTCAGTCATAAAACAAGACTGAATATAGCAAAAGCACTAGAAGAACTTCTGTAATGGATTGGCTACCTGCCTAGAGGATAAAAGCAGCTTTATAGCCCAGGTTTGGCATTAAAAGTGGCATTAGCCATCTGGGCTCTCCCAGTTCTGATCTACTTTTACAGGCCACCAAAAAACATTCTTAGAATTTAGATCATTATAATAGAAAATTAATGTACTTAAAGTTTAGGAGAAATAAATAATTTAAGAAATATCCTAATGAGATCAAATGCTCTTTACATATTTCAGAATTATCTAGGCAACAAGATCCAACATACAGACCTTCTATTTCATTATTTATTTTCTTGGATGATGAGAAACTCATGTTATTACATCCGTTAAAGAGGATTTATTCACCTACAGGAGGGCAGGTTTTAGTACAATTTATTAAGGCTTAACTGTAAAATACTACAGTCAGATTCTCTCATTCATTTGGAAATATACTATTATATAAGGAAAGAAACCTGAATCTTTAATATTTCACTTTGTGAATAAAATTTACATTCATTTAGAAAATTCAGGCAGGATAGAATCTGATTAGCTATGGACAGATATACACACAGTCACACATTTCAACCACAGCTTCTCATGAATTTTGATGCTTTTTTCTTTTTTTTTTTTTACACAATAATATGCATTTGTACATTATATGTGATTATTTAGTTTACTCACATCTGCATCCCTACTTTCCACATATAAGCTTATACTACCATGTACTTGAGGTTGTGCAATCTGAACTCTCACACCCTACATCTTCTTAACAGGAGACAATTTTCCAGAGAGATTATAGAGCTGGTCTCTTCTACCTTCTGCACCACAACAGAAAGCTACCATGAATAATGTGTAGTTCTTTAGAGCACACTATTGTTATCAGCCACAAGTCAGATTTACATCTCAAAAAGGAGAACTTCAACCATATAAGCTATGCCATGATGAAATTACTGTCTTCATATATGTCACTTGTGGACGTTTACATTAACCTTGTGTGATGCCTGCTAATATGCAGCCATTGCATGTTTACTGCATATACTCTTTGTTTAATTTGTATATATTTAGAGATATGGCCAATTATTTTTGGAAGGTAAATCAACAGGATAATTCTGCCTCCAGTTAAGAGCCCTAACGTGCTGTGATACTACCTGGATTCAATTTTTTATTGCTCTGGATCGGGCCCCCATAATACCACTAGAGACTCAGGAGCTAGGGTTAACAGATGCCACTAAGGTTCAGAGATAGCTTTCTGACACAAACTAATGCTCGACCCTGAAAATCATGATTTTTTGTTGGGGGGGGGGAGGGTGGGAAAGAGGAAGGAGGTGTCATTGCTCGCTGGACTTTAAATAATTTCCCTAACATTTTCCATCTGAAAGCTGTACGTGAGTTTCCAACCAAACTCTGCTGTGTCCTTTGGGAACTAACATCCCTGTCAAGACAGCAAAGTGTTACAAAGGTCAATTTATGATTACTTCCATTGTCCTGTACACCGCGTCTGCAAGCAAAGCATCGCATCCGGGGGAAGAGAGAGAGAGAGTGAAATATATTAGCTCTGCGATAAGCTCCCAGTTACTTGTAGAATTGCAGATTTCATACGGCCTCTCCTTTATCTGGCTTTGGGGTCGGGGAGAGGGAGATGATGATAGAGAAACGCGGCTCATTCTTTCGAGAAAAGGCCCTTGACATGAGAGCTGGCGCCTAAGACTGCACCTTCCTTCCTGCCCTCTGCTGCGACTGCTTGCCTAATACAGACCCAGCCGGCTCTGCTCTGCAGCCCACGTGACACACAGCCTGCTTGGGTTAAATTCCTTTTGTATTCCTGGCTAAACAGCCCATTACGCGGAAAGCTCTACCACAATATCTCTTCTAAGCACCTAGTGGGATTCTGCTCTGAGTCACTCGGGTGTGAATTCGAACTCACGTCACTGAAGTCAGTGGAGAAGTTAATTCTTCATTGCACCCAGGCAGCAGAGACCAGAATGTGTTGCCCCTTCTCAGCACGTTGTCTGCACCTTGTTCTCAGGAGGAGCCTTCCCCAGAAGCAAACAAGCGCCAAGGCTACCAACTGAACTCCTTCCCCTTTACTCCAAACACCTGCCAGTCTACAAACACGTGTGGGAATTGAAGGAACTCCTGGATTGAGGACTAATCACACTGCTTCCCGTAAACTGACAATTTCTTCTCCCTGAACAACTTTTTAATAAAATCATAAAAGCTCTTCTGGCTCATGCATTCAAACAAAAGCAAACTAATCATGATTTCGGCTGCGGTTCATTAGGGCCTTTTAATTCGCATTGTTCCAGCATCCGCAAAACAGAGAGAGAAGGCAAAGTTCTGAAGCGTTTAAGAAGTGTCCGAAGTTTGGAAAGTTCCGTCCGTTCTGTTGCTGTTTCTGTCTGCCTAGGTCGTTGTATCGCTGCCCTTCAGAGGAAGCTTTTACGGGCAAGCAGAGTAAGCATTACCTGTCTAGTGTCCATTCATCAAAGTGACTCTGACTACCCCTCTGGGCTACCCTGTTTCGGTCACTTTTTCCTATCCACTGGCATATATTTTGCACACACTGACGGCCACCAACCAGTGTGTCTATTTAATCTTTCAATTCCCCTTCAGTCCACGCTGTCTGCCCATTGAGGTGTTACTCTCCTCTCTCCCAATTTCCCTACACTCCTCCCAGCCCCCCCCCGACCAGCTACTATGCTCCTCTCCTCCAGCCCCGAGCCAGAATTCTTCCTGCACCGATCTTCACTGTTTCCTCAATTCGTTTACCAGGCTGCTGTGGAGCCGTTCAGAAATCTCGGGTTTTTCCATCATTTCCTTCGGTTGGACCCATCCCACCTCCACAGGAGAAAGGAGCTCTCTGCCCAAAGTTTGCAGAGACTGCCCCACTTTCCCCTCCTCCCACCCTAGTTCAAGTGCAAGCTTTAAATGGGGAGTGGAGGGGGGGGGGGAAGAAACACCCAAATGGAAATTTCCTCACCAGCTTGAGACACCGCTACAGGGAAAAAGAGGCTCCCATCAAATTACAAAACCCGATCACCTCTATTAGCTAAACACGTCAATCATCAAGGAAAATAGGAGAAACGGCGCCTTCACTGGGGGGCCCGTCTGTAAGGCACACAGCTAGCGCAACGCCCTCCTCCAACCCAAGTCAAGGGAAAGCAAAGTCCAGGCGGCAGCAGCAGCAGGTCCCTGCTCCCCACACTGTCCCCAGCACCGCCGCTCTCCCTGCGGAGCTGGGAGCAAGCCCTGCTCACCAGCTCCTGCCAGCCACGGAAAGGAGGTGTCGGTAGGTGCCCACCCTCCGAAAGTGCCAGGGAAAGGCGCGCGAGAAGGACCGGAGAAAGGGGAAAGAAAGCAACCGGCTCACCCCCAGCTTCCTGCTGCGGATTTTCACATAGCCCTGCTTGACGATATCGTTAAAGTTGGAGGCCATGGCCAGCGGTGCCTGCTTCCTCCGCTCCGCTCACAGCCCGGGGGCCTCGTCCTCCTCCTCCGGCTCTTCCGGGGTGTCTCTGGCCGCCGGCTCCCGGGGAGCCTCTGGCATCCAGGCAGCAGCAGCAGCGGGGCTGCTCCCGGCTCCCGCCTGGCTCGCGCTGCCCGGCTGCAGCCCGCTCCTCCCGCAGGGCGCTGCGCTCAGCCCCGGAGCGGCGGCGAGGGGGAAGAGCGAGCGGCTCTGCTCCAGCAGCAGCGGGGAGAGGCAGGTGAAAGGGGGAAGCGGCGACCGCAGCTACTGCCTGGAGCCGAGACCCGCTCCTCGCTGTTCCGCCAGCTGTTTGCTTCCCCCTCCCCTGCTGCTGTCGCCGCCACCGGCACGGAAGCCGCCCTCCCGCATCACTCGGCGGTAGCGCCACAGCTGTCCGGACCGCACCATCCGCCTGCGCGGCGAGGGGGAGGGTGGGCACCGGCTCCGGGCCGCCTCCTCACACCTCAGCAGCCAGGGGAGGAGGGGAAGGCACCATCTGCCGGTCCCACCTCCAGGCTCTGTTCCCCGCACCTCAGCCAGGCACGCTCCGCCTCCGCTGCTGCCCACGCTCCCGGGAGAAGATGCTCGGGGAGTTTATGCCCTCGGCTCACCCAGCCCTTTTTGTGACCCAGGGGGATAGCGCGGATTTCCTGGCTCAGGTAGCGGAGGGAAGAGGAGGGCAGGGGTCTAATTTTGCCTCTTAAAAACGTATCAAGGGAAATAATCCTTGGCCTTCCCTCGGGCTCGTCCAGTTGGGCTGTGACTGTTGAAGGCAGAGATCATCCCTCCTATGTTTGTACTGTGCCTAGCACAATAAGTGCAACTGTCATTTCAATAAATAAGTATAATGGTCCATTCGGAGACAGTGGCAGCTGCTTAAGGATTTTTACACTTGACCAGGGCACATGTGCGTACCTTGGTAGGCACAATCCCTGAATGTTTTCATGTGGACAAAGTCATGTCAGAATTGACTTGCACCAAAAAGTGTTGAGTACACTTGTGAGACGAGATCCTGCAAACACTGACGGGCAAGAGAAACTTTACAGCGATCGGTGTCTTTGGTTGAGATTTTCCAATCCAGCCAGGGCATTTAGCCACAAGAACGCCCACTGAAATGAAACAACTGTATAACCTGTATGGCTAAAATGATTTGAAAAGCTCAGATATTTAGTTTAAAGTGACTCAGGTGTGTATTTGTTTGCGGATCCAGCACATATTGTGTTAAAAATTCAGACAAGTGATTTACACAAAGGCATAAAGAAAGGCTAGGCTCTTCTTTTTAAGTCATTCAGGAATGCACACTAGATCCCATTGTCAAACACTTTAGAGTATTGCATCAATAAAACAAATATTTTGAACAACCAACAAAAAATAAAGTACAAGCCCCTTTGAGCTTGAGAAATGGAACTCCATATTGTGCCACACACATAGTACTATATACCCTCAGCAGTGATAAGCATGTCTTTAATTATAATGCTCCTTAAGGCAGATCTAGCAAAGAATGATTCTGCAAGAATGCTAGCTTATGTTTTGAAGACACCAGGAAAAACAACTCTGAATGATTTACTTAAGTATGTGCAAACCCAGGGTAGACAGGTGATTTAACCTGCTCCACAAAGCCAAGCTATAGACGTAAGAGACACACATCATTAGCAGATTGTAAAAATTAATTTTTTACAATATTTTATGTGAAAGTTAGAGGTTTATGATAGGCTTAATGAAAGTTTCATGACTATTTTACTAAAAAATTGCTGTTCTCAGTCAAATGGCACCATTGACCCCTGAAGCGTTATTTATGAAGAATTTGCAATATATGTGTACATATATATTACAGATTTAAAGTGTGCTTTTGAGGTGAGATCAAAAGTACTTTTCCATAATTTCTCTTTTCTGTTTTGAGTGGTTTTCATATCAGTCTCAGTAAAAAATGTTAATGTACAGGACATTAAAATTATAATACTATATTTTATTGTTTCTCCCATTAAGTGAGTTTCTTCTCTGATATAATAATATTAAGATTGGCCAACCTTTGGCCAAGTTGTACTTTCCAGTAAAACTCTCTAGAGTTACATCTAGAAATACACCCTTAAGCACGTAAGGAAAAGATGGAGACTGATCGAAATCTGGAAAATAGATTTCAGAGCATTGGAGATGGAGTTATGAGAAAAGGCTATGTCACTTCAGTGTATGTTTTATAATAATATATAAGAATAATAAGTGGATTAAAATATAAGGCTTGATGTGTCTGGAACTCCAGATTTTTTTTTAAACTCATCTGAAAATCCAGAGTTGTGTATTTTCTCTTGCATCCAATTATCTTGGTTTAGGGCCCTATTTTAGGAAAAGACTGAGCATTAACAGTCTGATCCATTGGCAATAGTAGGCTTGGATCAGATCCTAGTGAGTTTGAAATTTTCCAAATGCTAGGGAAGGAATATTTTCACTCAACTTCCAATTTCATCTTTTTTTCCTGTTTAATTTAAACTTTGTTAACAGATAGGTGAGCTGAGAGTTTATATCTCCCTAAACTTTCGTAGACACTTGCTTCTAGCAGTTTAACATCTGCATTATTTCCATCCAAGCACAAGCATTTATCTAATCATGCAGTTGTTCATGGTAGATAAGCTGAGAGAGAGATGGAGAGAAATATTTGTCATATAGACAGATATAGCTTGTGTTTATTTATAATAAAATGACCAAGAGATAATATAACTTTGTTCTACTCTATATACAAGGATATTTCTTTCCTAATTTTAAATTTGGGTTTATTTCATATCAAAATATTCCATAACTCAAGAAAAACAAATGGAATTTGTTTATTGACAAAAGTGTTTTCAAGATGCCTTAGGACACATTAAATAGAGGGTTTGACCAAAATGAGACTAGCAGTTGTTTAAATTACAAAAAACATCCACTGATATTTGAAAGAGCAGTATGCAAAATTCACTAAAGAACTTTTAATGCACAACAGCAAGGTCCACATGGCTCCTTAGTACTCAGCAGGTTAAAGCACCGTATAATTAATTCAGCCTTGTTGCATACTAAGAGTCTACACTAAGGGATTATTCTGATTTTACAGAAACCGATTTTTGGAAACAGATTGTATAAAGTTGACTGCACGCATCCACATGAAGCACATTAATTCGGTGGTGTGCATCCATGTACCGAGGCTAGGGTCGATTTCTGGAGCGCTGCACTGTGGGTAGCTATCCCATAGTTATCCCATAGTTCTCACAGTCTCTCCTGCCAATAGGAATTCTGGGTTGCGATCCCAGTTGCTGGTGGTTCTGGGTAAATCCTCCCCCTCCCTTCATGAAAGCAATGACAGACAACAATTTCGCACCGTTTTTCCTGGGTGAACTGTGCAGATGCCATACCATGGCAAGCATGGAGCCTACTCAGCTCAAGTCAGCTGTCATGAACATTGTAAACACCTCGCACATTATCATGCAGTTTATGCTGAACCAGGACCTGCAAAACCAGGCGTGGAGGCGGCTGCTATGGCAGCGCAGCGACGAGAGTGATGAGGACATGGACTCAGAATTCTGTCAAACTGCGGGCCCCTGCACTTTGGAGATCCTGCTGGTAATGAGGCAGGTTCTAGCCATGGAACGCCAATTTTGGGCCCAGGAAACAAGCACAGACTGGTGGGACCGCATAGTGTTGCAGGTCTGGGACGATTCCCAGTGGCTGCAAAACTTTTGCATGTGTAAGGGCACTTTCATGGAACTTTGTGACTTGCTTTCCCTTGCCCTGAAGCGCCAGAATACAAAGATGAGAGCAGCCCTCACAGTTGAGAAGCGAGTGACAATAGCCCTCTGGAAGCTTGCAACGCCAGACAGCTACCGGTCAGTCGGGAATCAATATGGAGTGGGCAAATCTACTGTGGGGGCTGCTGTGATGCAAGTAGCCAAAGCAATCACTAAGCTGCTGCTACCAAAGGTTGTGACTCTGGGAAATGTGCAGGTCAGAGTGGATGGCTTTGCTGCAATGGGTTTCCCTAACTGTGGTGGAACCCATATCCCTATCTTGGCACCGGAGCACCAGGGCAGCCAGTACATAAACCGAAAGGGGTACTTTTCAATGGTGCTGCAAGCACTAGTGGATCACAAGGGACGTTTCACCAACATCTACGTGGGATGGCTGGGAAGGGTTCATGACGCTCATGTCTTCAGGAACACTACTCTATTTAAACGGCTGCAGCAAGGGAATTACTTCCCAGATCAGAAAATAACAGTTGGGGATGTTGAAATGCCTGTAGTTATCCTGGGGGACCCAGCCCACCCCTTGATGCCATGGCTCATGAAGTCATACATAGGCAGCAAGGACAGTAGTCAGGAGCTGTCCAACTATAGGCTGAGCAAGTGCAGAATGGTGGCAGAATGTGCATTTGGCCGTTTAAAGGTGCGCTGGTGCACATTACTGACTCGGTCAGACCTCAGCCAAACCAATATCCCCATTGTTATTGCTGCTTGCTGTGTGCTCCACAATCTCTGTGAGAGTAAGGGGGAGACTTTTATGGCGGGGTGGGAGGCTGAGGCAAATCACCTGGCCGCTGATTGTGCACAGCCAGACACCAGGGCAATTAGAAGAGCACATCAGGAAGCGCTGCTCATTAGAGAAGCTTTGAAAACCAGTTTAATCACTGGCCAGGGTACATTGTGACTGTTGTGTTTGTTTCTCCTTGATGAACCCCCCACCCCCTTGATTGACTCATTCCCTGTAAGCCACCCTTCGATCACAGCTTGCTTTCTAAGGAAATAAAGTCACTCTCATTTAAAATTCATGTATTCTTTATTACTTAATTATAAAAAGAAGGAGAGAACTGACAAGGTAGCCTGGGTAGGGTTTGGGAGGAGAATAGTAGGGAAGGAAAAGGCCACTAAAAAAATTTCATAATAATGAGAGCCTTTTGGTTGGGCTGTCCACTGGGGCGGAGTGGGCTGGTGCACGGAGCCTACCCCCATGAGTTCTTACTCGTCTGGCGGGTGAGGAGGCTAAGGAACATGGTGAGAGGGGAAGGTGGTTATACAGGGGCTGCAGCGGCACTCCGTGATCCTGCTGCCGTTCCTGAAGCTCCACCATACACCAGAGCATATCAGTTTGATCACGCAGCAGCCCCAGAGTTGCATCCCGTCACTGCTGATCTTCCTGCCGCCACCTCTCATCTCGAGCATCTCTCCTCTCATCTCGAGTGTCTCTCCTGTCCTCACATTTGTCCCTCCTGTCCTCACGGTCACTGGCATCTTTCCTGTACTTTGCTACCACATCCTTCCACTCATTCAGATGAGCTCTTTCATTGCCGGTCACTTCCATGATTTCGAAAAACATTTCTTCTCGTGTCTTTTTTTTCCACCACCTTATCTGAGATAGCCTTCGGAAAGGAGTAGGGAGGCTTGAAAAATTTGCAGCTGCATGAGTGAGGGAAAAAAGGGAGAGAAGTATTTTAAAAGATACATTTTAGAGAACAATGGTCATACTCTTTCACGGTGAGTATTCACCTTACATAGCACATGTGTTTTCACTACAAGGTCGCATTTTGCATCTTAATATTGAGTGCCTGTGGCTTTGGTGTTACAGAACACAGACGCAGGTCCGGGCAGCAGAATTCGGCTTGCATGCGGCCATGGTAAGCCATTGTCTTTCGTCTTCTGCAGCCTTCATCTATCTAGCGCCTTCCTTTCCCAAATAGCAAGCAAAGCCCGTTGAGTGCTGCTTCTTTCCTGTTAACGTGCAGCAGCAGAAACCACCCTGTGACTGGTACCATGGAAGATCACTGCTAAACACCCCCCTTTTCTCCCCGCCAATTGCATGGCTGGTAGCAGGAAAGATCCCTGCTAGCCAAATGCGGAAAAGCTCAGCACCAATCGCGCCCCCCGCTTCCCCCAGTTTGGCTACCTGCAGGGAAGGATTTCTTTTAAGCCACAGGCAAACAGCCCAGTAGGAATGGCCATCTCTGTCCCCTTATTTAAATTCCTGAATTTCAACCAGGTTACCATGAACGATATCACTCTCCTGAGGATAACACAGCAAGATAAAGAATGGATGTTGCTTGAATGCCAGCATACGCAGTTAGGCTTTGTCATGTAATGATACCAGATTACTTGCTACATGCATGGCGTGGTCAAGTGTCCTACCATGGAGGACGGAATAAAGCAGCGCTGCCCAGAAACCTTCTGTAAAGGCTTTTGAAGTACCTCCAGGAAAGCTTCAAGGAGATGTCCCTGGAGGATTTCCGCTCCATCCCCAGACATGTTAACAGACTTTTACAGTAACTGTACTGGCTGCGAATGCATCCCAAGTTCTCAGGGCAAATTAATCATTAAAAAATGCTTGCTTTTAAACCATGTCTTATGTTTACAAGATACACTCACCAAAGGTCCCTTCCATGGCTTCATTGTCTGAGACAGTTGCTTGGGAGGGCTGGGAGGGTAATTCCGTCAGGGTGAGGAAAAGCTCCTGGCTGTTAGGGAAAATGGAGTGCTGTGTGCTCTCTACAAGCTCGTCCTTCTCTTCCTCCTCATCTTCCCCATCCGCAGAATCCTCAGCCATGGCTGCGATTACCACCCCTACCTCGGAATCCACGGACAGGAGTTGGGTAGTGGTGACAGAAACCCCCTAGAACTGCATGCAGCTCAGCATAGAAGCCCTGCCCCGGACTTTCCATTTGCTTCTTTGTTTTTCTGGTAGGCTTGTCTGAGCTCCTTAATTTTCACATGGCACTGTACTGAGTCCCTGGTGTGGCCTCTCTGCATCATGGCCTTGGAAATTTTTTCAAATTTTTTTTCATTTCGTCTTTTGGAACGGAGTTCTGTTAGCACGTAATCCTCTCCCCATACAGCGATCAGATCCAGTACCTCCCGTGCAGTCCATGCTGGAACTCTTTTTCGATTCTCAGGAGACTGCATTGTTACCTGTGCTGGAGAGCTCACCATGCTGGCCAAATAGGAAATGAAATTCAAAAGTTCGTAGAACTTTTCCTGTCTACCTGGCCAGTCCATCCGAGTTCAGATGGCTTTCCAGAGCAGTCACAAAGGTGCACTGTGGGATAGCTCTCGGAGGCCAATACCATCGAATTGCGTCCACACTAACCCTAATCCGACATGGCAATATGGATTTCAGCGCTACTCCCCTCATCGGGGAGGAGTACAGAAATAGGTTTTAAGAGCTCTTTATATCAATATAAAGGGCTTCGTTGTATGGACGGGCGAAGCATAAAATCAGTTTAATGCTGCTAAATTCTGTATAAATGCGTAGTGTAGACCAGGCAGTTGTACAGATCTGGACACCTAATACATTCTTTTGTTCCACAGGCAGGAGTTTGAAAATACTGTTTTCCATGAAACTACCAGTTTTGAGCACTAAATGCGTTTTTGGAAGATTAAAATGATTTGGCAGAAATTCCTGAATTGATCATTTTTGACTGTCAGATACATTGTTACTTGCCTATCATCCTTCATTACAGGGCTGCTAGTATTCTCTCTTTCTGTTTGAATCTTGTTCCCTATCAGCCTCTGAGCTCTCTCCTTTATAATATGGCTGTTTTAATTAAGTGGTAATGTGGTTAGTCTGTTCAGATATGAGATAACTATACTTGATATATGATTTGCAATATATTTGAGATTTATCAGAAATTGATCTGGGCAAGAAAAGTTTTCCTTTTATTTTCCCTCCATCACTCTGAATTCTACATGTCAAGACCCAATAATTTTTTCAAGTCAGTCTTGAAGCTATGGCAATCAGGGTCCAGATAACTGGGGGATAACAGGGTATAAATCCCAAAGAATAAGCACTTGAATCAACTGGTTGAATAATACGATGTGCAATAAAAATATGTCAGGTATGATCTTTTATGAAAGCTTATAATGTTCTAAACTTAATGCTCATCATTAGATATGTATACAGACTGCAGTTATGAATTTATGTATTTGTGCATATAGAAAACTCTGTTCATAATTTATGGTGCAGTCAGGCAGGGAGGGGCTGCCTCCCCAATCAGGCAAGACTAGCTGGAAGCAGCAAACATTGTATAATCCAGGAAAGGACAAATGAGGGGCCATTCGAGTTAATGGGAAGACAATGAGACATGCTGGCTAGAATTTCCCCACCCTGAATAAACTTGAGTCACAATGCCAGAAGAAAGAAAGGAAAAAAATATCCTTTTAAAAAGGAGGCATGAAACTGAGGACTTCATTTAGAAACTGAGCAACAGTCAATTGGCAGGTGCTGTCCTTGAAATACTAGATCCTCTCGCTGATAGGGGGTATGCTGGGAAACAGTTCAAAGGCAGTAGGTAACTTGTATTAGAAAAGGAATTTTTATCTAATCTGAAAGCGTAAAGCCTGAAGTTGTGGCTATAGGTTTATTTTCTGTATAACTTGTAAGTTTCCTTCCCTTGTTATTTCATCTTTGAATCTGTGATTTTTCTATTAAATAACCCTTTTTTAAAATTTTAACCTGAAGCAGATCTCTGGTATGCAAACAGTGTGGAGATTATGTGCAAAAGCGAACTAGCATGTGGGGATCTGGTTTCATGCCTTTGGAGGTGATGAACTGGGGAGGGGGGGAAAGGAAGTCAGAGTGTCTGGTAGTTAAGGATTTGGGGAGACTCAGGACTAGAACTTGCTCTATAGTTGAATACCCATAAGTACTGTGCAGTAGAATGCCTCTCAAACATTCCTCATTGTGTGGAGCACTCCTTATTAGGGCAGAAAAACTGAAGAGCCTGCTCCCCACACATGTTTTCTTCACATTTGCCCTTGAGGTGGTTGGCTTTACCAAACTGCTGGTAGTACTGTCCTTCCACAAGTCAAACAAACAAAAACAAACAAGGGTTACAGTCAGTATCTAGGGAGAGACTGGTAGAAGCATTCAGATGAGAGGAAGCTGTGAAAACCCTAGGGGAGGTTTTTATTTTGGAGCTAGTTAGTTATTTTATGAAAAGTATACATGCCACGCAGCATTCCTCAACTGCTATGAAAACAAAAAAAATAATGAGATAAAGTTTCAGTAAGGAACACACATACAAACATGTGACAAATAGGAATAAAAGCTGAAGGGTGTGAAAAAATATGGAACCTACTGCTGTATCACTAAAACAGTAAGCTTTTCATAATTAAGAGAAGCATTTTTATTTGTCTGGGTTTCTGGATGTTCCTGAAATAATATTTTGTTCTTATTCTTGAAAAGGAAGCCAGTCCATATAAAAATCACCAGGGACCATTTATTTTAATGTTTGGTGACTGTTTTCATAAGAAACATCTTTCAGATTCTCCTAAGCCAGGGAGTATTATCTAGCAAATCTTTCTTGTTTCAGCACTGAACTATGCTTATTGAAGACTTCCATTGATTTAGTGGTCTTTGGATCAGAGCCCTAAGGAGTAGCTAGTCACAATCAGGAGATATGAAACAAGTCTGGAGTTCTTCTTCAGCACATAGACCCCTTTTGTGAGAAAGCCTAAAAGAACCACCAATGACACTCAGGGCAATCTGATGACAGTAAAGTCCTTTCTTTGTCTTCTATAAACAAAAAGAAAAAACTTCAGATTAGTTACACAGAAAATAAAATCAAGAACAAGAGAAATTACTGTTGTATACTTCTGACCTGAACCTGCACTGTTTTGCCTATGTAAAGGTGTAAGACACTATCAAATCCAAATTCCACACATAAGCTGGTGGTAGCATTTTGCATCCATGTTGTATTTATTTTGCACAGGTTGAAATGACTACACAACTTGGAAGGCACTGGAGACTCAGACCCACGATATTAACTACAACAACACATATTAGCATGTGGCCCTAGATACAGTTTGTTTTTAATACAGTTTTGGAAGGTGTTATTTATTTATTGCTTTTTAGCTCATCTTACTTTTAATTTTATTTTCCATGATAAATTGCTCAGAAAAATAAAGTGTTGCTGTTGAAGATGAATTTCAAGCAATTTATGCATTTAAATATGACTTATGCATCATCATATCATCAATACTCATGGCTCATTAGTGCTCAGACATACAACAGCAGGTGAAAATGAATGTCTCAGTCCCACAAAAGTTACAGAGCTCTGCAGTACCCCATTATATCTCTATTATGTCAGAGCAGTTGGAGGTCTATTCTGCTCTCATCAGGGTGTACACATGCATTTAATTTTTGAGTGGAACTGATGAACAAGTTGTGAGATGATTATCCTGTTTAGTTCCCATAAAATGTGCAGTCACTCAACTCTCTGATGAAGAGGGGGCTAGAGAAGGCTTGGTTACCCCTTTAGATTATGGGAACTTTTCCCTATGCATGATAATAAGTAGCACATATTTTACTAAGCTACTTTTATCAGAGTAAAACAGGGTCTCATTTAAACTAATAAATAGACATGCATATTCTATCTCAGCTCTTATATATACACTTTTAAAAAACAAACAAACAGAAAATCCTTTAATTTATCAATGCCTGAGTTTAGAAGAGCATAGGCATCTACAAGTTGAGCTGGGCAAAATTGTGGCCAAAAATTCAGTTATGACACTCAAACATTTTGTGGATTTGTTTCACTGAATTGTTCATGTAAAAACAAACAAAAGCAAAAACAAAAAAATCCAAAAAGGTAAAAAAAAATTGACAGCTATGAAACAGAACAATTTTTGGATTAAAAATAACTTTGTTTTGAGATGTCCTTTATTTTTTTTAATTAAAAAGCCCATAAAAGACAGTGAAAATCAAAACTAAATGTTTCCTTTGGTCCTAAACAATTTTTTTGACTTTTCAATTTACCAAAGATTTTAAAAAATAAAAATAAAAATTGTTTTTGGTTCAGCCTTTACAGGGGGTTAGGTCAACCTAACTACAGCGCTCAGCGCACAATATTTTTCACAGTCCACAGCAACACAGCTACAGCAATCTAATATTTACATGTACACCAGGCCCCAGCCTCAGAGACACAGACAGGTGTCTGCTGCCAGTGAGTTCTGGCTCTGTCTACACTGCAGAACCTATGCCTGCACAGCCCTGTAGCATAGATGTTGCGCAGGCCAACAGAAGAAATTCTTCTGCTGACATAGTAATCCCACCGCCTTCAAAAACATTAGCTAAGCCAACAGAAACCCTCTTCTGTCAGCTTAGCTGCATGTAACTGGGGGTTCTGGTGATACAGTTGTGTCAGTGGGGGGGGGGTGAATTTTCCACTCTCCTAGCTGACATAGCTATGCTGGCACAATTTTTTAGTGTAGAGTTGGCCACTGGACTGTGGTAGGTGAACATGATGACAGAAACCAAAAGATCAAGCAGGAGACAAGGGCAGTCAGTGCTGTTGGTCATAGTTTCCCAGCTCACATCCCACAGGGAAACCCCATCTGTCTCACTCCAGATGCTTGGCTGTTGCTTTTTCCCCGGTCTCCTCTTATGCAGCTTTCATCAACTCCTTCTCTTGGTTTCTTCTCAGCAGGGAACCATGCCAGTGCTAACACAGACTCATGACTCTGAAGGGCTTAATCTCTAACCAAGATGCTGCTCTCCTCAAATCTCTCTCCGCAACAAGATTCTTACCAGGTCTTTCCTCTGCCAGTTTCTTTATTTAGTCTCAGAAATAATATTTAATACTTAGG
The DNA here is from genome assembly GCF_025201925.1 of Gopherus flavomarginatus. NCBI lineage: Eukaryota > Metazoa > Chordata > Testudines > Testudinidae > Gopherus > Gopherus flavomarginatus. The sequence continues at coordinate 201,482,993 of NC_066618.1, forward strand.
TAATTTATAAATAAAAATAATGGAACAAACATCACAGCACAGCATTGACTGCAGCTCTCTTTAGTCCAGAGCTCCACTTTCTACAATGGAGAATAACCAGAGAATAGCTCCTTCACACAGCCCACTCTGATCTCTACTAGGAGGAAAGTCACCCCTTTTATGGCCAGTCTGCAGTCACATGATCCCTCTAAAGACTACAGTTACCAGGATCGATGGCCTTAAAAGACCAAGACCTAATTAAAAAAGCATTAAAATCTGGGCTGAGCTTTTAAAGCCTCCTTCCTCACTTCAAAGCCTCCACCCCCAGCCCAATCTAACCCACGCAGCACCTCCCAGACTCAGGCCCTGAATATGTAAAGCATTATGTTCTAGGTGGAAAATCACTTTCTTTTTCATTGTAAAATATGTATTGAGTGTCTAATGAATTTCAAGCACGTCAGTGTTCTCTCTAAAGCATGAGTCTCTAAAAAGTAGCACAGCAGCTGATTATAGGATAAGAAGAACACTATTATTGTTAATTTTTAAAAGAAACATAATACATTGGCTTTCAAAATCACACGTTGTTAATCCCTTAAATTCTGAAGAAAATGTGTGCACTGCATTATCTTTCTAACCACAAGACACAACAGGATGTGTTTTACTAGATCATGAACACTTGCCTCTAGTGCAATGTTAGGTTCAAGGCTATTGTTCCAAGAAGTGCATTAATCTGTAAATAAATCAGCCCCTGGAAACTTTTAATGTTAAAAAATTGATTTTTTATTTTGACATTTCATTTAATTTTCTGGAAATATTTCTTTCCTGTTTTCTTACACTTTTAATATGAAACAGATTTCATAGTGGAGAGCAAAAGGCACCTAAAGACACAAGTACTACATATGTTTTTATAATAAAGTGTTAGCACATTTTAGTACATCTTTTTTTTAATTTCAAGTTTATTGGACCTGTTCTTTTTCACTTGCTGAAGGAAATATCCTCTCTTCACAGCCCTGACTTCATCTAGGCTTTTAAAAAATGTTATATTTTAAATTTAGTTAAAATAAACACAGCTTCTGGGATTCACAGTGAACTCTTTGCCAAAGTATTCTCAAGGTCAGTAACAAACAAGGTATTTCTACTCTATGCCAAGAAGCAATGGTGACAGCAAAAATGTTATCACAATTGAAGCCACACATGGGATGACCATATTTCCTAATTAGAACATGGGACACCTCAACACGCTCACCCATCCCCCTGCCTTGACACAAGGCAGTCACCCCTTGCTAGAAACCCCCGCCCCCACAGCTCTGCCTCTTGGAGCTGGCATCTCCAGTCATCCCCCCATCCCTCCATGTCCCTCCACACCACACCCCATTTTTTTGACAAAAGTGGGCATTTGTCCCATTTGCTCTTGCCAACTGATCAAGTCAGCAAGAGCAAATGGGACAAATGCCTCCTTTTGAAAAAAAAGGTTGGGACAGTGAGGACAGGGCTTAAAAAAGGAACATATGGTCACCCTAAGCCACGGTGGCAAGCTTCTGTGGTCATTGGTAGATTCATCTATCAGTATTCATAATGGCAAACTTGTATTTCAGTTCTGTTTTGACAAGTATGAAACCTCAGAAGACTTGGGATTCCAGAGTAATTGCATCATAAGATGCAGCATGAGTTTGTCTGAAATGGTGATCAAATGAAATGCTAAACTTTAAATGCTCCTTTCTCCCTAGCGTTTCCAGTTTTATGGACACAGAGTCCTCCAAAGCAGTGTCGGATGCTTTAAGGGGGAAAAAAATCCTTATTAGTAAATAAGATTTAATATAATCAGTACCTCTCTTAGTTTCAGAATCCTCTAGGTGCTCATACCTAGGTGTTAACAGACAAAACAATGGTAGCTCATGCAACAAAATAGGGTCACAATCTTAGATAACTTTATTACTAGCCATTTGAACAGTCAAACCAGGGTTGTCTACATTCAAAATGCTTCTCCCATTGGTGTAGGTACTCCATCGCCCTGAGAAGTGTAGTTAGCACTATGGACAAGTTCTCCTGTCAACCTAATGATGTCTACACCTGAGGTTTGGTTGGCTTAAATGCATTGCTTAGGGGTGTAGATTTTTCACACCTGCCTGAATTCATTTCCTAGTGCAGGAAACAAGGCCTTGATAAACAAGGAACTTTTAATGATGATGATAAGATCGTTAATTACTTTTCCTCCAAGAATAATAAATGGCAACAAAAATCTATGGCTGTAACATGCAACTTCTCTAATACAAATTATAATATTTAAATTTTGTAATCTAGATATTATGTAATTCAATTTATTTTGTATAGAGAACACAAAATATATCAGATACAGGGCAGAAACCTGCTTCCATTGGAGGTTGACCCAACATATCAATTTAAGGACGGTGGTATAAATACCCTTAATATGGGAGAAAATGCCACTGGCTTTTTAGGGCTAGACTATGAACCCCTAGTGATGCTGTATGATTGTGTATGATTGAAAATGACCATTTGTATCAGTGTTGCTACAGTTGCAACAATTTTTATATAAAGTATCATGTAAGGTGTCAATGGAGAAGTTACATTCTATCACACATGATTATCCTGATTAAATCCATGTATCATCTTTGTATCTGAAGTTATGAATACTGGCTATATATCTGTAGCTTAAACACGTCGGGGTGACCTTCCCCCCATCCCTCTGATAGCTAGACAGTTATGTGTTGATGGCCTATTAAGGACACTCAGCTCACAACGGGCCATTGAGAAAACTCATCCCGCCAATAAGCCTTTCCTGTGAATGTCTCAGAAAGGCTATGGGCAATGCCTGTCCCTGTCAGTCAGCAACGCACGTAAGGACATGTGACCCTAGATTCCATCATGGGTCAATAACTTCCCATACACAGGAGCTGTGGGCTTTGTTTGGGACAGTGAATTTCCATGCATATGGCAAAGGATAAAAGACACTTGAGACAGCTCCATTTTGCTCATTTCCTGCTTCAATTCTCTGGAGTGTGGATTTACAACTAAAAGGAGTATTTTGAACTATGGACAGAGGACCTTCCAGTCTTTGGAAGTTACCAGAGAGACTTTTGCAAGCCAGCAGTCTATTTCATCACTGCTACAAACCTGATATAAGGACTTAGACCATATGCATATAAATGATTGCAATTAACCATTAATAAAATCTTTAGTTAGTTTACAAAGGAATGACTGACAGTGTGATATTTGGGTAAGATCTGAGATACATATTGACCTGGGGGTAAGTGTCTGATCCTTTGGGTTAGTAGAGCCTCACACATCAGATCCTACACAGAAGGTTTCTGGGTTTGCTCTTCCATGGTCATCTTGGTCAACTCTGACCTGAATTCTAACCAACCGTGGTAGATGCCACTATCTAGTGCACATATGGAAAATCAAGGTCTCCCCAGTGTGTGAGTGTGGTTCCCCATGACAGACCATCGAAGATATCCCCACCTACTGCCCAATTTATAGATATGAAGAAGGCATCACTGCAATAAATTCTGCTACTCCTGATGTAGCCATTTGGCTCAATCCACTTCAGGTAAAATTGTAGTTGCTGTTCTACACCAGCCATATGAAAGAAGAAATAGAACCTCATATATGGTGATTTGGGTTTTCTCTAACCTCTCATTATACTAGACCTGTTTGTCTCTATGGGATGCAAGGGCTGGAATGCATAGAGGGGACTGAGTTTGGCTCCTGTAGCACCCTGCTGGTTAACCAGAAGGTCTTTTGTTACTGGCTTGGTGAATCTAATTATAGAATAAGCCACCAGTTTTGGGGATTGTCTGCCCTATTTCTTGCAGTCTTCCCTCAGTGTGGCATTTTCAGTGTGGTCCATCTCAGACACCTGGTCACAGCCCTTATATAATTAAAAGCTTACTCATGCAAGTAGACCCCCTGATTTCAATGGCAATACTCATCTGACTAACTGATTACCAGTGCAAGGATTTCAGAGTTTGGACTATAAGGACTATTATTGGTTGCATCTCTTCCAAAAGATGACACTTCAGTAATATGCTGAGTTTTTAATGGGAAAAATTAAGAAACAAAATTATGGATTGAGACATTCACATGTTAGTCTTAGGATCCAATGCTATACAAATTATTAGAAGTAAAGGCAAGGATTACATAACTGTGATGGAATAAAAAGTCAGGATTTATTATTAATGCTGGAGGACATGACAACATTTAGTGCTCTGCTGTGCCTCAGCTTTCCCACAAATATTATTATTACCTCCATTTCACAGCTCTGACTCAGGAGTTGCTAGGGTTAATTATTACCTTGAGTTACTGTGAAGAAGGGTGGAAATAAGTTAAAGTACCTAGGGAGCATGATCTGGCCCATTATTATTATGAAATTGTTAAATCATCTCACTATTAGATTTAGTCATGGCTGCTTAAGGGAGAAAAAAGTGTGCGTTTGTTTTGCCAAATGACAGGATTTAGATAGGTGTTACAACACACACATAATTTGTTAGAACAGATACAATTCTGACTCAAAATGTGTCATGAATCATCATGTCCCCACCCTCAAGTAATTCAGATATACATTACATCCTCCCACTGATAAAACACTTAACATTTTAGAAGCAAGGATTTCTTCTGTCCAACTTCATCTGCAGCAAAAGGCTCCTTGATCTTTGAGTTTGTCAGATTTTAAAAGCTAAGAAGGGATGGCCATTACTTGGATGCTAGAAGACCATCTAGGACAGCCTAGCAGATGCAAGAAGTGGGGATGGGTATCCAGCAGGCAAGTGTCTTCTAGCTCAGTCTGTAATGATCTAATACCCTGGGGTAACATTAGGAGGCATTGTGCTACTGAAAGAGAGATTCTGACCACTAGAAATTATTTAAAACCCAGTGGGACTTTCCCCTGAATTAGGCATGTTGTTCTTCAACTTCTGCGTCATATTGTTAGAACAGAATGGCGCCTTTATTCCAGTCCAGACAATGTATGTATTTCTACAACTAGTGAGATGTATTTCCTGTACATATTGCACCACAAAATCTGATATTTGTGAAGTGTGCCATATGAAATCAATAATTTTTATGAGGGGTCTCATCCAGGAGTCTCATTACATTAGCTAAACAGAACTTAGGTTTCAATTTAGTAGATTTTTTTTAAGTTGTCTCTAATGGAATTTTACTGAAGAATATATCTATTAAAAAGTGAATAATTCCTTCTAATTTTTTCAAATTTTATCAATAACTTCTCTTTTTATTAAATCTGGACAGGAAGTTGACCCTTGATTTTAGGTATTTATTTTTTATTCTACAAGAAGTTATTGTAATGAAATTACTCTGCTTATGTGGTATCACTGCTTGTATCTGGGTCAAAAAATAAAGTAAAAGGCTAGCCTTGTGGTTTTATATTCAGCTAGTGAGATGGTTCTGCAGCTGCGGGACATGGCCCAGCAATGTTCTGATGAACCCTTTCTGGTAATCTGCAGAATGAACCTTCCCTCCTCACAGAACTAAGCAGTGAGATCAGGAGGGGAAATGGGGGCTCATAAAAGGCTCTTATTCTTATAAAGTGGTGCCCCACATAAAAAATTCAAGACCAACTGAGCTATCAAAACCACACATATAGATAAGAGTAGAACATTTTAAAGTTATTAAACCTTATGGACACTCACCTTAAACCTTATGCACACTCACCTTAACATTTCAAAATAGGAAATCATTATTTTATCAGAAACATAGTAGGTGCTTTCTTTGCCTATTTATTCTTAGTAATTGAGGTATCTGCCTCTCGGTGGACTGGAAGTTGCAGTGATGGTATTCTGATTGGCTATTCCAAACTGATAACACAAAAATGAATAAGTAAAACCTAAGTTATTATATACATTTGTGATGGCCATAGTTCATGGGGTTCATTGAAGGGCCTAAACCCTGGTCACCAGACAAACAGTAGCCGGGGGGTTGATAGGTAAGCCCAGGCCTTTCCACTCCACTGGGCTCTGGCCTATGGCCCTGTGAGGGCTATCAAATGTCTGACAAGAAATGGCCCAAAGAGGATAGTCTTAAGGCGCCCCTGGCTGTCACCCCACAATTGACCAGAGTTTGCCATAGGTGGTGAGGAGATGCAAAGAGGGTCAGTTCACTGCTTGGCATCTCCTCGTGGCCATGCATAGTGTGATGGCTCCCTCTTTCTCAGGGTGGTGGCTGCTTACTCCTCTGGCTTGGCCCTCTGCAAGATCAGTTCCAAGTCTCTCCACTGCTCAGGTAGTCCATAAACAAAGGGTAATTAGCACAAATCAAATATTGTTCTGTGTGTGTGGGAAGAATGCCTCCCTCTCACTGCATATCTGCAGCAGGTCTTCCCTTCATTCAGGGAGGGATCTTTGGACAGCTTCCCTCAGGAGATGCAAGTTGCAGGTCTGCTCTCTTCCCTGGTCTGCCCCCAAGTGAGCTGTTTTGCTTCCTTTTATCTCCTCCTCCAGTCTGTGCACCTGGGCAGGGCTGAGCCCAGAGCAGCTCCTTAACCCCTTGTTGCCCAGTGTGGGGTTTGTATATCCCTATCCCAACATTTTATTCAAGAAAACAACAATACACCTTTACATTTCTTTTCCATTCACATGTCAAAAATGGTATCCTCTGTTTGCATTAAACCTTTTTAGAGGAACAACAATGACCTATGTGGGTAGCTTATTCTGTGTTCTTCATGGACATTAGTCAAGAAAGCATAAATGTCTCATCTAAATTCAATTCAGCAACTGGTAATTGAGCTGTAAGGCTTTGAATTTCAATCTTTCCTGTGCAGTCAGACATTGCTTAGGGCATGAACAAGACATCTGTCATGAACCGCTCTTTGCATATCCTCTATGTTGGTAAGTCCTATAAGTTTTCTTTCTCAGTAGCGTTCAACTGAGGGATTCTTCTTTTTGACCCCTTTTAGATAGTCCTCCTCTTGCCCAATGCCACATCTCCCATGGCAGATACTCTGGCTTCATTCTCAACAGATGTCTTAAATATTTCCTCCTTCTTTTCTGGATAACTTCAGAGATAAGAGGTTATTCAGTTCTGTGACAAATCTCAGTATTGTTATAAATTAATTCCATTCAATGCCTAGTGTTTCTAATGCACTGGCTTTCAAAGGCATTTAGATGTCTCTTCATATTTTTAGGGGATTTCTAGCTTCCACGTCCATATATTAAGAGGGAAATAAATTTGAGCTGAAGATTTGTAGTTTGTTACTTAAATTGTGGATATTTAATGACAAATCTTGTTTAACTTGGTAAATGTAGCTGCTGCCTTGCCAGGTTGACATTATCTCCCTGTGGTCATCTCCAATGGCTTGCATATTTCTGTCAAGATAAGTAAATTGACTTACTTCTTGTATTCTTTTGTCTTCTAATGTAAGGCTTGAGTTGGGAGTTGCTGGGTTCTCATTAGATTTCTTGTTTCATAATTGATTGTTAACACTGTCTTTTTTGGGATGCTGGACACGATTTTGGTCTTGGCTTGCATGTTGATTCAGCTGTCAATTAGAAGAACTATGTCATCAGCAAGATCCAGATCTTCTAGCATACTATTGCTGAACCATGCAATGCCTGTGTTATATCCATCTATATTTGGTCTTATAATGAAGGAGATCATAATACCAAACAGGGTGAGAGAATGTATCCTTATTTGTTACCAGTGAGGTTAGTCAATGTTATAAATTACGTTTCAAAGCCACCAAAAGAATCATAAAAATAAAGAGATGAAAAAAACCATACTTATGGTGCATATTGAAGTCTCTCACTAAAACACTGCATGGCTCTGATCTGAGTTAGGTGTTCACACTATCTTAATAGCCTCATCTGACTCTTTGCAGGTTAATTGGAGTCAGGTGTTCTCATTAACCTGGAGCAGCCCCTGCTCTGGTCAGTCAAGGAACAGAAAACTTCTAATTCAGTGGCCCATATATCTATCTTCTACTACATTGTTGTACCCAACTGGCCTGGGTCTATCACAATATATTACAAATATCTGCAGTTTTACTAAAGCAATTTATCATTTCCCCCCATTCATCATGTCTCAAATCAAATCAGATTTCCCCTTTTCATTATGAATATTAAAGAATGATGTGTATTTGTAGGGATAATTGTGGACAGCTTCCTCCTTCCTCATTTAGCAGCTGCTTTCTTTTCTGATGGCCTGTTCCATGGAAGGACTCCAATTCTGTAGGAAATTCCATAGCCTTATAAAGTGTCCATGGTTTCCTTTCAATTATCATAATCTGTCAACCAATGTCTGGATGAACATCAATGAATTGGTCCATTGCCAGTTTACCGTGTGTATCCTCATTATTATCAGGAAATGCTGATATACCAGTCCTCAGTTTCTCCCTCAGTTCCACTCTTTTTGTCTTCTCCTGCTCTTTAACAAAGACATGGCCAGCTTGGAATGATAGGCTGGCTCCAAACCACATCTCAAGGGCTTGCATGGGATCAAGATACCCTGAGTTATGTCTCCACTGGAGTTGGAGGTACAATTTTCAGCCTGGGTAGACACATGCATGCTAGCTCTGATTGAGCTAATGTGATAAAAATAGTAGGGTAGCTGCAGCTGCCCTGAGTACAATCCTGTCTGAAATCATAGATATTCCTCTGAACAATAGTCATGCAATAGCGCCCATTTTTTTTCATTGTTCCTGTAAGTGTAAACTCAAAGAGACCATTTTGGAATGTTATTACAATATAAAAAAAAGCTAAGAATGTGACTATCTCTGCTATTCTATACAGTCCATTTACAGTCTATATTTGGCTAAACTTGATAATTTGGGATATTACTAAGGGGAAAAATATAGCAAAGTCGTTATTCTGCGTAGTATCTTGTACATGACTAAGTGTATAAAACAAGTTCACTTTTTAAAGAGCTGGTAGTATTTCATATATGTTTATATTACTGCTAAAAATCTGTTAATTTCTAGTTTCCTTTCTGCTTTAAGATAATGCTTAGTTTATAGGTTACCTATTTAGAGTACTCAGCTGAAATAATGCCAGATATTTATTAGCTGAACACATGAAAGTGTGTACTGTACATTAACAAATGTGGCATATGAGTTTGGCTTCAAAGACTAGGCTGTTAATATATTTCAACTTTAACAACCACCACCACCACCTTCGCTGAACCTTTAAATCACACTTAACTGTAATATAGGTCTTCAGCTTATAATTTATTGCCTCACAAAGGGTCTTTGAATACTTAATAAGCTGCTTTATGGAGATGAGTTACATCTTTTGCCTATTTTCTTTATATTTATACAAACACCACATTAAATTCACATTAAAATGATGACAAAAAGCAATAAAAGTGAAAAAAAGAATACTAGGTTCTTCAAAATCTAAGTCATGAAAGCACAATCTAATGAATTAATTAATGGCATGCTTTGTTGGACCATAGAATTGAGAGGTATATGGTATGTTTAACATTTAACTGAGTATTTCCTTATGTTTCTTGTTATGTTTGAGGCCCTTTACGGTGGCATAAGGTTTTTGGAGGGGTGAATTTGTAATTTATAATCATTTACTGGTCCAGTAATCATGACATTGCTTTTGCATTTGTGGACATTGGTTGCATTTATTTCCTCCTACATCTGGTACAATTATGCAGTTAATGCTTAAGTAATTATTTATTCATAAATTAAGGACATACAGTTCACACACTACACCTGCGAACATTTCAAGACTCATGATTATTGTATGTTGGCAACCCTCAGTACTTCAACTGGCTCTGGGTGTAGTCGCCTAGCAACCCAATGAGCTCAGCTGGGACCAATAAACCCTTACTAAGTGACTGTGCTTCCTGACTGGACAGGAGGGCCAACAGATCCCCATTTAAGCCTGGTAGCAACAGCAGAACAGTAGCTGCTCAATGATTTCCATGCCCACACCTATGCTAGACTTGCTTCCTATACAGGCCCTTCCTTCAGCCTGTGCCTGCTCTCACTCCAGCCCTGGTCCCTACTTTCTTCAGAACTCTTGACTCCAACCATTGGGTTGTCCCCTGACCATGTCTCCAATTTATCCTCTGATTCTGTTCTGACCATTAGACCTGACTATTGTTCTGACCACTAGCTCACATTGAGTTGCTGTAACACAGCAGGGTGTAGGCCGTCAGGAATGAATGCAAATTCTGAGATCCTGTGTTAGGGGAATGTTGTCCCCTTCTTCATTTCAGACAGTTTACTGAAAGTATAATATAATCCCCTAATCAACTGTTGTCCATTTTGATACTCATCTCTGTTGCTCAATCTTTCTCCTACCTAAAGTAAATGTCAACATTCCATGGAGATTTAATAGAAGCCAGAAGAAAATCTTAAACAGAAATAAATGAAGACTATACATTTTCAAATCAAAACAAAATACATGGACATTTCTGAATTGAAGTTTTTTCTTTCCTCCGTTTGACATGTGTTGCTATGATGGATCTTGAGAGCTGACGTTCTTGTGATCCATGGCCCCATTTTCCCTTGTGGACAAGGCTCCTCAGCAACAGTACATCTCCCACAATGTCCTGGTCATGGGACTCTTATGGCATCATGGCAGTTCATCAAGAGCTTGAGACAGTGATGCATCATGAGAGATGTAATCCAGCCAGGGAGACTGGCCCATAGAGAAGAACTGGAGCATCAGGCACTCAAAGTAAAATTCCCACGAGGCACCATAGAAGCTCATGCCGACATAGATGAATGTTAAATTGGCCCAAAATGAAACATTTTGATTCAGTTCAACAAACCAGAATGATCAGCCTGACCTGAAATGAAATATTTTGTTTAAATTTTCCTGATGGAAAATGGAAAAGTGACAGGAAAACTGAAATTTTCCCATCAAAAATTGATTTAGCAGAAAGGGCATTTTCTGTCTCTTCCCCTGACCTCCCCCCAAAAAGTGTTAAATGGAAAATTCCTGATGAGCTTTAATAAAAACCTATGGAGATTAGATAAACATAGAGATGTTGGAGTCTTACTACAACGCATCTTGTCCCTGCCATACTGCCTGAAAGAAGGCAAGATGAGCTTAGAGCTTTTCCCAGTTCATTTATGAGGGCATCCAAAACAAATTGTTTGTGTAGTTTGATATACTGTGACTTGGTGGCAAAGCAGCTAAATACTTGATTGAATTAAGACCCATACATGTATTTCATTTAATAAAAGCTCATTTTAACACTTTTTCCTCCATGCATATTTGAAATATTTTCACTTCTTTAAAAAGCATACTGTAGAATACCTGTCTTGTTTAATAGTCCTTGTGTTTCCGAATACTGGGTTACACAGTAGTTTATATCTTTCACATACACATCTTTTATTTAAGGTTCGCAAAGCACTTTACAAACATTGAATAAATAATAATAAATTAGTTAGGTTTCTAGGTGCTATAGCCATATATCTGATCGGGTCTCTGTCGTGCTTGGCGCTGCACAAACAAAGAAAATGACAACTTCTGCTGCAAATTGCTTACAGTAGAAGAAGAGATATCTCAGGTAGATGAAACAATAAGCAGGTCAGAGTTGGAGATTGGGTGAGACAGCATGACAAAAGTCATATGGTGTGTACAATTTTTAGCTAAGCAGAGTCAATCACCACAACCTAACTTATGAGGCCGTTGGGTTTCTGTTGCATAACAGAAGAGGTGGATTTTGAGGCAGGACTGTAATGATTTAATGGATAAATCACAAAGCTTCCTCATTAACCTCATTTCACAGATGAGAAACTGAAGGCCCAAGAAGAGTCAGACAACTTGCTCAAGGCCACACAAGTATTATGTGACAAACCTGGGAAAAGAATCAAGACCTCCTCACTTCAATCTTGTAATTTAAAAAACACAAAACTATCATCCTATCCCCATGCTATACATTAGAATTACAGATAAACATGACTTGTTCATTCACTCAGGGTACTTTATACATATAAATTAGGGATTTAGTGGCAGTCCACTAATTACCTTATTAAGAATGAGTTTTATGTCTGCAGGAAACCACCATAACAGAGTTACTATGTACTGTACTCATTTAACTAATGAGAGATCCCCTTCCGACTCATCCGGGTACTCTTCCCCAGTCTCTTTTCCATTCAGTGTCCATTGTCACACTACTTCCCTTCCCTCTTCTATTTCCCTTTCTACTCCTACCACATAAACACGTTCTCCACCTCTGGTCATAAGCGTGTGAGGTGCCTCCAACTGAAATGACTGCTCACTTTCTACATTCTCTTTTTGTCCCCTGTCAACATCTCTCTCTTTCATCTCATGTCTCTTTTCTCCTTTTACCATCTTTCTTTCCTGCTTCTATTACAGCCCTTTTATTTGATTATTTAACTCCTCTGGCATTTCATGTAGTTATGCCTATTTTACTATATTGACTCTTTTGGCATGATGCCTGCAAAAATAGGACATTGGCTAGGCTCCTGCTATGCTGAAACCAAGGCCTATCATACTGACCAATATTGCCTAGCACTACCCTGTCTGTTAGTATCCATCTGTTGTCTCTTGTCTTTAAATTCTTTGGAGGCAGTACTGCTTTTTTGTTCTTTTTTTGTACCTAGCACAAAGGGATTCTGGTCTCTGAGGAGCTATGATGAGGATGATAATAAACAACAACCACCAACAGACTTAACATCTACAGTATATAGAACTTTTTATCCATTGATCTCAAAGCAATTTACAACAAAAAGGGCAATCATCTCCAATTTAGAGATAGGAGAACTGAGGCACAAAGAGATTAAGGGCAAAATTTTTGAAAATGCTTAAAGTGCCTTAAGAGCTTAGGTTCCATTGTCAAAGAGTTATAGGGCCAGATTTTTAAAAAGGTATTTAGGAGCCTGGCAGGATTTTCAAAAGGCCTTGTCTACACTCCAGAGTTTTGTCAATGCAAGTTACGCCAACACACAGCCACTGCTGTAATTAAACCTCTGTTGCATGTCCACACTATGCTCCTTGTGTCAGTGGAGTGCATCCACAATAGCAGCTCTTGTATTGACAGAGTAGTGCACTTGTGGGTACCTATCCCACTGTGCAACTGGGCACAGGGTGCTTTGGGAAGGGTTTTCAATGCCTCATGGGGGCAGGTACAACGTCACATGATGAAGGTTTCTCAAACCCATGATTCCATGGGCATCCTACTAGATTGCTAGCTGCTTTTCAGCTGCCTGGGTAACCTGCAACCCAGCCATCTCCATCAGAAAGCATGTATCCTGCACTGCTGTTCAGGATTGTGCTGTGCGTTATGAACACAGAGCTATAAGAGCAGCCCAATAGGGGAACTATTTGGTTAGAGGATGCCTTAAAGGAGCGTGTAGCAGAGTGGGTCTCTGCTCCAGCCCGGAAGGGGTTAAAACAGCCCTGGATAAGGGCTGGGGCTGGAGAAAGCAGCCTTTTAGGCTGGGCTGATTAGGGAAGTGGCAGCAGCTGGGGCCATGCCCCAAAATGAGCCACAGGGCCTAATAAGAAGGGCAGAGAAGCCAGGAGCACAGACAGTCTCTCTCTCTGCGTTCAGACTAGAATTAGGCCAGGAGGTACTGGGGTTGTAGGGTGCAACCCAGGGGTAGGCCAAGGCAGCAGGTCCAAACCCCTTTGCTGATGATGAGTGGCTGATACTATAGTCTGCCCCAGGGCATGGGGCTAGACAATGACTGGCAGTAGCCTACACTGAGGCAAAGTGGGGATAGAGGGTGGGGGGTTCCCAGGGAGGGGAAACACCTAAGGAAAAGGGGTTGCTTCCAGGGGGCAGAACCCCATGTAAAAGGGGCACCGGGGTCCAGGGAGGGACACGGGGCCTGTAGTGGGAAACAAGGCGGATCACTGGCCTGCAGAGGGTGCTCCGAGCTGGAATTTGAGCTAATTCCCAGGATGACCAGTAGGAGGCGCCGCGGGAGTGAGTCCACCCTGGTTACAGAGCTTATTAACACTGAACCATAGTAATGAGTCTTGCTGTAGTGTGCTGAGCCTGGCATTGTTTGTTTGCACCCTGCTATGAATCTTGTAATGATTGCTGTGTGTGCCCGAAAAGTAACACATTTTAAATCACTTTTTAAAGTAGCATACGGTAATATGACCAAACTGACGTTTTTGAACACTAGCACAAGAAACCTACCGAGGTGCATGCGTGGGGGAGCAGAGGGGGAGGGAATGTGAGACGGGGGAGAAAGAGGGAGTGTGTTGTCACACTGTCTGTAAGTTCAGACAACAGCCAGAAGCAATCAATCCTGAGGCAGAAGCTGGGGCACAGACAGCTGGTATCCACCAGTCCCTCTTCCCCAGTTCAGCAGAGACTGGCACACCGGCAGGGGAACAGGAACACACCTATATCAGGCCCTGCCACCCACCCCGATTCTGCACAGCACAACAGTCTCTGCCCCGCAGCACAGCCCACACTACCTGCATCCCGCTGTGGTCCTAGTGCCAGGGAGATCAGGATTCTGTGTTAATGTTTTGATTCTGTGATTCCCTCAGTTCTCCCACAGCCTTTTCTTCCATAGACCAAGGAGACCTACCCCCTTCCCTGAGTCCAGGCAGGAGTGCGTTGCTGCTGGGAGCCAGCATGCTCAGCTGGGCGTTAGCAATGTGAGCTCTCCATGCTAAGCAGTTTCAAAACTTCCTGGGGCTTGTAAAGGGAGGGGTGCATGCCACTGTAACTAGATGCAGAGAAGCCAAGTTCAAAACAGTGAGTGGAAAGGTCACGGTGGGCATTGTGGGATACCTTCTGGAGGCCAGTTACAGCGACGTAATGAACACAGCATCTACACTGACGCTTTGTTGATCTAACTTTGCTGCAAAAAAACTAAGCCTCTCGTCCAAGTGGTTTTATTTTGTCGGCAAAGCAGAAGAGTTACGTTGGCAGGAGCAGCATTGTAGTGTGCACACCTCCACTGTTTTGTCGACAAAAGCTGCCTTTTGCCAACACAACTGTGTAGCGTAGACAGGGCCAAAGACATCTAGATTCCTTAACATCTGCTAAAATCAATGAGTGTAAGTGCCTACATGTTTTTTAAAAATCTCACTTAGTATCTAAATTCCTTTAAAAAAAATCTGACTCTTAGGCATTTAGAGGCACACAATCACACAGACAGTGAGCAGCTGAGCCAAGGATAGCACCCAGGCCTCTTGATTCCTTGGAGTGGTCCCTTTCCCTTGGATCTCAGTGTCCTACACAAACAAATACATTATACATATACAGTAGCATATGCATAACCTGTATCTTGATTTAAATATTTTAATTAGGATTGATATTTCAGTCTAATATTGATGGTTTGTAACATTCTGCCAGAGGGGTCCCAGAACTGTGAGCCACACTGCTAGTTCTCTGCATCAGCAAGAATGAGCTGTGCTGGAGATTAGATTGTGTGTCAGCTCCCTGCCACACCAGCCTGACTTCCTCACCAGCAAACTCCTCAAGGTTCTCCAGGATCAAATCTTGCCTAGCTGGCCCTGTTCTAGCAGTTGAGGTGTGAAAACCAAAAGAGGAGAAACTGGTTCTGTAGTTGGCAAGCCATTCACAGTCTTTGTTCAATCCTGAGCTGATGGTGTCAAATCTGCAGATGAACTGAAGCTCAGCAGTTTCTCTTTGAAGTCTGGTCCTAAAGTTTTTTTGCTGCAGGATGGACACCTTAAGATCTGCAATAGTGTGGCCAGGGAGGTTGAAGTGCTTTCCTACAGGTTTTTGTATATTGCCATTCCTAATGTCTGATTTGTGTCCATTTATCCTTTTCCGTAGAGATTGTCCAGTTTGGCCGATGTACATAGCAGAGGGGCATTGCTGGCATATATTACATTGGTGGATGTGCAGGTGTATGAACCAGTGATGGTGTGGCTGATCTGGTTAGGTCCTGTGATGGTGTCACTGGTGTAGATATGTGGGCAGAGTTGGCATCGAGGTTTGTTGCATGGATTGGTTCCTGAGCTAGAGTTATTATGGTGCGGTGTGCAGTTACTGGTGAGAATATGTTTCAGGTTGGCAGGTTGTCTGTGGGCAAGGACTGGCCTGCCACCCACGGCCTGTGAAAGTGTGGGATCATTGTCCAGGATGGGTTGTAGATCCTTGATGATGCGTTGGAGGGGTTTTAGCTGGGGGCTGTATGTGATGGCCAGTGGAGTCCTGTTGGTTTCTTTCTTGGGTTTGTCTTGCAGTAGGAGGCTTCTGGGTACACGTCTGGCTCTGTTGATCTGTTTCCTTATTTCCTCATGCGGGTATTGCAGATCTTAAGGTGGCCATCCTGCAGCAAAAAAACTTCAGGACCAGACTTCAAAGAGAAACTGCTGAGCTTCAGTTCATCTGCAAATTTGACACCATCAGCTCAGGATTGAACAAAGACTGTGAATGGCTTGCCAACTACAGAACCAGTTTCTCCTCTTTTGGTTTTCACACCTCAACTGCTAGAACAGGGCCTCATCCTCCCTGATTGAACTGACCTCATTATCTCTAGCTTGCTTGCTAGCATATATATACCTGCCCCTGGAAATTTCCACCACATGCATCTGAAGAAGTGGGTATTCACCCACGAAAGCTCATGCTCCAAAACGTCTGTTAGTCTACAAGGTGCCACAGGATTCTTTGCTGCTTTTTTGGAAATAATGGTACAGTAAACTAAAGAGAAATAACGCACAGAAGGTGAACTTCATCCCCGCATAGAGGTTCTGCACAAGGCATACTCAACAATTAAATCCCCAACTAAATTCCTTCAAAATACTTTTAAGTGAGACTTAAATGGGATATATGTTTTGTGTAGGCCCTCTGAACAGAAGTGAATTTCACCCAGAGTGAAAAAAATTGTTTAAAAGCACTAATTTGCTGTTTCCCAAGTATAAAGGTTGAGTCACTTACAACCATACAATTAATTACAAGTACAAAATGGGCTAGCATAAATGTTAGCAAAATATTTTTATTTAGAAAAAAGGACAGTGACTTATTAATATTAGTTTTTAATGTTAGCTTGTCATTTGGGTAAATGTTTCCCAAGCTGTTATTAAAACAACTGCAGTATAAACCTGGTAATTAAAGTAGAACCTTTGGAAAAAAAGCTGCATGCTTGATTTAGATTAATAATCACTAATGCTATTATAAACCTACCATAACATCCTGAATTCTAATTTTGATTTAATTAAATTAAACTGGTCTTGTATAACTAGGTTATAAATTATTCTTAACAGGCTGGTGCTTCTGTGCTATAGTCCTTCAGTGCATATAAACCAAGGGGGGGAAAAGATGACCGGACACATTTTGTCATAAAAGTAATATATGACTGACCAATTTGCTATAGCCTAACCAACCATATAACACAGATTCCTTGATTATTTCATTAATATGAGAAACTCACCAGCAACAAGTCTAAACATTTTATCTCCCTGAACATACCATTTTTGGTTTCAATGTTCTATATTGCAAAAGCATAGATCAGTTTTCTAGGTTAATGCTGTTCCTCTGAAAGATACGTCTAAAACAAAATGCTAGCTAAGGTACAATGGCTATTATTCCAGACTCATCTGCCATAAACACATGAGACTTAGAGGCTGCAACTTTAGTTTCTGATCCAGTACATAGGGCACTGGCCTAGGAGGCAGGGTACCATTCTTGACTCTGCCACTGACTGGTTTGTTATATGTGGCAAGTCAGTTCACATCTCTGTCCATCTATAGAGTAGGAATAATGATCTTTGTCTCCCTTTAGAAAGGAGAAGGAGTTTGCTGGCACCCTTACCCCCCTGAACTGGCCAGAGGGTGGCCAGGGAGGCAAAGACTACATTCTCCTGGATATAGATGGGGGAAAAAGGAGGCAGCCCTTGTCCAAGGGAGGGCATACTCTCTGAAGCCACAAGACCCCCTGGATGAATGTCCTTCTGTTGGCCCAAAGCAAATGCTTCAGCTCCTTGTCCTCCTCCTGTTAAGTGGGAAGGGACATTGTACATACCATAGAGAAAAATACACCCTGTGAAAGTAGAATGAATTATATTGTGAAAATAGAAAGGATTAAAGAAATGCTGTCTGTACCTTTAAGCAAAACTGTTGGAATGCTGCAATCCAGGTGCCAGGAATACAGACATTAACATAGAACAATTGCATCGTTTAAGGGCAATTGGTGAAGTATTAGCCTTAGATCGATAAGAGTTAGTAAGGAAGTAGGATATGCATGCTGTGCCCCAGGTGAATTTTACTGTTTTGCTTTCTTTGTCCCTTTGTCTAATTCCCGCTCTTTTATCTGTATAAATAAGACTGTTTGGGTCTTGCATGGCCACTCACATTATCTGGGTGTTATCGGCGGAGCGCTGCGCTAATAAAACAGAGTGGTCTGACAAATTGTGAGTCCTGATTCTAACTTTGACAAGCCTCACATTCTACAGACAATCACAAATGGATTCCATCTGCTGTCTAAAAATTGTTCACCATAATCCAGTGCTCCATAGCCCAGAGAGAGAAACTAACTATAAATTGTAAGCTGTATGACATCTGCTTTCAAATGCAGACTTTTGACATGGGGACAAATAAATAGCTATGAAGGTATGTCAAGTACCTGACTCATTCCTAATGAGCACTGGTACTTTGAAATCACTCCTGCGTTCTGCTAAAGTGCAATGGAGTAGCCAAGGTGGTTATACAAGCCAGTGTACCCAAATTGGACCTTCCATCTAATGATTTACTGTTGTTCACAACCAATCCTTTTTTTAAACTTCAACTGTACGAGAACTGGTGCAACAGAAAAATTGGCAAAGGGACTGAGTTATAGCCAGTACACAGGGAATGGTCCTACAATCTAGAAGCACACAACAATCTTACTGACTTCAAAGGGAGCTTTTCCTGTTCGAGGACTGTAGGAGCTGGTTCTGACACCCCTATTTATTGGATATTTACCATATGCCAACATTGCTAATCACTCCCAACCTCTCTCTGCAGGGCAGAGGAGCCCTAGCTCGTGGTACACAACTTTGTGGAAAGGAGTGGTGAGAGACATTGGACATGCTAATGCCTTTTCTCATGTGAACCTTCAACCCCCCACCCTCACCTCCATCCCCCAAATACAAAAGTTTCCTTAGGAATGACTTGCCAAATGTTTGAAATATAGCACATTTGCACCACCAGTCAAATATATTGTACTCTTTAGATAGGCATTACAAACGAAATGAATTAAGTGGAACACTGTCGTTCAGAGGACCAATATATATATTCCTCTTTTCCATTCCCCTCATCCCCCAGTGATGTTTGTGCACAGATTATTTTCAGTTCCCAATTTCTCTGTTCTAATTGTTAGTGTTCCTTTAATGGTTCTTACTGTACATTTTGTCTTAGTGCAAGATCTTTTACCTTGCTCCAGATGAGAAATAATTGCTTTATGTGTAAGCATGGTTACTTCAGTCTGCATTCTGCACTGGGTGACAAGTGAAATCAACATGCGTAGATAACTCCTAAAATAAACAATCATTTTATTACAGCCCTGCTAAAGCTCTTCCAGGCTTTGTCCACACCAGGCTGCTGGGTTTGGATTTCATCACCCTTTACTCTTAGTTTCCATTTTTCTGAGTAGGCTATGGTATGTGTCTATGCTTCTAAACAGGCCCAATGGATGCTGTTTTGCTAAACTTTGCTGTTTTAAAATATTTTTGAATGCCTGAACAAAGGGTATCTTACAAATGTAGTGTTGGTATATATTGTCCCTTTTAAGAGCAGATGCAGTCTGAAGCAGAACCATTTCCAGAGGGTGATTCAAGCTTGTTTGATGAGTCTACTTAGATTAACAGAATCTTAAGAGATCTGCTAGACGCATGTGCTCTTTCCTGGACCTCTCTGCCACATTTCCTGGGCAAGGCTTTCTGTCTGTTTCCACTTCACAGAAATATGACCTTGTAGCCCCACTGCCCTAGGCCCACCATGCTGAACCTCCTCCCATGCTCTTCAGTAGCTTAAGCTCACCTTCTCCCAGAATTTCACTCTGCACATGTTCTAGCTTTACAGTTCACCTCTTCTGGGTGAAAGGTGTTTGAAAATAGTTCCCCAAACAGTCACTTTGTAGCTAGCACAAGGAATGCACAGTTCTAGGAAAAAAAGCCATAGGACACCTCTACACATTTCCCTACCTCAGTTCTCACCAGTCTTGAGCTTTCTTTGGGTATCAGTTAGACTCCTGTAAGGAGCCCAGGATACCCTCATTATGCATGTGGCTTCTCTTCTGAAAAGGAGTCCCTGTCCTCTGAGAGGGAGACTCATTCACTAAGAAAACAAAAACAAACAAAACTCACCCTATTCCTCTGTCCCTTTCTCCTGCCAAGCCTTCCTGTGTCTCTTTAGAGGATGTGGAGGTACATATAATGTCTTATGCTCTGTTGTTTTTGAGATGCAGTGTTAACACTTGATCTATTTGTTCTCCAGTGTTGTGATTTTTGACTCTCCAAATCCCAGCCTCTTGCAGAGCAATTGGATAAACTGGTTTTACTTAATATGGGGCCAACTCTTTGTCCCAAGATGCTCCTTCTGGAATGAGGGCTATCGATGTTAATGATCATCCATTGTCCTTGGTCTGGGATACATAACACAGCCCTGACAACAGATGGTGGATTCCACATAGCACTGAGACATTCAGTGCTACAGCAATTTCACAAAATCAACCAGAATTTATTAATTGTACATAGATTCTGCAAATCAGAGGAGTAAAATTTGAAAAATGGTTGTATTAAAAACAATGAAAAGGAAGTAATGTTTGTTCTATAATGCTGAACAAGACAAAGTATAATTAGGCTTCTTTAAGCTTGTCTAGATAGGAGGAGGAAAAGGGTCCAGTCTAATTGTGGTGTATTGATAAATGAATACAATAGGCTTGGAAATAACAGCCCTCAGTGTTTAATTGCAAGAATAATATGGCAGCATCAAAACTGCTGTTTGATACAAACTGTTATTTTAGACCTAGAAGTTCAACTATCCAGGGACAATTGTTGTGGGAACACCACTACAAACATGATTATTTTAAGTGCCCAGTGGACATGCAGGCATTTATTTGGGAAAGAACTAGTTATTGATCTTTCAAAGACATACCCTCCTATTCCACTACCACCCCAGACCAACAGAGCAGGAGCATACTACTCTCCCTGCTCTGAAATCACCAGTCTATTCTGATATTTGTGGGTGTGGCATAAGATAAAGGAATGGCTTGGAATGCTGGGAGCAGTGGAAAGCTTGGTCTGTGCTTTTTCTTTAAAAAAAAAAAAATCCTTTTTAGTATTCAGGATTGGGCTTACCAAACACCAAGGCAGGGTTTTACGTATTTATTCAAAGGCTGTTATATCAGCAAAACTAGCTGCTTCTCTGTTGTGTCTTTATTAAATCTTGTATGTCACAGATTTTGACTATACATTGGATCCTCTGAAAAGGAGTCATCTCTGAGTCATTTTCTTGTTCTTTTGTAAGGTTTGATGGATATTTGACACAACTGTTGCTTAAGGATAAGATCTGATTGTCTTGTTTCAAAGGATGGAAGTCCTACTTTTGTCTCTTCTTTTTCTTTTTGAAGGAGCACAGAGGAAGGAAAATAGATTTGTTTAACAATTGAATAGTATTTTATTTATAAATTCTCTAAAAAATCATCAATGTTTACTTTTGCTCAGGGGATTACAATTTAAGTAAAAGTGTTCTGTGCAGCAGAACTTCATGGAAATGAACAGGACAAAATCCTTCCTCCAAACATTAGAGGTATGACACAGGTACACAGATCATGAATAGTAGTACTTCATGGTGAGCTCAGAAATAGTGGTGGTAGCACTGTGTTCCCTCTAGAGAGGGGTTCTGAGTTTTGTGCAAGAATGCAAGTCTGGATGTAAAGCCCATGAAATGAATGGGAGTCTTTCCCTTTGCTTTCGCTCAAGCCAGTACTGGTCATGCTTTCCTCCCTCCCATGCATGCATAAAATCCCCTACCTGAAGGATCCCATGTAAAATTACTGAAGAGCATTAGACAGGAGATTGTGGAGTCAAACTGCTTAAATTCTTCTCAGTCTATACTCACATTGGAGAATTGGTGTTGCCATCACATTTATGGCTTGCTTGCCAGTGGTGAGGGGAGATGTATGTGGCAGCAAGGATATTATCTTTAGATAGGAAGGCAAGAAAGACAATACAGTATTTTAGACAAAGTAGAGATGCAAATATACCTCATGGAACAAATATTCCAACTATGAGATGCACATTTGAGAAAAACAGACTTGGTTTCAAACATCAGCAACCAAGTAGGATGTCCAAACAGGATATTAGTACAGTTTATTGGGTATTACATACATAATTGCCCCATTTTAAGTAATTAAGTGTCACTGTTATTGTCCACATCCAAGATGTGGCTGTCTAATTTAGATCTCCACATTGGAAAATTGGGGCCCCCGAGCCATTGTCAAATGATGGTTTGGCTCCAAAGTACTGGCTGAGCAGCTCACAGTGGTTTTCTCTCAAGACAAAAGTGGGGAAAACGTTTAAATTTGTCATGCTAGACATGTGGGCTGGTTAAGGTTTGCTACAGGAATTCTCCTCAGAGGTATCACAGTCACTGATTATAAATTACTCTCTATTCTACCTTGTGCTCATGGTAGAGGAAACTAACTATTGTAAAAGATAGAGCATCAAAACAAGGGGCCCATAGATGAAAGGCAGAAAGTCTGAGCATGAGCTCAGGACCACCCGATTTCTAATTTCAGTTCCACCAATGACCTGCTTTGTCACTTTACCTTAGTATTCCCATGTCTAAACGTGTCTTAACGCTAGTTACCCATAGGGTAAAGACTGTGCAGTTTTGAAAATATAAAGATTTATGTAAGTGCTAAGTCTTACATTTGGGAAAATTCTCATTATAGGTAAATATTTAATTGGATTTCAAATTACTCTTCCACCTGTAGCGCAAGAAATGTGTAGTTTCACTGAGAAAATATAGCCCAAACACTACTTTATACAGAATACAAGGACTGGGATCTACAACATCCCTAGCAAACAAAACACTGGATAAGCTTATCTGGCCTCTGGATGGCACTATGCTGTCATACAAAAAAGCTGAAACATCTTTTCCCAATCAGTTAAAAATGTTTTTTTTTTTAAAGTAGTAGTATTGATCACTAAGTCTGAGTTAATTTGGCACATTGTTAGTTCAAAGAAATTTAAAGAGTTTTTTTTTTTTTTTAAATTAAGCCTGACCTTAGTAACACTGTAGCTGTGGCATCCTCTTGTTTTTTCCAGAGGCAGAACTTTCCACCTGACTTTATGCAATCGTTGTGGTTGGGATTCAAAGGTTTCAGGTGTCTAACTCCCATTGAAGTTAATGGGAGTTAGGCACCTAAATATTGTGTGAATCATACCCTCTGTATAATGACAGCAGCAAAGAGTCCTGTGGCACCTTATAGGCTAACAGACGTTTTGGAGTATGAGCTTTCGTGAGTGAATACTGTATCCTGCATCTGACAAAGTGGGTATTCACCCACAAAAACTCGTGCTCCAAAATGTCTGTTAGTCTATAAGGTGCTGCAGGACTCTTTGCTGCTTTTACAGATCCAGACTAACACCGCTACCCCTCTGATACTCTGTATAATGATTTATTCCTAAATTTGCAAACATGAAAAAACTGCCCTTTCCCAGCAATGAGGGAAAATCTTTCATGACTCCATTTGATCAATATATTCTACACTGATTATACTAACTATTAGAAAGTGTTTCTATGTTCTCCCAAAAGCCTGATGTGCATTGGCATACATAGCACTACTCTGAAAGCATGCTTGAAAGATTTGAAGCATTTACTACTTCATAATTGTCTACCCAATTCCCTTCCTTCTGTGAAAGTTAGTCCTTACTCAGACAAAATTTATATTGACTTCAACTGTTATGCATGCAGGCCACTACACCATACTCCTATCTTAAAACTTTACTATTGTGCACTGTTTTCAAGCTTTCAGCTGAATTCTGCTGTCCTTATTTGGAAGAGTTTGCTACAGAGTGAGCAGAGGAAGAGAAGGCTGGTCTGACCGCAGAATTGAAAGCCAAGTACTCTGAAATTCTAAACCCAGCTCTAACAGCAAATCCCACTGGGGCCTTGGGCAACTGACTGAGGCCAGAAATTTCAAAAGCGACTTGTGATCTTTGGTATACAACTTGAGATTCCTTAAAGGGGTCTGATTTTCAGAACTTTCTTTAAGCTGGCTCAAGTTGGTCACTGAAAATCACTAGCCACTTTTGAAAATCTTGGCCTCTCTTTATCTAAATCTTCTGTAAAATGGGCATAATGATATTTACCTACTTCACAACAGCATGCATATAAAATTGTTCCAAGTTTACAAAAATTAAGTATTAGTTATTTAAAAGGCCTGAAAGAGGAGTTCACAAGATGCAGATGTTTGTGCTGTTCCTCTTGTGTGCTGCTTTTCAAGAAAGTGTGTGTAATATTGTGATGGGTTTGAATAAAATCACTCAGCATAGGAGAGCTAGCATGCCAATGCCTTAGAGTGTTATCTCCTTGGGGCCTTCTCTGTTTGGAAGGCAACTTGCACACTGTATGTGCTACCAGAAATAGTTAATAATTAATTATAGTTACATTTCCCAGTCCTGTAATAGTCAAACCATGTGTTTAGCCCTAACTAGCGCTGCAGGTCAATTAGTGCCCCATATCGCTCCAAACAGGTGAATTGATGAAGGAAGCTTGTTTTATACTTATACTTTTCCTTGTTCAATGTAGACTTATTACAAGAAATAAATTAAAAATCCTAACCAAAGGCTACTTTTTTTTCTGTTAAGAAGTGTAATATGCACAGTATTACGGCTGCACTTCAAGGAAGCAATTCCATTTCAAATGACATACCTGAGAAACCTAAACAAATCATTTTTCTGCTTGTGCCACTCGATGGAGATTTCTTGTTTACTTCTGCAGCTGATGGTGATCATAATGGAATGGTCACAATATTTTTAAAAATAAATGCCTTCTATCATTGTGAAAGAGCAGGAGCTCTCTCTTTTATAACTGGAAACAGATGGTTGTTTCCCCCCACTCCTCTCTTTTCAAACTGCTTAAGTATTTTTGCTTCTAATGTAGATATTAGGGCCATTGATTAACTGCAGCTAACTCACGCGATTAACTGAAAAAATGAATCACGATTAGTCACACTTAAAAAAATAGAATATCAAATGAAATGTATCAAAATTTTCGGGATGTTTTTCTACACTTTTAAATGTATTGATTTCTATCACAAAACAGAATACAAAGTGTACAGTGCTCGCTCACTTTATATTATTATTACAAATATTTGCACTGTAAAAATAAACAAAAAATAGTATTTTCAAATCACCTCTTGCAAGTACTGTAGTGCAATCTCTATCATGAAAGTTGAACTTACAAATGTAGTTTTTTGTAACATAACTGTTTTTGTTTTTTGAATGCAATGTAGAACTTTAGAGCCTACAAGTCCCCTCAGACCTACTTCAGCCAATCGCTCAGACAAACAAGTTGGTTACAATTTGCAGGAGATAATGCTGCCTGCTTCTTGTTTACCATGTCACCTGAAAGTGAGAGCAGGCATTCTCATGGCACTATTGTAGCCAGCATCATAAGATATTTATGTGCCAGATGCCCTAAAGACTCATATGTCCCTTCATGCCTCAACCACCATTCCAGAGGACATGCGTCCATGCTGAGGATGGGTTTTGCTCAATAACGATCCAAAGCAGAGCAGACAGATGCATGTTCATTTTCATCATCTGAGTCACATGCCACCACAGAAGGTATTTTGGTTTTGTTTTGGGTGGTTTGGGTTCTGTAGTTTTCACATCGGAGTGTTGCTCTTTTAAGACTTCCGAAGGCATGCTCCATACCTCATCCCTCTCAGATTTTGGAATACACTTCAGATTCTTAAACCTTGGGTCAAGTGCTGTAGCTATTTTTAGAAATTTCACATTGGTACCTTCTTTGGGTTTTGTTAAATCTTCTGTGAAAGTGTTCTAAAAATGAACATGTGCTGTGTCATCTTCCAAGACTGCTATAACATGAAATATGGCAGAATGCGGGTAAAACAGAGCAGAAAACATACAGTTGTCCCCGAAGTAGTTCAGTCACAAACTTAATTAGAACATTTTTTTTAAAATGACCATCATCGGTAGGGAAGCATGTCCTATGGAATGCCGGCCGAACATACAAATATTTAGCATATCTGGCACATAAATACTTTGCTGGCTACAAAAGTGCCATGCAAAATGCCTGTTCTCATTTTCAGGTGACATTGTAAATAAGAACCAGGCAGCATTATCTCCTGCAAATTGTAACCAAACTTGTTTGTCTGAGCAATTGGCTGAAGTAGGACTGAGGGGACTTGTAGGCTCTAAAGTTTTAAATTTTTTGTTTTTGAATGCAGGGTTTTTTTTGTACATAATTTGTAAACTCAACTTTCATGATAAAGAGATTGCACTACAGTACTTGTATTAGGTCAATGGAGAAATACTATTTTTTTCAGTGCAAATATTTGTAATAAAATATAAAGTGAGCACCGTGCACTCTGTATTCTGCATTGTAATTTAAATCAATATGTTTGAAAATTTAGAAAACATCCCAAAATACTTAAATAAATGGTAGTCTATTATTGTTTAATCATGAGATCAATCAGGGTTAATTCTTTAATCGCTTGACAGCCCTAGTAGATATACACACACATTTCAGTTTGCAAAAAAATGCACAGGTCTCTTTCTCTCTCTCTATAAGTCTGATACCTTAATTTTATGCAAAAGCATAAAACTTGAAAGTCAGGAAATGGCAGGGTTTCAGTGCCTCTAAAGTCTGCAGACTAAAAATAAATCTAGATAACTGTAGCTCCACTCTGCCAGTTTGCTCGGCCTTGTGAGTCTTACTGTAAATCTTTGTAAACTCACTTTTATTTATGAGCTGGAAATTTAGAGATAGCTGATAGAGCCTGGCACTAGAATAAGGTTTCTCAAGTTCCTAAGGGTTATAACAATGGTAACAAACCTATAATTTTTATTATGTGTTTAAAGTAGTCAGCTAGTGATTTATCAGTTAAATCTGTGGAGAAGGAAGGGGTGTTGGAGACAGATGTTGGCTAAAGAAACCACACAAAGGTCTCATTCCAATAGAGAAAGGTAATCTGTGTGCCATAATGTAAAACCAGTTTCTGCTTTAATTTATTCTGATATAAATTTGGAGTAGGAAAATATTAGGTTGAAATAGAAGACAGAGAAAATAAGGGTTTCTAATTTAGAAGAAGAGTAATGTGGTAATATGAGAACAGTGCTTTGCATGCCTCTCATGGTAATTCTAGTTGACTGTAGCACCCAGTATCTTTAACAAGAAATTTGGTTTGTTGTGTTTGAGGAGCCCACTTGACTTGTTCACCTCCTCCATCATCCCCATCTCCACTCCCTGTGATGGATGACCTATCACCCTCTTATGCCAACTGTGATGTTAAAATAGATATTAGAATTCTAAGAATGTGTTTAGACTTTATGAAATGCTAGTAAGATGCTGCATGTATTAATCTTACTTAGAATAGCTGTACCCAATGTTAAGGAAATATTTAAGTGTTTGCTTTCAAACTATAAACCCTCACAGTCAGGAAAGCAGCATTACCAAGTGTGAAATACTAGTTGATCACAAGAGCGTCATCTCCTCTCCACCATAAGAAGGCCCATACACTTTGTTGATTGCTCCCCCAACAATCATGAAGAGGAAATGTGCACAGATCCTCATCCCATCCAGTGATGAGCTGCCAAAATCTTAACAACCGGTTCCCTATAAAAAGTTCTGATTTAAGGGGGGGAGCGGGTGTCGGGCAGGGGGAGACATACTCGTGGGGCTGGGGGCTCCTACAGGGCCTGAGGCAAATTGCCCTCCCGCCCCCCGGCAGCCCTGGAGCTCACAGCCTGCTCCCTTACCTTGCCGGCAGCTCAAAGCAGCAGGACGACTCAGGAGTTCAGCTGAGCTCCCCACTGCTGGCCACGCTGCAGCTCTGTGGGGTGGGGGGAGCGGAGGAGGGCCTGGAGGAGACATCCTAATGGGGCTGGGGGCCCCTTCAGGGCCCAGGCCAATCGCCCCACTTGCCCCCTCCCTTCTGGCCAGCCCTGGAGCTTGCAGCAGCCCCTCCCACCTTGCCGGGTGGCTCAAAAAGCGGCAGCAGGACAACTCCCAAGCTCAGCTGAGCTGCCTAGCTGGTGCTGGCAGCTGGCCATGCTGCAGCTGGGGGGAGGCGGAGCAGGGTCCGAGGGAGCCTCAGCCTCCCCAGCTGGGAATCCTGAGAGCAACAGGATGGTCCAGCCCACCCCCTGGCCCTTTAACAACCGGTTCTCCACGGAGGTCTAATTTTAGCAACCGGTTCTTGGGAACCAGTAAGAACTGGCTCCAGCTCACCACGGATCCCATCAACTTGAGTTGGGAGAGGAGTGGGGGAGAAGAGAGAATAAAAATCCCTGTCAAGAAGAAATGGTTATCCATATGCTGCTTGGACTTCTGGAAGAGAGCAAGACTTGTAAGCACGAGCAGGGGATCACCAGCTGTTTAGCTTGGACAAGCCCTAAAGGACATCTAGAGCTTGCACATTACCAAAGCTTGTATTATTTTTTGAAACGTAAGACTGTAACTCATGTCTGTGTGTATGTGTTTAGCTGCTTTAACTTTGCAAATACTCATTTCTTTTTCCTAGCTAATAAATCTTTAGACAGTTTATTATAGGATTGGCTACATGAGTCATATTTGGTGTGAGATCTGATATACAATTGACCTGGAGTAGGGGACTGATCCTTTCAGACTGGGAGTAACCTGAACCTTATTGTGATTTTTGGCACAAGAGACTTTCTTGGGTGGCACAATAGATAAGAGTACCCCAAGGGACTGTGCGACTCCACATTAAGGCTGTTCTAATGCTTGAGGAGCTCGCATTTGATTTGGTAATATCCAAGTATAGAATTCACCTCTAGTTTGGTGCCTTGGTTTGTAGCAGTTTATCCTGAAGATGGCATCCACATTCATGAGCCACTCCAGACAGCTTGCCACCTTCCTTATTCCCTGCCTTGCACAGCCAATCCCTCTATACCCCCATTTCCTTGGCAGCTGCATTGGAGATACAGGACTGCAACATGCTAACAAATTTCCTCTCCATGATCTTTCGGATCAATCAAATAACTTCCTGTAAAAATCATTATGATTCCTGGCTGTCCAGTTTCATCACAGTACTGAATCCCTAGTAATAGGGCTCTCCTTTCAGCCATTTAAGTTTGCCTTTATCAGCCAGCAATCACAACTTCAAATTATTTAACTCCCCTGAAAATAATTTCTGTAGAACCAATTTGAGTTCCAGATTGCAGTTTTATAGATTTGGTTATGCAGCTTGTCAGTTTCATAGATTCCACTTAAATTAAATGTCCCTGCTGGGATGTGTATGTTTTTTTACAAATCAGAATATAGGGGCAAATAAAGTTAAATGAAGTATTCCTTCTTCCACTGAATTTTATTAAGAGAAAACTAGTTTATAATCCAAGCTGCTATAGATAGCTTCTTCATACTAAACACATTAACATTCCCCTGAATGAACATATAGTGGTTACATAGTTACTGCAAGGCATTTTTCAAATTGATAATTTTTTTTTTAGATGGCACATTTTCATGAGACTCTCTTATGTGAATAAGACAAGACTAAGCTTTTCACAGAAATTGCAAGTATGTTTTTAGATGAGATTGCTGTAAACCTTGTATTGATGTTACTACTTGTGAGAGAGTAACTATCTGTTGGACCCCAGTTTGCATTCCTCATGTTGCTACATTTGAAAGGCTGCCAGGCTTTTCTGTAAGAGCACACATGACTCAGCCTCCTGATGCTCAGAAATACCATTGGTATAGAAGACAATGTCACTCTTTCTTCACTCCCAGTAAAATAGATTCCATTTACTTTTTACTATAGCCCTAGATTAACCAGAAAAATCAGATTGAGTCTAGTTCCATGCTTAACCTTCGAGCTGGATAAAATGGACTAATGTTTTCTTAAAAAAAAAATATGCAGGCAGTTATTCTAGACCTTGTTGATAGCTTAAAGTTGGTTGAGCTTTCCTAGCTTTGAAATATACTTATTTTTCTGATCTTAACATTTTTCCTACTAGCAATAATGGATTCAACATTGTGAAGAAATTGTGGGGAAGATTTATCCCTGTACTACAGATCCTTTGTGCTGGCTACACTGGTGAAAAGAAGCTATAGGGTTGGCATAAACCTTTCCATGGTACACTCCTGGAATGAGAGGCCCTGTGCCAGAGGGACTGAACCAGTTCTGCAGTCGATCCCTTCCCCTCTCCTAAAGGCTCTGCTAGAGGGGAGTCATCTTCTTATGCTCCAAGAATTCTGCACTTCTGCAGTGGCTCATACAAGGCATTGCACAAGAGGCCAACTTAGGACAGGTAGTCTCCAGCAACCCTGCTATTGAGGATGCACACGCAGCCTCTGGCTGTTCCTGCAACAGCCACAATGCCATTGAAGGGTTCAATCTGCCCCTACTGTACATGGACAGATGCAGTAACTGTTAGCAAAGCCATAGATGTGGTTTGGATAGTAAGTGTACAGTAGGACGTTTCAGATTTTTTTCAACCTTTTCACATCATGACCAGCACTCACACTTTTCTGCAACCCATGCGCTTTTGAAGACCCTATTTCAGGTTCCAGCATCTTTGCTGTCCCTCTGCCTCCAAGTCAATGAAGTAAAGTGGGAGCTTACAGTGCCCTGATTTGAAAGCAGTCCATATCCTCCCTCAACCAAAATGAGCAACACTAGGAAGAACTTCAGGGAAGAAGGGATAAGAGCAGCAGAACATGATGGGAATTCTAAGCTGAATGGAAGCAATAAGAATAGTGTTAAAATATTTAATACCTTCTGTATTTTTAAGATGTAGAAGCAGCATTTGAATTTTTCCCCTATATGATTTTCTCAGAGAAATTCAAGTTGCATTTTACTGGTCCAATCGTAGGTACCTTTCTGTGACATTTAAGCCTGAGTCTTCAACTATTTACAAAAGAAGTGATATATAATATTTTATATGAAGCGGGGTACTGCTTGACAGTGCAGGAAAACAAGGTTACCCAAACCTCTTGTCAAAGGCATTTGTAAAGGAGACAGATGAGGCTCTGAACACTCCCTTCACAATGAGGGTGTCATGTTCTTCTGTACCAGATATGGACTGGCTGCAGAGCTTGCTTACGCACACCAGATGTAAGCAGCATCTTAAAATTCCTTTAATGCTCTGCCATGAATGGCTGTGTTTAGTGTAAATAGAGTATTTTATGCATGGTGCCACTTAATGGTGGAACAATATAATACAATTATCATTCCATTACAGCAGGCATCAGTCCTACAGTTATATTTGCTACATGGTCCCCTGCATCATGGGACTCTGTATATATGACAGGGTCCATGCTAGCAGCTCTAATTGAAGGTTCAGCCTCTAGGATTACATAGGAGATTGCATGGATTCAGTAACTCTGGTGTGATGACAAAAATACAGAAATGCAATAATGCACTTGGAATATTTTATTTTTGTTAAGTATCAGAGGGGTAGCCGTGTTAGTCTGGATCTGTAAAAGCAGCAAAGAGTCCTGTGGCACCTCATAGACTAACAGACGTTTTGGAGCATGAGCTTTCATGGGTGAATACCCACTTTGTCAGATGCATGACGAAGTGGGTATTCACCCACGAAAGCTCATGCTCCAAAACGTCTGTTAGTCTATAAGGTGCCACAGGACTCTTTGCTGCTTTTATTTTTGTTGGCATGCAAGCTGCAAGGTACAGCAGGGGGACAGCATTTCCCAAAGCCACATTCCAGAGTCTTGACACAAGGAAAATTAAGTAAGACAGAACCTTAGTTAAATAATATGTCTCTTTAAAAAACTCAGCCCAACATTTATAGTGAAGTATTGAGAAGAGGGCATTTTCGTGTTTTGTTGTTACATTGGGGAATCCAAGTGATCACATTCTAGAAAATATAAGTGCTGAGCAGTCATAACGACAGCAAGAGTCAATGAGAGCTACTGGTGTTTAGCAGCTCTTAAAATTAGGACAAAGTTTTTATTCCCCTCTGCTTCTCCAAGCTCCCTAGTATCATTCAGATACAGCTACTCTCTCTCAAGTAGTCAATATGATTTCTACTGGCCATATGGGCTAAGTTCAGCCAAACAGGGAACCTAAAGAAACACTGTACCAAGCAACAGCCACAATTTGATTTCTGCTGTGTAATCAAACTCTGATAAAAGCTCAAAATGCAGTGAGCCTTGTGAAGAAAAACACTAAATGGTTAAAAATATCTAGATAATATATATTAAAAAAAGTTCAATGTTGATTACATTTCTGATGTATTATCTAATTTGTCTTACATCAAATAGTCTCTCTTAGGCTTTCCTGCATCTTCCACCATTGTGACATTTAAATTCTTCTTATCCTTATTTTTAAGGATGCTACAATTCTTGCTCTTTTTACATCAAGGTTCTAGTTGGCCCATGATTTCCATGTGAATCTTTATATTCATAAATTAGGAAATTTTGACAGAACTAAGCCTTTGACAGAACTGTGTTGCTTTAGTGGTCACCATTTGAAAGCTATTGTTTACCCATACCATATTAGGAAAGTTTCAGTATCTCAGATAGATGAATACTAACTTTTAAAACAATCACAGTATGTTTTCTATATTCAAATATAAAGATGCAGATGCAGGGCTATAGCTAAAGCCCATTGGAGTCAATGAATAAGTCTCATTGACTGCAGGGAAGTCTGGTCCATGGTATACATAAAATAATAAATGCAGTACTAATATATTATTTAAAATTAACTTATGTAGCTGGACATTCATGAAAGAGTCACACTGGATTCAGCTGTGTTCCCTGAGGTTTAGAAGTTGGTTACACAAGGCTGAAAATGCTATTAAATAAAGACAACTTGCTTGGGCAGTTTAAAGCCTTCCACTTTAAAAGAGAGAGCTTTGATATTGTGCTAGAGCATTTGCTGAGAAAGACAATTTTTCACTTAAATTAGTTGCCGTGGAATCAATGTTTGATGTATGGCACATCCAGATAACCTTTGTCTGTGCCATCACTGATAAGGCATTCAGCTTTCACTTCTTCCAAATACTCTTCAGAAATGCTCTTCATGTTGCCTTCCTGACACATATTTAGTAGATTTTTAGTTTTTTTCCTCCCCCTTCTATCCCTTCAAATAGAATCTGTTACTGCAGATGAGAATTACCTGAATGAGTTTTGTCATCATTGTAACTAGCTGGAAAGTAAGGCCAGATAGTGCTGTCTATATCCTTGGGTAGGTGGGATCTTCCATGCATGGATCATCCCTGGCCCATGTAAAAGATGCCTGTATAACACCTTCCTGATCCCTAGGGAGAGTGATATATGGAGCTAGGGAGCCACACATAAAAAAGGAGTTGACAGACATATGGGAAATCCAACAAAAGGCAAGAGCCTTAATTAGCACTGGTCTACACTACGCGTTTAGGTTGAATTTAGCAGCATTAGATGGATTTAACCCTGCATCTGTCCACACGAAGCCATTTTTGTAGATTTAAAGGGCTCTTAAAATCTATTTCTGTACTCCTCTCGGACGAGGGGATTAGCACTGAAATCAATATCGCCATGTCGAACTTGGGGAAGTGTGGACGCAATTCGACGGTATTGGCCTCTGGGAGCTATTCCAGAGTGCTCCATTGTGACCGCTTTGGACAGCGCTTTCAACTCAGATGCACTAGCCAGGTACACAGCAAAAGCCCTGGGAACTATTGAATTTCATTTCCTGTTTGGCCAGCGTGGCGAGCTCATCAGCACACATGATCATGCAGTCTCAGAATCGCAAAAGAGCTCCAACATGGACCAAATGGGAGGTATTGAATCTGATTGCTGTTTGGTGAGATGAATCTGTGCTATCAGAATTCCATTCCAAAAGAGGAAATGACAAAATATTTAAAAATCTCCAAGGGCATGATGGACTGAGGCTACAACAGGGACCCACAGCAGTGCCGCGTGAAAATTAAGGAGCTCAAGCAAGCCTACTAAAAAAACCAAAGAGGCAAACAGCCACTCCAAGTCAGAGCCCCAGACATGCTGCTTCTATGATGAGCTGAATGCAGTTCTAGGGAAGGCCCCTACCACTACCCCATCCCTGTCTGTGGACTCCTGCAAGGGTGGAGTCTCATGCAATAGGGACGAGGATTTTGGGGATGAGGACAGCACACATCATACCAGTGGGGAAACCATTCTCACTGACAGCCAGGAACTGTTTTATCAGCCTGGAGCCAATACCCTCCCAACCATTTCAAGGCAGGCTCACAGACCATGAAGCCGGAGAAGGCACCTCTGGTGAGTACCTTTGTAAATATAATGCAGTTTAAAAGCAAGCATGTTTAATGATTAATTTTCCCTGAAGACTTGGGATGTATTCGTGGCCAGTACAGCTCCTCCTTTTAAATGGCCAACCCAATGGGTGCTTGGTATGGGAAAGGAGCACACTGCTGTTTGAAACCATTCCCACATGTTATGAAAGTTGAAGGAGCTGAAAGACTGTCTTACCATGGCTTAGCATTCTTGCAAGTCGAATTCTGTTGCCTGGCCCTGCATGTGTGATCTCTCACACCAAACCGGCAGGCCCTCAATATAAGAGGCAAAATGAGACCTTGTACCGAACCATGTGTGCTATATAATGTTAACAGCTTGGTTCACCGTGAAAGAGTCTACCCATTGTTCTCTAAAAATGTGTCTTTTTAAATACTACTCTTTTTTTCCCTCCTGCAGCTGCAAATGTTTCAATGCTACCCCTATCATCTCCGTCCCAGAGGCTAGCGCAGATAAGAAGGCAGTGAAAAAACCTGCATGTGCTATGAAATATTCTGAGCTCATGCAGTCCTCCTGCACTGAAAAGGCTCAGCAGAGTGCATGGAGGCAGACAATGTCAGAGTCCAGGAAAGCAGAAAATGAATGCGAGAAGAGGAGGGATGAAATGAGAGGTGATGGGAGCAAGAAGAGAGGTTGCGGGATGCAATGCGGAGGCTACTGGGGGATTAAACTGATGTGCTCCAGTATCTGGTGGAGCTGCAGGAAAGGCAGCAGGAGCATAGACCACAGCTGCTGCCCCTGTGTAACCGCCCGCCCTCCTCCCCAAGTTCCATAGCCTCCTCACCCAGACACCCAAGAACGTGGTGGGTGGGGGCAGAAGTGTCCTAATGCCACCCAAACACTCCACCCCAGACGACTGCCCAAGCAACAAAAGGCTGGCATTCAATAAGTTTTGAAGTGCAGTGTGGCCTTGTCCTTCCCTCTTCCCTTCATCCACCACCCCACCCGGTGATTCCCTCCTCCCCCACACCTCCTGGGCTAAGTTGGCAGTTATCCCCTTTTTGTGTGATGAATTAATAAAGAATGCATGATTTTGAAACAATAATGACTTTATTGCCTCTGCAAGAGGTGATAGAAGGGGGGAGGGTGGTTGGCTTACAGGGAAGTAGAGTGAACCAAGGGGATGAGTGTTCATCAAGGAGAAACAAGCAGAACTTTCATACCATAGCCTGGTCAGTTATGAAACTGGTTTTCAAAGCTGCTCTGATGTGCAGCGTGACCTGC
Source organism: Gopherus flavomarginatus (assembly GCF_025201925.1). NCBI lineage: Eukaryota > Metazoa > Chordata > Testudines > Testudinidae > Gopherus > Gopherus flavomarginatus. The sequence goes on from NC_066618.1 coordinate 201,518,569, forward strand.
TGTGCTCTAATCGCCCTGGTGTCTGCCTGTATGTAATCAGCAAACAGGAGATTTGCCTCAACCTCCCACCCCGCCATAAACATCTCCCCCGTTACTCTCACAGAGATTGTGGAGAACACAGCAAGCAGCAATAACAACTGGAATATTAGTTTTGCTGAGGTCTAACTGAGTCAGTAAACTGCGCCAGCAAACTTTTAAATGTCCAAAAGCCCATTTTACCACCATTCTGCACTTGCTCAGCCTACAGTTGAATACCTCCTTACTACTGTCCAGGTTGCCTGTGTAGGCCTCATGAGCCATGGCATCAAGGGGTAGGCTGGGTCCCTCAGGATAACTACAGGCATTTCAACATCCCCAACTGTTATTTTCTGGTCTGGGAAGTAAGTCTCTTTCTCTGGCTGTTCAACAGACCAGAGTTCCTGAAGGTGTGAGCATCATGTACCTTTCCCAGCCATCCCATGTTGATGTCGGTGAAATGTCCCTTGTGATCCACCAGTGCTTGCAGCATCATTGAAAAGTACCCCTTTTGGTTTATGTACTGGCTGCCTTGGTGGTCCAGTCCCAAGAAAGGGATATGGATTCTATCTATTGCCCCACCACAGTTAGGGAATCCCATTGCAGCAAAGCCATCCGCTATGACCTGCACATTTCCCAGAGTCACTACCCTTGATAGCAGCAGCTCAGTGATTGTGTTGGCTACTTGCATCACAGCACCCCTACAGTAGATTTACCCACTCCAAATTGATGCCCGATTGACTGGTAGCCTGGAGTTGCAAGCTTCCACAGGGCTATTGCCACTTGCTTCTCAACTGTGAGGGCTGCTCTCATCTTGGTATTCTTGCACTTCAGGGCAGGGGAAAGCAAGTCACAAAGTTCCATGAAAGTGCCCTTACTCATGCGAAAGTTTTGCACCACTGGAAATCATCCCAGACCTGCAGTCCCACCAGTCTGTGCTTGTTTCTCAGGCCCAGGATCGGTGTTCCACAGCATGAACCTGCCCCATTACCAACATGATGTCCAAATTGCCAGGGCCTGTGCTTTGAGAAGTCTGTGTCCATGTCCTCATCACTATTGTGATTGCGCTGTCATCGCCTCCTCGCCTGCTTTTGCAGGTTCTGGTTCTGCACATACTGCAGGATAATGTGTGATGTGTTCACAATGCTCACAACAGCAGTGGTGATCTGAGTGGGCTCCATGCTTGTCATGATATTGCGTCTGCAGGAAAGCAGAGTTGCAGCAGAAGCAGTGGAGGACAATGTTTAGCACTGCACGCATTTCCTGAGAGCTCATGACTGACAATATGGAGAAATTCGCTATTGAGACATGAGCAGGAGAGCAGAGTTGCAGCGGAAGCAGTGGAGGATGACGGGATGCCATGAGTATATATATTTATAAAGAATGATGAAAGGACCTGCAAGGTTGATTCATGGCACCAGGACAGCAGAATTGCAGTGGAAGTGGTGGTTGGATGACAATGGTTAGTAGTCCTACCGCACTGTCTGCTGAAAGCAGTATGGCTTTCAGTATGGCTATGGAAAAAAAGGCATGAAACGATTATCTGCCTTTGCTTTCACGGAGGTTTCATTGACGACATGTACTCAAAACCATCCACGATGATGTTTTTGCCCCATCAGGCACTGAGAGCTCAACCCAGAATTCCAATGGGCAGCAGAGACTATGGGAACTGTGGGATCATTACCCACAGTGCAATGCTCTGGAAGTCAATGCTAGCCACCATACTGTGGATGCACTCTGCTGATTTAATGTGCTTAGTGGGGACACACACAATCGATTGTATAAAATCACTTTCTATAAATTGACTTCTATAAATTCTGCCTAATTTCGTAGTGTAGATGTACCTTTTGTGAGGGTCCATTAAAGTTAATAAACAAGCAGCCTTTCCCTTTTGTTGGTGGTGGTAGTGGGTGGCATCTCTGGGACAGCCAAAAATTAAGGAAGCCTTGGAGATGAGACTTGTTTGAAAGAGCACTGCAGCACCAGAGAATGAGTGTGTGGGGCCTTCACACTGCTACAGATACACAGGGACTCCATGAGTATAACCCTGGTGCAACCATGGTTGATGAAGAGGACTACACTGAGATTGCTCAGTCAAGTCAAGCTGCAAAGGATGGGGCAGACAATTCCCCAAAATTAGATTCACCAAGCCAGCAGCAAAACAGCTTCTACAATACTGTACTGGTTACCCAGAAGCCAAAAATACAGTTCTCTTAAAGCAGTCCAGCCTTGGGCTCCCACCCAGACAGCCAAGTCAAATAAATTGAGGATTATTTAAAATCTTCACCATATATAAAGTTCTACCAATTCCAAGGGACTGGACACATTACCACCTGATCAATGAATATTCCAGATCTTACCCGAATACACACTTACAGCTAATTCTTATTAACTAAACTAAGATTTATTAATCACAATATTCTTTTCTTTTGTAAGAGATTATACATGCAGATCATGGCTGCCCAGAGGATTCAGGGGGCCTGGGGCAAAGCAGTCTCAGGGGCCCCTTCCATAAAAAGAGTTGCAATATTATAGAATACTATATTCTCGTGGGGGCCCCTGTGGGACCTGGGGCAAATTGCCCCGCTTGCCCCTCCTCCCCTTGGGCAGCCCTGATGCAGATATGAATAAAGTGCTTAGGTCAGTTTCATAACAGTTCACCGTTTCTACTGAGTTGCAAAAGAGTTCTTTCAGAATCAGTTCCATAGGTTATAATCCAATAAGCATTTGTTCAAATCCTTCCATAAGAACTTGCATGGTCAGTCCAGGGTACCTGAAGACCTCAGTCTTACGACTACTCTAAAGCTCCCCTGATAAGGTTCGAGCAGGCTTCTGATGACCAGGATCAGGTCCTAGAATTCTTTTATAGTTCTCTGGCAGGCTACTATAGCCTCTTGATATAATAAAAACACAGCAAGCATTCCTTTAATGAAGAGCAGGTAATGCACAGCATTGCTTTGAAGTAAAAATCTTTTTCCTATGGATGCACAGGTAAACTAGTAGTATTAACATAAAGCAATTATCCATTCAAACTATCAAGGCATTTCATTATGGCAGAGAATTTCAACAGAAGACAAAATAAGTATTATTTCCTGCAATATCTTCCATCTTTGATCTTAAGGTTAACTGAACCATCTGCAAGCATAATATAATGTAAGTAAGACATGAAAGGGAATTAGCATCCACAAACTAATCTGGTTACCTGGTTAACATCTAGCACAAAATAGGTAACACATACAAATACAATTAGTATTTACCTCTAATTTTCTAACAATACAGGTTTGCATTTCAAAACTCTAGTTTATCTAACATGGCTTTGTTAGCTATTTATAAGGAATGGCCCCAATTACCCTTTGTATACTTTTCTAACTTGTCTTTGAAGGTTGAATTTGGGTCATTTAGCTTACTAGTTGCTTAACCCTTGCTGGCTCAGTGTCACACCTGGCTTAATGCAGATCCTTATAGCAATCTACATTGGCCAATTACTGAATGACTTAGGGGAAACCCATTAAAGCTATTATTCTCTTAGGGTCCCTCCCATGAGTTTTTCCTCCCTCCAGGGGGAGTGATCAGACCTTTACTTTCTTTCAAGTACAAAGGAGTTTTCCCACAGGAAGTGGTCAATAAGAAAATAATGTAATCAACCTGAGGTTGGTCCGGATGAAAGTTTTTAAATGCTGTATGAAAACTTAATTGAGAAGAAAGTTGGGGGAAGTCTTCCCCATAAACTTTTTAAATGATTGTGTTACAACCTGGCTCTGTGACACATCGTATGGTCACCAGTTTGTTGTTAGGGTACCCAGCCAATTGTTGGGTTCCACATGCTTCTAAGTCAGCAGAGCTGGGATAGAGTCAAGTCACTGCTTCCCTCTCTGGACTCACTCTGAGGTTCATACCAAATCTGATGTCCTTCCTTGGAACATGGAGTACCGTTGAGATGCACTAGGCCCCGAATCAGGGTCTAAGGCCTCCCAAGCCCCAGTCACTTACACATGCTCCTCCAGAGTCCTGCCTAGACTATGGGCACTGGATTTCTAGTGTAACCCCTTTGGGGATGTCATGGCAGGACAGTGAGGAATACAGGCTTCGCAAAGGAATTTAACCATAGTGACTTTACTCTAAAAGCATTTGAGAGTTACACGTTTTTGGAAACAGAAGTCCTGAGATGTACCTTTTCCTAGTCTAATCTCACTCCTTCTGTGAGTGCTAGGTTTGTCAGCATTCCAGGCTGGGCAGTCACTCCTGCCCTTTCTCCTGTACACCCTCGTTACAGTGGTGATGACAGAGCTACAGACCCATCAGTCATGTTTGCTGCTTCCTCCTCTGTAGGCCCCAGTATAGAAAACCCATTGTTCCCTGAGAATGGGCCATAGTTGAGACACAAAGTCACCGGCCCCAGATTACAGCCATGGCTTAGTGGTGTCAAACACCATTTCCAGGCAGGGCAGTTGTCTAGAATGTAGTTCAGTGGTGGTCTTTGGTCACTTCCAGACTTGGACACAGTCATTGTCCAATATTTCCACACATAGAACAAGACAGTGTTCACAATTTGACTCAGAAAGGCGCCTGTGATAGAGATGGGTTTCAAAGTGCATAGCTGAACAAGATACATGGAGTGGAAACACGGCTTTCCAATCAGATAATAAGTGTTCTCTCTCAAATTATTCACACTGTGCCAAAAAAACCCACACCAAAACCACAACCAACCACCAAATGAAGAGTACAACACAATGATGTTTTCTGAATGCGGAGCTGGTGTCTAGGCTCCAGAGTATTAGGAGTCTGATGACATGGGAGCCCGAGTGCCTTTTCAGCTTGGAGTCTCACCCAAATAAAAGGCAGAAGAGGAGAACAACTTGAGCGGAAGAGCTTTCCTACTCTAAGCAACAGTATCACCAGGCACACCAAGGAAGAGGAAGAGGAGAATCCTCCCTTGTGAATGGATCCCTTGGCAACTGGGATGAACTATAGCATCCCTCTTTGCATTAAAGATGTGGGAGTATGTCTCCACCCGGAGTCTTGTAATTATACTCATGCCATAAGCACACACAAGCTGATAGGCCAGAGATTAAAGCAGTTTAAACTGCTTAGGATATTCTTAAAGGTTTAGAGGGTCTGTGGAGCCCTAAAGCAGCTTTAGGGCTTCAAAGTGGCATGAGCTACTCTAAGTAGCTTAAACTGTCCTACAGACCACAGACATCTTAAAGAACTTAATCTGCTTTAAATCCTTCAAGTGGCTTAAGATACAGAAGATGTTTTAAGCTACTATGGAAGTTTAAGACACTTAAAACAGTCAAAGGTTTAAACAGGGACACTGGGGTGTAGTAAGGGATCAAAAAAGGGGTTGTGCCCAGTGCTGCTTCTCCCTACTCTCAATCAGTAGTGAAGGGGAGAAGATGCCATGGTCCTGCTGCCCCACCAGAGCAGTGAGGGAGAGATGAATACAATGTTGTGGAAGGGAAATAGGAGGGGAGATAGGCCCAGAACTCCTGTTAGCTATTTGAGTGCATGAAGAGAAGCAACTTTGCAATCTATGTTACCATCCACTAATATAGATGTGACAATTACTCTTTTCTCTATGTTTCCCCCTTCAACTCCTTTACTCTCCCCATTCCCTTTCTTCTAGCATGCCTGTATGATGGCAACCATCTTAGCCAATACCAGGGATTGAACTAGGGCAGTGGTGGGCAACCTGCAACCCATCAGGGTACTATGATTGCAGGCCATAAGACATTTTGCTGGTGTTCCTGGCCACTGGGAGCTGCAGGTGCCATGCTGGCAGATCGTCAACATCAGCAAAATGTCTTGTGGCCTGCAATCAGATTACTCTGATGGGCTGCATGCGGCCTGTGGGCTGCAGGTTGCCCACCACTGGACTAAGGTCTCCCACAACACAAAGCCTTTACTGCTTGAGCTAAAGTGCCAGATACTAACTACAGCTGTAGCAGACTCTCACTCTCTTTTGATCAGGTGCAGAGGGGAGGGAGGATCATGTGACATACACTGGCAAACTACACATATTGTTCCTCCCTCCTGAGGGAGGGAGGGAGAGACAGAGAGAAACCACTAAGCAACAGTAGTGCACAAACCATGATGGTGAAGAGAGGCATATAAATCAGTCTGTTTCTGAATAGAAGACTGTCTGAAAGCAGGGCCAGCGAGAATGGGGGGAAGCCAGTACAAATTACCAGGACCCAGTGGTCCAGAAAGGGGCCTAGCTTTTTCGGCCCTGTTTAGTCAGTCCACCCTTGCTGGCTTGGCCCGAAATTTTTTTTTCTCAGGGGCTCGAACCCACTCTTGGCAGCCCTCTCTGAAAGACAAGCACCATAGAATATAACAGCTATGATAACACTGATCTCACTATGGTAGCCACAGCACACAGACAATCAGATATCCAGTAGCTAGAATACAAAGTGACAGATACCATGAAAAAGTTATTTTGTTCTCATGTTCACTGTCTAGAATCTGTAGACCAGATTCTCACTTTCTATAAATTGAAGTAGAACCATTGGTCCAGGATGATTTTCCAGGCACCTTTGTAACACCCCAAGTAGCATTCCTGGTAATGGAGAAACCACCCACCTCCCTCAAAGCTGACTGGTGGCAAAATGACACCTTCACTGTGCACATTTGGTTTTAGTCTGGCCTCTCAAAAAGAAATTACTATAAAAATATCCTCTTCACTCCCAACCAAAGAGGAAAAGTTACCAACCACCATAGAATACGCCCAGGAGCAACAGCACAAAGTAGGATGACTCAAGTTCCCTAATACATCTGTCTATTTATATTAGGTACTTAGATGGTCTCCTCACCCAGCATTTCAGCAGCTCACAATCTTTAATGTATTTATCATCCCTGTGAGATAGGGAATTCATTATGTTATTCCCTTTCACCAGGCTTACTGGGCATCTGGTAGAGAAACTACACTTGATCTTAGCTCCGAGGTACTATAACACATACTGAGGTAATGAATTAAATATAGATCAGAAATATAAAAGGGTGGATGTTTTCCTTATTGCCTACTTTCAGATATCAGTCTCCTCCCATCTCCCTATTTTCATTTTATCCCTCTTTCCACTTATATTTCTTCTCCAGTGTTTGCTTTCTCCTTTTTAACAGATTCTCATATCTCTTTCTCTCTTCTTGACTTCCTATTGTGTTGCCCAGTGTGCAATACTGGGCAATGAAGACGTTCACAAGAATGAATCCATTAACTCTAAGACTAATATAAAAAAGTTAGCATGCTTATATAACTCTTCAGAACATTGAAAATTTCAGCAGCCCCGGTTTAAACATCTCTAAAGAAAGATATTCCACAAAGGAATTAACTCACCACAGGAGCATCTCTTTGTGGCCAGGCATGGTGTAGCGGTTCTCTCTGTATCTAGCACATCCGGCTGACAGCCACTCTAATAGCCAGAGTCTTCCTGTTCCCTCTGCCTCAACTCTCCAGCCAGGTCACAGTTTAAGTCTACCTCTTCCAGTATAACAGAGTGCCACAAATAAGAGGCCAGGGCACTTATATCAGGCCTCAACCCTGGGTTTCACAGCCCTTGCACTGCCTTGCCCCAGGGCTTCCCTTTTGTCCTTAGCCCCTTGTAACAAGGGGCTTTACACCACCTTATCCAGTGGCTGGTAGGAGAACCCAGGCCCTCCCACTACACCAGGCTGCAGCCCAGGGATCCTGTAATTGGCATAGCATAAAAATAGCATCCCAGGGCTGATCCTCATAACTCTTTGCTGCTGCCTCTCTGGGTTTCTTCCTGCCCAGCCTTTCTCAGGCCTGCTCTCGTCATAACCTCTCTAGGCTAACCCTTCTTTCAGGGCAAGGATTCTCAGACCTCTCTTCTGGAATCCCCTAACAAAATGCCACACTAAAAATATAACCTTAGTCAACTTCTACCATTCTCAGTCTTGCCCTTTTAGGCTTCTTGAATTCCCCTTACTCCAGTCCTTAACTGAACACCTCCCAGTAGTTCTCTCTCCCACTCTGGAAGCCTAGAGCTTACATTTTTATCAGGGCTTACTCCTGGAGCCAGTTCCACTTTCAATGGCTGCTTTGTGTCTCCTAGCTACTTGTCAGACTGGGATCCCAGGGCTTCTTTGTTACCCAGGCTTCCTTCTTACACCTGCTCAATTCCCAGAGAATAAACTAGAGGTTAAGCTCCTTTCTATTACAAACTTCCTCTCTTTATCATCCTGCTCCTGCCCAGCTGGGTTTCTTGAGCAGCTAAGTCTTGCTCACCCTCCATGTGCACCCTGGCATTTTAACTGACCATTCAAACCCACATTAGTTGATTCAGGGTCTGTTGGGGGAAAACCATCCCTCACATATTCCCATACCAAAAGAAGATAAAAAGGGACCTGATGTATGTATGGAGAGTGTTTCTGGGCTCAGGTGGAAGGTGGTGTTCTAAGAGTGAGTGTGTGAGAGACAGAGAGGCAAGAAAGAAAGAAAACATTGGAATCAGAAGATTCCACATCAGTTTGAAATGGTGGCTGCAAGCTGATATAGTGATTAGGTAGATCCTACATCTTCCTAGGATCCTCAACACTGTAAAAGTGCCTGACTTTCCTGTTAATCCATACCTGAATGGAGCTGACTCAACCTGTTCCATCTCAAAGACCCTGGCAGCATGGGTAAGAATCCAGGTTGCAAACTTGAAGGGGAAATTACTCTCCTTACCACATCTATGATGGAATAATAGAGTCCTCTGTCATGTAATACCAAATCAGCCAACCCTCCTTCAGCTGTGATTGCCAATGAGTAGAAAAAACTCATCATTTAAGGAGCCCTTGATTCCTCCCACAGTCTCCTTTGCCAACCATTCTACCTCATCTTCCTGTCAGATGATTTAATAATCACTGAAGGAAGTTTTCAAAGCCTTTCCCCAGAAATCCCACTTAAGTTCAAACATCTTGCCCCTTCACCTGAGTCTAGCTAAAATCAGGAAAGGGTGTGAGGGGAGTTAAAGGGACTAGAGGCCTTTGAAAAAAGGAACTACAGCATTGGGATCTGGACTGGGTGAAATCAACTGGAAAAATATCTATTATTTTTTAAGAATATTATGTGTGACTCAGTTTCATTGTTCAGTGTTATATTGCTCCCTGAATGGAGAGTATTAACTCAAAGGAGACTGTAAAGAGGGATTGTTAAGGAATCCAGAAAAGATAAATCAATAACATAGATAAGACACACCCTCAAGTACCTAGCTTCAAAGAAGTGAAGGATACAATGTGGGTACCTTCCCCAGGGTTATGTCTGGGATGAAAGGAGGGAAAAGATTAACAAGACTTTAGACATGAGGATTTTTGAGGAAGGTGGAAGCAAACTATCCTGCAGTGGATCAAGAGGGTGAGTACTTCAGGGCAGACCATTAAGAACCAGTGCCCAAACTTCATTGGCTGTAAGTTCTATACTTAGATTTCACCAACAATTATCAAGTGTAAACTGCTCAGGCATTGTAACAGCCTAACCATGGAGTCCCAGGTAGTCATCTTGGATACTCTGATCTGTCTTGCTATACAGGTACCACATTCTATCCTGGATTGATTGTTAATTTCAATTCTCTGAAGCTAGATACCCGAGGGCCTGTTTTATGATAAAATGGTCCCTTACACCAAAGATCACAGCAATATTCTGGTTACTCTCAATCCCAAAGGTGCCGTATTTTACCCCAGATCAATTGCATTTTAGATGTCACCAAAGACAATATTTGTAGTCAATTCTAGAATAAATGATCCAAAGATTTATTGTACAGGAAAAAGCAATGATAGTTATTTGCATGGTTAAAGAAGGTAATCATATAGGTTCTAACCTTAAGTTTCAAAAAGTGATAGAAGTTTCTGTAAAAAGCAAGCTACTTTGGCCTAACCCAGGCTGAGCACTGGGAAATTTTTGTTTATGCCTAGTAATCCTTGCCCTCGAGAGCCCAAGCAGAATTAAGATACCATTCCTCCTTGTTAGGGGTTTTTATTCCCTTCCCCACTTCTGTTTTAAACTGCAAACTCAGCTGATGGGAACAATCCACTTGCAAGACTTATCTTGAGATGGGGGAGAATAAACAACAAAATCTTGTGTCCTCTTTAATGTTCCATTCTAGTATGCCTGCTGTCAATGAACATTCCATATGGGGCAGGACATGGAGACCATGTCCTGGAGACTAGCATTCCTGGCTAGTTAATGTCTCTCTCCTGTCTGGTGATTTACATAGTTACAGAGGCTTAGAATGCGAATGCTCAAATATCACCTTACAATATGGGATACAAATTTTACAAATGAGATTAATGCATGCAGCAACTCAAAGTCCAAACACTGGACACAGTCTTACAATTCTAATAGCTATTTTACCAATACTAACACACAGATAAGCCAGACTGATTTCAGCTATGTACTTAGCAGTATTCAACTGAGGCACGGGATCCTTGGCAGGAGCTGGCACCTGTTCTACCAGCAGCAGAGGTGGTGAGAGACCCTGATTAGGACATGTCAGTGAAAAGGCTGACTGTCTGAGACATACAGAGACAGAGGGACCATACTATAAGCAGCATGTGACACTGGAAGACCAGGTGCCAGCTCTTTCCACGACTGCAATCACTAGCTAAGAACTGACAAACTCATAGCTGGCCACCAGAGCAGTTCACTTGTATTTTAGTTTTGCTCACAATAGGTATTAGTCTTATAAGAATGTACGTAGTGTTTAGATTCTATGAAATGCATGTAAGTCACTGAATGCATCAGTCTCACTTGTAATGTCGGTATTCCATGCTATAAGAAAATATGAAATCTTTGCTTTATAACTGTGAAAATCATAGAATACCAGGGATGGAAAGGACCTCAGGAGGTCATCTAGTCTGATCCCCTGCTCAAAGCAGGACTAATCCACAGATAGATTTTTGCCCTGATCTCTAAATGACCCCCTCAAGGGCTGAGCTCACAACCCTGCGTTTAGCAAGCCAATGCACAAATCACTGAGCTATCCGTTTGCTCTGAATTTGTGAACTTAGGCACACAAATTGTGTTCCCCATCCACCACAGTGAATTGTTTGGTCTGGCCTATTATAAAGATAGGAGCTATTAATAAAATTCATGTCTAGGTTTGGATTTTGAACCATCCCAACATTTAGGAGTGTTTAGATTTGATATTTGAAGTTGGGATCATCTCTAACAAGAAAGGGAACATTTTAAAGCATTTGTTACTGCATATTCTCTCATAAAAAAAAGTCTTCAGTCTGGCTCTGATATCCTACCCTGATTCTTCAGACAAGACCATTAAAAAAACAGCAAACAACAACAACAAAACAAAACAAAATGAACAAACAAACAAACAAAACCCTCCCAGCTGTGTGTGGACTTGTTCAAGAATTCCTGGTGCCTTTGGTAAACACAGAGGTTTGTATCAGTGTCATTGCACAAAATGTTCCTTTTCCCCAGTTATATTCAACTTTCTGTGTATTTGTTCATTGCCTCAATGCACTCCCATAAGCCACTTCAATTTAGTGATGATACATAAATTTACTTAGCAAAAGTGTTCTATAATTTTAAATAGCGTGACAGCATATTTTAGTTAACTTGGACACATTTAGGCCTGAGTAAATACATTTTTATTTATTTATTTATTTATTTATTTATTTTTGGTTCAGTGGCTGGTCTAAAAAAAATTAGGTCAAATGAAATGTTTTATTTCATTTTTGGGAATTTAACTTTTTAAAAACAAAAACAAAAACAAATCTAGCTACTTTTTTTTTAAAATGAAACATCATTTAAAGAATGTCAATATATTCTGACTTTGAATTTTTCTCCAATTTATTTTCAGCTGAAACTATTTGTCAAATTCAACCCAAATAGCTTCTATTCAACCAAGACAGCATTTTTTTTGGTAAATAAACTGTTAGTCTGAAAAATTTTGTTCAGCTCTTGATGCACTGAATTGTTATGGTTGCTTTAGTGAGACAGCTCCCTGGAGAATTATTTCTCTTAATGTTAGTGAATGGGAATGACTGATGCTGAATCAGTTCAGTATTTGCATACATTCTGAATGAGGGATGAATTTTGTTAGTGTCAAATAGTTATTTGTTGTTTAACTAGGTGGTTCTTTCTTTACTGCACTCTTTGAACAGACAACCTCCAAATAAAGATTAATGAGTATGAAGCTTTTGGTACTTAGTCAGTGTTGATTAGAGGTGGGTGGATTTGGGAGGCAGCAAGTGAAAAGGTGGCAGAACAATCTGCAAATGTCACTTTGAAAATTTCATTCTCATAGAGATTATAGAATCTGCTTAAATATTTTTTCTTAAATCACCCAATCTTAAGTACCTCTTTTAAAATACATGTCTTTGTTTGACAGCATTTTAACAATGGCTCTGAACAAAATATGCTGTGTCATCATTCTATATAAAGATTACTTTTCTCCTGTGAATGTATTAATCTACTATTTAAAATGTTACCAGTTTGATTCAATGTTACCAGGTTGTACACATTTTTACCACTGTATGTTAGCTTCTTTTTTTGTGCATTGTAACCAAACTAATGAGCAAACAAGAATGAACTCTGTCATGTTGTACTATTTGACTGGAATACAAATGATTATTTACTTTTTTGTTCTTGAAGAATGCTGAATTTTCCCCTTGAATCCTAGTAGACACTGATAACATATATGTAAGGTATATAAAGTATACCAGCATCAACTATTTGTCTCAAGTGGAATAACTTTTGGTAAGGCCAAATCCTTGCTTGGAAACTGTATCAATTATTGATAGACTGATATTGACACGTGTTTGTAATACTTGGAGTGAAAGAGATAATTGGAATTTTCTAACTGTGAAGTTGTACATATAATCAATATTTCTTCTAGTTCCTGTTGAATGTAGAATTCTATTACTACTTTAATGAAGTCAAACTCTATTTCTTCTAAACATATTCAGTCAAATTAGGCAATTTCAAATGTCAGTAAAGTTTTTCTTTTTGTTTCTTTCAAATGACTTGATTTTTTTTTAGCAAGTGATCTCTGCCCTTATTCAACTGTCCTCTTTTCTACTAACTAATGTTGTGAATGATGACTAACATAGCTTCACCTCACCACATCATTTAGTATTTCAACTCCTATTAAAATTAAAGACTAAAAAGCTTGTAATCAGATTTGTATTTGCTTGTGAGCAGATTATTTTTTTTTTACTTTTGCTTTCACTTTCCTCATTATTGGGGACAATGGGCCAAATTCAGACCTAGTGTAAAAAGCAATCCAGTCCATGACTGATTAATCTGGCCAAGAGTTGGGGCTTGCCTACAGTTAAAACTCTATAGCAGCACACTTGCACTGCTGTAGCACTTCAATGTAGACACTACCTATGCCATAAGGTGGGATTCTCCCATTGGCATAGGTAATCTAACTCCCCAAGAGGCAGTAGCTATGTCGACAGAAGACTTCTTCCATTGATCTAGTGCTGTCTACACAGGTTTGGTTGTCTTATCTACATTGCTCAAGGTAGTTAGGCTGACCTAATTTTCTAGTGTAGACTAGGCCTTTGACTGATTGTCATGAACAGATAGTTAATGGTTAATGCCTCTTTTACCTGTTAAGGGTTAAGAAGCTCAGTGAATCTGGCTGACACCTGACCAGAGGACGAATAAGGGAACAAGATACTTTCAAAACTTGGTGGAGGGAAGTTTTTGTTTGTGCTCTTTGTTTTGGGTGTTGTTCGCTCTTGGGACTAAGGGGGACCAGACGTCAATCCAGGCTCTCCAAATCTCTCTGAATCAGTCTTTCATGTTTCAAAATTGAAAGTAACAGCCAGGCAAGGCAGATTAGTTTTATTTTTGTTTTCTCAACTTGTAAATGTCCTTTTTTTTTGCTAAGAGGATTTTACCTCTGTTTGCTGTAACTTTGAACCTAAGGCTAGAGCGGGTTCCTCTGGGCTATACGAATTTAATTACCCTGTAAAGTATTTTCCATCCTGATTTTACGAAGATAATTTTTACTTTTCTTCTTTAATTAAAAGCTTTCTTTTTAAGAACCTGATTGATTTTTCCTTGTTTTAAGATCCAAAGGGATTGGATCTGGACTCACCAGGGATTGGTTGGTGAAAGGAGGGGGGATGGCTAATTTCTCCTTGTTTTAAGTTCCAAGGGGTTTGGATCTGTGTTCACCAGGGAATTGGTGAAATCCCTCAAGGCCAGCCAGGAAGGAGAGAGTTTTGGGGGGACAGGAAGTGCTCCAGACACTGAAATTTCTGGATGGTGGCAGAGTTACCAGATCTACGCTAATAATTAAGTGTAGAAGTGTCCATGCAGGTCCCCACATTTGTACCCTAAAGTTCAGAGTGTGGTAGGAACCTTGACATTGTGGCAGAGGTGGGATTTTTTTAGGAACCAAAAGCCAGTAGGATTTTTTTCTCTCCTTTCTAGCTGCTTAGAAAGCAGCCTGAAGGCAGAGGTGTTAAGATTTTTAACAAGGGTCTTTGTTAAGAGGAGGCTTCAAGCTGTGAGCAAGCAGCCAGCAAAAGTAATTTACAAGCTGAATTGTTTTCTTTCTTTCTACCTTTTCGGTATAGCTAGTTAGAAAGTCTCTGTTAACCAAGCAGCCCTGAGCTGAGTATATCCCAGCTTCAGTGAACTGCAGAGGGATGTGGCCAGCACCAGAAAGCAGGAAAATGCTTACCAGTGGAGCAGCTAACAAACTAGAGCTGGCTGTGCTGGAAGCAACAGAGAAAGACAACGAACATAAGAGACAGATGGAACTAAAACAATTAGAAATAGCCAGAAAAGAGGCTGCCCACAAAAGAGCTATGGAAGAGAAAGAAAGAGAAAGAGAAGAGAAAGCCAAAAAGGCTGACCACCGGAGACCTATGGAGATGAAAAAAAAAGAGATGGAGATCCAGAGGGAGGCCCACCAGCAGGCCCTGGAATTAGCAAGGGCTAAACCGGATGTACCAGCCAACCCTAACAACCTTTCTCCAGGTACTGTTTCCCATCCCAGAAAATTCCCCACCTACAGGGCAGGTGATGATACTGAGGCCTTCTTATAAAATTTCAAAAGGGCCTGCCATGGGTACAGCATCCCTATAGACCAATAGATGATAGAACTGAGGCCACAGCTTAGTGGACCCTTAGCAGATGTGGCAGCTGAAATACCTAAGGAACACATGAACAATTATAAGTTTTTTCAAACCAAGGCCAGAATCAGAATGAGGCTAACACGCCTACCACATTGGAAAGAATTGGGATTCCTGGATATCAGGAGCAAGTGCTAAATATCTGGAAGAGTTGTCCTTCCTAATGCAAATGGAGCAGTTCTTAGAAGGTGTTCCTGAGGGAAAGAAAAGGTACATCCTAGATGGGAAGCTGAAAACTGTAACCGAGGCGTGGGAGATTGGAGCCAGATGGATGGAAGTGGCAGAAAAGAAAAAAACTACTAGCAAGGGGAGCGAATATCAGAGGGGGCAAACCGAAAATAAACCCTATGACCGGGGGCAACCCAAGATCCCCCCTACAACCCAAAGAAAACCCCAGACACCCTATTGTCTCACCTCACCAGTCTCCAGAAACCCACCTCAACATAGTGATCAGTCAGCTGGGTGATGATTTAAATGTAATGAACTGAGACAAATAAAGGCCCACTGCCCCAAGATACCCAACCGATTACAGTTCATTACACCACAATCACACCAAAGATCCCCAGGCACAGATGCCTCTCAAATACCCTCGGAGCGAAGGGAAAACTTGAGAGTGGACGGAAAGAAGGTTATTGCGTGGAGGGACACTGAGGTACAAGTGTCAGCTATCCACCAATCCTTAGTGGACCCCAAATTCATCAACCCAGAGGCCCAAGTGACAATTCACCCATTCACGTCAAAATCTGTAAACTTGCCTACAGCTGAGTTGTCTGTCCAGTACAAGGGCTGGTCAGGAATGTGGACTTTTGCAGTCTATGACAATTATCCCATCTCTATGCTACTAGGGGAAGACTTGGCCAATCATGTGAAGCTGGCCAAGACGGTGGGAATGGTCACACACAGCCAGGCCAAACAAACTTCCACACCCATCCCTGTTCCTGAGCCGTCCACAGGGGCCCCCTCTGTGTTACCAGAGACCCAGACAGAGGTGGCGGAACCGGATCCCCTGCCAGCGACTGCAACAGCCACAGTGCATCCATCCCAGAACCGGAACTGAAAAAGCAACCAGCACCAGAACCGTTGCCAACACTGACTCCAGCGCTTGCCAACCCATCTACAACTCCAACGCCAGAGGGCACCAGCGGGCCTGAACTGGCAGAAGCAGCAGACAACCACACCCAAGAGGCTCAGCCAATGCCTGAAATATCACCTAGTGCACCAGCGGAAAGTGGTTTACAATCAGCGAAAACAACCCCATCACCTACATCGCTTCCAAAGGGACCAAGCCCAAGTCCACAGTCTAAGGAAGAACTGGTGTCTCCAGCTTCAAGGGAATAGTTCCAGACTGAGCAGGAAGCAGATGACAGCCTTCAGAAAGCTTGGGCGGCGGCACGGAGCACCCCACTGCCTCTCAGCTTTTCTAATCGATCCCGGTTTGTTGTAAAACAAGGACTTTTATACAAGGAGACTCTTTCTGGTGGACACCAGGAAGACTGGCATCTGCAAAAACAGTTGGTGGTTCCAACTAAGTACTGGGAAAAGCTCTTAAGCTCAGCCCATGATCATCCCAGTGGCCATGCTGGGGTGAATAGAACCACAGACTGGTTGGGGAAGTCCTTCCACTGGGAGGGAATGGGCAAGGACATTGCTAATTATGTCCGGTCTTGTGAGGTTTGCCAACAAGTGGGAAAGCCCCAAGACCAGATCAAAGCCCCTCTTCAGCCACTCCCCATAATTGAGGTCCCATTTCAGCGAGTAGCTGTGGATATTCTGGGTCCTTTCCCAAAAAAGACCCCCAGAGGAAAGCAGTACATACTGACTTTCATAAATTTTGCTTCCCGATGGCTAGAAGCAGTAGCTCTAAGCAACACCACTGCTAAAAGTGTGTGCCAGGCCTTAGCAGACATTTTTGCCAGCGTAGGTTGGCCCTCTGACATCCTTACAGATTCAGGAACTAGTTTCCTGGCAGGAACCATGAAAAATCTGTGGGAAGCTCATGGGGTGAATCACTTGGTTGCCACCCCTTTCCACCATCAAACCAATGGCTTGGTGGAGAGGTTTAAGGGAACTTTGGGGGCCATAATATGTAAATTCATAAATAAACACTCCAATGATTGGGACCTAGTGTTGCAGCAGTTGCTTTTTGTCTACAGGGCTGTCCCTCATCCCAGTTTAGGGTTTTCACCATTTGAACTTGTGTATGGCCACGAGGTTAAGGGGCCATTACAGTTAGTGAAGCAGCAATGGGAGAGGTTTACGCCTTCGCCAGGAATTTACATTCTAGGCTTTGTAAGCAACCTACAAAGCACCCTCCGACACTCTTTAGCCCTTGCTAAAGAAAACCTAAAGGTTGCTCAGGAAGAGCAAAAGGCCTGGTATGATAAACATACCAGAAAGCGTTCCTTCAAAGTAGGGGACCAGGTTACGGTCTTGAAGGCGCAACAGGCCCATAAGATGGAAGCGTCATGGGAAGGGCCCTTCACGGTCCAAGAGCACCTAGGAGCTGTTAACTCATAGCATTCCCCACCTGAACCCTAAAGCCTAAAATGTACCATGTTAATTCTCTCAAGCCCTTTTATTCCAGAGACTTAAAGGTTTGTCAGTTTACAGCCCAGGGAGGAGATGACGCTGAATGGCCTGAAGGTGTCTACTACGAAGGAAAAAATGACGGTGGCGTGGAAGAGGTGAAGCTCTCCACAACCCTGGAATGTCTGCAGTGGCAACAAATCAAGGAGCTGTGCACTAGCTTCGCCCCAATGTTCTCAGCCAACCCAGGATGGACTGAACGGGCATACCACTCCATTGACACAGGTAATGTTCACTCAATTAGAACTCCACCCAGGGTGTCTCCTGATCCAAAACATGCTACAGATGGGTATAATCCGCCCCTCTAACAGTGCGTGGGCATCTCCAGTGGTTCTAGTTCCCAAACCAGATGGGAAAATATGCTTTTGCGTCGACTACTGTAAGCTCAATGCTGTAACTCTTCCCAACAACAATCCAATGCCACGCACCGATGAGCTATTGGAGAAATTGTGACATGCCCAGTTCATCTCTACATTAGACTTAACCAAGGGGTAATGGCAAGTACCGCTAGATGAACCCGCCAAAAAAAGGTCAGCCTTCATCACTCATGCAAGGTGTATGAATTTAATGTGCTTCCTTTCGGGCTGCAAAATGCACCCGCCACCTTCCAAAGACTTGTAGATGGTCTCCTAGCAGGATTGGGAAAATCTGCAGTTGACTACCTCGATGATATGGCCATTTTTTCTGGTTCATGGGCAGAACACCTGAAGCACTTGGAAAAAGTCTTCGAGCGCATAAGGCAGGCAGGACTAACTGTTAAGTCTAAAAAGTGTCAAATAGGCCAAAACAGAGTGACTTACCTTGGACACCAGGTGGGTCAAGGAACAATAAATCCCCTACAGGCCAAGGTGGATGCTATCCAAAAGTGGCCTGTCCCAAAGTCAAAGAAACAGGTCCAATCCTTCTTAGGCTTGGCCGGGTATTACAGGCGATTTGTACCACACTACAGCCAAATCGCTGCCCCACTAACAGACCTGACCAGAAAAACACAGCCCAATGCAGTTAAGTGAACTGATGAGTGTCAGAATGCTTTTAACCAGCTTAAGGCAACACTCATGTCTGACCCTGTGCTAAGGGCCCCAGACTTTGACAAACCATTCCTAGTAAACAAAGATGCGTCTAAGCATGGTGTAGGAGCAGTTTTAATGTAGAAAGAACCGGATCAAGAATTTCATCCTGTCGTGTTTCTCAGCAAGAAACTGTCTGAGAGGAAAAGCCACTGGTCAATCAGTGAAAAAGAATGCTACGCCATTGTGTATGCCCTGAAAAAGCTACGCCCATACGTTTGGGGACGGTGTTTCCAGCTACAAACAGACCATGCTGCGCTAAAGTGGCTTCATACTGCCAAGGGAAACAACAAAAAACTACTTCGATGGAGTTTAGCTCTCCAAGATTTTAATTTCAAAATTCCACACATTTCAGGAGCTTCTAACAAAGTAGCTGATGCATTCTCCTGTGAAAGTTTCCCAGAATCAACTTGTTAAAAATTGTCCTTAAAGTGTAGAAAATCTTGTCGTTTTACATAATTAGTAGTATATGTAAAGGTGCATGTGTTTTATTAATCTGTTTATTCTAAAGTTCTAGGAAGAAATCACAGCCAGTGTGGTTCCACACTGTCTGAGATTTGTGGGGGGGGGTGTCATAAACAGATAGTTAAGGGTTAATGCCTCTTTTACCTGTAAAGGGTTAAGAAGCTCAGTGAATCTGGCTGACACCTGACCAGAGGATGAATAAGGGAACAAGATACTTTCAAATCTTGGTGGAGGGAAGTTTTTGTTTGTGCTCTTTGTTTTGGGTGTTGTTCGCTCTTGGGACTAAGAGGGACCAGACGTCAATCCAGGCTCTCCAAATCTTTCTGAATCAGACTTTCATGTTTCAAAATTGAAAGTAACAGCCAGGCAAGGCGGATTAGTTTTATTTTTGTTTTCTCAACTTGTAAATGTCCGTTTTTTTTGCTAAGAGGATTTTACCTCTGTTTGCTGTAACTTTGAACCTAAGGCTAGAGAGGGTTCCTCTGGGCTATACGAATTTAATTACCCTGTAAAGTATTTTCCATCCTAATTTTACAAAAATAATTTTTACCTTTCTTCTTTAATTAAAAGCTTTCTTTTTAAGAACCTGATTGATTTTTCCTTGTTTTAAGATCCAAAGGGATTGGATCTGGACTCACCAGGGACTGGTTGGTGAAAGGAGGGGGGATGGCTAATTTCTCCTTTTTTTAAGATCCAAGGGTTTTGGATCTGTGTTCACCAGGGAATTGGTGAAATCCCTCAAGGCCACCCAGGGAGGAGAGAGTTTTGGGGGGACAGGAAAGCTCCAGACACTGAAATTTCTGGATGGTGGCAGAGTTACCAAATCTAAGCTAATAATTAAGTGTAGAAGTGTCCATGCAGGTCCCCATATTTGTACCCTAAAGTTCAGAGTGCGGAAGGAACCTTGACACTGATCATGTGTGGTAATACTTGCAGCACAAGATGGGTTCTAAGAGGCATTTGAGATGTAGGAATAGTTTATATGTCCCTCACCCTAAACAAAAAATCACTCCCTATGCCCATTACACCTGTCTCTTTTTCTATTGCAAGATATTCTAAAGTTGCAATTCTGTTGACTTCAGTGAAGTTTGAATATTTAACAGCCCAGTCCAGCTCACCTTGAGGTCAATGTGAGGTTTTCCATTGAGGTCAATGGGAGATGGATCAAGCTCTTAGGTCCAGGTGTAAATTTGGCCCTAAATTATAGTGATGATATTGTGCTAGCTGAGCCTTTGTGGCATGTAATCTAAATTTCCTTAATCTGAAAAAAAGTGCATGAAAGTCCTCTCCCTATCCAGAAAAGTGTGGATATCTTTGAACATTAAGGCTGTAGATATTGCAAACTATGAATATTAAGCTCAGTGTTAAACTGCATGATAGTATGAAAGATTGGATGGTCTATCATTTTCCTTTGATCGCTTTACTACCTTTCCCTATCCTCTCACAAACTGACTAATTGAGTTGATAGCTGTGATATTTTGATTAGACTTTCATGCTTCACCCTTTTAATGTGTGAATATTTGTAAGAGAAAAGCTGTATCTTCACCAAATCAATTGTAACAACAGAAATTAAGAAACAAACTCAGGATTTAATCAGGGAACTGCTGTGAACCAATTGCACATGGACTATTTATCCACCCAAAATGACTAGACAACCCTGAAGAATGGGGACTCTTAGGATAAGGATTAGACTGAGAACTTTTTTATTTATGCTGTATTCTTTCACTTTCATACAGAGGCAGAGTCTCCACTCTGGTGACATATAGGACTGAAGCGGTATCTCAAGAAGCCAGAGGGAAATACCACTGGTGCAGGCACAATGTACTGTAAAGAGACTCTGTGGTGCCCACTTCACAATCCCTATGGTGGGGAAGTGCTGTGCCAGGGACCAGGCAGGAGGAAGAATCTCTATAGTGCTGCTGCTATGGAGATTCCGGGCTGTAGACTAGCCAATAGACAGCTTTTGAGGGGTCGTAATAAATTAGAAAACCTCTGTATTTTCTCTAATTTACACTGGAAATTGTTTCAGCCCAGAATCCTAATGTTACAATGGTGGTCCTCTGAGCTTCACTTGTAAGTTTCAGTAACTCTGGGATCTGCCACTGACTTGCTGTGTGGTCCTTGGCAAGACACTTACCCTCTATGTCTACTTTCCTCCTCTGCAAAATAGAATCTGTACATAGCTATCTTACAGACATGTTATGATGGTTAGTTAACATTTAAACTTTGCTTTGAAGATGTGAAGTGCTAAGAATCCTTGTAAATGGGTTACTTTTTTTTTTTCATAGATTCGTAGATCTCAAGGCCAGAAGGTACAATTGTGATCATCTCATTTTCTCTCCTGTAGAACACAAGCCACAGAACTTCCCAAAAATAATTCACAGAGAATATCTTTTAGGTAAAAATAAATCCAATCTTGGTTTTAAAATGGTCAGTGATGGAGAATCCACCACAATCCTGGTAAATAATGTTAAGTAATTCATCTGAGAATGATATTTATGAATGTCAAAAGCAATGCTGGAGTACTTATGGGGGTGGATGACAATATGTTTAGCCAGCTCTGCATTACATTCCCTAATTGCAGACATGATTGTATACAAGTTGAAATAAATTTTAGAACTAAATTTCAATTCCTTCAAGTAGGAAATTTAGTGTTCAGCCCCATCTGTTATTTTTGAGTTGCAGGGTTCATTCTGTACACAGAAAACTGGAAATGTTCCACTTAGTATGAATCTGGGGCTAGACTTGGCAATATGACATGACCTCCAGACTTCTTCCTTGATATATTAAATTTCTCTGTTTTGATGCTGCCAAATAAACAAAACACACAAAGTGGTTCATTACAAGTTTCAGAACTGTTTAGCATTGAAATTGAATGAATCTTAAGTGTATTCCATGCAATTTTTTTTATCTCTGTTTACTTCAATAAGGAAGTGGAGGCAGGAGGGGAAATCATACACTGCATAAAGACAGTCCTGGGTTCTAGTAACAATTAATCTACTTAATCTACACAATAATGGTTTAAGATGCCCTCCAACACGGTACTCCCCACATCTTTCCTTATAACCAGGTGTGCTCCTGCAATGGGTAATTCAAGTGATAGAGACATTGAAGCAACACTTCCACCTGAGTGTAAGGATCTGTGCTTCTACTCCATTAGGTTCTTTCCCTAATATTTATTCTCTCTCATTGAGTAAATAAATCATTATGAGGAGTCCAATGCTGAAATGCGGCATCCTTAATAGGATATCAAAATCTTGCACACAGGGTCTGATCCAAAGCCCATTAAAATCAATAGAAAAAGTGTCATTGATTTTGATGAGCTTTGGATTATGGCCTTCAGGATTGTCTCAGCACTTATGGTTCAATGTCTCCCTAAAGAATTACTTTCTTCAAGGAGGAGAACATCTGTTTTTCAGATATTAAATGAAACTGAAGATAATTACCCCTAAAATTGCGCTGGAACTCCGTTGTGGAGAAGTAATACTTTTTGGTAACAGGTCCCACAGCCATAAAGGGCCATTTTGGTGATAATGCATTTGGACACAGTTGTGAAAATTGCATATTTTTAAGGTGCCCAGGTGAATTAATTGTATTATGTCAGGTCCCCACATTTCAAAATTACACCCGCAGTACGGACTGTATATATTTACTTTAGCAAAGACTGAAATAATCATGAATATATGTTAAATAATTTATTAAAATATTTTAAAACATTTGCATCATTTCAGTGAGAAACTGCAACAGTTCATTAGGAAATATAGTCAGACATTTGTTAATTTTTAGTGCTCATCAAAGTTGCTAGACTGAGAGCTCTGGAGAATTGAAGTCTCTATTTGGCTGCAAAATAGGTAGCATGAACAGTGGAATTATAGGCTTTCCTGGACTGCTCTACCTATGTGCCTCAATCCTGTCTTAGAACCTCATCTAGGGGATAGAGGACAGCTTAGTTTCCATGACCTCTCTGCTGAGGGCCAATAAAGGTAATTTTTGTGGGGATGTTTTTTAGAATTATTCTGCTTGACCTTTGTGAGCAACTACATCATGAAAAGCATTTGACAGTGTGATTAATGTCATGTACTGAAGAAACAAATCAGAAGTTTAATTTATCACCATTAAATGTGTCACATTTTAAAAGAATGATGCCAGGCATAATAAACTAGCGCTTTGCATGCCACATGAAGGTTACATAAGGCCATTGTGTCATCACGATTAATTTCCCAACCAGAGTTCTTCAGGTAGACATTAAGTCTGTATTGTCAGCATGAAACATCCATGATCTAATTGGCTAGCCTGCAGATACTCCATGTAGTCTGAAGTTGGGGGAAAAAAGGTCGGAAATCAAAGAACAGATGGCAACTGGCTAAAGTAATTAAGTGTTGAAAATTCAATCCTTCTTTACACACCCTGCACAGAATATTTAATTAGACATTTGACCAGCGAGATCAGGGACTCAGCATAATGGGTTTTTTTTCCTGGCCGTAATATATTTTGTATTACAAATAGAATACTTATAACATTAAATAAAATATTTCTCCATATTCAAGGAAGTCCCACTCCCAGGAAAAAGAGAACTCTGCTATCAGAATATCAGCAATTTGAATTAAGAATATCATTGTCATTATGCAAAACATCCCTGCAGAGAATAAAAGAAAATTATTCTGATAATATTTGCCTGTAGTGGCTTTTTCTTTAGCTCAAATACACTAGATCACAGCTCTAGTTAAATCCGTATGGTAAGCAGAATAAACAGTCCACTAATAGAGGATGAGGCAAAAATGGATTAGTTTCAACTGAAGCAGCTGGCTGTTAAAATATTTTGATCTACTGAGAGATCCTACCTGGTAGCTTTATACGAATTTTACTTATTTTTCACAGACACAAAATCAAGTTGCAGACAACACTACCCATATGCATATTTCTGTTCCTTAGGAGGATACTGAAGGTCTTGCTCATCTAACGTTTTCTTAGTTCTAAAATTAGAAAGTACAATAGGTCCTATTAGTGGTTAACTATCACTAAGGGCAAATGTACACTACAAAAGTAACTCGACCTAAGGTACATTGATGTATAGCTGCCGCGGTAATTAAATTGCTTTTGCATGTCCACACTATGCCCCTTGTGTTGGTGGTGCACATCCTGACTACTACTACTTGCCTCAGTGCAGAGAGACGTGCAAACTGAGTAGATATCCCACTGTGCAGCTCACCAATATCTAGCACAGAGATTTGGAGAAGGATTTGCAATGCCTTGTGGTGGCAAACAAGACATGCAAGGGTGGCTGGGAACATGATTTCAATGTCCCATGATGCAGTTTTCTCCCATAATTTTATCTGCATCCCACAGTGTTTCCCACCTCTTTTCAAAAGCCCTGTTAACCCATGCATCCGCCATCTCTGTGAGAAGCATGGATCTTGCACAGCTGTGCACTATTGTGATAAGCACTGCAAATACAACTCACTTGATCCTGCAGTATTTCCACAGCTGCAAGAGTTGTTGCATGGAATATGATGATTCCTTGCAAGCTGGCTTGCTATGCACCATGGAAAGAAACAATTCAAGGGGTTGTCGGCAGCTGCAGATGGTGGAGTGCTGGTTCTGGGCCTGAGGAAACAAGCACTGACTTGTGGGATTGCATCATTAAGCAGGCATGGAATGACAAGCAGTGGCTGCAGAACTTTCAGATGCACAAGGCCACATTCCTGGAACTGTGTGTGGTGCTCGCCCCAACCCTCCAGCTCAGCGACACCAAAAGGAGCCACACTGACAGTGGAGAAGTCAGTGGTGATTGGTGTGTGGAAGTTGGCAATGCCAGATTGCTACCAGTCTGTCAGAAATCAATTTGGAGTTGGGAAATCCACTGTGGGGGGTTGCTGTGATGCAAGTGTGCAGGGCCATTTAATCGTATTCTGCT
This sequence comes from Gopherus flavomarginatus, assembly GCF_025201925.1. Classification (NCBI taxonomy): domain Eukaryota; kingdom Metazoa; phylum Chordata; order Testudines; family Testudinidae; genus Gopherus; species Gopherus flavomarginatus. The sequence goes on from NC_066618.1 coordinate 201,543,727, forward strand.
ACGAATGACTGTGACTCTGGGCAATGTGCAGGACATAGTGGATGGTTTTACAGCAGTTGGGTTCCCAAACTGCATGGGGTGATAGATGTCATGAATATCCCTATTTTGGCACAGGACCACCTTGCCACAGAGTACAACAACAGAAGGGACTCCTTTTCTATTGCAAGTGGTAATAGATCAGTGACATGAAAACAATATGGCCAGGAAAGATGCATGATGCACTCATCTTTAAGAACAAAGACCTGTTCAGAAAGCTGGAAGCAAGGACTTTCTTTCCAGACCAGAGGAGATATTGAAATACCAATAGTGATCCTGGGAGACCAAGCCTACCCCTAACTCCTATAGCTCATAAAGTCATATACTGGCCACCTTGACAGCAGCAAGAAGCACTTCAACCACAAACTTAGCAGGTGCCAGATGACAGTTGAATGTGCCTTTGGCCACTTGAAAGGCTGATGACACTGTCTACTTGCAAGATCAGACCTAAATGGAAAAAAAATATTCCCAGGGTTATAGCTGCCGGCGGTGCGTTTCATACTATATGTGAAGTAAAGGGGGAGAAGTTTCTGCCAAGGTGGAGGGTGGTGGTGGAACAGTTGTCTGCTGATTTTGAGCAGTCAGGGCTATAAGAAGAGTTCAATAGGGAGCTATCAAGCTCAGTAAGACTTCAAAAGACCCTTCTAGTAATGAGGCACAGTGTGGCAGGGTGCTACTAGGAAAGCCCTTAATCAGCTCCTGCCACTCCAGCCCCAATGAGGGGGGATTGATTGGGGCTGGGTAAATAGCCATGCTTGCCTGGGATCTGCCTGCTCCTGCCAGCCTCATTAGCACAAACTAAAAGGCTTGGAAGACATGGAAGAAGGGGGCAGAGACCAGGAGGGGAAGGAGCCTACTAGTCTGTTGCTGGTCAGGCCAGCGTGAGGCCAAACCATGTAAAGAGCCTGTAAATAGTGGGAAAGTGGTGGTGGGGAACAGACACTAAATAAAGAGCATGGGTGTTGCACCAGCTTCGAGTGTCCCTGAGTCTTTAAGGAGCGGGGCCAAGGGGCCGAATCTGATGGGGTGTGATGTGCACCCCATTACACACAGTAATGAGTGTTGCTGTTGTGTGATGTGTATGACGTCATTTTTTTGCATCCCTGTATGAACCTTGTAATGTGTGCTGTGTGTGTGGTAATATAACATTGCAAATGCATCTATTGCTATTATCTGTGAAGGATGTCAGCCCCAGCTACTTTATGTTGTGAACTAATAAAGATGAACTAAGTTTCCATAAATAGACTTTTATTTCAAAGCCATGCAAGCAGACATATTTATAACTTAAAGAAACTTTATAAATACAGGGAAAAGAACCTTTGAAGGGGGAAAACAGTCATTTTCATTTCACAAACATATACACCAACCATGTCTCTCACAGATCAGCGTGTGTGCCTCTGTGATTGTCTGTACTCTCCTATGGGGTGGAGTGGTAGGGGTAGTACAGTAGTCCCAGATGTTGTGTGGAATGTGGGGTGTATGTGTAGAGAGGTCCCAGAATGCAGTTCTCTATGGGCTACAGAGGGAGGCAAACATGAATCTGTTGAGCCTGAAGGTCAACAAGACTCACCAGCATATATGTTTGCCATTTCAGAAGTGCTATCATCTCCTGCTGCATGCCACTCTACTTTTCCCACACCATCCCTGTCCATTCCATGAATGTGATCCTCTATGCCCTCTGCTTGGTATCTGCAGAGCCAGAGGCTTGCAGGATCGCTTGCAACATGTTGTCCTTCATTCTCTTCCTTCTTCTTCTTATCTGGTTGAGCTACTCCACCAGAGTGGATGGGAAGACGCTTCCAGTTGCAAAAAATACCATGCACAGAAGTACTATTGTGACTGTGTTCGCAATATAAATGGAAACCTGTTATACTGAACTCACTCCTCTTGATTCACACAAGTTGCAAGCACTATATTATCACTTCTTCTTCAGATTCATAGAGCGGATGACAGTCCCAGCCATGGTGAGCATGGCCCAGGAGTGGAGGGGGCAAGCTGGTACAATAAGAGGGGGGGTGGTGGCGGTAGCCCATGGTCATCAGTATATGGGAATAAGACAATGAAAGTGAATACTGGCACTGTTTTCCATTAGCAGTGGTGACTTTAGCTGATATCTCACTCCTGAGGATCACGGAGGCTGAATGGGAACAGCTCCTGCATGTATCTGGCTGCAGACTAGGTCTGTATGTTGCTATCCTGTGTGCTGCAATGATGGCTTCTGAAGTAAACACTGCGTGGTGTGGGAAAGTATCCTACTGCCACAGAAGAAATAAGGTATTCCTCCCCAGAAACCTTCAGCAGAGAATTGCAGACTACTTCTAGGAGAGATCTCTATGGAGGATACATGGGACATCTGGTGCACATAAACAAATTGTTCTGCAAGGCCTCCTCTGCTTAACTGTATGAGGAATGAGAAGAGGATAGCAACTCTATCTCTATTGGTTATTTCACTACCTCTTGTAGCATGATTTTAAAAAAAATGGTAAATTAATAGATGTGTCCCTGCAATATCAAAGCAAACTCCCTACTTACCAGGCGTTCTTTCCCTTGCATCAGACTCAGCCATGCTGGATGGTAGGGACTGGTGTGACTACTCTGTATGCTAAAAGAGGTCCTGGTTTACTGAACAACTGGATCCGAGTCACCTGTCCCTCATTCTCCTCCTCCACATCCAAAACCTTCTCCTTAGTGTTCATTCTGGTGACCTGTGACAATGACTCCTCCAAAGAATCCATGGGACTCTTGGGGGTAGTGGTGGAGTCATCAGTCAAGGATGGCATGCAGCACTTTTTAAAAGTGGCAGATCTGTGGCTCTGCACCAGAGTGACTGTTAGCTTCCCTTGCCCTCTGGTATGCCTGCTGCAGCGCCTTGACTTTCACGCAGCACTGCTGTGTGTTCCTGTTGTAGCCCCCTTTCCCCCATGCCCTGAGCAATTCGCTCATAGATATCAACATTTCTACTGCTGGATCGGAGCTGTGTCTGCACAGCCTCTTCTCCCTACAGACCCAGGAGATCCATAACTTCCTGTGTACTTCAGGCAGGAGTGTGCAGCATGGAGCTGGCATGATCAGCTGGACAGTTGCCATGTGAGCTTTCCATGCTGAGCAAACAGGAAATGGAATTTCATAATATTGCAGGGCTTTAAAAGGAGAGGTGCATGTACTTGCATACCTGGCCTTCGGGTAGCAGAATTCAAAACAGGAATCAAAGCAATCATGGTGGAGCATTGTGGGACACCTCCTGGAGGCCACAAAGGTTGATGTAAGTAATGCAGTGTCTACACTGACACTGCATCACTGTAACTATGTTGAACTAACTGCTACACCTCTCATGCAGGTTGACTTATTATGTAGGCATAGCAGCAAGTTACATCAGCAGGAGCAACATTTTAATGTAGACACTTACAGAGTTAGTTCGACATAAGCTGCCTGGCATCATCTTAACTCTATACTGTAGACCATGCCTAAGTAATTAGCAAAAGAAACTAATGAACTGTATTCTAATCAAGCATGAAAAAATTGATAGTCCCTCTGAGATTTCTATCTCAGTTCAGTATTTACTATCTTTTGGTTAAATATGCAAAGATCATCTCTTGGAGAAAAGAAATATCCTGGTGAAAATCTAACAAAATTTAGAACAGTAATATAACTTCTCTATGGAGGCACATCATTCCTCCATAAACCGAACATTAAGCAGCTTACTAGGTATAGTATTCATCTTCTATTTTGACTTGTGCAATGGAAGCCCTGGTTATTATAGTACCCTGATTGGAAATTGTTCAATGAAACAATTTTTCATTGAAAAATGCCAGTTTGTCAAAAACAAAACTGTTCACGAAATAGTCAGTTTTAACAAATGTCATGACTGGAAAAAAAAAGTTGAGAATGAAGCTTTGAACTTGTTAAAATACTTTATTTCAATTTTTTCTAAATGAAAAATTACAGTTTTTAGTTTGAAGTTACTTTTCATTTAGACATTTAAATTAAGTAGACTAAAACAAAGTTTAAATTTTAAAAAGACTGAAATCAAAATGAAATGTTTCAAAATGATCAAAATGAAACTTTTCAATTGATCAAAGCAAAAAGTAATTATTATTTTTTTTTTTGGTTCATGAATATTTTCAAGATATTGAGTTTTCAAGAAAACAGAAAATTTTAAATTCTCAAAAAATGTCGTGGGAGAGGAAAATCATTTAATACCTGGCTCTGCTAATTATATTTCTTTAGTGGATCTCTCCAGCCATCAATTCCCATGTCTATTTTAAAGATCACCAACTGACACTGCAGCTAATTATTGGATTTTCTGGTGAACGTAGGCAAACTCATTCCTTGCGGCTTATCTGCTTCCTTATAGCCTCTGGTTTGTCCACGGTTGTCATGTGATTAATGATGTGAGGGAGTGTGTGACAAAGAGAGTGTCACACATACAGCCATTTTCACCAGCTCAAGCTGAAGTGAGTTGCTGCAGAAGCCTGTGGAGGTGGAGGAACCCTACATATCTGAACCAATATGATCCACCCAAAAAACTCCCATAGGAAGGATGAGCTAGAGTGAGGGGTATTGCATTCAAACTGTGAATGCAATACCCCTGGACACTCACTTGACTGTTGTGAGAGGATCCAGCCTCTGAATTCCATATGCTCTTAGTTTGCCAAGGGTTGGTTGAGTTTAGTCACTGTTCCTGACTTTGGGGCTCCTAGATACAGTGAAAGACTTAGTGTCTGACACCCCTCTTTCAATGGGAATCCCAAAATCAAATTGTCTATGTTCTGAAACTAGTACCATCTCCCCCTAGCCTCCCCAACAACTTTTGCATCTTCCTCAAAATCTCATTGCAAGTGTGAGCATTCTGGTTTACAGTTTACCTCTTCAGGTACATATGATAGAAGACGCAAATAAACACAGGCCTAGCAAAAGATTTGCAACTCAATTACTCTTTACTTAAGAGGGAAAGCACAAGAGACTATAGATCATTTAGAAAATTCACACTTTGAATGCAATACCCCTCACTCTAGCTCATCCTTCCCATGGGAGTTTTTTGGCTGGATCATATTGGTTCAGATATGTAGGGTTCCTCCACCTCCACAGGCTTCTGCAGCAACTCACTTCAGCTTGAGCTGGTGAAAATGGCCAAAGACCAAAATAATCTCCCAATTTCCTCTGTCAGGAGACCGCCTGATCAGCCTTAAGAGGTGATTTGCCAGGTGATCTCTCCCTTGACAAACCAGTTCCCCTGGGTAGGAGTCAGACTTTTGTCTAGGACACTTCTGCTTGAAAAGAGGTTTAAGGACTCTCTGTTGTTAGACCTGTGATGCTCAGTATTTTCACTATTGACATTGAGAGATCAAAAATCATCAGTCAGTCCTCCAGAAATCCATGAGATTCTTCCAGTGTGTGAGTGATTCTCACATTGAAAAGTCACCTTTAATGCACACAAAAATGTCTGCTCAGATGGAAGTTCCATTTACTCTCTCCTCACCCGTAAAATAGGGGAATAGCCATCAATTTCCTGTTACAGTCTTAACCCTGCAGCAACACTTTTACACTCCCTGCTTTCTCTGGACTTCTCTACCTGGGACCCAGTGTCACCTTTTCCCCAGCTCCTGCCTTCCTTTGCCCTGGAGCCTCTTCTCTACACAGATTCCAGCAGCACCACTTCTCCAACTCCCCCCTCCCTACCTCCCAATACCCCTGGACTCTCTGTGTGCTACAGGACCATACACAAAGGCAAATCTGTGTCCTTAGCCCCAAGGTTCTCATACAGAGCTCTGCCCACATACCTAGCCCTGGAAAATTGCAGGATTAAGAAGCTTCTTGCATCTTCCCAACAGCTTCTCCTGCAGGTGCTGAAATCCCATGACTTGTCATCAGTATGCAAGAGTTGGCAACACTGATATACTGCCGTCCCCGAACTGCTTGGAGGGGAGTGCCCTTATTCACCATGGCCTCCAGGCTGAGGGAGCTGCCATCCAATCTCCTTCACCTTACTTTCCATCCCATCACTGTCCTCTGCACCCCTCCTCAGCCTCCCTCATGCCCCCACATCACTCTGCCCCCATTTCCCTGCACCCCTAAATCTGCTTCCTGCTCTTCCTCATTCTCCCCATTCACCTCTCAAAATGTCTCTGCTGCTCCTCAAAGTCCTTGTTTAGCCTCCTGAACCATTTTTGGGTGCAACTTCGTCTGTGGGCATGGCTTCAATCTCATTGAAAACAGTGGGAGATCCAGCTATCTTTATCAAGGGCAGCCTCATTTCCACATGCAGATAGATTGCAAGGAAATGTAAGCCATCGTTCTGGCTCCAGCCCCCATTGGCAGTAATAGGAGATAGTGGCCATTTTGAATATTCGTTAGCTAGCACCTTTCACTAGAGTCATGATAAAGGCCATTTGGAAATGGAATTTCAGTCCAATAGGGAGATAAATGGATAACAGAGAAGGCAAACAAGTTACACATACAAAATTGAGCTTGCAGTTTGTAAAGATACGCATACGGAGCATAATCGCACAGACAATTAATAAATTGTACATAGATGACTCCCCAAATCATTGTAGAGATGTACAAGCCAACAACTAACAGCTACTTGGAAAACGTAAACACTTACAGTTTGATTCTCAAACTCCATTTGTTTTGAGCAGTGCTGATGGAGTGGAGAAAAAGGCCACAGGCTTTTGCAGTTCCTTGATTCAGAACACTCCCTTCTCTGGGGCAAGTTGAAACTGCACAGAGGTAACCCCACCTTACACCGCAAGTATAAAGTCCCTCAGGTCTTCTCTGTCGGAACCCCTCCCCGCTCACTGTCCTGACCGTGCCCACTCCTTCCTTTCACTCAAAGGATGAGGCATGCAACTGGTTCAGAGCCACCTCTGCCAACTTTACACCAGTGTGTGTGTGGGAATCCCCGGGAAAAGCACGAATTCTCAGCTGGCCCTCTCTAGCAGCTTTAAGACAACTTTGCATTGGTTATGCGCACATAGTGGCCTTACTAGACTGGACAATCTGGCCCTAACGGACCACTTTTTATCCTATGATGCACATAGAGAGTTCTCATTCAAGTCTATGGGACTTTTGCACAGGCATCTGAGGTCAAAATTTGGTCAAAAAGGGAGCATAGTTCCTAAACCAAACCAAACCAGAATGACTTAGAGTGGTTTTGGCAAAGGGCACATTTTCAAACATCTATTCTATCAACAGAAAAGATTTAAAAGGATAGCACGTATTCCTAGATTGAGTAAACTATTTGTGACAAGCTAACAATCGGAAAGAACAACACAAACATATTACATCTCTATTCTATATATGTTTAGGAGCAAGTTGGATAATCCTATTTTCCCATGATGTTCCATACACCCAACAAATCTCATCACTCTCATCAATGATAACTGACATCTGTTTTCTCTGGTGCTGTTTTAGTTTAATACAGCCTTTTAAAACTGACTGAAAAATGAAAAATGTGACTTTTGGTTGAAATTTGGGCAAACATTCATTTTTAAAATTTGTTTGTTCACCAGATAGATCTTATAGACTTTTCCCAGTGCTATAGTAACTATAAAGTAAGGAGTGAGACGGGAAGTGATTTCTTAAAACAACAACAGCAAACTCCTCTCAAATTATAAGGATCAAGTTATTATGTTTGTACTTGTGTTGAGCTTATTGAATGCAGTTCACAGTTCTTTACCCCCGAATCTCATTTACAACCAATTTCTGATCATCTATAACCTATAGTGTATGCTACTATTACATCATCACATAATTTGGTCCAAAGCTCTTGTACAGTTCCTTCTTTGGATTACTATCTAACAGAATCTAGTTCTAAATTAATCTCAGCTGGTATTTCCAATTTATTGCTTTATTGATGATTTCACACAGTTTTGCCTCATATACTTAAAAAACATAAACCCTCATATTTCTGCTCACATCATTGCTGAAATCTTTGGGAATACTATAGCACCTTCATCAGTCAAATAAACAGACAGAGAATAGATATCAACTCCTTTCAACAAAGAGAAATCTGTCAGCAAAAACTTTGATATTGGCTAACCCAGCTATCAAAGACTTTGACAGAAAGTTCTTACTCCTTCTTCATGGTTTTTGCTTTTCTTACCACAAACATATTCTCTCCTGCTGTGGATAAATTAAATATGTTTATTCTCAAAAATAAGACTGGAGTTTAGAAGTAGACAGAGAAGCTCTCAAGATGTTTTGGGAATCAGAAAAAAGGTTTTCTTGAACAACAGAGTGTACACTTCAGAAACCCTTCCCCCATCAAGCCATACACTCAAAATTGGAGAAGTTTATTATTTCATCTCCCATCCTTTTCCACTTTGTGCCTTCCTGGAAGTAAAAAGAATCTATCATAGTAGAAATCTAAGTACCTAAGAATCATTCTTTGGAAAGGGCGTACTCATTCTGTAGCACAGAAAGAAACACAGATATCAGGTTTGAAATAGAAACCAGAACCTTTGAAATCTATACTGCAAAGAAAATTAACTCTTTATTTGTCATTTTTTGAGGCATACCAAATCTCAAGCGATATCAACACTTTTTTTCTTCTTCTTCACAGTAACTTCTTCTTCTATCACAGAAGCATTTATTGCCAATTCTCACTGACATCAACAGAACCCTGAGCCTGAAGCACTTGCAGAAACAGACTCTACCTTTGCAAAACTGATACTAAAAAGAAAGAAAGAAAATAATCACTCTTCTACATGAACACTGTTTGTGGCAAGCAGGGGTGTATATATACCCCGCACCAACCTGATGAACATGAAGTTTTCTTTGTGGACTCTGCTGCCACACATTAAAGTGCCTCAGTGCACTTTCATCTACCCCACTTTAAAACTGGAGTAGATCAAAGCACACTAGGGGATTTTTAGTGCGCGACAGCAGGGCCCACAAAGATTCTTAATATGCATCAGGTTACTGTGAGGTGATTTACATCCCAAGCTTGTTATGAAGTAAGTATACATATAGTCAAGCCCTAACAAAGCATCTGTATATCAGCAGCTGCTAGTTCCTAATTTATATGGCTGTATTTCAAATCAAGCACTCGCTCTCAACAATCCAGGTTGCATGGTAAATATCAACTCATAAAATGGGTTGGAAAGAAGCAATTATCTGGCTGACCAGTAGAATTCAGAACAGTAGTTCAGTTCTAGGCTTGTTTCTCAGATTACTGTGCTCTAAAGCCATCTGTCCCATTAAGGTGGCAGAAACAGGTGGTAAATTCCTTCTTCTGGATTCTGTTGTTGTGAAATAAATTTTATGTAACTTTCTAAAATGTGTCTATTTAAAATGTGTTAATCAGCATACTGCCATTGAAACCTATGGAGTTATGCTAATTTGCAGCAGCTAGAAAATAGCCCACAGGTTTGATTGGGTTTTTTTTATGTGGAATGCCACACTGCCTGGGCATGGTGTTCTGTCCCGTCTAGTGGCACAGAGATCACTTAGAGATTAATGAGTCTGCTCCAGCATTAGCTAAAGGCCATGTGGCTTTTAGCTCATGCATTTAGCTCCAGAGGTCCCAGGTTTGATCCTGCCTGTTGATGACTGGGGTCTGTCAGTATTGCATGTGCACAAAGCTTTTAAATGTCATGGTACAATTCCCCACTCTGAACCTTAGCTTCCAAAAGATGGGGTACCAGCATGAATTCCTCTAAGCTCAATTACCGGCTTAGAACCTGTAGCGCTGCCACCAACCAGGAATTCCAGTGCCTGGTACACTCTGGTCCTCACAAAACCTTGCCTGGGGACCCCCAAGACCCAGATCCTCTGGATCTTAACACAAGGAAAGTAAACCCTTTCCCTCACCGTTGCCTCTCCCAGGCTTACCCTCCCTGGGTTACCCTGGAAGATCACTGTGTGATTCAAACTTCTTGAATCACAAAACAGAGAGGACAATTCACCTTCCTCCCTCCTTCTCTTTTCCCCTCCCAGACTCTTCCTGAGAGAAAGTAATCCTGGCACAGAGAGAAATCAGCCTCTCTCTCCCTCTTCCCTCCTTTCTCCCCACCAATTCCCTGGTGAATCCAGACCCAGTCCCCTGGGGTCTCACCTGAATAAAAAAACAATTGGGTTCTTAAACAAGAAAAGCTTTTAATTAAAGAGAGAAAAAAACAGTAAAAATTATCTTTGTAAATTTTAAATGGAATAGGTACAGGGTCTTTCAGCTATAGACACTGGGAATACTCTCCCAGCCTAAGTATACAAGTACAAATTAAAATCCTTTCAGCCAAATACACATTTGAACTTCTTCCAACCAAACACACATTTGCAAATAAAGAAAACAACCATAAGCCTAACTCGCTTTATCTACCTAGTACTCACTAGTCTGAACTTATAAGAGCCTGTATTGGAGAGATTGGAGAGAAACTTGGTTGCACATCTGACCCCTCTGAGCCCCCAGAGTGAACAACAACCAAAACTAACAGCACAGCACAAAAACTTTCCTCCCTCAAGATTTGAAAGAATCCTGTCCTCTGATTGGTCCTTGGGTCAGGTGACAGCCAGGCTCACTGTTCTTGTTAACCCTTTCCAGGAAAAAGAGATATGAAGCAGTTTTGTTCTATTAACTCTTACTTATCTGTTTATGACAAAATTGTACTTATTAAAGGAGTTGTGTAGGCCTAATCCAAAGCCCACTGAAGCAAATAGAAAGACTTTCACTGACTTCAAAGGGCTTTAGATCAGACCTATGGTCAGAGAACAGTTAAGAAAAATTGCACAAATTTATTTGTAGAAAGAAAATTAAAAAATGTGATATTTCATTGAATGTTGACAGATAGATAGAGGTGCTCGCACAATCCTGGTTTTAGTCAGGCTTATGCTATGTATTCACAGCATGCAATTTTTTCAACTTTCCTGGGGGCAACAAGATTTAAGGTATACTAGCAGCTTATTTTGTTCTTCATCAAGCCCCTTATTAATACATTGCTTCTGGGCAAGCATACAGTACAACTTGCTGAAATCCCGATGTAAAAATGTTAGTAAGTTTCACTGTCTTAGACATGGACAGAGTACAGCATAGGGGGAGAGAGACAGAACACAAGAATGATGATACAGGTCAAGAGAGGAGACAAGAGTAGGAAAAGAGAGCAGAGGACAGCAGTGAAAACCAAAAGGGTGAAGAACAAAAATACAAGACAAAACAGAACATGCAGGGGAAGAGAATACGGAAAATTCACTATTTGTTGAAACTTATGCTTTCAAAAGATGTGGTGGGGTGTAGAATTTTTTATATGTCTCTGAAGAAAATATTATGGGTCTCATTTGTAACCTTTTATCATGACTAAAGCTGACCACAAAATTTGAATTTTTGTCCCATGGGAAATTCTAATACCTTGACATTAATTTTCATCCTGAATTGTGCAAGGAACCTTGGTGCATCAGGACAGATGTAGCCAGGCAGGAAAACAGGGTAGATAGGGGAAAATGGGGACATACAGCAAATGTGGAAATTAATGTAGACCCAACCTGAAGCAAAATATTTCATTGAGATTTTCCTGATGGAAAATTCACTCCAAGTCAGTCTTTTCAGAATTTAAATTTTGATCAAACCCCTTTTTCTGATGGGAAAATATTTCATTCAAAGTTTTGACCAGTCCAAATCATTAGGGTTATTTGCAAGGGTTAATGTTATTCTTCATAAAGTCTACTGAACAGGGCCTGACAGAAGAGTGCAAAGACATGCTTTACTTTGGAGATTATATGTATCTCCATGGGAGTGAATTAGTCTGTGTGCACCCACATTTCAAATTGCTGTCTACGCCACTGTAAAATATTTTCTAAATGAGAATTTGTCTTAGGCAACCTTAGGTTGAACTTGAAATTCTTGCCCTAATGATTTATGAAAAAAAGCACTATTGCCTTAAATGGTCTTCTGTCTGCACCTATAAACATATCAAATATCACGAAGTCCCGAACCTTTCAGTGACCATCCCGAACCTTTCAGTGACTTGCAAAATGCTTCTATGTAACAGCCATTATAGCACAATATATCTCGATGAGGTTATATTGTAGTTTGGTTCATAGGGAGGTAGAAAGGTGAATTCAAATATCTGCTCATTCCCTGTCTACCCATTGGACAGATAGTAGTGGCTCTCAGTAATACAATACAATTCAATTAAAATATTAAATTATCAATTAATATTCAATTAGCTTTCATGATTTCTTTTTGCAGTATTAAATAAAATTTATTTAAAACTGTTTTGATAATGGCTGTATTTCCTTTTTTCCCATGTCTCTACATGTGCATTAAGATTGATTCCCCTTTCTCTATACTAAAAGTCTGTGTTACACAAATATTAAAAGAGCTGTGTGGCACAGATCCAGAAAAACTGATCTTTGCATAGAGCAATTGTTTTTGTGCTGCTAAGGTAGAAAATCAATAGTGCATCAAATCTGCTTTGTTCTTGAATTGCTAAGGGCTTTGGTTCCAGATGGGCATCTCAAAAATTACTTACCTCAGCTCTTGTATGTAAAAAAGGACAAAAAATGCCAGATAAACAGGCTTGATTTTAGAACTATGTTCATTTTAAAACATTTAATTCATCACAGAGATCAGATCTAATCTTTCCCAGAAAACAATGTTCTTTTTTCATTGAACATCCATACCCATTTATAGCACTGGCATGTCATTGGACTTTTATGTCTTGAAGGCACTATTTTCTAGCACTGTTATGCATTCAAAAATGTGGTGTGCTCAACTCCTTGCTTATTATGGAGATAAGGGGAAACATCTTTAAGTTTTGCCAGTGCTTCACTAAAAATAATTCCACATAAATATGGAATCAGGCAGACAGATAGAAAATATAATTAAAAATTCCTAGATTGTTGGAAAGTTGAAACTTGCGTTTGAGTACACAAGTCTTTGCCAAAGTGGCTAATGAATTCGGATGCGTCATTTATTGGGTGCCCAACTTGAAACACCTTAAAGGAGCTGGATTTTCAGAGAATTGAGCACCAGGCCTCTGAAGATCAGGCCCTTTTAAGGTGTCTCAGTTTGGACACTCAGTTGTCCACCCAAAATCACCAGTCATTTTTGAAAATCTTGTGCCTAGTGACACATTCATAAGGAATGAAGACCTAGATGCTCAAATATCTGAAAATGGTTTATATTTATATAGTGCCTTTCATTCCCAAAACATACTACGAGGCTTCCCAAACTATACATGTATCTGACCGAAATGTAGACACTTCTGGGGTAGAAGTCAGCAGCCAAGTGTCCTACTTCAGGGCAAGAGTAACTGTATTCCCCCTCCATGGTCCAGCAAGGACACTCACTCTAGGCTCCCACATCCTCAGCTGCCACTCTTCTTAGGCAGAGACCTGTGTCTCTCTCCCTCCTGACCAGACTATTTCCAGACTGCACAGCTCCTTGCCTATACTGTGACTTCCCAAACAAAGTCAGGCTGCCTATGCCAGCTGGCCTGCCTTACTTTTCTCCTCAGAGACAGTAAACAGTGTAATTGCCACTGTTAAACTTCCACCCAGCTCTTTCTAAACAAGCAGATTTAGTATTAAGATAAAAGCATTATAGAAAAAAAATATAAAAACAACTAAAGAACCTACACATGCTAATAAACTCATCAGACATCATCCTCAGCTTCAAGAAGGGCTCTTGCTGGTGGGACCTGTTGAAGCAGTCTAGAGGAATGTCCCCCTATTTACATCTATCATCGGGATTTGTTGTTAGCCCCTTAAAAAAAAGACAAACCAAGACGGATGTGTGCATGTAAATAACCAAGGTATTTATTAAACCATCAACAGTTCTAAAGAAAGTAAACCAGAGGTCATCCAAATGAATAGGAACACAGGTAAAACAAGGACCCCCACAACAGGTGATATAAAGGTAAGTACAGGACTAGTAGTATGCTGACTGAGATTGAGAATAAGTTGTCTGCCCTAGGACAGGACTCAGGTAAGAGAATAGAGGATCAATGGACCACTACCATGTCTTGCAACTCTGAGGATCCTCACGATGACAGGACAGCTCTGGTTTCCATTCAGGTAGATGAAACCAGCAGGTAAGGAGTGGACATCAGGATCAGGTGATGATGGCTCTGCCCCAGCGGTGACTTGGCTTATACTCCCCCTGCGACATCCTGGGTGTGTGTTTGTCCTCAGTGAAAGAAAGGCAGCTGGTGACACACTCTCTGTATGCAAGTGAGAATTACCCTCCCACAGCCAGATGACTGATTGTGGTGTTCAGCGTACTCCTCCGAGGCAATTTAGAGAGCTGAAGTGTCTGCTGTGCTTTCCAACAATTGCAGCAGCAGCACCTCCAGACTCTGCCACTCAGAAGGGCAGCCCCTTCCTTCTGACGTGCTAGCTCTTGACGTGCTAGCTAGGTCTTGGTTTCCCACCTTTCTGTAGAAAGAGTGGGAAACTACACCTGAGGAAGGGGAAGAAGGGCAGCCAAGATGGATTCCTAGTTGTTGTTTGGGCACTTCAAGATGACCTGTGATGTTAATCACCAAAGTTTTTCCCCTACAGACCGAACTTCAATGCCCACTCAAGGGTTTTCTTGTGATTACCAGTTCATCAGTCTTTTTACTTAGAACAAGAACTATAATGAGTAAATCAGTGACTCCTTTATACACTTGCTCTTTGAACGGTCATTATGTAACAGGTGATCAGCAAACAAAAGGTCCCCATCTCAAGCTAAAGCTTCAAAGGCTAAGTCCAGAAGTGGGAGTTTGCAATCTCCTCTTCCCAAGTACTTCCTAGGAATTCCACTCCACACAGACTGTCCCAAAAGATCATTTGTGTCTGCTACATTGTTCAATATAGTCTTTTGAATCTCAGAATAATATATAAACATTTGCATTGAACTCAATGCTTAAACGTAATTCAATAAGATTTAACTTAATTGAATAATGTTTGTCCAGGATATTGCAGGAATTGCTATATCTGTTACAAATAGGTATACAATTGCAAAATATGGGCTGGGAGGGAAGTTTTAGTCTGATCAAAATCCTGCCTTTACGAAAAACGTTGTGGGATATTTAATGTTCACATGGGTCTGATCCAACTCCCAGTGAAGGCAATGGGAGGCTTTCTGTTCTCTTTAATAGGAAAGAGGCTGGGCCAATAGAGCAGGCAGAATCTTGGATTTTCCTATGGAACTGGAAGTTAAGTTTTTACCAGCAAAATAAGACACAATGGGCTATCACAAACTTGTGAGTGTGCAAACTAGTATTCCTATATGCTGGTAATGCCTTAATAAGCAATAGTTTGTGATGGAAATCTTGTATGTGATAATAAGAGATTTTTAGTACCACCTCTCTCCCTATCACACACACACACACGCACACACAGATGATCTCACTGTCCCACCGATAGTTCTTCTGAGCCAAGCGGTCGATTCACTACTGTTGAATTTTGAAAGTTAATCCATAAAATGGACCTTCACTAGGAATAGAGCATATTTACCTTCACTCCTTAAAATAGATAAATGTGATAAAATCCAGGGCTTCTAGTAATTATATAGGTTGATGCCCTTTTTGTAACCTATATGGTAATTCTATTAATTATTAGTTATTATTTGTATAATCCCTTGCACTTAGGTACCCTAGTCATGGATCAGGACTCCATTGTTCTAGGCACTGTATAAACACATAAAAAAGAGACAGTCTGTGCCCCAAAGAGGTTTTACTATAAGTATAAGGCAAGAGATAACAATCGAGTACAGACTAAAAGGCAACAATGAGACAACATTGGTCAACATGAATTAAATACGAGCTGGAACCATAGTGTGGCTGGTTTCTCTTTGTACTCAAGTAAGATATTTATGGTAACCTTCTGAAACCAAGTACACTGGATCACACTGTAGGGGTACTGAATATCTTTTGGAATGAGGGGGTTAATTCACTGTTGTCATCCTGACTGAAATTCTCTGCACTGTGCCTTTTTCTTTATTGATGATGTCAATGATTCACTTTGCCTTCACTGTACTCTGCAATACATTTAAATAAAATGGTTAATATAACCCAGTTTCTGTGTGTGTTGCCTTAATAAAAGAATCAGATGAAGGAGGCCAGATATCTTAGTACTGAAAAGTAAGTCACAGCTGGCTTAGACTATTGTAATGTGCCCTATTTGGTGCTAAAGCTAGAGACCACTCAAGGTATGTCTATATAGGGATAAAAGACCCACCACTAGGCACAACTGACCTGGGTCAGCTGACTTGGGATCACAGGACTTGGGCTTAGGGTTAAAAATCACTGCATAGATGTTCAGGCTTGGGCTGGAGCCCTCCACCCAAGCCCCATGAGCACTAGTCAGTTACCTTGGTCTGCCACAGGTTTTTTAATCCTTGTGTAGACAGAACGCCAGAAACTAAAGTTGGTTCAGAATGAAGTGGCCTGTTTGTTAAGTGGCATGTCAGACCAGATGCTGTTCTGACTGCCTGTGAGTTTCTGGATGGAATTCCACATGTTAGTTTTAACCCTTAAATCCCTAAAAAGGTTTGCAATCTGCTTCTGCCTAATCTCCACACCTCTTCACCTCCACTGAGACATGGTGCACTCCTGGATGAGTAACTAGGGAAAAATTTCCTTGCTTCCTGGAGCACAGTCATTTCGTTTCTGTCCAGATCTAACATGCCCTATTTTAGCATGAGACTGCCTTGACATAGAGTAGATCAACAGAAAGGGCCATTATTTATGGCTATGCAAACACTGTTGGATCACTGTGAATGCTTTACCAACATCAATGTGGGCAGGCTGGAGAAGATGCATGACATGCATATCTTTAAGAACACAGGACTGTTCAGAAAGCTGCAAGCAGGACTTTCTTTCCCAACCAGCAGATTACCGTTGGGAATATTGCAATGCCCATAGTGATCCTGGGCAACCCAGCCTACCCCTTGCTCCCAGGACTCATGAAACCACACACCTTGACAGCACCAGGAGTGCTTCAATTACAGGCTCAGTAGTTATAGCTAGCTGCTGTGTTCTGCATAATATCTGTGAAGCAAAGGGGAGAAAGTTTCCACCAGGGTGGAGGTGGAGTGGATGTCTGCTGAATTTGAACAGCTAGATACAAGGGCTATTAGAAGAGCTCAAAGTGGAGCTATATGGCTTTGAAACACTATTTGAATAGTGAGCCAAAGTAATGTGCATATTGCTACAGTGTGCTCTATCTGGCTGCTCTCTTTTTATGCCTGGTATGAATCTTGCAGTGCTTGCTGTGTACATAGGAATATTGTCAATGCACCTGTTGATATTATTTGTGAGTGATGTTATGAATTGTGTGACACAGTGAAATAACAGGTAGTTGGTTGCTGTCAGACCTACTCAGCACCAGCCAGCATATGCTATGAACTAATAAAGATTAATTTTGTTCAAAAAATAGAATTTTATTCTGTAAAGTAAACCAGGCAATTAAAAAAAATTTGAAACTTAATAAAACTTAATGGAACAGAACGTATGAAGGGGAAAGAACAGTCATTTTCATTTCAGCTACACATAAATGGACCATGACTTTCACAGGTCAGTGTATGTGAAGCCGGTATTATCTTTAATGTTCCCATAAATGGAGTGGTAAGGATAGTCCACTGACACCAATGCCATGTGGAATGTTGAGGGGGAAGTATGGGGAGGTCCTGATATTGAGTTCTTCAGTGGGAAGCAAGCACAGGGGGGCTGTACCTAGTTGAATGGGCTCTTGTTCCATGATAGGGGCTCCTATGTGCTACCACAATACAAAAAATAAATTCTCCCTCAGTTTTCAGACTATCATCAGCATTATTTATTTGCAATACCACAGCACCTAGAAGCTTTAGTCATGGACTAGTACCCCATTGTGTGAGGAGCTGTACAAACACAGAACAAAAAAGCAGTCTTTGCCCCAAGGGCTTATAATGTAAGTAGACTTTTTTAAAAAAATGTTAAAATAAGCAGAGGTCATTATTTTGAAGGTCACTGAGGAGTTGAAGATTTGGGAGATAACAAGCATGGTTTCATATTAATTACATTGTAATTCTTAGCACTAATTCCTGCCTGGAAATTGAAAAAAGTAGCAGAGGTTGCAGGAGGGAAGAGTTTGGAGGAGGCACCAAGAAGTCAATCTGTGTACCCTGACTAGAATTCTAGCAGCATCTGCATCATCTCTGCTTTAAAAAAAATAGTTATCTCAATTACAGGCCAGTTTAGTTTTACAAGAAAGTCCTTTCATATTATTATCCAGGACCTGCTACCTGAAACACTGATGACTATTTCAATCACCTTTTCTGTAACAGTTTGAGTTGGGTAAATAAAATGCTACGATAAGGAGACAATTTACTGAGCACAAATTGCTAAAGAGCAGGAACAAATTTTAAGATGATTTTTACATGTCAAATGTGTTAATCCTGTGAAAACAAAAGGGCTAAATACTTTCCATTTGTTTAATGAATAAAAAACAATGATAAACATGTCTATTATAAAATATCTGCATAATTTATTTATATAATTGAACAGTGAGATATTGTTAAGAAATAATAACTGTTCAAAGTAACAAGTATGGTAAACTGTCATATTTTTGTTACAGTAAATGGACAGCTTGTTGTTTCTCAAAACAAACAGTCATTCACAGCTCTTAGCTGTGTGATGTGCTCTGAAGAGTTATTTTTAAAAGCTAAATGATGAGAATCATCAGCAGTTCTGAATAAAGGGTCAGATTCTGTTTTCCTCTGGTTTTGTTCAGAGATTGAGAGGAGGGAAAGACAGGATAGAGGTGGCTTTTAGAACTTGTCTACATTGTAAGTTAGGGTGTGGCAAGCCAGGGATGTGACTCTATAGGGCACCAACTTGCTGCATGAACCCTATTACCGTATACTAAACATTCTGCAGTGTGCTTGAAATGTGAGAAAATGAAAGCACACTATGGAACTTTTAGTGCATTGTAGCCTGGTCAACACACGAGTTAGCACACAGCAAGCTAGTGCACTGTAGATTCACCCTCCGGCTACTCACAAGTCCTAAAATACTTTTGCACCTTCTTAATTCTGGACTCTGCAAAGTGGACTCAAGCAGAGTAGTTATGTTAACTCTGTGCCAGGCAGGGAACTGTGGCTATGAGATAGGAATTCTGTGAGGGCTCTTTCTACCCCCTTTATGCCACCATAGCAGAATCTGACCCAGAGAGACTGGGAAAGTGTCAGTGGCTATTCAGGTCAGCTGACTAGAGATAATCCAAACTTCACAAGTCTCCTGGTAACTTGTCTCAAATAATCCTGATAACTATAAAATGTACTGAGATTCAGAAACACATTTGCTGATTGAAAGAGATGTTTATGTACTCAGTAATTCTTTGCAAAACATTTTGAAAGTGATATGGGCTGGAATTTTGTTGTATCTCCAAAAGCTAAAGAATTCAGGCATGCATCCCAAGTTGTATATATTACAGAGATAAAAATACAACTTTGCAAACTGATGGGGAAATAAATTATGGGAAACTGGGCCTGCGGAAAAATACACCTTCAGTGTAAAAGGGTTGCAGAAGACCTAAAAAAATAATTGTTCTCCAGGGTCAGGATGAATGTCTAACCTGTTTTGGGGTCTAGTTGCTATTTTAACTTTGAAAAGGTCTGAATTCTGTTAGGTAAACAGATCAGGTAACCAAGATACAGGCCATTTTTGAACTTGGTCTCCCCTTATAATTAGAACTAAACCTTTTGTGGTCCCTTATCTTTGATCTAGAAACAAGACATCATTTCTTTCCTGACTGAAGAGCTGCACTGGATGTGCTGCAGTAGCCTGTATTACTCAGATAAAAATCTCTTTGATTCTTCTTGGGGAGAGGCCATTTTGAAAATATACTTGCCAAGCTCTTCTAACCATACTATATTTGATCCCTTTTGCTGTGTTGTGGATGAACTGAGTGACAATGAAAGAGATGACTGGTGGTTGGGTAAGGCTAAAAGAAAAAAAACACTCCACAATTAGATCAATTTTTTGGCTATACTAACAAAATATTATCATATGACTATTTATTATACATAGATTCAAGCTCTTTTAATTAAAATTCACAAAATTATTTTGCACCATTCAAACCCTTTTCAGAATTCCAGTCTCATACTATAGCAATTATGGATCTTGATAATGAAAAAAAATTCCCATGGAAAGGGGTTATGTTAGAAGTAAAACATAAAAACAAAGCAAAATCCTTTGCCGTGGTCAGAGAATTGACTGCAATATTTGAAGAAAATGAACATGAAGAAAATTACCCAATCATTCTATTTCTGTTACTGCACGTTGGGGGTTCCTTAAAGACAAACCATAAGCTAAGCTTCCTGGGGGATGGATGCCACCTAAGTTACTCTATAGCACTGTATGTCAGTCTGGCTATACTTTCATAAAGTGGTGGTTGCTAGCAGTGACTTCTAAAAGAACTGCTCCTGCTCATATCTGGAATTAAAGTGACAAAATAGCCACTGGGGAGAAAGAAGCAATAAGAAATGTACTAAGTGCTTTTTGGGGCTAAATGACCTGGAGCCGGCAAGAAGGAATACAGCATACAATTTTTGAGGGTACTGCCTGCCTGCAGTAAATGCTTCCAAAGTATAATTAATCTTAATTCACTGGAAGCACAATAATTAATACTTTTCTTTGTGTGACTCATCAATTTACTTGCAGTGATCATGTATTTTGTTTTCTCTACATCACTAATTTCCTCATTTACTTAGACCTTGGACCCAAGTGAATGTCATTTATTAACTATATTCTTATTCCAGTCCTCTGGTACACAAAGGACTAAGCTATAACCTGATCATCGACTTGGCATATTCATGTTCTGTGATGATGCAATTTTCTGAAGGAGCTTCTTTCAGAAGCTGATCCACACATCTTCCTCCAGTCCAGTGAGGACTTCTCCTTCTAGGTCCTCTTCAAGAGCACTACAGAAATAGCAGAGGCATTAATGGGAGTGCCTTTCAAAAGATGTGGTGTATTTGAAAATGGTATTGGAATCATAGGCTGTCACTTTAACTTGTGAGAAGTTTCCTGGTCTTGCTTGCAGGATAGAGAGCTCTGAAAGAAAGTGTGTGATCAGAGTCATTCTGGTACAACCAACTTAAAGTAAAGTGGGGCGAGAAACACCTGTCTGTTTTAGAGAGTAGCCTGCTTTGTCTCTTTCTGTGTGAGAATTTGTGTTTTTCATCATTCTGAATTCTAAGAAATAAAGCAGTGTTACACTGCAAACTTCCAGCAAAAGATTTTATTTTTTTGTCTAACTGTCTCTGCATGTGGGAAACATAAGATCTATATGCTCCCTCCACTGTTCATCTCTTCACAACTTCTGTTATCCATGGCTCCTTCCAAAATTCTCTTCTTTATTTCTACCAGCACTCACAACTCTAGCATCTTTCCTCCAATCTTCAAATATTCCTGTACCTTCTCTACCTTTCCCTCAATCCTACCCACTTCCATAATCTCCTCCTCCTTTTCTGTCTCCAAAATCATAGAGAATATTTTCTCATGCTGTCTTGACTTCCTTTCCTCCAGCTCATCTCTGTTTTCCTAGCCAGCTTCCATCCTCTTTACTTCACTGAATGTCAATCTCAATGTCACTAAAGATTTTCCCCTCACTAAATTATGAGAAGGATATTTCTCTATCCTTATTCTTTTCCATCTGGAACCTTGTCTCTCTTCCTCCACTTTCTCTTCCTCCACTTTCTCTCCCCTGTTGGTTTTTGTAGCTCTGTGCTGTTTTGGTTCTTCTATCTTACTACCAATTTCTTCACTGTTTACATTAGTTGCTCTTCCTCCTCCTCTTCTTTTAGTGTCCCTCCAGGCACTGTCCTAAGTTTCCAGCTCCTCTTTCTCTCATGCACTTTGATGGCTTCAATTAACATCTCTGTGTGGAAGATTTCTAAATTTAACTCTCAGCCTCTCCCCACTCTCTTGCAATTCAGGGTCCCACACAAGTCCCCTATTGCCATCTGTCATAAACAGATAGCTAAGGGTTAATGTCTCTTTCACCTAAAAAAAAAGTAACCTGAAGCACCTGACCAGGGGACCAATCAGGAAACAGGATTTTTTTCAACTCTGGGTGGAGGGAAGTTTGTGTCTGAGTTCTTTGTGTTCTGCCTGAATCTCTCTCAGCTAGAGAAGGATTTTTCTATTTCCTGCTTTCTAATCTTGTTTCCCAGTTGTGAGTACAAAGTGGGTTTTTTGTTTTGTATTTACATGTCTATAGTTACTGGAGTGCTTTAAATTGTATTCTTTTGAATAAGGCTGTTTATTCATATTTCTTTTAAGCAATTGACCCTGTATTTGTCACCTTAATACAGAGAGACCATTTGTATGTATTTTTCTTTCTTTTTTATATAAAGCTCTCTTTTAAGACCTGTTGGAGTTTTTCGTTAGTGAGGAACTCCAGGAAATTGGGTCTGCAGCTCACCAGGGAATTGGTGGGAGGAAGAAGTCAGGGGAAAACCTGTGTGTTAGATGTACTAGCCTGACTTTGCATTCACTCTGGGTGAGGGGGGAAGAGAGGTTGACTCTCAGTAATTCTGTTCTCCAGGCTGGGAACGGGGAGGGTGGAATCCCTCTGTTTAGATTCACGGAAGTTGCTTCTGTGTATCTCTCCAGGAACACCTGGAGGGGGGGGAAGGGAAAAGGTTTATTTCCCTTTGTTGTGAGACTCAAGGGATTTGGGTCTTGGGGTCCCCAGGGAAGGTTTTTGGGGGAACCAGAGTGCCCCAAAACACTCTAATTTTTTGGGTGGTGGCAGTAGTACCAGGTCCAAGCTGGTAACTAAGCTTGGAGGTTTTCATGCTAACCCCCATATTTTGGACGCTAAGGTCCAAATCTGGGACTAGGTTACTGACAACATCTCAAATTCATTTTCTATAACACCAGATTTTCATTTTGATATCCTTTCCTTACTTCCCTAATCTAATTGACAACTCCATTTTTCCTCCTATCTGAGGCTCACAATCTCACTGTAATCTTTGATTCTTTTATTTCCCTTGATGTCCAGTCTCACTAACTCCTATCACTTCTTCCTCTGTAATATTTGTCTTTTCTCTACTATCCCCATGGCTAACATGCTTGTCCCTGCCTTGATTGCCTCTTAATTTGATTAACTTGACCTTCTTGAGTCTTTCCCTCTTCAAGGTATCCAAAATGCCTTTGATAAACCAAATTCCTCTCCTACCACTCTGATCTATGTTATCGCCCTATTTGAATCCTTTCATTGTCTTTCTATTTTTTACCACATGAAATTCAGTCTCCTTTCCTCACCATCATATCCCCTCATCATACTTTCCCCCTCTGCATCTTTGCTTTCTTCTCCTCCTCTCACTGCCTGCACACTCTTCAATCTCTCACACCTTCTATCATGCTATCCTTTGTTTGTCGACCAAGGCCCAGATCCTTACAGATATTGAGACATCTAACTCCCTTTGATTTCAATTGTGAAAGGTGCCTGAAGACCTTTGAGACTCTGGGCCCAAATATCTGCTGCTGCTTCTTTTAATCCCTCCTTATAATCCACTCTTTCAAGGTATCTGTGTTACCACCTTCTTCTTCTCACCAATAATGCCCCTCATACACACGCACTCTCCCTTTCCTGAACTAGTCCACCACGTTGCTGGACTCTTGTTTGTGATGGATTATTAGATTTTAGGGACAGAAAGAAAATCGATCAGCCTTGGAAGAATTAGCCACAGCCTGTGGCTTGGGCTGTGTTTCTAAGTGTGCATTTATGGGGCTGAATCATTGATTTTGTAATGATATATTTGGTGGATAATGCAATGCAACTTCAGCTAGATGGGCATTTTGTATATTACTCCTTTCTCTTTGATGTAGCCTTTCTTATTTCTGAGAACTGGGTCATATGAGCTACCATCTAGGAAGAAAAAATGTTATTCTAAATGGAAGCTCATGACAGGTCCATCCAACTTTTTTTTTTTAATTTACATAGTCCCAACAAGTATACTTGAGGCTCTACAGGCATTCAGAAAATGAAGTCTTTGCCCTGAAGCATTTAAAATCGAAGTCCGTACTCCTGTAATGAGCTCTGCATGGATGGTGTCCCACTGGAGACAGTATGCTCCATGCACATGCAGGTGTCAGTCCACATGGAGCTCATTGAAGGATCAGGGTCAAAATAGATAAAACACAAATAAAGGAGTGGAGGAATGGTACGGAGACGATATGGGGAGTGGAAAAGGGATACCACAGAAAAGTAGATGATGTGATTGAATTCAGCACACATCCTTCTAGCTCTCCCTCTTCATTGTAAGCTTTTTTCCCTTCCTACCTACTGGTCATTTTTTGTTTTTAAACCTATCGGCCTTGCAATGAGCTAATGCTCCATATACCCATAAGGGGACCTCCACAGCTCTGCTGCACCTTGCTCAAATGTTCCTACCACAGGCATATCTACACTGCAGCTGGGAGCATGCCTCCTCACCTTGGCAAACGGACACACACTAGACAATTAGATGGGAGTAGGTAATCCAAAATGTGTCCATGTGCTTTCTTTGTAACTGTGCCACCATTAAAACAAAAAGGAAAATTTAGATTCTAAACTTCCTTTTCAGAACTGCTCTAATTGCATTTAGCAATATAGCAGCATATTCCAAAGGCAGTGTTCCAGGATTTAACCAGGATTTTCTTACAGTTTTTTTAGATCTGTAGCAAAACAAAACCTGCAGCATCCTTGTATATTACATCCTTTATAGCCAATCCTATATCTCAGCTTGCATAGTGAATGGAAGGCATGCAGTCAATATATGCTTCAGAACACCACTGAATGTTGATATTGCACACTGAATTCCACTGCCATCATGCAGTGTTTTAATTAAGATAAAAGATTAATGACTTCCCTTTCCTGGCTAGGATGGCGTTAATATATAAATTATATTGCTGCTTGACAAATGAATGTGATTTTGAATATCTGAATAAACCAATCAGCATTTAACAAAAAAAAAATGTAAGAAATACCCTTATGACCTAGATAGACTAAAGATAATCTCTGCTGCAGAAAATTCATGTGAAGAAATTAAATATGCCAGCCTGGACATCTATAGGAACATTCCTAGCTTCCCCTCCAGAACATATTTTAATGTCATCCAAACGCTCATTTCATTAGTGATTGGCATCATTTCATACCTTCCCCAGTGATCCTAGACACAGCGGAGTGGCATTCAATTTTTGCCCATGTCCAGCTTTCCACAGAAGAGACTGACTATCAGAAGGTGTGAAAAACCCATTATGGGGTTTTTGAGATCATTAATCAGGATATCTAATTCTGCCTGGAAATGTTTTATTTACTACCTTTCTCCAGTTCCATCCTCAGTGCTGCTGCTGCCACAGTTTCAGTAAAGAATGAAGCAGGTTATCCATCTCTGAGGTCAGTGAGATGGATGACTTTCTTTGCTGTCTCTCTCATGCTTTCTCATCTCTCTTCCTGGCAGTTTAAGCTAGCACATTACAAAATTAATTAGAATGCATTCAGACACATTGACAAATACAAAGGCTTAAAAATATTGCTCCTGGTTGACTAGTTTTTGTTGGCCTGAAGCTATACTATGTCAGTTCAGATAAGGAGCCCTGAGGCAGCACTGGTGTTGCAGGTTGGCTGGGGAAAGCAGCAAGGAGTTGGATGTAGTGGAGAAGTGGCATAAAAGTGTGTCTAACATCATCTATGCTGCTTTTCTGCTTGCCTAGTGCTTTATGTTTTACCTATGTAGATTGTCAGTTGTTTGGAGCATGGGTTGTTTTTCTTTTGCTTTAAGTGCCTATCACATTTTGTGCAGTCGTGTGATTATTATCTTAATTTACAGAACATATTTGTATTTACTGTATTGTATTGAACTGTACTGTATTGTGTTGAATATAGTTCTCTTCTCATTCCTGTAGGCATACTCCTTGTGGGACAGATTATCTTCTCTGCTGAGGCCCCTTTGCACTGCTCCAACAAGGCAAAGGAGATGAAAGCCAGCAGATCTCCTCAGCTGAGGATTCTCCTGAAGAGGAGAAGACCCTAGCTGGCACAGAGCCAGCATAGCTGGCTTCTACTCCAGTACTCATGAAGCCCTAGGTGTGGCCTGAGCACTATTGCACACTGGCTATTCTTGGGTTGTGGAATGGCCCTTGAAACCATAGCCATCTGGCATGGTTTACCGTATCCTGGAGGCTGCTCTAAAGTATCTCAGGACAAGCATAGAACTAGCCCAAGGATAAAGAAGCCTAACTAAACCTTTGCCATCCCTTAAATGCCTCAGATGCACCTAGTGGATACTGGTTACAGCTGAGTATCTGGGCTTGTAAACACAATCTATGGATGTATATATATATCCAAAAAAAACCAAAACAAAACCCAGAACTGTGTGTAAATTAGGTTTCATAATAACACTATTATAGCACTTTAGGCCAGAAGTTTCACAACCAGTCTCTCTTTTCACACACATACGGTTGATTTTGTGGACACAAATAATACTGATCAGTTTTGTGCCTTCAATTATTTGTAATTGTAAACTGGACAATTTAGAGCTCTATTGACTAATTTGTAGGTACACCCAGGTGGAAATCTCAGTAATCTAGATTGCACCCACAAATAATTCTGAGCACAATCTTGTACTGTATTTACTGTGTCCACAATTAAGTGCAATCTGAAAAGTAGGTTTTATAGCTATAATCTGAACTACAATTTAGCCTTTATTAATTGAATAACCATTCAAACAAAAGCTAGAATGTGGCCTTTTAGGGAAACAGTCTTTCAGTTAAGGTATTTGGGAATTTTAATTGGAATGCCAAGTAATTCTTACAAAAGGTTAAATCTGTTGTAATACAGTTAAAATACAAATGCTTAATGTAACAATTTAGAAGGGCTTCCTCACTGCTGCTGAAACAAGAATGTATTTGCCAATTACGCTAGGAGAGCCATAGAGATGCCTCTTCAATGGGAGCAAATTTAGGCCAATGCTGAAAGCTTTTGAAGAAGCTATCTTATGTTTTTATTCAGTTATATCTAGTGTAACTGTCAGACCCTTCCAGGACTGACTCCCTAACCTTACACCTCCTTCCTGTTCACACCACATCTTACAATGACACTTTCAGTAGTTATGCTGCCTCCACTATGTCTGATGCATATTCAGTAGGCATTTTCCCCTTCTTCCTTATTTGTATTTCCTCACCCTACAAATGTAGAGGTGCCCTTCATATATGTCAATTCGTTATCATGGCACTCTTGTGGTCAGATATCTACCAATTTTCTGTCCAAAAGCTGGTGTTAGCCCATGTTCCTATGGCTGGCTGGTGGTGTTATGGTCAAATTTCCCCTTACATATTTTATTTACAGTTCCCCCAAACTCAGGGGTGACCATTAGGCCATATATTTGTGCCAAAGGTCATAGGTCTCAAACCTTATGCTAACTGCTGAAGCCAATGTTTTACAGGCTTACAGGGCTGTAGGTTCCTTGCATTACTGCTGAATAAAATAAATGCTAACGCTAGTTCTACGGCCTATGTTATCCTTAGCTACAGACATCCACTTCTTCTAATAGTCTTTGCATTTACTCTGTCCGTTACTAATGCAAAAATCTTGTAGGGATTTATGTGCATAATTCACAAAAGTGCTACAAGGAATTCCATGAGTTAATCTCATGCATCAAAATGAACAAATAAGCCTAAAAGTATATACCAATTATAGTAAGGAAGCATGCTGTAATAATTTGCTAATAGCAATGGTAGCAATGATAGAATATGCCTCTGACAGGCATAATAAGGAAAACATTTTAAAGATATACTCCCAACTACTGAGAGTCATATATTTGATTCAAAATCTAGCAGGGAAAAAATCTAGTTCTGTAAGCTATTTAGGTCATGATGGCTTTCAGGTATAATTCAGCTCAAAGTCACTAGTCTAATTAGACTATAGCACAATAAATTGTTGCCACATTTATCTTGTTATAACCTTTGGCAACATTCTTTAACACATGATGGGTAACAAAGGTGCTCTGTGGTGTGAATTTGAGGCATTGTTTGACTATTATGTCTTGTCGTGTTCAAATGTGTTTAAAGATATGTGAAATCCAGTAAATTAGGTTTCCAGGACTTCCACTCGCAGGCATAGAGATTATGATGTTATTATTTTAATACTCACGTGCATGTATAGGTATTGTTTATCTAAAATGTGTAAACCAAAAAATCAAGGCTTTTAGGCCCTCATCCAGCAAAGCCCTTAAGTATGTACTTACACTTAATCATGTGCTGAAGAGCTTTACTGAATTGGGATCTTCATCTGTAGTCTTGCTAACTAAAGTATAAAATCATAGAATTTAAATAAAATATTACTTTGAACTCTATTCTAAGCTCATACATAAAGATATATTATAAGCTGTTTGTTGGTGTTGAAATGCTATAATATGTAAGTGATACAAGTTGTGCTTATTTAGGCAGCTAAATCAAGGACTCCGGGGGGGAAAGAAGCAAAAAGTTGGTTAATTTCTTTTCCCCATTCCAGTTGACTTCTGAATGCTTGACAGTTTGAAAGGATAAAATTCTATTAGTACCAAAAGAAGGATACTAATTGTAATGGGTTGCCCCCCCTCCGGGGTGCCACCTGATGTACAGGAGTACCACTGAGACTGACTGTTCCCCCAGCCTGGACTCCTTTACACTGTCCTGCTGAGTCAGATCCTCAAGCCTCCTCCAGCAAACAGATGGGTAGGGACATACTCAGCTGCAGAAGGACACAGACACTGAAATCAGCTTTGCATGAGAAGGCTTCAGCTAAGGAATTGCCCAGCACTCAAGTGCACTCCCTCTCTGGAGTGTAAAGCCAAATTTGTATGGTCTTGCGCTGCACAGAGAACTGTACAGCATAAGCTTATTGAAATTTGCTGCCTTCCTAAATGTAAAGGAAGATATGCACAGCTTTGTGCCCCTCTCCCCAATTATGAATTCCACAAACTGGTTTTAGAGAAAACAAAAACAAGATTTTAACTACAAAAGATAGATTTTAAAGTGATTATAAGGGACAACAAACAGATCAAAGCAGATTGCTGAGTAAATAAAACAAACATACAAACTAAGCTTCATACACTATAGAAACTGGTTACAAGTAGTAATTTCTCACCCTAAATGTTGCTTTTTGGCAGATTGCAGTGGTTCTTGAAAACAGGCTGCTTTTGCTTACAGCTCAAAACTACAGGTATTTCTTTCACAGGCCACATGGCTTGTGTACTCGAGAGCTCTCCCAGCTCTCTGAAAAAACCCACCTCCACGAGGGGCATAGCTACCAGCACTGGTGCACTGTCTATACTGGCACATTATAGGGCTGAAACTTGCAATGCTCAGGGGGGTGTTTTTTCACACCCTGAGCGAGAAAGATGCAGTGCTATAAAGTGCCAGTGTAGACAAACCCTTAGATGTTTCCAGCAGGCCTCCTGGGCAGGTTTCAGTGAAGAATGAACCCTGATTACCTCACTTCCCTGCCTCAAACAGGATTTACATATGGCAGGAATCCTTTGTCTTTCAGTGTGACTACTATCCCCTCCGTGGAAAAATACCGATATTCTATCATGGAATCCAGTACCAGGTGACATGACCCTGCAGTGTCAAAGCAGTCATGAGTCAAAGGCCATTTGTAACATCCCAGGAGGCTTCTCAGGCATGTGAGAGATTAACATCTTCAAAGACCAATTGTCTTCCCTAATGGTTCACTGACTTGTCCCTGGCTAACCAGCCAGACTGATTGCATTTTGTCTGGTGGGCATTCCCCAGATGCAAACACTTTTGTAGTACAGATGTATAGTCTATATTCTTAACTTTTCATACAAAAATGATACTGGTATACAAATAGGATAATCTTATATAGTAAATTATAACCTTTCCAATGATATCTCACATGCCTTATCTTGCACAAAACATGTCATAGTTATGCTATAATCATATTACAACAATATTTCTATGAAGAATATGGGGTGTAGTGTCAATCTAATATCTATCTGTTGATAGAGATATACATTTCATTAATTTTAATCAGAAAAAGAATTCATATGGCATACACCATAAAGCCCTTAATCTTTTCTCTCTTTGTTAAATGTAGAATCTTCAAAACTGATAAGCTGATGGTGAATTCCATAATTAGTCATTGCTGCTGTTGAGATTTCCATTTTCTTAAAGCCTTGATCCTGAGGTGAGTGGCAGAGATTGAACGGCTGTTGCACTTCAGTGCAAACAGGAGCATGGGCTTAGTGCTGGCACAAATACAATTATGCACAAAGCATAGTATGCTTCTATGAGCAGAATTAAGTCTCAAGTCCTCTATGCATCTGCTCGCTTATTCGAGAGTGTCAGATAAAACGGAAGTGTACACAGATAATAGGATTATTTTAGGAGACAGGGACTTAAGAGTCATTCCTGTTACACTAATGAGGCACTTAGCTAACTGTTACCAGACCGGAATGACTTGATGGCTATGCAATACATCTCATTAATATAGGTGATAGTTTCCTCGGCCTCCTGGGGCCAGATTCTGAGCTGGCATAAAGTGAGATAAATCTATTGAAGTCAATGGAACTATTCTGATTTACATTTGCTGAGGATTTGGTCTCTAGTTTCCTGAATTTCACATTTTTACCTTGCACTGATAGAAGTCAGACTCATGAGTGCTGGAACATACTAGACTTCCTGGCCTGACCCCAGGCACATGATCTGAGTAAGATGACAAAAGACATCACAGGCCAGGCAGTCAATATCTATTGACTCTTGTGACTACTGCTACATAGACGCAAGCCCTTAAGTGTCAATGAGGCAAGAGGGAGGATTGGAGAAGGGAGGATTTAACTATGTACACGTTTTTAGTTACATGCCAAGCAGAACCTATCCACTTCCTGATTAGAAAAGCTGAGAGCTGCTGTTTACGAAGAGAAGGATTTTAAAAAGCGCATGCCTTTAATGTATTTTTAAAATGTTTTAATCAAAGGCTCATCTAGCATGGGACAAATTCTGCCTCCACTTCCTTGGCACGGATGGTCTAGTCAGTGACACTGCTGCCAGGGAGGGGGCTGTTCATCATGGAGAACGCCCCCCCCCCCCACACACAGTGATGGATTTCTGATGTGTGGAGAGGCTTTCTGCTTGACGATGAGCAGGTAGAGGTGGAGCCAGAGGATCAATTGTTGTGCAGATCCTCCAGCAGTAGGCTCTACGATGGGGTCATGTAAGAAGTGTGGAGGACTAATTCAT
This sequence comes from Gopherus flavomarginatus, assembly GCF_025201925.1. Classification (NCBI taxonomy): domain Eukaryota; kingdom Metazoa; phylum Chordata; order Testudines; family Testudinidae; genus Gopherus; species Gopherus flavomarginatus. The sequence goes on from NC_066618.1 coordinate 201,574,953, forward strand.
TGAGTAGGCTGAAGTAGCTTCCACCAACAGCTCTGCAGCCACTCTATAGCCTGGGAGGGAGGATTCCTTCTTCTCTTTCCCCTGTAACTTTTCCCAGCCCATATTCCAGCTTCTCAGGCTGTGCACCTGCAGGAGGATTTGACACACTCAACAGGACATTCATGGCATTTGTTTCCCCTTTTTCTTGTTATCTGAGGTACAGAAAGGGAAACCAAAAACCTTTCATCTATTCCCACTTCAAGTAATATACATCAGAGCAACACTGTTTTATTATTGTTTGTAACTGAGCTGTAAGAGAATATGGTGGCTGAGCATATTTACTCAAGGAGTTCAGTCTCCACACAAGCCAAGTCTGGGCTTTAAAATGAGCTTTCAGAGGTATCAAGCTAAACTGGTGCTTTTATATTGTTCTGTCTGTTATTGAATAGACTGAAATGAAACCTGAATCTTTTAAACTTTAGAATGCAGGTGAAAAAGCTGTCCTCTTCTTGGGTGGCTTTATAACTACTGTGTTCATCTGTAGTGAGTGAAATTCACAGCTGTGTCCTGCGGCAGTATAAGACCTATGCAGCACTTAAATTCTGCTTATCGTGCAGACAGTGCTTGGCTGACTGTAAGTGCTACCTGATATAACCAGTAAACAAGATTATGAACAGACTGTGTGAAAATAGGCTATGTTATCTTATTTTTAAAATTGGCATATAGGATGTTGTAATCACTGAATCAAAGTAATTTAATTAAACTTGTTTAAATTGGTTTAAAATGAGATCTTATGCCATCAGCAACAGAGGCAGTTGAGATACCTGTCTACCTTTTTTGTTGTGGTTGTTGAAATTATGTCTTTGAAAAAGGAAAAAATCATTTAGTTTAGGGAATAAACTATTCAAGGCAATATCATGTTTTCCAGCATTAAACAAAAGAATAAACTTAACAATATATGGTAGCATAATCTTTTAGTGTGTTGGCTTTGTCTGCACTTCAAATTTTTTATCACCTATTTTTTGGTAATAGTGCATCTTCCCCATTGCTACCAATGGTGAACACAGAGGTCAGTTGCATTTAGCACCATATAATGAAACCCTACATCACACAGTTGCTAGCAATGGGGTAAATGTGCCACTGAAAACAAGTATTCATTTGCGCTCTTAGTGACTGTGATGTCCTGACAGATTCTGTTCTGACATGCATGGGTACAAAACTCCTATTAAAAGAAATGGGAACTGTTTGCATATAGCAGAATGCAGATATTGGTTGATATTCTTTAAACAAAGCCTTTGTGGCCCCAACATAACTAACAGGATTAAAGAGTATTCTTCAGTAGTGTTAGTTATGTTATTTTATTGATAATTAAATTACAACAAAAAGTAGTTACCGAGTGCAATATATTTGCAGTTTGTAATTTCACCAGTGATAGTAGTGGAACTCTGTGCCTTCTCCTTAAGGAACCAATTAAGCCAAAGAAATCACAAGTTGTCCTCTGTTGCTGCCATTAGAAGTCAGATCTGAAATGGGCCACAAAAGCTTCCTGCTGGGATTAAAATTTTATGAACTGGGAACACAACAGTTTTGTCTGTTTTAGTCATTTCTTAAATACTGCCTGTACAAAAATCAAAGAGGACAAAGGTGAAGGACAAACCACAGCTAGAATAATTTATTTGGATTTGTTGTTGCTGTATTTTTACTTTTTGGGATTTTGAACCTTTTCAGATGCAGGCTAGTGAAAGGGTGAGATGAAGGGCTGTATCGTGTTTTAATGTATGTTAAATCTAACAGCATGAAGGTTAAAAAGAAAACACCCTGAAAACTAATGAGGTAAATTAGGTATTTTAAACAATGTCAACACTTTAGAAATTACAGTGCCAGTAAAATTCTGATGGAAAATATGACCACTCAAATAACTGTATCTGGGCCTTTTTGTTGCTCACTTATTACTCCGGCAGGAATTCAGCACACGTGCATAATTAATAAGCCATGCATATTTTAATTTTTTTGAGCAGAAAAAAGCTTTGGTTAAAAAATTGCTTGAGCTCCCAGCCAGCTAGGGAAGAGAAAGAGCCTGCAGAGCCTTCTTCAAAGCATCTGTAGGGCTAGGTCAGGAGACAGGGTCAATAGAGAGACTGCTTGTGGCTGCTGGGTGGTCAGACAGGGGCTCACAAGGGCTAATGAGGGAGGACAGACTGGAGCAGGGGCTGAATGGGAGTGGAGGCACTGGGTCACAAGTGGCAGGGGGTGCAGGGCCACGTGGCAGAAGGGGAGGGGATGCAGAGCTACAAGGGGAATGGGGTGGCTGAATGGGAGCACAGAGACACATGAGGATGGGGGAGGGGATGCCAGGCTTCAGGGGGGCTGGGAGGAGTGGGTGTCTGAGTGGAGGTGGAGGAACACATGCGGACAGAGGTGCAAGAACACATGGAAGTCAGGAACATGGAGACAAGGACAGATATGTCTGTCTGAATGGGAGAGGCTAAGGGTCAGCAGGGTCTGCATGAGGGAAGCTCCCTGACAGTCCCTCCATGTCCCCACAACCTGTTCCATGCTTTTCCCCACGCATACCCAACAACCCTCCAAGTTCACACCTGGACTCCTTCCCAGAAATTACTTCCCTCACCCTCAGCTCCTTCATTACTCCAACTTCCCCAAGCTTTTGCGCCGCTTCTGAAGGGTGCAGGAAATACAGTTCTGTATTGTATTTTAAATGAATTTATTACTCAGAGTTCTATATTAATGTGCCTAGTAAGGAATCAAAAAAAATTACTTTGTCTGTATTGTTACAGACATGCTTGCTGACAGGTATTTTGAAATAAATGACCAAAAATAATTGAAACTGGTGTGATTATATTGTGTTATTTTGACAAATAAAATATGTATAATTTTAAAATATTGTGCACAGAATTTTTAATTTGTTGGCACAGAATTCCCCCAGAAGTAATTTATCTTCCTTAGGCTAACTAGAACTGGAGAACTCTGTTAAACATATCAAACTATTTGTATGTACATATTCTATGGATTATATACCACATGGTAATACTATTAAAATTGGAAGTTACCTACCATACCTTGGACTTCTGGAGGTGTTTCCTGACCATTTCTGAAGATGATTCATTTTTAGGACTTGATCTAATATGAGAGTGTTCCTACATATTAATACTTTTAATATCAGAACTCATTTAATATCTAAGGAGGTACATATACTGGGTATTTCAGTTATAAATTATCCAGTGCAATCCCTGAGATCAAGTATTTAGACTCTCTGAAACAATTATATTCTGAATAGTAATAATTAGTGAGAGATTAGAAATGAGGCATGCTTTAAAAATGAATAGGTAGTGCTAGAGACAGGCAGAACAGTGTTAATGTATTAGGAATAGTTTTAAATCTAGGTCTGTTTGGAACCCGAGGGATGAATAAATGTTTTGTTTACTGTACATCACTTATTACTACTATATCTGCTGCTGATCCATTGAGTACTTTACTTGATTGTCCTAACATCATGATCAATCCTGCAAACACTTCTATAAAGCAGAGTGCTTAATCCCAAAAGGAGTCTTAGGGCTGGTCTACACTGGGGCGAGTATTGATCTAAGATATGCAACTTCAGGTACATGAATAGTGTAGCTGAAGTCTAACTATCTTAGATCGATTTACCTTGGGTCCTCATGGCGCGGAATTGACGTCTGCAGCTCCCCGTGTCGACTCCGCTACCATCACTCGCTCCAGTAGAGTTCCAGAGTTGACGGGAGCAAGTTTGAGGATCGATATATAGCGTTTGGTGAGGCACGATATATCAATCCCTGAAAAATCGATCATTACCCACCAATACGGTGAGTAATCTGGACGTACCCATATCGTTGTTAGTGCTACTCCCAGTAGTAAGCACTACACCTGGTAGGAAGGATTTGCAGGATATGGCCCATAGACTTTATAATAAAGATATGAGGTTAGTCTTTCATTTGTAAGACTGATTCTGACATGCAACCACCTCACCTTTTGCCATATGTGAGAGGATATACAGGAGAATACATTTTTAGTGAAACGTTTGGAGTAATCACACAAACCATCCTTGAGGTATGACGTTGCAGAAAACAAACAAAGAAACCCAGGCTGTAAAACTGTTTAAAAGTTAATTATCTAACATTACATGAAGTACCAGTTGATTCAGCCAACTGGGGGAGGGATAGCTATGCTCCCCTGGGGATTAACCCCCAGAGGAGATGGTGGTGTTTGCATCAATTGGGGCATGACTAAGCTAGGGCAGTTTAAATGGAGGTTGAGGCAGCATATGAGTCCTGATAATGGAGGCTTCCTGAGAGACCTACTGTGTCAGTGTGTCTCCCAGATGTTCTGGCTCCACTTTTGGAGTTGTGTAGACATCATATGGGAGTTGCAGGTACCTTGTTTTGCTGCAACTTAAGGGATAACGTTAGTTCATATGCTATTCTATGGCACTCAGCACTCTAGCATCTGAACATCTCACAAATATTAATTAATTTATCCTCAACAACCTGGTGAGGTAAGGAAATATTATCTATATTTTACAGAGGGGAAACAGAGGCAAGCAGGACTAGTCTCATCTGCAAAAGAGAAGAATCTGTTGGCTGGAAAACAATAGTTCTGTTTCTTGAAATATTGATCTGTTTTGAAATTTGTTTTCATTTGAATGCAGAACGAAAATGAGACCTTCTGAAAGATTTCACAAAATAGAGAGAAAGAGACTCTCTCAGTCTATAGTCTTATGGTTATCCCACTAGCCTGTTGGAGAACAGGTTCAAATCCTGGCTCTGTCTGATTGGAAGCAGAGACTTGAACCTAGGTCTCCCACATCCCAGGCCAGTGCCCAGGTCTTGGAGTTCCTAGGAACACTCTCAGGGTGAAAGCCCTCTGTCTAGCATCCTGTCCTGAGAGCTTAGTCCACATCAGGGAAGGGCAATAATTTTTGCAAGGGGACCACTCCATGAATTTTGATAAGTCATCATGGGCTGCACATTTCTATTATATTAATGGAGCGGGTGCAGGCTCTGGAAGGGAATTTGGTGCAGGAGGGGGCTCTGGGCTGGGGCAGGGGATTGGGGTGTAGGAGGGGACGTGACATGCAGGCTCTTGCTGGGAGGCATTTACCACAGGCGTCTCCCGGCTGGTGACTCAGCAGGGTTCAGGCAGGCTGCCTGCATGCTGTGGACCTACGCCACTCCCGGAAGCTGCTGCGGCTGGCTGCTGCTAGCACATCTCTGCGTGCCCCTTTGGGGGAGGGGGAAGCAGGTTTCCTTGCACTTCCCATGTCCGCAAGCACTGCCCCCGCAGATCCCATTGGCCAGTTTCCAGCCAATGGGAGCTGTGAGGATGGTCCTGGGGATGGGCGCAGTGCATGGGGCATGCAGAGATGTGGCAGCAGCAGCCGGCTGCTTCTGCAAGAGCATGGGGCCACAGCAGGCAGGCAGCCTGTCTGAGCACCCTGCTGCACTGCATGACTTTTAGTGGCCTGGACTTGGAGATTGCGAAGGGACAGAGGAGGCTGGACAGAAATATTAGGCAAGGAAGACCAGACAGAAATGTTAGATGGGCCATATTTTGCCCACTTCTGGTCAACATCCTCCACCCAGTCCCTGGAACTGGTGCTGATTCCTCAGGCTTCCCTGTGACTTAAACACATCCTTTTCCCAGAACTAAGGTGTGAGCCTTCTGGTTTACCTCTTCAAGGTTGGTAGGTATAGCATATAACACAGAGACGCTTTGCTCAGAAGTCTAACACATTATAGCTCTAAACTTAATGAAGTGTAACCCTTCTGCCCCTCTGAGTTGGCAGCAACAAGGGCCAGGTTCAGTATCCAGGGGTTCCATTTCAATAACACAATGCATAACCGGCTCGAGCCCCCACCCAGTGACCTGGGACACTTACATACCACACCCCTCTGGGCGCCTCTAGGAGGCAATACTTCCCCTCTCGCAAGCACGGAGTCTGAGTGTAGCAAAATCCTTTTAATAAAGGAAGGAAACAATGCGGCATCCCATTGGAGAAACACCACAAACAGGATTATACACAAACCATAAACAAAAACCCACCTTCAAGTACTTTTGGCAATGTCCTTTCCCCCTAAGGGTCTTAAGACCAATCACTCCAAAGTCCAACAACCCAAAAGTCTCTGGTCAGTGCCACCCCAGAGTTCAAGAGTTTATCTGCAGAGTTTTACCCCCCCCCAGCCTGGATGGAACTGGGGGAAGTCCACACAAGGTGTTAAGGGGCACCTTACGTGGGCCATGGCCAACTGCTCCGCCTCTTCATGGAGTTCTGCTGCAGCCTTCAAAACGACCAGCTGTGCCACTCCTCCAGCTGTCCCTGCAAACCTCTTCACTCTGCTCACTGTTCCATGGGCTGCTCCAACACGCTGCAAACTGCTCCACTCTGCCGGCTGCTTAATGGTAGGTCTTCAGGCTCCCCCACTGGTTAACACAGCACTCGGTGATTCTCAACTCAGCTCTTTCAGTGATTTCAGCTCTTAGTAGGGAAGCCCTGGTGCTGGTGCACCCTTGGTCCAACATGAATTCAGCTCAGCAGTCTCTAGATGAACTTCTAATGGAATTAAAATTAGCTCTACTCTTTAACAGTGGAGAGAGGGGGATGGGCAATTGGTGTTCTAGGCCCTCAAAAGGGGCCCAAATCATCAGGTACACACACCAGTTCCCAACCCTCTCAATTCACTGGGTTTTTGGAACCCATGTCCCTTGTCTAGCAAGTACTACTTAATTTAGGTTGAATCATTTCTGTCATAAAGCAGTCTAATAGTTCCTTATTCACATAATTAGGGTGACAGCACTTTTCTTTTCCTCCTGCCCCAATAACAAAGAAATTGGGGATCCCAGCTGTCAAAATAACCATCCCAGGCTGCCTTGCTGGGTGTGCCCATGCAAATATTTGAACTTTCATATTTCCTGACATTCTTTCCGCACTTACCATAATTCACCACCAAATGTCAGGGTAAAGCTCATCCTGACTCTGCTTACACAAGCAAGAAAAACACAGCTCTATATAAAAATAATAAACATTACATGCTCATCTCACAGTGGCTCACTATTCCCTTGTCCTGGGGCGGAGGGCCAACTGAGTTCAGGTAGGCAACAGCTTCTCTAATCTTGAGCTGGTTAAAACAGCTGAAGAGAGCAAAGAGATCAGCTCCTGTCATTTTATAACCTTCTAGGACCTTATGCCAGGTGAACTCCTCCATTCATTCCCAACAGGTGACCTCATTTCAAGGCAAACTCTCCCCAACAAGCCATTTCTTTTGGTTGTTAGCTAGTCTACTGTCTACGGTGTTTGTATTTCAATAGGGATGATCCTGATCTGATGAGTCTCCATTGTCAGCCATGTACCACTACTCATTGGAATTTCAGCCAAACATGGAGGGAAAGAGAACATGGAAAAGGCAACTTGTCTCCACACTCTAAATGGAGTTTGCAGCATGATAAAACATAGACAGAGTTCATGTTCTCACATAGAATTCCAAATTTGCCACACAGCTCTCTGTATCTGTGTCAGAAGCAATAGGATGTCAGGAATACTCAGTTTCCTGGACTGCAGAAGCCCATCATGTGAAAAGGAATCATTTTAGCCTTGCTTGTTATGAGGGATTATACATTTTCTCTAACCATGTTGTGGAGAATAAAGGAATTATACGTTTTTTTTTAAATCATATGCACCTTAGTTTCTCTGTGTGATATTAACCTGCCTGAATGCATAAAGTTAAATCAAAGTACACTGTAAGAGGTAAACCAACAGGAAACAAAACAATGGCAAAGATAAGGTGCTATTGTAAAGAATACCAAAGGTCCCTGGGGAACCTATTAAGGGGGAAATAATCACCAGTGTAGCATACACTAGGCTGGCAAAGTTTACTCTTTCCAGGCTGAACACAAGATTAAAGGATATAAAACCTTAAAGATGCTAGCCTAGGCAGGACCATGGGGAAGGGAGAGAGAAAGGGTTGTTAGCAGACTGAGGCGGACACAGCTGCACCGAGTATCTGTTTCGCACAGACTAGAAACAGAGGTAAACTGGGCTGAATGGAGCTTATTAAAGTTTGTGAGGAAAGTCTAATGTGCAGGCAGGTGAAACATGCATATAGGCTTTTTTTGTTTTATACCTGTGCTTCACCTACTTGATATGCTTTGTTTTGAAGAAGCTGGTTTTGAGTCCTTTAATCAGCTTATTGGTTACAAACTTCAAGAGGAAAAGGTTACAGGTGCCAAACTCAGTTGGGCCTGTTGGATTAATGTGGTTGGGAAAAAGCCCAGAGATGCAGTTTAAGAGTTGTTGGACCTCATGGTGGTTCTAATCTTGAGGGAGATGAAGTCATCCAGACTTCTAACCTGAGGGGTACTGTGGTGGGCGAGGACTCACCGACGTGGTGCCTCCTGCTGGCCATCTAGGGAATTAGCTCTTTCCAGCCTGGAGTGCCCTCTTCAGGCCAGTATCTCACCTGCCACTGGCCCCGTGTCCCTACCAGACCCTGGTGCTCTTTGCCCAGGAGTTCTGCCCACTACTGTACCCCCTTGCGCTGGGTCTCCCCTCCCAAGGGAACCCCCAACCCTCTAAACCCACCTTGCATCAGTGACTACTGCCAGTCATCATCTAGCCCTGGCTCCGTGGGGCTGACTGCAGTGTGTAAACCACTCATCATTGGCAATGGGGTTAGGTCCTGCTGCCTTTGTCTATTTCTGCGCTGTCTCTCTGCAACCCCAGAACCTATTTGGCCTTTTTTGCAAGGCCTGATGCCTGGGGTTTTTCCTGGCTAGGTTCTTCCTGGGTTTTTCCTGGCTGGAGCTCCCCAGCTCCTTCTGCCCTTCCCCAGCACTGCTCCACCTCACGTACCCTTCTCAGCTCCCTAGCAGCCAGGTCCTTCTCTCTCAAGAAGCTACAGAGAAAGTATGCGTTAGCTTCTGTCCCACAGCCCTCTTCTAAGGGCCAGCTGGGCTCTGATTAAGCTGACCATAGCTGTGGCTGCTTTCCCCCATCAGCCTACCTTTTCCCAGCTGCAGTCTTCTCCAGGGCTGCTTTAACCCCTCCAGAGATGGAGCAGGGTGACACTCAAGCATATTTTACTAGTATATGTGACACATGTAAACAAGAGAAATTACAGCTTGTCAGCTACAAAGCACACTATGTGTCTTGCGCATTATCATCTAATTTCACATAGATAGTCTAAGGTTCATGTGTGCCAAACAAAGGCTGTCTTGTCTTGTTGATGACCAGAGAGATCTTTGCATTTATCAGAAAAGCACTTCTGACCATTGGGATAGGGAGCATCACCACTACTGCCATTGGTGCTTTTTATATTTATACTGGAAAGTGAGAACTAGGGTTGCTAATGCTGGAAGTGGTGGTGTGATTAGAGTAAAAATTACATTCTCAGGTCACTTTTTCAGTTCAAATACTAAAATCCCAAACCTATCAGAAGGCAGCCTGGTGGCATGCAATTCGATGTCAATGAATTACACTAAGTATTGTCTCAGACTAAACTTCAGTTAGAAGACATCTCAAGTAATACAATGAGATCTTGTAGTCAGCTAAATTGCTTATCTGTTCACCCAAAAGCTTATTGGACCACAAGCTTAACATTACTTTGGCTCTACAAAATATTCTGTAGTCCATTAGGGATTCTACTTCCTAGGATTTGATTTCAAATGCTTCAGTCGAGCTACAGCAAGATTCTCCTGAGTACTTACCTGTATAGATTTCTTATAACCAAGTCTTTCAGGACCAACAATTCATTATACCACCACAGTACTAGTTTCAGATTTAGAAGAAACCAAATTAAATTATGTCTTTTGTGTGATTAAAAAAACTCTTTTCTTTGAGGGATTACATAACAACCACAAAACCTTGGGTAGAAATGCTGAACTTGAGCTTTGTCCTAGAAGTGAAAGCTCAGCACTTCTCTCAAGTGTGTATATGAAAGAGGAAAGAAGATCAAGAGAATTTGTCCATTTATATTACCCATTCAGAATTCCTTGCAATTCTGGGCTACTCAGGATGTTTTTGTCAGTGCAATAAAAGCTGAATATGGCCATAAATCTTTTGCTTAATTTCAGATGAGACTGCTTTTCCTCAGCACAGCATTTCTGACATAGGAGTAGATATGTGTGTGTGGCATGCACACAAAGAAAGTATGACAGTGGAGAGAGGCATGAAATACAGCTGCAGCCAATTGTACCCAGCATTAATTCCAGAAGAAAAATCTAATCTAATTTTTAAATGTTACTCTCTTTCAGATGACTAATATGAGGAAAGTGCCAAGAAAAGAGAGAACTGCCTAATAATTCATGCCATGAACCCAGTATCTGCGCCCATTTTAAATGAACTCCAGATTTACCCTTGGCCATAGGCAATAGTGTCCTGTGAATCAAGACAGATCATTACTGTACATTGATCAGTGTACATGAAAATGTTGCTTTTGTCCTTTACAGTTCAGAAACTTTTCTTTCGGCAACAAGAAGGAAAATATATTCCATATTTCCACACTATGAGGGCAGTTCCAAAGCCAAAATGTCATTTCTAGCCTTCTTTTTTATTCCCATTTCAAAAAGCATGTTTAAGGGCTTGGGGGTTTTGGTTTGATTTATAACTAAGTCTTTGTCATATCAGCACCAACTATATGTCCAGATCTGCAGGATGTTCATCCATCACTGGGAAACAGGATCAATGTCTAAAAGATAGCTCCTGAAACTAGAGGCTAGGAAGGATGATGGATGACATAACTGATATCACTTCTTTAGCAGGGGTAAAAGAAGAGCAGGGGTTCTGTGTGGGTGACATAGGATGAAAACAGCTGTTTATCTTTTCTGATCTGAGCATGGGAAGCTACAAGTGCAATAACTGTCATTTTGGGATCTTCAGGGATTGAACAGAGGTCCTTCAGAGCTAACATCATTAATCACTATAGTTGAGCTAGTCTGGAGATATAGCACTCATGTTTAGAGCTGATTGAGAAACAGATTTCCTATCTCATGAGAATTTTCAAGATTTCAGTTTTTTCCCAGCTTAAACTGTGAAAAAAAAATAAAATCTAGAAAAATATTATATATCAAAATTAAAACATTTGTTTGTTGGACTATATTTTAGTGACTTTGCTCCAGAATGCTAGATTTGTGACTGGGAATGGAAACTTATATAAATATGTTTCCTAGTAGGCCAAGATTTTTAAAGTGCATTATTTGCCAAGGTTGTTATCTCACATGGTTGCTATCTTCAGAGGTCATTATGTTGGGGAGTTTCCGTACTATACATTTTAATTATTATAATTAATTTTTACATAAGAATGATCATACTGGGTCAGACCAATGGTCCATATAGCCCAGTATCTTGTCTTCCAACAGTGGTCAAGGCAGGTGCTTCAGAGGGAACGAACAGAACAGGTAATCATCAAGTGATCCATTCCATTACCCATTCCCAGCTTCTGGCAAACAGGCTAGGGACACTCAGAGCATGGTGTTGCATCCCTCCCTGTCCTGGCTAATAGCCACTGATGGACCTATTCTCCAGGAATTTATATAGTTCTTTTTTTAAGTTATAGTTCTGTTATAGTTTTGATCTTCATAGTATCCCCTGGCAAAGAGTTCCTCGGGTTGACTTTATGTTGTGTGAAGAAGTTTTGTTTTTTTAAAACCTTTTGCCTATTAATTTCATTGGGTGACTGCTAGTTCTTGTGTTATGTGAAGGATTAAATAACATTTCCTTATTCACTTTCTTCACACCAGTTAAGATTTTATAGACCTCTATTGTATCCCCCTTAGTCATCTCTTTTCTAAGCTGAAAATTCCCAGTCATTTTAATTTCTCCTCCTGTTTCATACCCCTAATCATTTTAGTTGCCCATCTCTGTACCTTTTACAATTCCAATGCATCTTTTTTGGGATGGGTTGACCAGATCTCCATACACTATTCAAGGTGTGCATGTACCATGGATTTTTATAGAGGCAATATGATCTTGTTTGTCTTATTACCTATCCCTTTCTTAATGATTCCCAACATTCTGTTTGCTTTTTTGACTGCCGCTTCACATTGAGTGGATGTTTTCAGAGAAATATCCACAATGACTCCGAGATCTCTTTCTTGTGTTAACAGCTAATTCAGACTCCATCATTTTGTATGTATAGTTGAGATTCTTTTCCAAAGTGCATTATTTTGCATTTATCAACATTGAATTTCATCTGCTGTTTTGTTGCCCAGTCACCCAGTTTTGTGAGATCCCTTTGTAATTCTTTGCAGTCTGCCTTTGACTTAACTATCTTGAATAATTTTGTATCATTTGCAAATGTTGCCACCTCACTGTTTACTCATTTTTCCAGATCATTTATGAATATGTTGAACAGTAATGATCCCAGTACCGACCCCTCAGTGGTGACTATTTATCGCTCTCCATTCTGAAAACTGATAATTTATTCCTAGCCTTTGTTTCCCATCTTTTAACCAGTTACTGATCCATGAGAAGACTTCCCTCTTATTCCATGATGGCTTACTTTTGAAAAGTCATTTTAAATTAAATACATTTTATATCTATATCTATATCTATCTATTAGAAATCTAGACCTGTTATGTGTTTTGGTGTAACTTGCATTATCCTTATGTTAATTTTGCATTATCCTAAAAAAATATTTACTTTATTCATATCTTTGTTTTATACCTCATCGGCCCTGACACACACACCCCGTAAATTCGAACACCCTCCCCCACATTTCAACTCCTGGGGAAACCACTGGTTGAGGATGCTAAACTGATTCTCCTCAGAATGTCTGCCTGGATGCACCCATTTGATGACAATTTACTCCTAGATAGGTGAAGTCATCTACAACTTCCATAGTTTGTCAAGCAGCACAGATATCTTGTATCACAATTTTTGCATCAATGCTCCAGATTTTTGTTTTTGACCAAGAAATCCTAAGTCCAAGGGTAGCTGCCACATGCTGGAAGCTGTTTAGTTTATCTTTAAGGTCATTTGCATCCTAGCCAAAGAGGATGATATAATTTCTATAATCCAGGTCAATAAAAGGCATTATGATGACAGTTATAATGGTATTTGTGGAGATACGTTCAAGGAGCTGTGCAACAGAACAGAGCTGGGACCAGGAAATATCCCTGCTTCACTCTGTGTAAAACCTGTCATCTCGTATGGGTGTCTCATCACATCTAAACTCCTGGGTCATTATGTAGATCTTGAATTAACTTCAAGAGGATTTCAGGAATGCCTGTGTCTTGTAGGGCCTTTCAGAAGGCAGCTCTATTGACAGAACTGAAGGCTGTCTTTAAGTCTACATATGTTGCTGTCAAAGGATGATTGAATTCATGATGGTTCTCAGATAAAAGATATAGAATAAGTATAGCATTCATTGAAGATTGCCTGGCATTGAGGTCTCATTGTTCTGGTTGATGTTTCGCAAGGAGAGGCTGGAGCCAGACAAATAAGACTTGTGTAACAACACTCCTGGGAAGCGAAAGCAGAGTTATTGGCCTGCAGCTGCTGCACTCAGTGCATGGTCCTTTTCCCTTTTCCACTCCACTGGTACCTTTCCAGTATTCCAAGCCCAGACAAAAAGTTGGTGTGAAGCTACAATTACAGGCTCTATGGTACAGCTCAGAAGTTCAGATGTTATGCTTGCCTGCTTCACAGTTTATTTTTTATGGTAGAACGAACGTCTTCCAAGGTAGGTACACGCATTCATGTTTCGGGGCCAGGGATTGCCTCTGCTACAAATGAGTCCAAATCTGGGCATAGGGCTGCTTTAGAATGGCTAAGTTCTTATAGTATTCTTCCATCTTTACAGGAATTCTTCTTGGGCTGCGCATGTTTTGCCATCAGCTTTATTTATCAGCATAAACCCCATGCGTTGTCCAGTTCTGGATCAAAGTGATTGAAGAGCTTTAAATGGAGGCCATGATTTATTCAATCTTATTCTCTCTTCTCTCTTTTACCAAGTTCTCAAAATTAGCTTCATGATCCACTTTTTCTCTTGCTGGCAAAATACATTGTAAATATTTCCATTCAGGGGCATCATTGCATTCCCAAGCTTCAAATTTCTTTTGAAGAATTTGAAATGTCTCAATAGATAGCCAAGGGCATTTACTTTAGCATTCCAGTGTAGGGGTGGCATCTATGGCTTCTTGGATGACTGTGCTTATGGCAGTCCAAGCTAAATCTATGTCGTTTGTGGGAGCGCCAAGTGCATCGGATTTGTTATGCGCCGTGATGAGTACTTGTTAGAAAGCACTGAATTCTCACAGATACATTGTACCTTATGTGTCATAATAGGCTCACTCGTGTGTTGAAATTAGAGGTAGTCACCATTTTAACAACAAAGAGACAATGGTCAGTATTTGCTGGGTCTTCTGCACCTCTGTAGACCTGATATAACTTTACAGTATGATTCTGGACCAATATATGATCCATCTCCTTCCTCATCTGGCCTTCATTGGATATCCAAGTTTACCAATGCATATAAAAACACCTGAATCAACAGGCAAAGATGGTGATATGATGAAAAGCACAAAAGAAGAGAAATCTCACAGTTATCATTTATTGTTCCAGAGCAGAATGGTCTGAGAATAGTCTCAAAGCCATTTCCGGGACAACTTGGTGTTCCACTCATATTTCCAACTCTAAGTTTGTCATGCAGAGGAACAGATTACATCACTGTTTCCAGTTGCTGATAGAAGTAATCTTTATCAGTGTCGATGGCATCCTTGGTGGAAGCGTAGGCTACAATGACGGACAGCTGCTTATGTTGATGGATCAAACTGGCATATGGCAGTCAATCAGAAATAGGGTGCCACCTTGAGAGTGATTTATTAAAGGGTGGATGGAGGACAAACGTCACCCTGTTTATGTAGCTGGTTCCTGCAGAGTACAATAAATTTGCATCCTCCAAAGAATGTTGAACATTTTTTATGAGTCTCACCGCCATTACCCCAGCAACTACAATGTTGTATCATTTCAAATCCCTGACTTAAAAAACCTAGTACCTGACCTCATTTAGGGTTAGTACATTACAGGTAGCTAATCTGATGGCTTTTCTTGTGAATGCCATAGGCATTGTGGAGTTCAGCCTAAAGTGTGGACTATGCCACCAATTTTCTTGGGGTGGAATCCTGCAATTTTCTTTGTCAAGACCAGGCTCTTCAGCTGTAGAGTCCTGCAATTAACTGTGAGCACCTCAGCAAATTGGAATTAAATTCAGCCCCTGCAGTTCTGTTCTCTCAGGGGCATTGGCAGGGATCACCAGAGACCAGCCAATGCCCCATCATAAAGCAGAATATTATTTATTCAGCACAAAAGCATTTCAGATAAAACATTTCTTAAAATAATTAACATCTTATACATTTACCTAGCTTACCAGGTTGCACCCATCTTCCCAATGAAGGCCCTGGCTGGTCTAAAATACTTCAGGTCCTCACACAAGGTCTGCTTCTGTTGGTCATAGTCTCATGCCTATCAGTTCTCAGATGGTGTGAGAGACCATCTGACTCCCAGATCAGAGCTAGTATTTGTATACACATTATCAAGGTGTTGGTCTTCTTAGGCTTCTCAAACCAAGTCAATCCAATCTATGAGCTTCCTCCTCAGGGAGAGGGGTCTTAACTTGTTAGCTGTTGTCATAAACAGATGGTTAAGAGTTAATGTCTCTTTTGCCTGTAAAAGGTTAAGAAGCTCAGTAAACCTGGCTGATACATGATCAGAGAACCAATAGGAGGACAAGATACTTTCAAATCTTGGTGGAGGGAAGTCTTTGTTTGTGCTTTTTGTGTTGTTCGTTGCTCGCTCTCGAGACTGAGAGAGACGGGACATCATTCCAGGCTTTCCCAATCTTTCTGAATCAGTCTTTCATGTTTCAAAATAGTAAGTAAAAGCCAGGCAAGGCGGATTAGTCTTATGTTTGTTTCCTCAACTTGTAAATGGTCTTTTTCTGGAAGGATTTTTACCTCTGTTTGCTGTAACTTTGAATCTAAGGCTGGGGGCGGGGGTCCCTCTAGTCTATATGAATCTCAGTACCCTGTAAAGCATTTTCCATCCTGATTTTACAGAGATAATTTTTACCTTTTCTGTCTTTAATTAAAAGCTTTCTTTTTAAGAACCTGTCATAGTATAATTCTCAATTCTGAACCTTAGCATCCAAATATGGCTACTAGCATGAATCCCCCTAAGCTTAATTACCAGCTTAGATCCTGTAGTGCTGCCACCAATCAGGACTTAGAGTAGAGTGCCTGATAAACTCCGGTCTCCCCCAAAACCTTCCCTGGGGACCCCCAAGACCCAAATTCCTTGAGTCTCACAACAAAGGGGAATAAACCATTTTCCTTCCCCCCCCCCTCCCTTCCAGGTGTTCCCTCCCTGGGCTCCTGGAGAGATATACAGATTCAAGCTCCATGAATCTAAACAAAGGAGTTCCCTCTTCTCTTTTCTTCCTCCCAGATCTTTCCCGCCCTGGGTACACTAGGTGATCACTGTGATTCAAACTCCTTGAATCACAACACAGAGGATTCAGGTGGGTTCCCCCCTCTTTTTCTTTTCCCCTCACCCAGAGGCACTAAAGATTCAAACTCTGTGAATCTAAAACAAAGGGATTCCACCCTTCTCCTTCCCTGTTAAGTACAGACTCAATTCCCTTGAGCCTTAACAAGGGAAAAAAATCAGACAGGTCTTAAAAAGCAAAACTTTTAATAAAAGAAAAAAGAATAAAGAAAATCACTGTAAATTTAAGATGGAATATTACAGGGTCTGTCAGCTTATAGACACTAGAAAGAAGCCTCCCCCCAGCAAAATACAATTTAAAACACTTCCAGCAAACTACACATTTGCAAATACAGAAACAATCAAAAGACTATAACGGCCTTTCTTACTAAATTACTCACTATAAAAGACTGTAGCAGGGAGATTGGCAAGAAAACTGGTTGCCCGCCTAGTCCCTTCCAGGACCCAGAGAGAATAAAGCAAAACCCAAAAAACACAAACAAAGGCTTCCCTCCACCGAGATTTGAAAGTATCTTGTCCTTGATTGGTCCCCAGGTCAGGTGTTTGGTTCCCGGTTTGTTAACCCTTTACAGGTAAAAGACACATTAACCCTTAATTATCTGTTTATGACAGAACCTGATAGATTTTTCCTTGTTTTAAAATCGAAGGGATTGAGTCTGAACTCGCCAGGGATTGGTGGGGGGAAAGGAGGAGGGATGGTTAATTCCTCTTTGTTTTAAGATCCAAGGAGTTTGGATCTGTGTAAGCCTCTCAAGGCAACCCAGAGAGGGGAGAGTCTGGGGGGAAAAGGAAGGGGGATGGTTAATTTCTCCTTGTGTTAAAACCGAAGGGGTTTGGGATTTGTGTTCCCCAGGGAAGGCTTTGGGAGAACAGAAAGTGTGCCAGACACTATATTCTGGCTGATGGCAGCATTACCAGATCTAAGCTAGGAATTAAGCTTAAAAGTGATCATGCAGGTCCCCACTTCTTGAACTCTAAAGTTCAAAGTGGGGGAAAAAACCGTGACATGGTGAGCAGTGGTTGGGATTCTTAGGAACCAAAAGCCAGTAGGATTTTTTTTTCTCTCCTTTCTAGCTGCTTGGAAAGCAACCTGAGGGCAGAGGTGTTATGTTTTTAATAAGGGTCGTTGTTAAGAGGAGGCCTCAAGCTGTGAGCCAGCAGACAGCCAGCAAAAGGCATTTACAAGTTGAATTGTCTTTTTTTTCCTTCTACCTCTCGGGTACAGGTAGTTAGAAAATCTCTGTTGATGAAGCGGCCTGAGCTGAAGCATTCCAGTCAGTAAGCTGCAGAGGTAGTGTGGCCAGCACAAGAAAGCAGAAAAAATGAGCACCAAGGAAGCAGTTAAACAGGAACTGGCTAGACTGGATGCAGAAGAGAAAGCCAAAGAGGCTGACCACAGGAGAACTATGGAGATGAGAGAAAAAGGGAGGAAAAAGCCAAAGAGGCTGACCACCGGAGGGCTTTGGAGCTCCAGAGGGAGGCCCTGGAATTAGAAAAGGCTAAGCAGGATGGAACAGCCAACCCTAACAACCCTTCTCCAGGTACTGTTTCCCATCCCAGAAAATTCCCCGCCTACAAGGCAGGTGATGATACTGAGGCCTTCTTAGAAAATTTTGAAAGGACCTGCCATGGGTACAACATCTCTACAGACCAGTACATGATAGAGCTGAGGCCACAGCTCAGTGGACCCTTAGCAGAGGTGGCGGCTGAAATGACTATGGAACACATGAACGATTATGAACTTTTTCAAACCAAGGCCAGAATCAGAATGGGACTAACACCTAAGCATGCTTGTCGGCGATTCAGAGCCCTAAGGTGGAAACTAGATGTGTCATTTACCCGACACGCCTACCACATTGGAAAGAATTGGAATGCCTGGATATAAGGAGCAAATGTTAACTCTCTGGAAGAGCTGTCCCTCCTAATGTAAATGGAACAGTTCTTAGAGGGTGTTCCTGAGGAAATAGAAAGGTACATTCTAGATGGGAAACCCAAAACTGTAACTGAGGTGTGGGAGATTGGAGCCAGATGAGTGGAAGTGGCAGAAAAGAAAAAAGCTACTAGCAAGGGGAGCGAATATCAGAGAGAGCAAACCAAAAATAAACCCTATCACTGGGGGCAACCCAAGACCCCACCTACAACCCAAGGAAAGCCACAGACACGCTACTGTCCCACCTCACCAGTCTCCAGCAACCCATGTCGACCCAGTGACCAGTCAGCTGGGCGATGTTTTAAATGTAATGAACTGGGACAAATAAAGGCCAGCTGCCCCAAGAACCCCAACCGAGTGCAGTTCATTACACCACCATCACATCAAAGATCCCCAGGCCCAGATGCCTCTCAAATACCCTCGGAGCGAAGGGAAACCTTGAGAGTGGGTGGAAAGAAGGTTATCGCGTGGAAAGACACGGGGGCACAAGTGTCAGCTATCCACCAATCCTTAGTGGACCCCAAATTCATCAGTCCAGAGGCCCAAGTAACAATTTATTCATGTCAAAATCTGTAAACTTGACTACAGCTGAACTGCCTGTCCAGTACAAAGGCTGGTCAGGAATGTGGACTTTTGCAGTCTATGACAATTATCCCATCCCCATGCTCCTGGGGGAAGACTTGGCCAACCAGGTGAAGTGGGCCAAGAGGATGGGAATGGTTACACGCAGCCAAGCCCGGCAAGCTTCCAGACCCATCCCTGTTCCTGAGACGTCCACAAGGGTTCCGTCTGTGTTACCAGAGATGCAGACAGAGGTGGTGGACCCGGATCCCCTGCCAACGACTGCAACAGCCACAGTGCATACAGTCCCAGAACCGAAACTGGAAAAGCAACCAGCACCAGAACCGTTTGCCAGCACTGATGCCAGCGCTTGCAAACTCCTCTCCAACTCCAACACCAGAGGGCGCCAGTGGGCGTGTACTGGCAGAAGCAGCAGACAACCACACCCAAGAGGCTCAGTCAGAGCCTGAAATATCACCTAGTGCACCAGCGGAGAGCGGTTCACCATCAGCGAAAACAACCCGATCACCTACATCGCTTCCAGAGGGACCAAGCCCAAGTCCACAGTCTAAGGAGGAGCTGGTGTCTCCAGCCTTAAGGGAACAGTTCCAGACTGAGCAGGAAGCAGATGACAGCCTTCAGAAAGCTTGGGCGGCGGCACAGAACACCCCACCGCCTCTCAGCTCTTCTAACTGATCCTGATTTGTTGTAGAACAAGGACTTTTATACAAGGAGACTCTTTCTGGTGGACACCAGGAAGACTGGCATCCTCAAAAACAGTTGGTAGTTCCAACTAAGTACCAGGGAAAGCTCTTAAGCCATGCTGAGGTGAACAGAACCAAAGACAGGTTGGGGAAGTCCTTCCACTGGGAGGGGATGGGTAAGGATGTTGCTAATTATGTTCGGTCTTGTGAGGTGTGCCAAAGAGAGGGAAAGCCCGAAGACCAGGTCAAAGCCCCTCTCCAGCCACTCCCCATAATTGAGGCCCCATTTCAGTGAGTAGCTGTGGATATTCTGGGTCCTTTCCCAAAAAAGACCCCCAGAGGAAAGCAGTACATACTGACTTTAGTGGACTTTGCTACCTGATGGCTAGAAGCAGTAGCTCTAAGCAACACTAAGGCTAAAACTGTGTCTCAGGCCTTAACAGACATTTTTGCCAGGGTAGGTTGGCCCTCCGACATCCTTACAGATTCAGGAACTAATTTCCTGGCAGGGACCATGAAAAATCTGTGGGAAGCTCATGGGGTGAATCACTTGGTTGCCACCCCTTACCACCATCAAACCAATGGCCTGGTGGAAAGGTTTAATGGAACTTTGGGGACCATGATACGTAAATTCATAAATGAACACTCCAATGATTGGGATCTAGTGTTGCAGCAGTTGCTTTTTGTCTACAGGGCTGTACTACATCCCAATTTAGGGTTTTCACCATTCGAACTTGTGTATGGCCATGAGGTTAAGGGGCCATTACAGTTGGTGAAGCAGCAATGGGAGGGGTTTACTTCTCCAGGAACTAACATTCTAGACTTTGTAAGCAACCTACAAAGCACCCTCCGACACTCTTTAGCCCTTGCTAGATAAAACCTAAAGAATGCTCAGGAAGAGCAAAAGGTCTGGTATAATAAACATACCAGAGAGAGTTCCTTCAAAGTAGGAGACCAGGTTATGGTCTTGAAGGCGCAACAGGCCCATAAGATGGAAGCGTCATGGGAAGGGCCATTCATGGTCCAAGAGCGCCTAGGAGCTGTTAACTATCTCATAGCATTCCCCACCTGAACCCTAAAGCCTAAAGTGTACCATGTTAATTCTCTCAAGCCCCTTTATTCCAGAGACTTAAAGGTTTATCAGTTTACAGCCCAGGGAGAAGATGACGCTGAGTGGCCTGAAGGTGTCTACTACGAAGGAAAAAGTGACGGTGGCATGGAAGAGGTGAACCTCTCCACAACCTTGGAACGTCTGCAGTGGCAACAGATCAAGAAGCTGTGCACTAGCTTCGCCCCATTGTTCTCAGCCACCCCAGGATGGACTGAATGGGCATACCACTCCATTGACACAGGTAATGCGCACACAATTAGAACCCCACCCTACCGAGTGTCTCCTCATGCCTAAGCTGCTATAGAACGGGAGATCCAAAACATGCTACAGATGGGTATAAACCGTCCCTCTAACAGTGCATGGGCAT
The DNA here is from genome assembly GCF_025201925.1 of Gopherus flavomarginatus. NCBI lineage: Eukaryota > Metazoa > Chordata > Testudines > Testudinidae > Gopherus > Gopherus flavomarginatus. The sequence goes on from NC_066618.1 coordinate 201,596,136, forward strand.
CTCCAGTGGTTCTAGTTCCCAAACCATATGGGGAAATACACTTTTGCGTGGACTACCATAAGCTAAATGCTGTAACTCCTCCCGACAACTATCCAATGCCACTCACCGATGAGCTATTGGAGAAATTGGGACGTGCCCAGTTCATCTCTACAATAGACTTAACCAATTGGTACTGGCAACTACCGCTAGATGAACCCGCCAAAGGAAAGTCCTCCTTCATCAACCATACAGGGGTGTATGAATTTAATGTGCTTCCTTTCGGGCTGCGAAATGCACCTGCCACCTTCCAAAGACTTGTAGATGGTCTCCTAGCAGGATTGGGAGAATATGCAGTTGCCTACCTCAATGATGTGGCCATTTTTTCTGATTCATGGTCAGGCCACCGAGAACACCTGGAAAAAGTCTTTGAGCCCATCAGGCAGGCAAGACTAACTGTTAAGGCTAAAAAGTGTCAAATAGGCCAAAACAGAGTGACTTACCTTGGACACCAGGTGGGTCAAGGAACAATAAACCCCCTACATGCCAAGGTGGATGCTATCCAAAAGAGGCCTGTCCCAAAGTGAAAGAAACAGGTCCAATCCTTCTTAGGCTTGGCCGGGTATTACAGGCGATTTGTACCACACTACAGCCAAATCGCTGCCTCACTAACAGACCTGACCAAAAAGACCCAGCCAAATGCAGTTAAGTGGACTGATGAGTGTCAGTAGGCCTTTACCCAGCTTAAAGGCAACACTCATGTCTGAGCCTGTGCTAAGGGCCCCAGACTTTGACAAACCATTCCTAGTAACCATAGATGCATCTGAGTGTGGTGTGGGAGCAGTTTTAATGCAGGAAGGACCGGATCAAAACTTCCATCTGTTGTGTTTCTCAGCAAGAAACTGTCTGAGACAGAAAGCCACTGGTCAATCAGTGAAAAAGAAAGCTACGCTATTGTGTATGCCCTGGAAAAGCTACGCCCACACGTTTGGGGACGGCGGTTCCAGTTACAAACCGACCATGCTGCGCTAAAGTGGCTTCATATTGCCAAGAGAAACAACAACAAAACTGCTTAGATGGAGTTTAGCTCTCCAAGATTTTGATTTTGAAATTCAACACATTTCAGGAGTTTCTAACAAAGTAGCTGATGCACTCTCCCGTGAAAGTTTCCCAGAATCAACTGGTTAAAAATTGTCCTTAAAATGTGAGAAGTCTTGTAGTTTACATAATTAGTAGTATATGTAAAGGTGCATATGTTTTATTAATCTGTTTATTCTAAAGTTCTAGGAAGAAATCACCGCCAGTGTGGTTCCACACTGTCTGAGATTTGGGGAGCATGTCATAAACAGATGGTTAAGGGTTAATGTCTCTTTTACCTGTAAAGAGTTAAGAAGCTCAGTAAACCTGGCTGATACCTGACCAGAGAACCAATAGGGGGACAGGATACTTTCAAATCTTGGTGGAGGGAAGTCTTTTTTTGTGCTTTTTTTGTTGTTCGTTGTTCACTCTCGAGACTGAGAGAGACGGGACATCATTCCAGGCTTTCCCAATCTTTCTGAATCAGTCTTTCATGTTTCAAAATAGTAAGTAATAGCCAGGCAAGGTAGATTAGTCTTATGTTTGTTTCCTCAACTTGTAAATGGTCTTTTTGCTGGAAGGATTTTTACCTGTGTTTGCTGTAATTTTGAATTTAAGGCTGAGGGGGGGAGGGTCCCTCTAGTCTATATGAATCTGAGTACCCTGTAAAGCATTTTCCATCCTGATTTTACAGAGATAATTTTTACCTTTTCTGTCTTTAATTAAAAGCTTTCTTTTTAAGAACCTGATAGATTTTTCCTTGTTTTAAAATCGAAGGGATTGAGTCTGAACTCGCCAGGGATTGGTGGGGGGAAAGGAGGAGAGATGGTTAATTCCTCTTTGTTTTAAGATCCAAGGAGTTTGGATCTGTGTAAGCCTCTCAAGGCAACCCAGAGAGGGGAGAGTCTGGGGGGAAAAGGAAGGGGGATGGTTAATTTCTCCTTGTGTTAAAACCGAAGGGGTTTGGGATTTGTGTTCCCCAGGGAAGGCTTTGGGAGAACAGAAAGTGTGCCAGACACTATATTCTGGCTGGTGGCAGCGTTACCAGATCTGTGCTAGGAATTAAGCTTAAAAGTGATCATGCAGGTCCCCACTTCTTGAACTCTAAAGTTCAAAGTGGGGAAAAAACCTTGTCAGCTCTATTGTTTCAATATTGGGAACTTGCATTAATTACCCCACATTGATTTAAGTTCCTGCAGAGAGCATTGCTTATCTGACCCATTTAACCAGAAATGCAATTATTAGCAAGCCCATATGGGTACATATAACATTTACGATATGAATACAATGGTCTCTGAATAGTCTATGAATCCATAGCATCTGTCACATCTCAATACAATAATCTTTGAATATTCCATGGTTCCACTGCATCTGTCTTTCTGTACTTCATTGAAAACATAGAAATCCCAGCTGTCCAATACTGCATAGAAGTATTTGCTAACTCTAGGTCTCAGTAAGACATCAGGCCTTAAAAGCACATAATTCTCATTACCCTCTTGCCTTTTCTTCCTCAGTTCAGTTTTAACCTCTGTTTAGTGACTGCTATCTGGCGAATTGTTACAGCTGGAATCAAAGCCATATCCCCCCTGAGAAAGCTCTCTTCCTCTGCTTCCAAATGGTATAAACTTCAAGTATAAGCTCTAACACTAGGAATTCATGAGAATATTGAATGCTAAAATCATGTCAGAATTTAAGAGAAGGAGAGTGGAAGGAATGCAATGTGGTAAATTACAATGCACTCATTTTAAAGTGTGAACTCACTAAAATAATTAGCAATGATACCTCATGTTATGAGGCAGCTGCAATGGCCACATGAAGATGCATGGAAAAATATTTGGATGTGGGGGAAAATATAATCCCCAAAGTACACTTAATGAGGACATTGACCCTCCTTTAAAACACAGAAACTGCAGTTGCTTATGACAGCAACAGTAGTGGGGGAGTGGGAGGGGGAAGCCTCTGCACTGCAGGCTTTGTTGGGAAAGGTATAAACATTAACCTTTGTTTTGTGGAACTGCAGAGAGATTTTACATTGAGATTCACTTAGAAAAATATTGAAAACAGAATCAAGATCCCTATTCTGCAGCCATTATTTGGCAGTAGAACTATTCATATGAGTAAACGCTACTCAGTGCAAAAAAAGTATGTAGCATCTGGCCCTAAATTAAGTGACCCACACACTTTATGGTCAAGGTTTTGTGCTTTTTCCCTGGACCAGAAATAGACTAGTACAAAATGTTTTCAGGACCAGAACATATTCTAAGCACTGTTTCTGCACCTGTGAGCAGCTCAAGTTTATGCTACTCTCTGAATTCTAGCAGGATAACTTTCACTCAGTTTTACCATTATCACCACTCACCTGCTCACAGTAGCCACAAGTTCAAAGCTATCTACAATATCCAGGACCAGCAATTAAATTGGATGTGTGTCTATACTGCAATGCGGGAGGAAGGCAAAATACATGCATTAGGGAGGTGGTATCTCCACTGTGAGATTGTAGTAAAGCATCCTGGGCTGTGACTTAGCCAGTCCACCAATTTTTGCTGGTACTTTGCGGATCTATATTGTTTCCCAGTAAAGTAGGCGGTTTGTGGAAGTTTATGTAAGAAAGTAAGAAGTTTTCATTTTAGAGAAAATGTTACTGAGGCAGATTACAACTCAGAAAATCTGGCTTGTCATTTTTTTTGGATAGGACAAAGGAGAATTAGTTGAGAGGTCAAATCTCAGTCATATTTTGGGGGACTTGAGCATTGTAGTGATGCAGCTTTAGAGCTTGTTAAGGATCAGGTTTTATTTCAATTTTATTTTTTGCAGCAAATAACAAAAGCATTTAGTAGTGTTCCCACATGGAAATGGATGTAAGTTATTAGCACTGTATAGGGGAGAGAAAAATCAGTAGGTAAGAAATAAAACGGTTTTCTCAGAACAACTGATGCTTCAGGTCATAGGCTACAGTGTCCACAGAGTGAAATGAGACTCAATTCTCTCTTGAGAAGCCATTGCCACAGCCCAGAAAAACCCCCACAAGCACTGTAAATTGGATATGTTAAGGTTTAATTAGTCAATCAATTTTCTTAAAAAGGAAAAATGCGGCACCCTCACCCGAGGGCTTGTCTACACATTAGTCTGTACTAGAGGGGTATAAATTCCAGTGCATGCTAGCATATTGTGCACTAATTGGTCCCTGGACCCTGCACACTAAAAGTTCTTTACTGAGCATTAATGTAATCACAAAGGCCAGTTAGCGTGTGACATGCTAGTGCATACCTCTCTAGGGCAGGCTAGTGCACCATACAGACAAGCTCTGAGGGAGTAGGGCTGAGATGAAAAAGAGCAAAGCAGAATTTTAGAGCTTGCGGTTTAGTAACACTTTGTGCTATTTATTTATTTTATGTTTAAGTCTATGACTTTGTGCCACACTGCAAGAAGCAGCTGCAGTAGTTATCAGCACTTCAAAGGGTCATGAAAGTGCATACCATCAATTGCAGGCCAGTCAAACTGACAAGGAAGCAGCAGCCTGCCAGAGGCTGAAAGGAGAGGAGGGAGAGAGTGAATGAGTGAATTAAAGAGTGAGAAGATAAGAGAAAAAGTGGGTTATAGCACTTAGCTCAGTGACATATGAAATCTGAAGCTAAATTTTTAAAGTTAGGAATTGAAAGTCAGGCTGCTCAACAAGAAGTTAGAGTCAGACAACTAGCTGAGGGCAAGTCTACACTTAAAACACCACAGCAAAGCAGCTATACTGGTGCTGCTGCACCGCTGTAGCATTTCAGTGAAGACGCTAGTAAACTGACAGGAGAGCTTCTCCTATTGGCGCAGTTAATCCACCTCCACCAGAGCTGGTAGCTATGTCAAGGGGAGAAGCCCTCCCGTTGACATAGTGTTGTCTACACTGGGGGTTAGTTGCTCTGGAGGTTGATTTTTCACCCCCTCGAGTGACATAGTTATACTGAAATAAGTTTATATCGTAGACCTGGCCTGAGCCAACAGCTAATTTAGAGAATCAGCCAACCATAGTGTACAAAAAGCAAAAGCAAGATAAGAAACCTGGATATCAGGGATCACTAATTCCCAGTGCTGGTTCCACCACAGAGCCAGAATGGGCAGTCACCTAAGGGTAACAAAATGTTTAGTGACTGTTTATCATGCAAGCGAATGTGAGACTGTGAGGGGGAGCACATTTTCCAGGTTGCCTGGGGAGCAACAACTGTAAAGGAAGTGCTACCAATTCCAGGGGGAATATAAAGAGTAAAAGCTAGAGATCCTGTCAGCTAAATGCAAGAAGGCAATTAGAGTTAAAGAGTAGGCAGAGTCTGAAATGACCTTGGAAAAACAGAAGTGAGAATCATGGGAATTATCTCCCCTGTACACACTTTGCATACCACATTTTTTATAGCTGTGTTATTTTGCAACTTTCCTTTACATGAGATATCCTGAAGCCAGACAGGAAGCTTCTGGAATCTGGTCACTTCTGCTTGAGGCCTCCAGTCTCTAGCAACCCATCACTGTTCCCTCCTCACGAACCCTATCCTCTCAAAGGCTAGGCTATCTCTGAATCCGAGTGGCCTTAGAATCAGCTCACTCTAAAGCTAAACTGCATCACAACATTCCAGATTTCTATACCATCCTAGCTTCTTAGCCTAATAAATAAAAATAGTCTTAACTTTATCATATGCTGCCTGTTTGCATCCTTTTACATACAGTAGTCATTTCAAACAAGTCTTTGGACACAGTTTGCATTATGGATTAAATTTTCATAGTAGTGTGTAAGGAATTACAAATGTGTGGTAAATCCCTTTATTGTTAAAGCTGAGTCTCTGTTCTTCCCTTTCAAATTTGTTATAGCCCTACCACACTCTTTTATAAGTTCCCGATAACATAAGGCTATCGTATTTTGCAAACTCTGGTGGCTTATAACAAACACAGAATTCTTGACTTTCCCAAACAGCCTGGTTCAGTGGTTCTCAAGCTATTTATCATTGTGGAACACATATGTGGCCCACATTGTGTTACATGGACCGCAGGTTGAGAACCACAGCATGCCCCCCGCTAAACCTCACGGACCCCTATGCCCAACACCCCCTGCCCAGAAACCCCTCCACAAAGCAGGACCAGGAGAGGAGCCCGAGGGATAGGGTCAGGCAACTGGGACCCAGATCCTGCCATGCAGGCTGAACTGGGCAGAGCAGCTGGGACCTGGACTCCACCATGTAGGGCAGGCAGGGCAGGGCAGAGCAGTTGGATCTGCTGCGTCAGGCCAGGAAGCTGGGACCCACGCCATAAGGCCAGGAGTGGAGCCCCATATAAAACCCGGGAGTAGTCAGCACCCCGCAAACCCCTAGTTCATGAGTCTATGCTGCCCAGTGCTCCCTACTCAGTCACTGCACAGAGCCCCCCTTTCTCCCTTCCCCCCAATCCTCCCCAGAGACCAACTCTCCCACACTCTGCCCCCCTGCAGTCGTCATCGGCCCACTATCAGGAGGAATGTTCCAGTAAGGCTGCTTGATGCTGTCTTCCCCTGCCATACCAGAGTGGTAATTTTTGAAAAAAATTTAGCACACAGCTGAGCTGCAGCTGTGTGCTAACTGGGCCACTTGTGGCCCTTGGGTTGAGAACTACTGGCCTAGTTTGTTGGAGATCACTACATTACTTTTGAGAAGTTGCAGCTATACCACACATCATAAACTATGTAAGACTAACACCAAACTTTCTCTCTCATGTCTACCTCCGCTTTAATAGGGGCAAAATAATTAATAAAGTATAAGGACACTTAATATGAGGGCATGTGTTTGCAGAATCCCAGGTATGTAAATTATATTTGTCTGATGGATTTGTCTTGCTGTTTTTTTGTTTGTGTAACTTTAGACCACATCTGCTTTCCTGCCAGATTCTATGAATTTTCACAATTAAGCTAAGCAAAAATGAAAGAGAATCACTTACATTAAAGAACCAAACATTTATTTTGAGAAAGAAATGGAAACAGACAGCAGTTCTATCTATTTAAAAATGTCAAGTGGATACACAGGGAGGAAGAAAAGGCTCCATTGCTTCAGTATTAATGACCACAGAAATCCTGTCTTTATTCTGCAAGTACTGACTGTGTCAAATACAATACTTTTCATCAGAACTGATGAGAAAAATATACAAAGAGGATAAATAACATCTGTGTATTCAATATTCTAGTAATATGCATTAAACATTAGATAACATTAATAAATATATCAAAGGTGTGTGTTTAACACTTTAAGGATTATTGAAATATTCACACCATTTAATTTAAGCGCAGCTCTTTCCTTGTAATAGTCTGATATGCAAGAGAAGAGCCAAAGAGAAAGAGAAGATTCATAGAAAATATAAACAAAGTGATCAATTAAAAATGTAGTTTAGGGACGAACCAATAGAATCAGATGAGGTGGGAAGTTCCGTACTTAATATGGAGAATAATAGCACATCAAAGGAATAAGGAATGCTGATATCTATAGAAAAATCTTATGGAGAAGAGGTACAGAATTGTAACCGTATGAAAACAAAGTTCTTTTTTCTATTCACATCTTCTCCATGTTTATTAGAATCTTGTACATTGAAGCTATTTTTATGCAGAGAACATTTTCCGGATGATACGACTTTTCGATGCATTTGTTATTGAGTGTCATGAAAAGGACAGGGAACAAGATAATTTTCAGTTTTCTTTCCCCTTTCCTCTTATCACTTATAATATAACATGCTGATTATTTAAGAGCTTAAAAAATTTGCATAATAAGATACATTCTACTGCAGCTTATTTTGTGCCTATAGCATTGGTAACAACAAAACAACATATCAGCTTATTTTGCATATTTTATACCTCTTGGATGAACTTTAATATATATATTTTCTACTGAACTGAATTTTGCTTCAAACTTTTCTTGACCTGTGACAAACAAAAGTTATTCAATAGTCAATGGACGTTCAGTTCCAGTTCAGCTCATGTTAATATCCCAGTGTGGGTAATCTAAAGTAAGACAGAGCTTTTAATTAGAAATTATGCCAAAGGTCAGTTCCTGGGTGCTGTTATCAAGTCTACATGAGTTTAGAGCTCCCTGAGGCTGTTCTAAATTGTGCTTGGGTCTGAACCAGCAATCCTGATGATATGCAGCCTAACAATAACTCCCAGTGAAATGAACAGGAGTCTTTCCATTGATTCAAAGAAGATGAATCTGACTCTTGCAGATAATGGTCTGGATTTGGAAAATTGCTTAGTGTTGGCCTAACTCTGCTCCTAATGAATTGAGTGAGAATTTTAACACTGATTTCAATGGGAATAGAGGTAGGCCAATGATGAGCACTTTTGCTCCAACCCAATAGGATCTGAAAAATTCCAGAGGAAGAGATGTTGCCCAGTGAACCACATCATGGTGAGTACTTAGAGACATTCCCAAACAAGAACATGTATCCAAAGCTCCCACACTGTTTAATGATGATTACAAAAATACAAAACTTAAAAGCATCAGCTCATTTGGCCTAACGCACCTGAACCACCAAAACAGCAGCAAGAAAAACACAAATAATACATCCTCCCTAAACCTATAATAAAAACAAAAATAATAATAAAGAACAGGAAACAAAATAAAATCAAGCCCAACAAGGAAACCTTGCATCCTAATTTGAAACCAACCACTTTGGTTGCTTATTTCACTTTGAAGGTGGGCAGCTAGATAGATGGTAATCTCCTGACTAGATGCAGGCAGACAAAGATAACATACATCAATAATGCTAACTGCATAGTTTGAAGCCTTCTCAAATGTTGACATGGAGCAGGATCTCAGCTGCAAAGAGAAAGTGGGCAAAAATAGTTTTAAGATATCACTGCTCTCCACTGGTTCACCTGCCCCCACCCCCACCAACAAAATTTATAGCAGCTTCAGGGAGGCTCTAAGATTTGCAGACTTGTAACAGTCACTGGGGAGCAGGATCTATTATTATTATATTATTATATCTATTGGATATATTATTCCATGCATATTATGGATTTTTCTCATTTGATTTCCCAGATTTAAATAATATTTTGGTATATCTTAAAATATTTATATTTGATATTAAAATATGCTTGGAGGCACAGGGGTTTCCCTATAACATCTGCATGTTTTGGCTGTGAAAAATTCATGATTTTCCTAAATTTTTGCCGTGATGAACACTGAGCCTTAATTGTTAAAGAAATGGATCCAGTTCACAGGTAGGTGAATGCCGTTCATCCTCTGTCTCACTGAGAAGCTTTTGCTCAAACTCCACTAAAGACCGCAGCACGCTGGAGCTCCAACCAAAAGAAACGTAAAGCTCTTGAAAAAGATAATGTGATAATGTGAAGGGACTATGATGCCCGGGTATGTATATGTATGACCTCTGTTTTAATAGCATCGAGAAATGGTTAAGGGAGAATTAAACTGAGCTATTCAAATTCAAGATATGAAATCACATATGACTTACATCATAGCTAGTAATTTCATTTGAAAGGTAGTTCATCTACAGATAAGAGCTGAGCAGTACTAGGGATTTTTCCGGTGAATGACAATTCTGAAATATAATAAAAATAATTTTGTGTCAATTTGAAAACAAAATGTTTCAAAAAATTCAGTGAATGAAAACGTAAAAAAAGGTTTGATCTGTGAGCATTTTTAACATTTTTAAAAATAAAACAAAGAAAATTTGAACAAAAGTTATTTTAAATCAAACAAGCAAAATGTTTAATTTTCAATTTAATTTAATTTTCAAATGTCAAACTAGTTTGGTTTTTAAATTTTTTTATTTTTTTTTTGTAAAACAATTTAGCAAAATCAAAACAAATCTGCAAAAAGTTTTGTTATCACAGAGTCTGCATTTTTTCTGGAGAAATCCTTTTTAGTTAAAACTTCTCCCCAGTTCTACTGTGTATGCATTTCTATATAGAAGAATTGTACCATACTCATTTTATACTCCTAATGTTGCTGAAAAATTGCAGTGAAAGAAAAACAATGCCAGGCTCACTCTGAAATTTTGCATCGTATCCCTCAGGGGAGCATTACCGTCCTGAAAACTCATTTTTGTTGCTCTCCTACCAATCTCTCTCTTTACCTGATACATTTATTTAGCCAACAGAATAGCATATCATCATCTGAGTGCATCAATAGTTTTTTTCCTGCAGACTCAAACTATATTTATTCCCATTCCCTGTAATTGCTTGTGATTGCTATCCTGTTGATCCTCAGTGTGCACCTTTTTAGAATGTTTGCAGTGATCTGAATTGCTCTGCCTGATGTCCTTTGAGGTCCCCCAGATTTAAAACTCTATGGAACAGAGTAGTTTTTTAATCATATGGCTCATAAATAATTTTTGTTTGTTTTTTTTATTTAATTTTGATCCATTTGTGTTTGCAGCTCCCAAGTTACACTTTCAGTTTGGGATTAAAATGAACTGTCAGCCTCAAAGTGAAAGCCTGTCAGACTCAGAACCACAGAGTGTTAGTTTATCTTATCTCCAAACCATGTGCAACTGTACATTTCATAGAAATTCTGTACAGAACTGAGTGAATAATTGATTTTTTTGGTTCAGTGGCTGAAAAGATTTCATTTTGGGTCAAACAGAATTTTTCATTCACCCAAAGGTAAAATAAAAAAGGGGAAAATCATTCATTTTGGGTCAAACAAAATGTTTTGTTCAACCTGAAATAATTGATTGATTGTTTCTTTCATCTCATATTTGGGTGATTGTTTTCTTTAAAAAAAATAAAGCTAGCTACATTTCTAACAAAATGTTACTTTGAAACAAAAGTCAATTTCAAAAATTTCAAAATGTTTCAACTATTTAAAAATATATATTTTTAATTGAAACTGTTTGCCACATTCAACCTGAATTTGCAAAGAGATTCAGTCTACCCGAATATGCATTTTTTGGCAAATAAACTATTTGTCTGAATAATTTTGCCCTGCTCTATTTATGCATGACATCATATATCAGGGCAAGTTCACTTAAAAATGCCACCTACCTGCATCAATGGGTGGGGAGAATTTTTCCTATTATTCTTTATAATTGTCACAATGTGAACTGTTGTGAACATTGTAGCTCCTTCAGTTAATTATGCATTAGAGTTTCCTGTCAGATTTAAATTTCTCTTATTCCTTACAAAAGAGTTGTTGTTATAAACTCAGTCAAATATTCCCCCTTTTGTTGTGGTAAACAGAGTAACTATTTTTCCCCTCAATAATAAGAGTCCAATTTATTAAAAGCTTGTTTTTAAAACAAGTTTAATCTAAACATTGGGAAGGATAATTCAAAGAAGAAAAGACAACAATCTGGAATATGTAATGACATCCTGAAAAGGGAAAGCATTCCGTGAATTAGCTTTTGGTTTATTTGGTACTTACCAAATACATACTACAGAGTACTCTGAAATGGTTGATTTTGGGTTCCAAAAAGTATGCTAAAGTCTTATATACCTCACTGGCTGACCTGGGCAAGTCACTTCAGCTCTCTGGGCTTTGGTTTCCTCATCTGTGAAATGAAATAATGATACTTACTTCACACTTTGAGATGTGCTGAAAAAATGTAATATAGAAGAGTTAGGTATTATTGCTAACCCATTAGTAATTATAGACTTCTTAACCAATTATATTTTAGTCTTGCAAAACTGCATGCATGTGCTTATTAGAAAGACAAGGTGGGTGAGATAATATAGCCTATTGGACCAATACGCTTGTCTCTCTCACCAACAAAAGTTGGTCCAATAAAAGATATTACTTCACCCACCTGGGTGTCCAGTATCAGGGGGTAGCCATGTTTGTCTGTCCAACAACAAGGAGTCCAGTGGCACCTTAAAGACTAACAGATTTATTTGGGCATAAATTTTTGCGGGTATGTGGTTTTTTACCCGTGAAAACGTATGCCCAAATAAATCTGTTAGTCTTTAAGGTGCCACCGGACCCCTTGTTGTTTTCACCCACCTTGTCTCTCTAATATCCCGAACCAACATAGCTTCAACAACATTGCATACAATGATGTATGTGCTTATCTTTGATTTCAAGGGGGCTGCTCACAGTCCATAAAATTAATCGCATGTGTAAATTGTCACAAATTCAGGGCTGTTTAGCACTAGCATAAAAATAACTAATCATTGTAATGCTATCTTTCCATAGGTATAAGGATACAGGATATAGGTACACAATCATTTTGGATAACTTCTCCTGGCTGATGGTGAAAACAGCAAATAAATTTTATATGCAGTTTTGTATACCAATTGTCTTGCAAAAATTCAGCACTATTGAAATTAATCAATAAGAAATGAAGATTTCTGGAGGAAAGGGTGAAGAAGGGTAATTGGATTGGAAGGTCAGGTTTGATGACTATTTTATTCCAGCTACTGCAGTCTTCCAGGCAATTACAAATATTTATATTATCTTATTCTGAGAATTATACATAAAACTACAACCATAGGTTTCAGTCCTGGCCATCATTAGTTGTTTTCATTGCAACAAAGCAGACAGACAGCTGCCCTAAAAGCTCAGCCTTGGATTTCCCCTATTACAGCTGTATACCTCCATCCTCCCCACACCTTCAGTGCTGGAGATAGGGAAAGAGTGTGCAAGGGATTGGAGGATATGTGGGGTAGGAGTAGGGGGATCCAGACTCCCCAACTCCACCGGCTTCCAGCCCAGTCCCCTAGTAGTGGCAGAGTGTTCTGCCACTGGATCAGAGGGGATCTGCCGAAAACATGCTGACCTAGTTTCAGGCCACAACACAACCAGACTATTATCTGGTTCCCCAGGGCTACTTCCTACACTCCCGCTGTGGGGTACTTGGGTCCCAGGATTGTCATCTGTCTCCCCAGGGTAGTCAGCTAACAGCAGTCCTAGCAACTCCTCAGAATCCCTGGCAGCCAGTTCTGGCAGCTCCTTCAGGTCCTCAGTGCTGTAGTGGTCACCATCTGGCTCAAGACCCATCAGTGGGCAAGAGACATCTGTCTCCTCCAGCAACTCCAGCCCAGCTGAGCTGCAGGGCTCAGCTTTTATACTTCCAGTTCCTCTCCTGCCCTTCTGTCTCCAGTGGGGTGGGCATGGATGCCCAAGGGGTGGGTAAAGGAGTCTCCCTATCTATCCTGGGGGAGGCCATGCAGCCCTTGTTACATGGAGGCATGAAGCAGCCTAACTATAAATACCACGAGACACCATGGTGGCATTTCTGAGTTAAAATCTTTTGGTTTTCAGGCATCCACCTTCTCAATTAAAAGCTGAAATTTTCTCTGTTAGACATTTTTTGAAAACAATGTTAAAAAACATATTTCTTTCAAAAAGAACAGGAGTACTTGTGGCACCTTAGAGACTAACAAATTTATTTCAGCATGAGCTTTCATGAGCTACAGCTCACTTCTTCAGATGCATAGAATGGAACACACAGACAGGAGATATTTATACACATAGAGAACATGAAAAGGTGGAAGTATGCATACCAATAGGAAGAGTCTAATCAATTGAGTTGAGCTATCATCAGCAGGAGAAAAAAAACTTTTGAAGTGATAATTAAGATGACCCATAGAAGGTGTGAGGAGAACTTAACATAGGGAAATAGATTCAATTAGTGTAATGACCCAACCATTCCCAGTCTCTGTATTTGCTACCCAAGATCCATAAACCTGGAAATCCTGGACGCCTCATCATCTCAAGCATTGGCACCTTAACAGCAGGATTGTCTGGCTATGTGGACTCTCTCCTCAGGCCCTATGCTACCAGCACACCCAGCTATCTTCGAGATGCCACTGACTTCCCGAGGAAACTACAATCCATTGTTGATCTTCCAGAAAACACCATCCTGGCCACTATGGATGTGGAAGCCTTCTACACCAACATTCCACACACAGATGGACTACAAGCCATCAGGAATAGCAGGATAGTATCCCGATAATATCACGGCTAACCTGGTGGATGAACTTTGTGACTTTGTCCTCACCCACAACTATTTCACATTTGGGGACAATATATACCTTCAAGGCAGTGGCACTGCTATGGGTACCTGCATGGCCCCACAGTATTCCAACATCTTTATGGCTGACTTAGAACAACGCTTCCTTAGCTCTTGTTCCCTAACGCTCCTACTCTACCTGCGCTACATTGGTGACATATTCATCATCTGGACTCATGGAAAAGAAGCCCTAGAGGAATTCCACCATGATTTTAACAATTTCCATCTCACCATCAACCTCAGCCTAGACCAATCCACACAAGCGTTCCATTTCCTAGACACTACTGTGCTAATAAGCGATGGTCAAATAAACACCACCCTATACTGGAAACCCACTAACCTCTGTACTTACCTACATGCCTCCAGCTTCCATCCAGGACACACTACACGATCCATTGTCTACAGCCAAGCTCTAAGATACAACCGTATTTGCTCCAATCCCTCAGACAGAGATAAACACCTGCAAGATCTCTATCAAGCATTCTTAAAACTACAATACCCACCTGCTGAAGTGAAAAAAACAGATTGACAGAGCCAGGAGAGTACCCAGAAGCCACCTACTACAGGACAGGCCCAACAAAGAAAATAGCAGAATGCCACTAGCCATCACCTACAGCCCCCAACTAAAACCTCTCCAGTGCATCATCAAACCTATCCTTAAAGATGATCCCTCACTCTCACAGATCCTGGGAGACAGGCCAGTCCTCGCTTATAGACAGCCTCCCAACCTGAAGCAAATACTCACCAGCAACCGCACACCATACAACATAAACACAACCCAGGAACCTATCCTTGCAACAAAGCCCGATGCCAGCTCTGCCCACATATCTATTCAAGTGACACCATCATAGGACCTAATCACATCAGCCACGCCATCAGGGGCTCGTTCATCTGCACATCTACCAACATGATATATGCCATCATTTGCCAGCAATGCTCCTCTGCTATGTACATTGGCCAAACCAGACAGTCTCTACGCAAAAGAATAAATGGACACAAATCTGACATCAGGAATCATAACATTCAAAAACCAGTGGGAGAACACTTCAGCCTCTCTAACCACTCAGTGACAGACTTGAAGGTGGCAATTTTGCAACAAAAAAACTTCAAAAACAGACTCCAAAGAGAGACAGCTGAACTTGAATTAATATGCAAATTAGATACAATTAATTCAGGCCTTAACAGAGACTGGGAAAGGTTGGGTCATTACACTAATTGAATCTATTTCCCTATGTTAAGTTCTCCTCACACCTTCTATGGGTCATCTTAATTATCACTTCAAAAGTTTTTTTTTTCTCCTGCTGATGATAGCTCATCTCAATTGATTAGACTCTTCCTGTTGGTATGCATACTTCCACCTTTTCATGTTCTCTGTATGTATAAATATCTATATGTCTGTATGTTCCATTCTATGCATCTGAAGAAGTGAGCTGTAGCTCATGAAAGCTCATGCTGAAATAAATTTGTTAGTCTCTAAGGTGCCACAAGTACTCCTGTTCTTTTTGCGGATACAGACTAACACGGCTGCTACTCTGAAACCTGTCATATTTCTTTCAAAATACCCCATTTTGATGGAAAATTGTCAGCCAGTCCTAATTATAAGTGCTTTATTAAGCTTCAAAATGTCACCTCCATACTGGCTAACTGGTATAAATTGACATAACTCTACTGATGTACATATAATTCATTTGAATTATGCCGAATTATACTAGAGGCATCTGGGATTACCACAATTTTTCCATCTACAGTGTAAGATGTATCTGCAATAGCTCCTTGCCACTGTCAACTTTTTAATGACATCTAGTTTATAGGTGGTTTATAACACATCACTAAACTTTACCTAATATTTTAATATAATTTAAAAATGAGTTTGATTTGGTGAGAAATTTGGGCTGAAGTTCAGGCAGACTTTTATCTTGTCCCAGTCAGTTCACTCTTCCTCGGTAAAAGTGACAAAAATCAAAGAAAAAAAATCTTATTTCCTCCTAGATATCTGCTATTGCTCAGTGTGTGACCTGAAATAAAGCTGACAGATAGAACTGCAGTTGATGCGTAAGTATCCTCTACAAACTAGAGAATACTCTAGCTTGTCAGTTATTTGATTCATTTTCAACTTGTTCAGCACCTATGTAATAAACAGTTCTGTCACTCAATTGAATTCACTAAATTGACAAGAGGTGTTGTGGAAAACAAATGGGAGTGCTTGGCTATACTTCTTTCTTTCCACTCTTCACTAACAGCAAAAAAAACTACTCTACCATGAAGAATTTGAAAAATTGTGCTTGTTATTGTATGCAGCATACACCACCTAAAGTGCCCATGAAATAGGGGATGAAAATTCTCAGAACATGTATAAATTCTGCTATTCTAAAATCTCTTCTTGACCAAATGATGGACGAGGACTGCAACAGGACTTAAGTACTTAAGCTCCTAAGTCATTTAGGAACTTTTGAAAATGTTACCATAAATCCTCATCTGGTATAAATTGACATAGTTCTTCTTGAGTCAATGTTTTTATGTTGATCCATACCAGCTAGAATTTAGCCCTATATTTCTAACGCCATGTTTATCATCTTGTCTTAAAGTATCTATACTTCAAAAAATCCAATATTTTATTTTCATAACACATAATATGTATCATACCTACAATGTCTAGTTATCAAGAAAAATGCATAGATTGTATAAAAATGTAATTTGTATTCATCAGGGTTGTGTTTCGTATTATGCAACAGCTTCTGAGCAATGCGTTTTAGCCTGAGTATGTAGGGAATAGCCTCAAAATTATGCTAAAATGTGTTAAGCTCCCTCTCTCTCATGAGATCTTTCTGATGACACTCATCAGAACGTGCCATTCACATGTCCACAACAAATGTAGTAACTTCAACATCTCAACTCATCTCAGAGCAGTTCTCTCAATATCACTCTCCTCCTCTTTCATCCTTGCTAATCAGAGCTGAGAGCTTTAGATAATCACTATGCTGTTACTGAGAAATAGCCATACATAGATTAATGTAAATCCCTGTACTCTGCTGCGCTAAAGATGGCCTTTTGCCATTCAGAGTAAAGGGATTTGCATATTGTATGGTTAGTGAGATAGAACTGTACTGTCATTATGCAAACAAGACTGCAGGTGCATAAGTGACTGAGAAATAAGCATAGGTACAGATGTAACAGCATCCTTGAACTCTGACTGGCTGAGACATTTCCATAGTTTTTAAAAATCAGCAATAAAGCTGTTACAGGTAAAATTTAAGGAGAGATGATTTGTAGAGGTCTGGGTTCTATTCTCAGCTACAGCAATCTTCATGGCAAGTAATTGCACTGTGGTTCTTTCGCCTCCATCAATACTCTCATTGGAAAATGAGCATAGTAATATTTATTCCTCTTACAGATTTGTTAGGATTCTTAGATCAGTAATGTGCTTTGAGATCCCTAAAGGTGGTATGGAAGTGCAAAATATTATTATGATTATTAGAGATAGGATCAAACAAAAGCCTTGGAGCTGAGTTCTGGATCTGAATTTTGTATCTCTGTAATGGGCAGAACCAGACTACTGATCTGAAAACTCCCAGACTTTGTAGTTCATTGTCTTGAACCAAATCTGAACTTTGCCCAAGATTGGGGTGCTAGCATTCAATGTGCAGATTTAGCCAATACTAGAGGAAAAACTTGGATCCCAACTTGGAAATGGAGTTTGTAGCTAATTATTATTAAGATTAAAGAAATCTTACGTTCACCTCTTTTTGTTAAAAAGTGTATAGAAAATACAGTTCTAAGTGTGAAGGCACTGATAAAAGCTGAAGATACCTTCCTTTCACATGAATAAAAGCTATTACGCTGCGGTGCCCAGCCCAACATATCTTATAGTGTGTGAAGTATTTAGAAAAAAATTAAGCAGAGCTATCACAAGAGTTTCACAAGTGCACATTGATTTTTAAAAATATGTTTTTTGTTTGCATGTTTTTGTAAGCTTTTTTCTTGGAAAAATGAGGTTGTGTGACATTTTGAAGTAAATAAGTGCAAAATTTGTGAAAGGATGTTGAATTCAGGATATTTGATGAACTTGGGTATAATGTCATATGAGGAAAAACACATCACAGAAATGACAGTTTTATTATTCTTTATACATCTCCTATTTAGAACCTCATTGTGCCTTCTAATGTTTTAATATTTACCAATTTAATGATTTACCAATCATTACCACCTATTAATCATGGATATTTCTCATTCTAATTATAAAGGGAGAACTGGTATTTCAGATTTCATTGTGTGGTAACTTTTGCTAAAACCATACAGGATTCATTATATACAGTATAATGAGGGATTTAGGAAATTAATAGTTGTTGTGACTCAGTCTAGACAGATTCTCATGACATTTATGCAAAATATATAATGGAAGAGGTCTGCTGCATGTGAATACATTGAAAATGTTATTCATCAGGCTGCATTACTCAGCACTAAATTGCCTGGCATCAAGAGTCAGGCATTGAAACTGAGCTCTTTCTTTAGAAGAGTTCCCCTTGACCAGTCATGTAACTTTCAGCTGTAAAACAAACAGCCAGGCACAATAAGCTCATATTATATCCTTGGATATATATAAGGGCATTAGGAGAAAATAAAATCAGCTATGATAAAAGCAGTGTAGAAATTCCATGTAAGAACTAAATTGTTCTTAGTTACCATATGTTAGCAGATTATTCTCACACTTTTGACATCAGAAGAAGCCTATTCTACTTACACTTTGGCCTGGTCTACACTATGCTGAATTTAGCAGCATTAAACCTAAGTAACCCTGCACCCGTCCACACAACAAAGCCCTTTATATCAATATAAAGGGCTCTTAATATTGATATCTGTACTCCTCCATGACGAGGGGAGTAGCGCTCAAATTGGTACTGCCATTTCAGAATAGGGTTAGTGTGGCCACAATTCGATGGTATTGGCTTCTGGGAGCTAACCCACAGTGCACCATTGTGACCCCTCTGGACAGCCATCTGAACTCAGATGCACTGGCCAGGTAGACAGGAAAAGCCCCACGAACTTTTGAATTTCATTTCCTGTTTGCCCAGCGTGGAGCGCTGATCAGCACGGGTGGCCATGCAGTCCCAAATCTAAAAAGAACTCCAGCATAGACTGTATGGGAGATACTGGATCTGATCGCTGTATGGGGAGACAAATCTGTTCTATCAGAGCTCCGTTCCAGAAGACAAAATGCCAAAGCATTTGAAAAAATCTCCAGCTATGACAGACAGAGGCCACAGAAGGGACTTAACACAGTGCTGTGTGACAAGTGTAACGGAAAGCCAAAGAATTAAATGGACGCTTATGGAGGGAGGGAAGGGGGACTGAGGACTCGAGCTATCTCACAGTACCTGCAGTCTCCGAAAAGCATTTGCATCCTTGGCTGAGCTCCCAATGCCTGAAGGGTCAAAAACATTGTCGCCAGTGGTTCAGGGTATATGTCATCTATTTATCCGCCTCCCCCCCAGTAAAAGAAAAGGGAAAAAAATCATTTCTCGCCTCTTTTCAATGTCACCGTATGTCTACTGGATGCTGCTGGTAGACGGGGTGCTGCAGAGCTAAACAGCAGCATCCCCTCCTCTCCCCGATGGCAGATGGTGCATATGACTGATAGCCATCCTTATCATCATCCCGTGAGTGCTCCTGGCTGGCCTCGGTGAGGTTGGCCAAGGACACCTGGGCAAAAATGGGAATGACTCCCGGTTATTCCCTCCTTTAAGCTTTGTCTCCTAGAGATTCAGTCCTGGCAGATGGTACTATAGGGCTGGTAACCGTCCTCATCATAGCAGCGGGATGCTGTGCTCCTCTCCCCCTCACCTTTTAATGTCCTGCCTGGAATATCATAGCAGCTGGAGGCTGCCTCCCCCTCATTTTATCTCACTAAAAAGTCATTCTTTCTAATTCCTGCATTCTTTATTACTTCATCACACAAAAGGGGAGATAACTGCCACCGTAGCCCAGGAGGGGTGTGGGAGGAGGGAAGCAACAGCTGGGGTTATTGCCCTAGAATGGCATGCAGCTCATCATTTCTGTGGGATATCTGGGGCTCTGACCCGTAGCGGCTGTGTTCTCTGGTTCTCTAGTAGACTTGCCCCATATTCTAGGCAGAACTGACTATTTTTAAATAAAACATAAAGAAGAGAATGACCTGGGGAGTCATTCCCGTTTTTGTTTATGTGCCCCCAGCTGACCTCAGCTAGGCCAACCAGGAGCACCCATGACAGCAGCAGATGGTACAATAGGACTGGTAACCGTCAACACCAATTTCCAAAGCAGCAGATGGTGCAATGGGGCTGGTAACTGTCTCTGCTACCTTGCAAAGGCAAATGAATGCTGCTGTGTAGCACTGCAGTACTGCGTGTCTCAGCAGCATCCATACAGTGACAGGGAAAAGGGTGTGAAATGATTGTCAGCCGTTGCTTTCACGGAGGAAGGATTGAGTGACGACATTTACCCAGAAACACCCGCGACACTGTTTTTGCCACATCATGCATTGGGATCTCAACCCAGAATTCCAGTGGGTGAGGGAGACTGCGGGAGCTATGGGATAGCTATGAGATAGCTACCCACAGTGCAATGCTCTGGAAATCGACGCTAGCCTCGGTACATGGACGCACACAGCCGAATTAATGTGCTTAGCGTGGCCACGTGCATTCGACTTTATACAATCTGTTTTTAAAAAATGGTTTCTGTAAAATTGGAATAATCCCGTAGTGTAGACCTACCCTTTGAGGAAGGAAATAATTGTTTGTTGAACTGTTTTATCTCATTTTAAATGTTATATTTTCATCATGCTTTACTTTTTATTTCATTCAAAAATTATAAATTTTTACCACATCTTGGAATTTTAAAATGTCACAAGGAATCTTCTTTTACTGCACTCTACAGGAACGATCTCATTTTTTATGCACGCATTGTCCATGCCATTAGCCTCCGAGGTGGATTTTTTTCCCCCAACAAAGAGTTTGTTTGAACAAGAAGGCACCTTTTAGATCCAGCAAGTAGGAGACAGAGGGAATAGGGAACTTCTATAGCATGTATTGGATGCTATTCAAATCTGATTTATAAACGCCCCATTGGTCAAAATTGAAACTTCTCATGGGAAAGGGTCAGTTTTGAAGGATTTTTTTTAATAAAAAAAAAAAAAGAATCGTCAACATATTTTCTTTTGACATTTTCTTAATAAAATTTGCTGGTTTCCTGGCTCAAAAATGACTTTTCATTTTGTAATTTAATCTAATTATATTTTAAAAATAAGAATGATCAGTCAAAATGAAACATTTCAATTGACCCAAACCACTTTTCTTGGGATTTTTGGTGTGTGAAAACAGAGTTTTTCAATATCTCAGATTTTCACAGGATGGGAAAACTGCTTCCCATCCAGACCTAATTACTATTCCCATTTTATAGCTAATGAAATGGATGTACAATTTGCTAAAGTTGTTTGCCCATGGTCACCCAGCAGGCCAGTGACAGAGCCAGTACTAGAATCTTGGTCTCCCGAGGCCCAGCAGAATGCTCTAGCCACTAGGATATGCTGATTGCCATAGTCAGCCTCCCATTCACTGAGTTTTACAACAATCACCAGCTAAGTCTTTTTCCTCCAAGGAGACATAATTGAAGAAGACATTTTCGTATCCACAACATTTAGTTTCTTTAATTATACTCAGAGGTAAGATACAGTTAAGCTATACCTGCAAGACTCAAACAGTTACCATTTTAATTAGCAATCTATGCTCTTCGCAGGCAGAGTGCAATTCATTCTCAGCTGAAGATGTCTTTTAAAATGCAATTATAATATGATGAAATAACCCCAGATACATAAGTGAATGTTAACTACTGAGTGAGCTTTCACAATATAAACATATGATTCCTCATATGAAACTGTGCTGGTGCATTTTAAAGCAGAAAAATCTAATGTACCTAGCACTGCATTAAGGAATATATTTACAAACATATCACTTTAGATCGCAGGAAGATAATGAACTTGATTTCTAGCTGTATTTTATACCAAAGCATATTATAAAAAAAAAAAATACAGATGCAGGGATACAGATTTGCCCAAACAGAACCATGAGTCTAAATCCTTTAAAAACACAGGGAAACTCAGATCCTGATGTGGACTTTGCAGCTCACACCCTTGTCTACAGGGAAGCAATCTAATGGTGTTATTGACTAACCATTTCAGTGTTGCCTTCTGTGCGAGGCATGTCCAGCAAAGGTGTGTTTCATTCACAGCATGATATTCTACCCTGATTTCAGTGGACTCAACCCTGGACTATGACAACACAGAAACTGGAGTGGAAGAGCAAAGTGGTTTCAGGATTTGATATTCTGGGCTAGCATTGCTGCTTGTTTGTTCAAAATTCTGGATTTCCTGAGAAATGCTGCATCCACCTTTTTGTTTTTCTTTTTGCTTGGGTATAAATATGAATTGGGCCGAAGGGGCTGTGTCCAGATCCAGATTTGAGTTGGAGGTCAAATCTGAGTTAGGGGTTACGGTTAGATTCTACAGGGCCAAAAATCCAACAAGATTTTGAATCCAAATCAGGCTCCAGGTTTTTTGCCGCCCTAAGCAAAAAAAACAAAAAAGCCAGAGTGCCGCCGCCGAAGCAAATAAGTGCCACCTGCAAAGGGCTGGAGTGCTGCCCCTTCAAAAGGGCCACCCCAAGAACATGCTTGGAACGCTGGTGCCTAGAGCCAGCCCGGATCCAAATGATACATCTCACATGATCAGTTGAATGATTTTAACAATCTCAGAACAGAGGCCCTTGAGAGTGGGGAATGCAGTAGAGGAGGCAAATTCTTTGTAATGCTTCTCTATTAGCATCACATCAATCTTGCCTGGATGCAGCTTTAGGAAGCTGCTCTTTATCCAGATGCTGATTTTGGCTAGGCATTGAGAAAGCTGAGAGAAGGTGCTGTTTGCATTTGATGTAAAGGAGATGTATTGTTGCCCAGTACTGCTGGCACTTCAGCCTTTGTCTTACCCACTCTCCCAGGGGTTACAAATTGATGTTGAATGATACGGAACAGAGCCTTGAGCTTTGTGAGTTTCCACAGGGAAGAGCTTTTGGAGATAGAGGAACAACTGGCCATAACAGCCATCTGGATTCATTCTGAGGGAAAGGACGTAAGCACTGTTATGGTGGTTCCATTCACAGACTTTTGGACATGGAGAGGGAGTATTTGCTGATCTCCAGTGCCTCTGAGATCCAGCAGGATGAGTATGGATGTGCTTTCTTTTCTATGGAAAATGGCAGGTCAGCCATAGAGCAATAAGCATTGTCTCTACAGTGTGCTTGGCCTACAGTCTAGCTGAAAGGCATTTAGCATACTGTCAGCACACAGCATTGCTTAAAAAAAAACCCTGAGTGGATGGCAGTCTTCAGTTTGTATGGGGTGTGGGTATAGGAGCATTAACAGGAATATGGAGGAGTGAGGGAGATGAAGGCACTTTCTGCTGGGATTAGGAACAGGAGAACTAGGGCACTGATTGGCACCAGTGGCCAGAGAAAGGAAATTGACGAGGAGGAGAGGCGTCATTCACTGAGGTGGCAGCTGCTGCAGGCAGCTGTAAAAGCTGAAGGTATTATGTTTGCAATGGAGAGGTGACTGATGGCTCTCTGTGCTGTACTCACAGTTAGCAGTTGGAGAGCAGTAAACTTCTAACAAGTGATGACTGAGTGGAAGAGATGTTTCTTATTAGCACTTTTGTTAAGTGCAATTTACCCCAAAGACCACAGTGCACTTAGCATCTTCAGCAACCTGGGCCATTTTGCCCCAGCCTATTACTGTCCATCATGCTTGGTGTTGTTCATTCTTCCAAAAAAGGACAGAGCAATAACAATATGTCCTACTCCAGGATATAGGGGAGAAAAAAATGATGGCTTACTGGAGTTCTAGCAGTGCGGAAATGAGGGTTTAGACACGCACTGAGGATGTAATTCTCCAATGCATCTCACCTTTTTGCAGCCATTTACAGCTGTGCAAACTGGGTGTGAAATACTACTATTATGATTATATAATGTTTTACACCCACTGTTCACTTTCTATACACAAGGGGAAATGACTGTACTGAGGACAAGATAGTGGAGAATCAGAGCTTGAATGCTTAAAATATTGAAACCAAAATCAATATCTGTACTATGGAGCATGGAAAGGAAAGGTAACTACCGAGATGTAGAGGTTAACTCCACAGCTGGAATCCAGCAAATAGTCCTTTTAACTCCCACAGACTCAGCAAATAGTCTAGAGTTTAAACTATATTTAAAAGCTGTACTGTGGCTAAAAATGCTGGTGGATTGCCCATAGCTTGGCTTTGCAGTCTCAGCTTTTTAATCATTGAAAGTAATGTGAAGGAGAATGATTTGCAGCACTTGGCAATTCGGATCCACTACCAGACTATTTTTTGGACTCAAGATTATTTATTTTAATATTAGCACCATTAAAGAAATACACATAAGCTCACCCCTCAGACTTCTACTAATTTGTCTGTACAGCATCCTCTCACATCCCTCCTCAGTGAGAATTCCAGAGAGCTGCATTTTGATCAACGATCAAGTTTCTCTATGTGCCCAGATCTTAGACTTTCATATTCATCTTTTCATTAGGTTGTCTTTTGGTCAGAGATGCCTTTAAAGTAAGTATTTACCTCAATGGGTGCTGCTTGGTACCATTGCCTCTACATTAAATTAAGCCTAGCTGTAGGCCCAGTATTATTCTGCTTTGAAAGCCTGCACTTGTGCTAGACTGGTCTTAAGAAGCGGAGTCTTGCTTGGGTGGTGTTAGGTTTAGAGGTAGGTGAATATATCTCAGCAAGTTTTCTGTGAAAATAACAAATGGATGTTGATTCTATTATAATCCTGCCCTCTTTATATGTTCTTTCCCGCAGATATTGAAAATGAACACGTTTATTGGCCAGAATGCTTGTGGAAATAGATTTTATAACATTTTCACCGAAAGTGAATTCTGAACTACTGAAACCTGATTCCAAGAGTTACACTCATCCAGTGAGGGAACAGAAACATACATTGGAGCATGTTCAGATATTGTATACTACGTAAATTATTGGCAAACAAGCTGCAATCCAAGATTGATCGGGACATGTATGTGAACGAAAGACAGAAATAGGGATGGATTTAAATGTTAGGCTGAAACTTTATTAACTTAACAATAGTAAGGGGCACTATTTGCCGATCCTTTCTCACACACCAGATATTTAATTTGGTCCAGTGTGAGATCAAAGGGCTCACATCATATAATCAATAACTCAGGGAAGACGCTCTTCACTAACACACTAACTCTGAGTATACTTCTGAATCCTCTTATCAAGGGGGAACTCAGATTGCAAAGGTTTCAGGTCTCTTCTTCTTGCAGACAAAAGGTCCACCAGTTTCTTTGCATCTGGGAGCTAGCCCTTTTAGCCATTATCTGCACAGGACACTAGCCACAAGTTGCAACAAACTAACATTCCTATATTCCTCATAATGCTGAAATTCCTATTCCTTTT
Source organism: Gopherus flavomarginatus (assembly GCF_025201925.1). Lineage (NCBI taxonomy): Eukaryota > Metazoa > Chordata > Testudines > Testudinidae > Gopherus > Gopherus flavomarginatus. The sequence continues at coordinate 201,621,685 of NC_066618.1, forward strand.
TAACCTAACATGCGTTGTGTGATAGACCCAGGCCAGTTGGGAACAGCAGAGTAGTAGAAGAGAGATATACTGGCCACTGGTTAAGCTGTTTTCTGTTCCCTGAGTGGCCAGAGCAGGGACTGCTCCAGGCTAATGAGAACACCTGGCTCCAATTAACCTGCTAAGAGTCAGGTGAGAGTCAAGCATCTGACTCTAATTAAGGCCCCTCTGATGCTATAAAAGGGCTCACTACAGTCAGGCTAGAGGAGAGGAAGTGCATGTGAGGAACTGGGAGCAAGAGGTGTGCAAGAAGCTGAGAGTGAGTAGGCATACTGCTGGAGGACCGAGAAGTACAAGTGTTATCAGACATCAGGAGGAAGGGCCAGTGGTGAGGACAAAGAAGGTGTTGGGAGGAGGCCATGGGGAAGTAGCCCAGGGAGTTGTAGCTGTCATGCAGCTGGTACAGGAGGCACTCAAGACAGCTGCAGTCCACAGGGCCCTGGGCTGGAATGTGGAGTAGAGGACAGGTCCAGGTTCCCCCTAAATCTCCCAACTCCTGATCAAACACAGGAGGAATTGACCAGGACTGTGGCTTCTACCAGAAGGGAAGGTCTCTGGGCAGTTTCCCGACTCACAGAGTGAATCTGTGAGGTGAGGAAATCTGCCAATAAGTGCAAGACTCACCAAGGTAGAGGAGGAACTTTGTCACAGTTGCCATAAAGCTGCAAAGAAGGCAAGACCAGTGCCAGGAGAAATAATTCCTTCCTGATACCCAAAACATACAGACACACAACATCCTGGAAATACTGTTCAACATAACTCAGCTACAGGGAGGGAGAGGAAACAACTACAGCAGCGGTTCTCAAACTGTGGGTTGGGACCCCAAAGTGAGTCGCAACCTCATTTTAATGGGGTCACTAGGGCTGGTGTTAGTCTTGCTGGGACCCAGGGCCAAAGTCCAAACCCTGCTTCCTGAGGCTGAAGTTGAAGCCCGAGCTGCACCCCCTGGGGCTGAAGCCCAAAGATTTCAGCCCTGAGGAGTAGGGCTTGGGCTTCAGCTTCAGCCCTGGGCAGCAGGACTCAGGTTACAGACCCCTCACCTGGGGCTGAAGCCCTGGGGCTTCGGATTTGCGCTGTCCCTCCCACCTGGGGAGGAAGGGGTTTGGCAGGCTTAGGCTTCAGTCCCCCTTCCTGGGGTCATGTAGTAATTATTGTTGTCAGAAGGGGGTCATGGTACAATGAAATTTGAGAATCCCTGAACTACAGCAAGCTGCCCCCTAGATGCCTGAAAAGGATTTAAATTGGATGGGAAGAGGGACTGAGAGCTAATTGGCCCTCCTAATTCTCCCCAGTTGGCCAGTGGGAGGCACAGAAGCCCCCCTTCCTCCCCCAGACACACTCTAACATGTACTTTGAGGCACAAGGAGATGTAGACCTTGTAGACCTCATGCCTGAGCATGATCCTTCCCAGGCACTGCCTATCTCCCTATTAGTGCAGCCAAGCCTTCCCCACCGCTGAAATCAGGAGAAGCAATTGTTTGCAGAAATAATATTTGACAAATCATTTCCAATAGCAAATAAAATTGATAAAAATCAAACCTCTCAAAGACAAGCTGCAAAGAGAAATAGAGAAAGGTCAAGTATCAGCAAGGTATTTAAGCATGTTTCTATCTTTAAGCACATGAACAGTCCTGTTGACTACTAATGGCATTTTTAGGCTTAACGTTAGGTGCATGCTTAGGTACCAGGATGAATAAAGGCCTAAATTTCTTGCAATTTCTTGCTCTCCTCTAGGTGTGATATCTTCTCATTGTTTCTACAAGAAATATTTAGGCCTAAAGGAAGAGAACCTTGGATATAACACCAGCCTCTGGAAACAGATTGTTGTATAATCTTGAACAAGTCATTTTCCTGCTTCAGCCTCCTTATCTATAAAGCAGAGATAATAATGCAGACATCTATGATGTCTGTGAGAATTAATTAATGAGTGATTTTAATGTGCTGTGATGAAAGATGTTATAGAACTGAAGAATATTATTCAAAAGGGATAAACCCTAAAGACAGCGAATGAAAACCAAACAGGAGAGCAATAAAAGAAGGCAGAGGTGGCTCTCAGGAAAATAGGAACTTAAAACAGAAATATGGAAAGCAACATTTTATGCAAGTCAGGGTATGCTACACTCTGTGCTGGCGTTCAACAAGGTCAGGGAAAGCCAGAAATGCTACTTATTACAGATCCTCTTGAAATGACATTCTCTCTCATTTAGGGCCAAGTAGCAACAATATGATCTCCATCTCCTTTACAGCTCCTACAAAATAAAGTGGCTTGAGTAGAAGAATCTTTACATCAGTGGCTTGCCATGACATATTTAGTCAGGCATGCAAATGTACACATGTATGCAAAAAGCATCCTCCATATAGCATGATCTCACACTCATCATATGTGTCAGGTCACACTGCGCAGAGGATGCCATTTTGTTCATGTGTTTGGGGGCCAGACAGAATCATCCTGTGGGCATAGCCTGTATTGGGACATGCAATGCATGCCTTGCATACAGTGACAGCATGCCATTCATTTACATACATGAGCTATGATTCTGTTTACAGTGTATAGTACACTGTTCCAGTGTGTAGGATGAAATGACAGAAACAGTGTATACAAGAAGCATGGTGATGAGTTGGGGCACCGGAAAATGGTGGGCCAAGGAGACATGGCCCTCCCACTTTTGAAAGTGGATGGGCCTGTCCTGTCCACTTTTCACTACAGGCTCAGCCCCGCTGTCCCTTTTCTTCCCCGCCAAGGACCCACTCCCCAGCTGGGCCAGAAGCTGGATCTCGGCTTGGGTAAGAGTGGCCTGGGGAGCCCTGACAGCTGTGGGGAACCCACAGCAGATGGAGTGTCCACAGCTCTCCACCAGGCAGCTCTTACCATGGCCTAGGTACAGGACTTTGGCCCCTGAGGCCCTGCCCCAGGCTGGAAGCTGGAGTCCAGTTGGGGTAAGAGCTGTGCAGGCAGCTGCGAGGAGCCACAGACTCTCCACCTGCCCTGAGTGAGGAGCCTGGGGCGGGGGGGAGGGAGGAGGGGACATGGGCCGTGGGCTTCTCTTGGGTCCCCCAACCCAGGCAGTTGGAGGGGCCTGGGCTCCCTTGCTCCTCGCTTGGCCGAGGGCAAGGCCCCAGAGGGAAGAGTAAGGGCGGGATAGGGGCCAGAAAGGGGATAGGATTTCATGACCCCCTCCCTACTATTAGGAAGACTCCAACACCCCTGCAAGGAGTAGAAATCTAGAGGAAGAGAAGAGACAATAGTGCAACAAGGTTTGAGAACTGAGGAAGATGGCTGAGCCATGACTGAAGAAGAATGATCACAAGTGCTCCTAAATAGCTTTGAGAGTGACGAGGAGACATCTGTGGAGTGGTGGAAGGCAGAAGAGAACTGAAGACTACTGCCATCAAAAATCGCTATAAACATTAAAAACAGTTGTCTGGACAGTCTTTGCATTAAAACTCTGAATCCAAGAAAACACTGCTATCCAACCTATCTGAATTGCTTGACCTGTGAGTTCTACTGCTGCAAGGTAGAGAAGATGCTAGAATGTTGTCACTTTTAAAACTTCTGTGAGGGATTTGTACGGGACTATTCAAATATAATATGTGTGACTGCATCTGGTCTTCAGAAAGAGAGGGACCTGAGAGCAAAGACTTTGCATTGGTGTTTTAAAGTGGTAGTACACTATACTACGTTCTTTGTCTTTTCTTCCTTTTAATAAAAAGAATTAGATGAGAAGGGATTTTCTAAATGTGGAGCTTTTCTGCTAGCCAGATATTTTTTCTGGATATTAAAAATGTACAGTTTAAATGTCTGCAGCCTTACTCTCCACACCATTGCATTTTGTGCCATTTACATCAGTGCAAAGTGGATATAAAATATTGCTATTTTGTTTAAGAAATATTTACATGCGGTTGTGGAAGATGCAAAGACTGGAGAATTAGGCTCAATGTCTCATCTTAAAAATGATTCTGTTTGATAAGCAAAATATTAACATTTTTTGTACAGATCCATATTCTTCTCTGTGCGTACAATGTCATTTGTCATTAACTGAGGGCTCTTATGTTCATATTACTTGCTGGCCTGGACTAAGATCTAATTCTTGCTCCCTCCTAGCCATCTATGCTTTGCTGTTTTTCAATGATTTTTATGCATTTGCCAATCAGCCTGTTAATCTTACTTAGCCTATGCAATTTATTTTCAGATTGCTGTACAACTGTAACAAACAAACAAACAAATGATAAGTCTATGATTTAGCAATGGGACAGGTAATTAATACATTGGAGAAAAATCCTGATTATGAATGAAGTCCAGCTATTAATTTTAATACTGGCAAGAGACAGGAGCTTCCAACACCATTAATATAGTTATTGAGATCTTATTAAGAATCAAGTAGTGGATGCCAATTAGAGAAACACAAATCAAATGATAAACAGGCCAAACACCACTAATAATGGTGCCATTCAGACAGCTGAATATGGTCTTTCTATAAAGCTAAGTTCTGAGCAGTACTGAGAAACCATTACAGACATTAAAGACAATGGCAATCTTGCGTGTTCAGCACCTCTTAGAATCAGGTCTGCTTGCGGACAATACATTGCATTCTAACATCCCTGCCATCAGTTCCCTATTCAGGGAACTCATCCAGCAGGTGGAGTGAAAGTAAATAAATGCCACTGGTTCTTGCCTTGAAAATCTATCCTCTGCATGAGGAAGCACAGACTTGAACTTGCACTGGTGTTATGTAACAACAAAAGCCCATTCTCAGGGCAGAGGAAAAGAAAGGAGCTAATTCTGAGTTCAGAAGCAGGAGCCAATCAGCTCTCCAAGTGGTGAGAGTGTGCATTTTATATGTCTGTAACATGGTTTTCAGTCTACTCATAAGGTCCTGATCATCAGGGTGTATAAATCAGCCTCTTACAGTTTGCTTCACCAGCTGAAGATTGAGTGCACTGAGCATAGGAAGCACATTCAAGCTTTCCTTCTCCTCTTAAATACTGGATCTTGGGAGTACGTTGGAAACCTGCTACCAAACTCAGGACTCTCTTCCTGGCAGATGTGTTTCTATTGGTGAAAGTATTCATCTCTCCTTGTTAGCATTTGGAATCTCCAGGTAA